>NW_022884618.1:0-668685 GCF_011952205.1 Bombus bifarius
GCCAAGTTTATTACCAGAAACTTCGTTGTTTTTAATCGATCGGACGATAACACAGAATTCCTAACTCTCTGTCGTCAAACTATGATACTTCGCGTTTATTCAAATTCTACGCTCTCGTTCGAATCGTCGATCTCGTAACAAAAACGACCTTTTTTCGAGTTTTTTTTTTAGATAATAGCGCAGTCTAGTAATCGACGTTTCCAATAAGGGATCGGTATTATCGTGAAAATGTTCTATGTCGTGACTTATCGAACGAGAATTAACCAGTTCCACGAAAACAACTTTTGCAACGGTTTCACAACTTCACCACTTAATTAGATATACGGTTCTGCGATGTAATTACAGATCGAAGGAAAATAGCGGCTTGTGCAATCCGGAAATTCCAATTCTAGATACGAAAATCATCTTAAAGGAAAACTAGTAAACGTACGGAACCCCGTGGAATTAGAGAAAATATCTATTCGTTAAATCCGCCTTTGTCTGAATCAGGGGATGACGATAACGATGATAATATGATACCAAGAATAACCGTGGATATGTAATTACAAAAATGGAACAGCTGCTCTGCGACAATCGCAATACTAAACTATCTATAAAACGTATATTTCTCGAGACTGTTGCTCTGTCTGCGAAGTCTCAAGACGAAAAACGAAAAAAAGCTCCCCCCTACGATCAAAGATAGAAAGATAAAAAATATATGAGAAATACAATATTTTTCATAGAACGACTTAAAATGATACAGGAAATATAAACTGGCAATAAGAAAGCAGAATAGATCGAGACTGATCATTAGATAAACGTTATACCTGAAAACTACGCTTCGTACAAGCATAATTTAGAGATAGATATTGTTCGTTAGTGCGTCCTAATTAATAAATATTCGCATCTAAGATAATACAATGCCAAGTAGACGCTAGAGACGCGGCATATGAATAAACGAAAGAAAAGGAGTAATTACAGATACGACCATTGCAAACATACGATACGACAGGTATTCCGTGAAAACTGAATTAAGTTCGATCGAGCAAAAATTAAAGGCGCAGGAGTGTTCTTTCGTTTTTCTGGCAACTGATAAATATAAATGTGTCATATCTGTTACGAGCCTTTTAATCCTTATATCATTACCGAACACGCGTCATTCTTTTTACGTTTTTATTTCATTTGACGAAACCGTACAAAAACGCTGGTGCAGTTGAAAAAAAAGAAAAAAAGAAAAAGAATATCAGGAGTCCTTTTTATCTTGGCAGGTCTCGTTCTGTTCGCCGCGTTACAAATTTGTCCTCAGATAATTACTCACGACGGGTAACGCGGTTCGCCACGTTTCAATTTCCCAGCCCGTCGAAATCGATAAATTATAACCGCGCGAGTAATTATTCCGTCCGCGGGCGTCGTCTGTTCGTCTTCTCCCGGAAAAAAAAGGTTTCCCTTTCGAGGCGGCCTGGCCTTTCTCGCTGTGCATCGTCCGTACGAAGGGAACACGCGTTTCTCGTTGTTAGTTTTCATCCGAGCCCTCGCGGAATTTCACATTCACGTTTGCGACGCGCGCTCCTCTGCGCCTACGTTATCGCGGACAAAGCGGCCACATTCCATGACGATCGTTGATTTAATCTTTTTTTCCTTCCTTTCATTCACGTCACTGACTCGTAGGTGACTTCGTCATTAGGGGATTCGTGTATTTTATTGTGCGAACCACGCGATATCTGTTGTACCGCACACAGTAGGTACGTTGTTCCGGTACGCTCAGGAATACTGACCGACGAGTTTTCTGAAGGAATTTGTAAGCAACGAATTTAAAAAAGATTCGATCTAAGGATTTTGTTTCTTTTTTTTAACAGAAATTTCTGTATTTTTGATCTGTTAAGGGTTTATCGCGTCCGACTGAGAGTTGCGCGTTGAATCGCAAAAGGATTTAAAATTGAGGCACTTAGAGCAGAGGTGGGCTGCCAATACTTGACAAATTGACAACGAACGATACTCGTTGCTGTCGAAAATACTGTAAATGTGAACGCAAGATATCCGTGAGTAGGTTAAACGTGGAAAATTAAAATTATTTATCCTTCGCTTTTGTGTCATTAATACAGCTTCTACCGAAGTAAATTAATGTTATAAATATTCAGAAAATATTTAGCTTAGCTTGTCTTGGCCTGTTTTAATTTTTTCATAGCATAGTTTAAGAGTTTAATACCGTAATTTTTTATTTAAAGAGTAAGAAAATAAAAAAAAACAGCGTTCAATCGTACAAATACGTAGGTACAATACCGTAATTTTTTATTTAAAGAATAAGAAAATAAAAAGAACAGCGTTCAATCGTACAAGTACGTAGGTACAGATTTTCGAGGCAACTAAATTAATGTACTGTGTAGTTGGTATAGGAAACTGTACACACACTGCATCAAAATTAACTTCCAACACACGTGCGCACATATGTAATGTCCTTAAGCGGTTAATGTCTGCCAGTGTTTAATTTTCGATTACGTGACAATGCCACACTGAACGTTAAATTGAGAATATCGGTTAAGAAAGTTAAATTACGTAAACAGATTGAATTATAATAATTTAGTTATTAATAAAGCGACGGAGATACGATTATTATGGAATCGAATGGCACGAAGATTTTAATTCGCATAAAGTATAATCCAATGTAGTAGATCTTTTTTTGGAAAATTTGAATATTTAATTTGAGGTAGGATATTTGGACCGACTAAACTGGATTAGAAGGAATTCTGCAAGTTCTACTCGAAATGATTCTTAAATTAAAATTGCCAATTCGTGCTATATTTGCGATGCTATAAGACGATCTGTGTATCTGTGTGTATGTGGAAGCTATGTATCTCTGACATTTCCAGACAAAGGACAAAAGATAAAGAACATTTTCATTGTATAAATGCGTATAAATGATTTCGAATGGTCTTAAAAGAGCAAGACCATTAGACCAATGAATTTGTCGTAGCTACAGATATACGTAATCGAGTAAAAAAATTATTTTCACGGTCACGTAATTGAACGAAAGTTTCATTTGTTAAGAAGAGCGAGGTCACTTTGAAATCTCGTATAGACAACGCTTATGTCTGTCATAAAATGTCCTCGGCGAAATACGGCAAGTTCTATTTAAAACGCAGTTATAAAAGTTGAGGTTTTCAGATGCATGTCTGTTGGCAGAAGTATCTCAATGTTTTCCAAGCATTGCAGTTAGCTTCATCGGAATATCAGCGTGTCATTCAACGCGTTGTCATTCGTATTTGAAATATTCCTTTTTAAAGAACGTGACTCACACCCGAAAAACTTTTAGCAACGTGTGATAGCGAGTTACGAAAACGTCAAATCTCTGTTTGAGATATTTTCTTAAACGATACCCTAAGATATATTACGTCTGGCCGTACATATCCATTTTTATTTTTATCTTATCGGCCGGCTTATTTTAGTAAGCGAGAAGTGCATTCAAGTAGATGAATGAACGTAGAGAACGTAGTATTTAATACTATACTGTACAATATTCACTAGAATTTTGTTTGTTACAGCATCTGTTCGCTGTAGCATACGTAGTGTACGAATTTAAGAAAAACTCGTTTTAGATCTGGTGGTCTCCAAAGTAAAGTTACCATACAATACAAATAATATAAAAACAATTAAAAAAAAAGGAAATAACATAGAGAAATGATGTCACATTAAAATATTTTAACATCCATCGACGCGTGAATAATACTAAATTAAATGACAAAACATAGTAATCCAAACAATACCTTTAGAAATAAATACAGCTAGAGGGAAAATTCAGGGTAGGATTGGAGAAAGGAATAAATTCCTTGTTTGCTTAGTTTCATGTTACAAGTGTTAGAGCTGAGACATAGAAGATTTATTATGATGAGTTATACTAAGGAACAACGCGTAGAAATAGTAGACTTTTATTACCGAAGTAATAAGTCCATTATTGGCCGCCACGTTAACCCGATCCTCCGACCCCTGATTACTTCCTATGGGGCTATCTAAACGGAACGAGTATATGTGAATAAGCCACGTACACTTGAACAGCTCAAGGAAAACATTCGCGCAGAAATTCGAATATCGCAACCTCGGACATTCACCATTGTTATGAAACACGCTATCGAAAGAGCTAGACTTTGCCAGGAACTAAATAGAACTAAATATGTTATAAAATATAAATATAGTTATTTATGTTTTAAATCCTCTGAATTTTGGATAAATCCATATAAAAATAAAATCCACAAACCCTCTAACACTCGTGAAAAGGGTAAGCTACGATAGTTGTAATATACAGGATGGTTGGTAACTGGTGGTACAAACGGAAAGGGGGTGATTCTACGCGAAAAAAGAAGTCGAAAATATAAAATACAAATTCTTTTTTTTTTTTAATTTTTTTAAAATGAGATCCGTTATAACGGGACGTGATAAGTGCACGCGTACCGAGCGAAAATTCAAAGTCGATTTTCTCGAAAACGAAGCCTCAAACGAAAAATTTGTATTCTATATTTTCGACTTCTTTTTTCGCGTAGAATCACCCCCTTTCCGCTTGTACCACCAGTTACCAACCACCCTGTATAGTATAATAATATGATATAGTACCTGTTGCAGCACCTCAGTTTTATTAATAAAAACTACCTGTTGTGACATTATTCCCTGTAGAACATCCCACCGTATCTATTTTCTATCAAACTTGTAGCTTCGCTATCCATCGGGTGGAACGTTAATATCGACGAACATTAAGTAAATTTTCTCTCGTCTCTCGCAACAACACACGCGTAACTCCTCCTCTCTTTCACCAAATCTTTCGCTGCAATTTCTCTCCGCGGTATCTCTCCCCGCTCTGCCATCCGCTAATTGCGTTTCTATCACATCGAAAGCCACGTATGCACGTCGAATTCGGCGAGCCATCATCCATCATCATCGGCCGAGCGAAACTGCTAAACCCACTCCGCGGAATCGCCGCTTTAAGAGGGTAGGAACGCGAAGTATACCGGTCGCTCGTGCTGCAGACGAGCGCAACGGACGAGCGCAACAGACGAGCGTCGAAAATCGATCGAGATTGGCATAGCAATTACCGCCTTGATTGCACTTCCATCCGCGATACCGTTCGCATTGCGTTCTTGCCCGCGCGAATCTCTGCGAGCCTACAGAGCGTTTCAAAAAGTTGTTATCAAATTTCTGTAGCGCGTAGTACAAAACGGAGTTAACAAGCGTGGCTCCGAATATCATCAGTTTTGGAATTATAAAACGTTTTCAACTACGGCGGTTTATTGAAATGTATTCCAATATTCGTATTTTGTATTTTACCATGAGGTTTCATTAGCGCTACAACGTGTCACGACGATGTCATGGTTGTATCGGTAAAATTTGAGACCAATCGGGAGACGTATATAGAAGCTACAAGATATTTATTGCAAACATATAGTTTGTAAAAGTATACAGCATCGCTTAAATACTTTCGTAATCTCCGTGGAATATACGCTTGCATTGAACGTCTTCTTTCCGTGTATTGATCATTTTCAAATCTGTCCCAGAAACCAATGTAATTATCGTAGTTGTGTATCGTTAAAGTAGTCGGGGTTAATAAAATTTCAAAGTGTTACGTATAATACATATTCGTAAAAGGTATGTGAAAGTGGTGGAATGACACTTTAACGAACCACCGCCGAGCTTGTAACGACGCAAGAAATTTTATTACACGAGGAAATTTTTCCAAACTGAGGGCATTTAATCAGTAACGTGTCCAACGGCATAGATAAATAATTAAGAGAGGTTGGAATGTCGAAAGGTAATTTTCGAAACTGCGAGAGATCGGCATCGATTCGTAGTTTTAACTCGCAAGAAGATAGGTTTGTAAAAAATTGACCAAAATCACGACACAAGTTGGAATTCATTAAACGTAGAACGACGATCGAAGAAGGAGCTGTTAACCGCGTTGCCACGTGGAGAATTTTCTATCAGTTATTTTCTTACGCGATACAAATATCGGATAACTCGCACGTATCAGATTCTTCGGAAACTTCGTATCGAAATTCAAGAAAAATTGAACCTTCTGTCGAATAATGCATAAACGTGCATCGGTTCCTTCAATGGTTCTTTCTCGAGAAACATTTTATTCTTTTCGCAACGATCTCGCTTGGAACACTTTCAGATCCTTAGAGCGTCCAATTTCTCATAATTAAACGAATTTTATAAAAACTAGAATAACTGACAGCGTTACATGTAAAGCGAATTTTATAGGAGCTAGAATAAACGATCGTGTCATATGTTAAACGAATTTTATAAAAACTAGAATAAATGATAGCGTTATATATCAAACAAAGTTTATAAAAACTGGAATAAATGACAGCGTTATATACAGTGAATGAAATAGTACATTCCACTCAAGATTCAGACACGTGTTATCTGTTTTGCATCTACACATAAGAATCAATGTTATCTTGATAATCCTCTTACAGTGTCGTTACCTCGTAGGTAGTTGTAGGTACCTCGGAGGTAATTACCTCGTAGTTGATGCTACTTTGACATTAACCAATTTCGGGTATCTCTCTTTAATTTCTTTTGGTATTCAACTATTGAGTTGGCAATTAAGTGATTGCGGGGTTTGCCAATACCATCTATTGATAAAATCCGCAATCTTGGTTGCCAACACAATAGAATCACAATTTTGTTCACTTGTAAGATTACTCAGGCATCGACTGGCAAACGTGCCACAAGTTTTTCCAACAATTCGATACGTAGATTATTCTTCGTCGATGATAACGTCTCCGAACGAGATGCTACTCGGACGGACTCGTTTTTACCAAGAAATTTGTCTGCCTTCGTTTGCTGAGATATACATCTACGTACTCAGGTTGGCAGCAGCTTTTCTGAAACAGTCTGTAGTCCGTATGTTCTTGCACACGCTAGCCATTCGCTCGCATCGCGTGGTCCTTAGGATAAGTATAGTCTAGCGTGGCTGATAGGATAAGAACACGACGCGTGTGTCCCACTGACAGCCGGCCTCCGTCGCTCCGGCGAAGGTTATCCCGGGTATCCGTTAGGAGGATCGTAGAGCGAAGAAGGCGGAGAGACATGCGATCGAAGCGAGACGAGTTGGTAGACGGATCGGGTGGAACGAAGCGGGGGGAAAAAAGAGAAGGAACACCAAGGAGGAGAGGCCGCGGAGCAAACGAGTCGGTCGACCTAAAGACTGGAAGAATGCGAGCAGAGCCAGAAGCGGGCGAACGCGAGTAGAGCTAGCTGGTGAACGAGTACACGAGTACAAGGAGGACAGGAAATGATCGAGTTAACGAAAGAGTAAACGAGAGAAAGAAGTTGCGCGCGAGCGGATAAGTGACCGGCCGAAGAAAGGAAGAATGCGGGAGAGCGTAGAGCGTAGTTAGAGAGAGAAAGAGGGAGCGAGAGGGATGCAAGGTGTTAGAGGGTATAAGAGGGAAATACGCGCGAGGGGATAAGGAAGATAGAGCGTGCATACGATATGGAACAAAGTGAAAGAGCGCGGTTGTTAGGGAACCCGCGGAAGAAAGAGGAGGGAAGTGGTGTACGTGACCGAGTAAGATAAAGCTTCCAGAAGGGTGCGAGATACGAGCAGAACGAGCGCGGCAGAGAGTGAGGTCAGTGTATGCGCGACATGGTGTGGGCTTGTGACTGCGTGGGTGGGTGCATGCGTGCGTGCGTGCGTGCGTATCGTATGATGCGTATGTGCACACGCGTGAAGACCGGGATTCCTCGTTCACCGCGGCTTTCTTCGGTGTAGGAGGGCTCGGATTCAAGCGCCTCCCACCATATATACAACACGCTACTCGTGTACGAAACGAGCGCTCACGGTACGTGCGTGAACGCACAATCCTTATCCCACTCCCTATCTCTTTTCTCCTTCTCTCTTTCTCCGTCCTTCTGTATCTCGTTCGATCTCCCGTTTTCTTTCTCTTTCTGATCCCCCTTCTCGTTCTTTTTTTTTTTTCTACCACGATGTTGCACGGTTCTTTCGTTCTTCTCCCCTCCTGCCTGCTCGTAAGCGGATTCTATCGTTCCTTTTTTTTTTTTACCTCCCTTTGACTCTTTTTTTCCCGCCTTTTTTTCTTATCCCCACCGCGCAACGTTACCCGCGTTCCGCTACACTGGGGAACGAAGCGTGTGCACACGTGTGCGCGTACACCACGAGGACGCGAGATATCGCGTCGTGGTATCTACTTTTGTTGCATGCCTGCGCTATCTCCGTCCTGTTCCCTTCCCTTTCCATCCCTCTTACGCTTTTTGCTCCTACTCCCCCGCGGTGCTTTCATTTCCCGCCGTTGTCTCTTTCTTTCTATCGTGTTACACGAGAGACTCGTTCACGTTGCTCGCAGTTTGTCTCTTTCTTCGGAGAACGGCCGACTCCGATGCGCGAAAGCGCGACGTCGATACTTATCGTTTTATACGTACGCGATATACGTACATACACACGTGTATGCGTACGTTCGTTCCTGGCGTCCTTTAGGGCCAGAGAAAATACTCGTGGCGGAAGCAGTGGATGTTTGACGAGAACGAAATGGATTTGAAATGGGTGCTGGGTTTTCGGGGTAGTTTGCGAAATCCGGATTACCAGCGGTGTTTGAACACGAGCTTAAGAGGTCGATAAATTTTCGGAACGCGAGATCTCTGTCGCAAAGTTTCATTTCGTCGTTATTTATCGAGATACAATGGAAGATCTCTGTTCTCCTTATTTGATATAACGCTGAATTAACTTCACGTAATAACAGTGAACGATTTTAAATCGTTAACTTTGCCAAATATCGAGAAGAACTATTATTAGGAACTGATGTAAAATCTATCATTAAGAATGCAGGAAAATATTTTCGTATTTATGGTAGAAAGTTAAGCAGATAAAATCTTCAGGTTGTACCTGATATCCGGAAGATGGAATTACAAATTTTGTGTAAGTAAGAAAGTAATACATTTTGAAGAAGTAAATCACATATTAAGAAAGTATCGAAGGATTAATGCCAGATTCAAGTAGAAATATGCCTTGCCTTAGCTTCTCGGCAAAGTGTTATCGCGTAATCAACGAATCTTTTACTTTCTCAGTAATTGACTCGAGATAATAAGAAATCGTGAACCTACGATACGACCGACCTAAGAATCACAAATAGCTATAACGAAAGACAACGATGTTTTCATAAACTCTAAATCCTATAGAAGTTTGTCGCGTGTATTGTATCCGCACCATATTGTGATATAATCTTCATCCTTCTTTTCCACAGTTCTACTACTTTTTGAACCATTGTCATCGTCGTTTTACAAGCACGTAATTGTACAAAAGTATTGACCTAATTTCACGAGAAAACGTTCCGCGCAAGACTCGTCCACTCCGAAACACGTAAATCGGACTTGGTATAACGATTAAGTCGAAAAGTTTACAGCGCGGTCGAAAAATTGAAAAGCGTCGAATTCAATTTCTCTTGGATCAGAGGCGATTGCTACTTAAAGGAAGTTGAGTAGATACTTGGACCGAAATTGATCTCGCGTGCCTCGGTGGCGAGAGTCGGATTATAAGGGAGACAAAGTTTCCGAAGTGTGAGCATTATTGGATTAGCGAAGTGTCAGAGAAACGTTATAGACGGTGCAACTTGTAAGCACTTCCTGCGTTTGCTTTCCTTCCTCGTAACTCGTGTGCAACGACGCAACAGACGCGCCGCCATACTCTGTTCTTCGGGAACGTGACCCGTGCAAACGCGACAAAGGAACTCGCCAACGTTGCATGTCTCCTCTTTTATCAATTGTTTTTTTACAGGGGGTTCTAATTGCGCTGAGCAATTTGCTCGTATACCTACCGCATAATTTCTCTCAACTATCGTTTCGCTTATCGCGGCGGTTTACTCAGTTTGATTGTATTTTAATTCTCTATGGTTGGCTGATGTAAGATAGTGCTGCTACTGGCGATGAATAAATTAGTTTAATACATCAGCTCGTTACGTAAAAAGTACTTTTTGAAATTTCAGTAATCGCAGGATCTTCCGTCTAGAGGATGAGTCGAGGCAGTCGAAAAGTGTATATTCTTCTTGAAGGTGAAACGTGAAACGTTTATAGATGTTTACAGTTACGATTCATTAAAATTTCTGGTGACAATTAAAATCTAATTGAAATGAAAACTACTGTCCAAGTTTTTATTCACCGAGACAACAGGTTTTAGATTTTCTTAAATTGTATATACAATATATACAGGGTGGTTGGTACTGGTGGTACAAGCGGAAAGGGGGTGATTCTACGCGAAAAAGGAAGTTGAAAATATAGAACAAAAATTTAAAAATGTAAAAATTTAAAAATTTAAAAATTTAAAAATAACGTCAATCGACAACGATCTATAGTGAGATCCGTTATATCGAGACGCGATAAAGTGCACGCGTACCGAGCGAAAATTCAAAGTCGATTTTCTCAAAAACAAAGCCTCGAACGAAAAATTTTTATTCTATATTTTCGACTTCTTTTTTCGCGTAGAATCAGCCCGTTTCCGCTTGTACCACTAGTTACCAACCACTCTGTATAATCATACAATCAATTTCTGTTTGAACTTCTTTTACTTGTACTATAAGAACTTCTTCTACTATACTATAAAACTTTTACTATAAGAAAGGCTGGAATCGTCGATGTAAAGTCAAATTGTGTGTTCTTTTTCTTTTTATTCAATCACAAACGCTAAAAACGAAATAGTAAATAAAAATATCCAAGTTAAAAATTTACATATTGCGTTTAAAGCAATTGTCACTATGACTCTGTTACTTTCTTTTTTTTATACGTAGAACATTATCAAAATTCAATGATAAATAATTCGTGGCAACAGGGTTAGTCACAGGAAGGGTCGAATCTCTTCTGGCAAGGGAATGTTCCATTCCCGGAAGCGAGTGTTCCGCTTCCGCTGACCGTTCTGTTGCCTTTTAATTCACCCATTTAATAGAGTAACTGTCGCTCCTTTTCAATGAGATCGCCGTAAAATGAAAACGCCGCTACCGTTCTTCCACCTTTGTTTTCTTCTTACTTTCTGCTTTCTGGCGTGTCGTCGCAGGTAAAAATGTAAACGTAACTTCCACGAGACAAGCGGATCTGCGTCGTTGCGACTATTTTTCGCGAGGATTTTTGTAAAGCGTCGAACACCAGTGAGAAACGTTAATCGAATTGTATCGTCTTAGATCGAAGAATATCGTATCACGAATATACTGAATACTCGTTAGCGTGGAAGCTCAAAGTATATTTCGTGCGATAAAGAAATGAAAAGAAGATCGTTTTATCAATTTCCTTCGTTGTCAAAGTCATTTATGCTTTCCACTTTTAACCGAGATAGAAGCCTTTATGATATGATATGAATATAAATTTTTTAAAAACGCACTTAATAAGATACGTTTTATTCTACGTACGTAGTTCGTTATTAATCTGTTTTATATTTGACTTGAAAATGTTATCGATAAATTTGCGTTGCAAGATATAAGTACATAGCTAGCTTGTTTATTGCGTATTTTGCAAAAATTATTTTCTGGAAGATACATCTACTTTTCACTATAGTAAAAACATTAACTATGATATATTATACATAATGTGCTACAATAGGTATCGCACGATTTTTAGGAATTTACGTAACAAAAACAATGTAACAATATTTAAAACTCGTACTTCAGATTTCGTAATTTAGATGTCATTTACAATCCTTAATGTTCGAAAACTCTCTAAAAAAAGTTATTCTATTTCAGTTATCGTGCAATTATAAAAATATGCCGCGACAATACATAACAACAGTACATCGTAGCAATATACAAGCAATTTTATTAAGAAGTAAATGTAGTTCAAAGTTCATGGAATCCAATCAGAAGTTAGGTTAAAGGGAGCAGATGTTTTAAGCCTTTGAAAAAGCTTCAATTGCTATTAAGTTTGCTGAAAAAGTTACCATTCGAGTTAAATTAGAATTACACGTAATAAAGTATCCTTTGAAATAGTTGAAAAGTTTTATAATATTCGATCGAGGACAAACGCTATTCACAAACGAATAAAGTCAGATGATTAAACGCGACAAGTGCAATCCAAGCATTTATGAAGCAGCTACTCTCGAAAGTAGTTAAACGAGTAGACGAAAGAGATTTTTAAGAATCTTTTATGAGAAATTTTTGTAAGTTTTTAGTGTGTATTTACAGAGTTGTTAGATAGCGTTTCTTCCAAGAAGTCGTAAGATACGACGCGTTGTTTTTCTATGCCATTAAGTTCTAAAAGTAGTAAAACATCAGTTGAGAAGAAATTTCTTAGTTTTTTTTATTAACTCCATTTGTAGTTTCATTTTGTTCGATTGACATTAGAAACTACTTATACGAGTTGAAAACGAACGATGACTACGTAACCAGTGATACTCACATTTTATTATTTCACTAAACAATGGTTTCAAAATATCAACCTTCTTCGCCTAAGACTCGTTTTAGCTAATTAAAATATGTATTTGAAGTTAAAATTCATTGAGTTATAGGTTGAATCGTAAAGTTCGTTTTATTAAATAGAATTATATTTTGAACTTGCTCCATGAATTTGAAACAATTTGACTAATTCAACAATTTGGCTAATGATATTTAAGTTGAGAGTGTACACGTATAAATAGAACTGTATTAATTTTTGGATTTTTTCTTCATGAAGAATTATTGATATATTTTGGTCTGTTAATTTAAACATAAATGTCTTTGTCGATTAATTAGAACATTTCTACTTAATGGGAAACTTGTTATATCGCAGGATTTATTTATCTTGCTAAAAAAAAAAAAAAAAAATTAATGCTCGTGAAATTTGCATGAAATTTCGGATTATCAGAAGCTGCTATACATTTATGGCTCCGATATTCCGGGTTCATCGTTTAAATTTAGCCCATTAAATGTCGAACGTGTATTAACGCAACGTTTCATTTGCGATTCTTTCTCAATCACTATATATTACCGAATTCCGTTTTCTGACGCTGTGGTGAAAAGAAATTCCAAGAATCTGCATCATATTTTGTCCCCCACTTAAATCTATCGATTTTATGAAGTTTGAAGAAATTTAAATATTTCATATCACTATGATAAACTATCTTTTTTTTTAAATAACAGAATTATTTTTCAAATAATTCGTACAGCGAATTTCCGCAAAATATTTCTTACTCCAATACATACATCGTATCTGTTATTTTATTTACCACTTTTCCCAACAACTTTCTACAACTTATTAAGCTAGTTTAGTTCCTGACTAGTTAAATAGCTTCGTAGCTAATATTCAATAGCTAACAACACTCTATACTATTCATAATTTATGCAAATCTGAGAAAGTATCAACAAGAACGTATCTTATCTATAAATATACATCAGATCGCCATCGCAATGATTCACAGAGCATTTACTTTAGCAATTTGTATATCCCAGTTATCCCGTGATTCATTCAGAAACGATGAAAATACGCAAGACAAATACACCAGACGTAATCTACGTATTATGAATAAAATGTTGAAATACAGTTAATCTTAAGATATTTAATAGCTGCAGGTTTATCGTAAAGTCGTGAAACAAATTACGCTGGATAGCAACGATGCGCAACGATCAGTGACGATGTGAACGTCGCCAAGCAATTGTCACGGTTCGACGACGTCCAATGTGACCATTTTCATAAGAATATAGCGAATCGGGTGAATATACGCTTCTTTCATCGATATGACCTGAACACTGGAATCTGGCGTACGATGTCTCGTTTTGATAATATGTATAGTAACAGCTGATATGTGATACGTGTCGACAGATAAAATCGTCAATGTCGCATCGATTTAATTATCGTCGAATAAACTCACACCGTATTAATGTTTTCGACACACGCGCACGCACACACGGTGCCACATATGACACGAGATATTTTAATTGTTTTCCCTTTCGAGAATAAAAAGAAACGATTATTTTTATTGAAACTGGTTGGTACATCTTGGTTATGTTTCTAATAGAAACGAACAATTAAACAAGTAAGGTTTTTCTTTTGTAGCGGTGACATTCTTTCGATCGTCGGTCTAATTTTGTAAAAATAGAATTAATTTCACGAAAACCCCTTCAACGATAGACTCATCGTATTAATTAATACATAGGTCGTCTGAAAAGTTTCTTTCGTTTTATAAGGAAATAATGGATGCACAACATTTTTCGTTTTATATTATTTTATCGAATTACGTATGATCCATTTTGTTCTATCAAAATAAGGATCACAACGTTCGATAGATTAGGTTTCATGTTTGTATAAAGATGCATCGTTGTAAGACACTTTCCGGACAACCTAATATATTTTCGATATACGCATAATTTTCAGTTCATTTTAAACGCTAACACGCGTATTATTTTTTACACCGTACTAACTTCGATTTCGTTAAATTTTGATTATTATAAATTCTTGGTTTACGCGACGAGAAGCTGGGAAATTGTAAAAAATTGCGAAGATTGTGGAGGAGTAAAATATACGGTTGTGGTAACAGTCGCGTGTGTCAATATTTACTGCAATTAGCAATTATTAATTATAATTAGAATACTTTATTATTAATCACAATTAACGATTAACGTATTTAACCGATGTACAATCGATTGTTGGTTACGATATAATTACCGATTAGCACGATTATTTAATTATCGCTTGGATGAACGATCATCAGTGAATAGTTGGTTAATCGTCAACGAGATAATCACTTACCATTAAAATTCTGCTTATTGTCAAATTAATATTTGATTCTGGTCTCGGATCTTAATCATCTTGAGTCGTCGATATTTACATTTTAATTAAAGCGATACATATTCGTAAAGATGAAACGGATCTTTAATTAAATTTCTGCATAAAGGTAATTATCAATTTAAACCAACGATTCTTAATTAATTGTATATATTCTCAATCCTATCGACCATTGATTTCATTGATCAATCGAGTAAATTATCATTTTTTGACGATCGATGTCTTCCGATCGTAAGCATCGACCAATCGAGTGAAAACGGCGAGTACAGGCGAAATTAATAAACGAAATAAATTTAACGAATCGATCGAGCTCGCGATAAAAGCGTACATTTACAATCGAGCTGTAAACTTTCGTAGTATCTTTCGTTGTAACAATCATTTCGGCGATTATGAGATATATCGGGAGAACGAAACGTGAGAGAGAAAAGCAAGAAAAGATAAAGAGGGTGGAGGAACATCAGCGCGAAAAGAGATCCTGTGTCGCTTGTACCCCTTTATAATTTTATAGCGCGCCATCAAAGTCCAGCGCGAGTCACGTTCAGAATAAAATACCAGCTCCATACGGTTCATCAATTAACGAAGCTAACTAGTCTCGTACGAGGCGTCATCGATCCCTTTTCAGGGACAAATTTTTTGTTCGTCCCGATAAATACTAGCCGTTCGGGGACAGGCAAAGGACCGAGTCCTTTCGAAGCGACACTAACGAACGTTTGTAGACTACTAACGAAGGTAGAAAGGAGCCTAATCGACGAGATCTTTACTACTCTCTCTGCCAGCACCGCCTCCGGTTAGAAGCGTTTCACTCGTTACTGGTTTCTGTCCGAACAAGTTGCCGAAACATCGTCTCCGCAACCATATTTGTCCGCGTCTTTAAACGCAATAATCTTATAAATTCCATGGAAAAGAGCGTACAATTTTGTCCTTTTTATTATCGCGTTCGTAAAAGTTCGTGTCGGTGAATGCGTGGAGAAATTGTACAAGCGCGCCTGTTCGAGAAACAAGGTGCAATAAGATGCAGGTAAATAGATACGGAAAAATGAATTACCTAGTTACGTGTAAGCGAATTTTCGAATTAATGTCTAATCGAAAAATTCTATAATTCATAAAATTAACGATGAGATGCGCGAGTTAAACAGAAAAATAAGAGAATATTCTCGCTTGTAAACGAAGAAGCAGATGTAACAACGATAACCTATTATTTAAAAAATTGAAATTGTTTAAAAATTGAAAAATAAGGAAACCTTTGTTAAGTGGTTATAGACACCAGTGTATAGACTACGCGTATTCATTTTTCTTTTTCTTGCTCTTTCGTATATCGTGTACATAAATCTGAGTGAAAGATGTCAGGTCGCAAGATCTAACTCGAACGTCGATCAAAATAAAAGGTATGTTATAGTACATATCGTAGACACGATTGGGTGGCACGGACACGGACGTGATAAGAGCTTTATGTTGCTATAAAAATTGGTCGTAATTTTTGCGACCCATGGAAAGATGGGAAAGAAGAGCAAAAAAAGAAGAGGGTAGTAATCGGACGACCTAGTTCGATGGTCAGAAGCAAATTGATTTTCTCGTGACACGCGCGTATTGTTGCGGTATCCGGAACGTGGCCGGTAAATATTTCATGCGCGTTTACCATTAGCTTCTGCGATGTACGAGTTACGCGAGCGGTATTTTTTTTTTTTTTTTTTTTACGTGTCTTATACAGCTTTGCGGCGGTGTATAATCATGAATTTCAATGGGATCGTTTGTTCTCGCGATGCTCAATTTCTAGGAATCAATTGCGTTGTTTCTTTCGTAAGCTTCCTAGAAGAAACACTGGCTGGTTTGATCATTGATTGCGCTAATTGTGTTACCTTTATCCGTTTTATTTCTGTCGATGCTTTGATTTTTCATCGATTCTTATTCGTCGAAAGAACGCTATCCTTTGGTAATTAAAAGCCGAAAATTAATTTCCAGTTTCTATGATTTGTTTTTTCGATAGCCTGGACTGTCTAGAAAGTGACCAATTAAGAGCTTCTTACGCTTTGGAACTTTTACAAGTTTATCAAGAACCGTCGACGATAATTACAGACGCGTCGTTATTTTTGAAAAATGTTCTTTACCTTTTAACGTGTGAAAATTTTACGGAAAAAGGCGCTATGATTCACCGATCACGATAAATTTTTATCAAGATAATTGCCGAAACGTGACTTTTAAAATGTAGCTTGAAAATTCAGCTTGAAAATGTGCAGGCATTTGTGAAAGTGAAGTTGGTGAATTATGGAAAAAGCGGCGAAAATCGCACCAATGTACGTTGCAGCCTAAGCCTAACATCAAATACATAAATATGTAAATAGTTTTATCCAACGACAGAAAAAGGTAGAAGATTCTATCCTTGTAATCTATTGCCGCGAGAGTCTTCCAACGACAAAAATTCTTCTTCTTTTCTACAATATTTCCATTCGAGATTAACTTTTCGTGCTTTCAACCCTTTCGAATTTACCAGCATCCTTTGTCATCGTTCACGCTATCGTAACAATCCCGGTACTGACGAACGATCCAATCGGCCGCTACTTATTTATTAACAGTGACGAACAATGCTTCAGAACCGATGTCGATATAACAACGAGTGGTATAGCGACTATTCCGCGGTCCATGTATATCAACGATGCCTACCACTGACATCCGTAATCTGCTTATCGGCAGAACGAATATTCAAAGTTACGAGCATCTGTATCAGTGAATAGCGTGCATATCTCAATAACGCGCGGCGCGCGGTATCGTGCCGAATAATTTGCGGATATTACAGGTATTCCTATCGTTGGTTCAATACGCGGATACCCACGCGATTCGTTAAACCGCATTTTCGTCGGCACGCTCTTTTCGAACCGGTTCGTAATGCGCTTATCGTAACTTTTCTCTCGAAATGAATCGGGCCGCGTGAAAAGAACCGACCGCGATACTCTCGCGAAATTGAAATTAAAATGAATACCTGGTATTGTAGAAAAAGAAACAGGAGAGAGAGAGGGGGGTAGAAACATTCCGCTTCGTTTCTTTAAATGCTGCAAATATGTAATATATAATAGATAGAGTTATTTAAGTCATCTGCGTTTCAATGTTCGAAAAATTAAAATTGAACTTTGCGCAGAATGGTCAAACTTGCCGTATTTCATATCAGACAAGGTCAGTTTTTGATATAATAGCGAAGGAACGAGTAAATATCGTGTATACGGTAGAGTGAATACTTTAGTTTACTTTACTTTACTGTACATACTTTGGATACAGTGAAAGAAATATTAAAAAAGAAAACATGATTCGTATAACTTTATGGCAGAGTTATTTGAATCAGCGAGAAGGCATTACGTAAGAACTGATAAAATATAATGGAAGATGTAAGAATTGAGATATAACGATACAAAAACTAATGAACGAACTGACTTTCAGAAATAAAGTAATATATACACGCTATTGAGTTATAATAATTACAACTGAGAATATTAACATCGAAGAATCTTCTTTCTTCTTAACGAGCGTAAGTTACATCCTCGTGGAAAACTATGGCTCTTGTTGAACTATCAGCGTAAGTACACGATATATTTCACTGTTTATCGCGTCGCTAATAACGAGTTAAATAGTCTGCCTTAAAACGTAACCGGTTTACTAATTGTCGATGAACAAATTTGATGAATTACGAGGGAAATTGCTTATTCGTAGCTCGACTCGAGTGTCCTTCTTTCAGAGAATTTCTTTCAGAGAATAGTTCTAGACAAATGAGCATAAATATGGATTCAATCTTTCCTAAGATATTCGACACTTTTTTGAATTATCCGAATCTGTCAGAGATAGCAAAATGACTAACTCTCCTTTTTCTTGAATTTCTGAATTTCATTAGCCACGTGTATAATTAATGTCCGATTCTCAGGAAGCAATGGCATGATTTATTTCCACAAGTTGATTTATTATAAGAAGGTAACACGAATAGCGATAAATTTGAAGAAAAATTAAAAAAGAGAGAAACATTTTTACCATATCATGCGTGATACTTCTCTATTTATCAATTTATGGAATCAATCAATATTTTTAAACGGTTTACACGTATGCAGAGAAAAGATTTGTCGGCAAAATGTCTACAGTCTCGATTGCATATGATTTGTATGAAATTGAACGCCGATCGGTATATTCTAATTATCTGTTGCGTGAAATCGCATTAAAAATCCTTCGGTATCGTTTTCATAACGATAGAACGAATAGCTGTGGATTAATTTTCCTTCATTAAACTCAATCATTTTGCATTCAAAGCCGTGCATAACATTAGTGTAGCTTTCGCGCTAATGATCATATTATTCATGGTTATCTGAAACTTTTTGCTAAAGATACCAGCCTTGTCGATGAACATTTGGAAATATTAAATGAATAGCAAACTCACGTCGGTAATTGGGATAACTCGATTTCAACAATACAAGTTGATCGATCGATTCGGATAAAAAGTAAGAGCACATTTATGTTGTCGAAAGAAAATAGACGTATTTGCCTGACAATTGTTATATAAAATAGACATTTTTACGTTATACGTATGATACTTCATTTTCACATTCTGATTTTGTAACAAAAAATATTTCAACAAATCCATGCTACTATTCTCGCGTAATTTTACGTGGATTAATCAACGATAACAAATTATTATTGGGTTGGCAACTAAGTGATTGCGGATTTTGTCATTAGATGGTAATGTTTGTCAACCCAATATATTCGATAAAGAAACATTCATCGATTTTTGATATAGTTTGAATAGTATCGCGAGTAGTGTAGAATCGCAATTGTTTTAACATACTAACTGACATAGTAAAGTATCTATTTGCATTAATTCGCAGACAAGTATTAATAAGACGTCTTTCGCTTATTTTAAATTGTTATATCTATTTTTCAGATTATCCACTACATTAACGTTACTTTTGCTTCACAAAAGCGTTTGAGCGATCGATCGCATCGAAATCGCTGATGCATTCGAATACGCGTAATTACCTTCCGTTTCCCGTAATTGAAACATTCCCTTTGCGTTTAAACGTTCCAGTTACATGTCGGTATATTTAATTAGCTCTGTTATAATTTATTCGTTGCACTATTATAATCGAAGATTGATAATTACCAGTATTACCTATATGGTAAAAAAATCGCGATTATTTAATTTCGACAATTTCGCGCGAATATTTTACAAACGATTTTTCCCTGTTCTTTTTTTTTTTTTTTGGTTTTATTATTTGTTCTTCCTCTGAATCTACAAAAGTGATAAATTTTGGAAATTCATAACGTTCGAGCGATAAATAATATAAATAAACTATGTGTGCAAGCGCAACTTTGACACCCGCGTCATTTGTCATTCTAATTCCTCAACTACGTCAAGAAGCAGAAAATGTTTGCGAAATGTTTGAAATACGGTCAGGAATTTCTGAGAAAGCACGTAATTCTCTGATAACGAAGATATTGATCGTACATAAAGATGATAGCAGAACGTGTGACAAATTTTCTGTAATCGCGTAAGAAGAAAAAATACTAAAATAATGTGGCACTTTTACGTACCACGAAATTGTTCCTAACTGGGAGAGTATTAATTTTTCCACTAATTTGTAATCTGAGACTCTCATTCTCCATCGAGCGCGTACTATCTATCACTAAGTTCTCAACTGCTCCGTCTTTCTTTTTTACTTCTTTATATAGCATTCGAGTCGACGATGCCGCGTACACGTGCTCGCGCGTGTCGCAATCGCTGTGACTCGATTAATTGCTGTTAATTCGCGCGTCTGTTCTCCTTATATGTTGATGACTCGAGAAAACTGAAAGACCATCGCGTAACAGCCCAGTTTAAAAGTTTGGATAATTCTAAAGTAGGATAAGAACTAGTTCGATTAACAGTTTTGGATTGCGTGCTACGAATAATCGCCAATCGCTATTATTCCTAATTAGTATTGGATATCATTATTACTCCGGAAATCGCACGGTATCTGGTGTCGACTTAATTCGTCCCATTTTTTACGGTTTTCATTTTCCACCAATTAGTGAAGTGGATGTGTTTCCGTTTTATTAAGTGTGTTAGAAATTTCTATACGGCTGCTAATTCATATACAACAATTAGGATATTTCGTACGAACGTTAATATCGTTCCTATCGTGATTTTGCAATATTCATACGCAAAATTAGAAATTTTCTTTTTTAAAGGGAATTAAAAATTGATAAACGTGAACCGATACGTTTTAGATCTCGCATATACAACGATAAGCTTGATGGCTCGAACCAAACACGACACACATCAAATGTTTCGAATGATCAAGTAAATTTGTCTTCTTATGAGATAAAATCATCTTAGTGTCGATGTTAGCGTTAATCGAAATATTAATGTTTACGTTTAAATATTTAAGTAAAGACAAAAGCTTCTTAGTTCTGCTAATCGAGGTCCTCTGTTGCATTTGAATTGCATTTATATTTTTGATTGTTGGGTTGTATCTTTGACATAAATTTAAGGTTGCGTTTAGTTTCTCTCTAAATGAATGGTCGAATTTAATATACAGGGTGGTTGGTGACTGGTGGTACAAGCGGAAAGGGGGTGATTCTACGCGAAAAAAGGGTCGAATATATAGAATAAAAAATTTTTTTTTAATTTCTCTTTTTTTTTATTTTTCCATCGAGACAACGATCTACAGAGAGATCCGTTATAACGAGACGCGATAAAGTGCACGCGTACCGAGCGAAAATTTAAAGTCGATTTTCTCGAAAACAAAGCCTCAAACGAAAAATTTTTATTCTATATTTCCGACTTCTTTTTTCGCGTAGAATCATCCCCTTTCCGCTTGTACCACCAGCTACCAACCAGCCTGTATATTGGCTTGGTAACTAAGTGATTGCGGATTTTGCCATTAGGTAGTATTGACAAAATCCGCAAGCAATTAGTTGCCAACCCAATAATTCGTTATTTATTCTTCCCCAGTTAACAGATTAATAAATTTTCTCGAACGATTCCGACAAAAAAAAAAAAAATTAATGATTTGTAGGTTGGAAGGAAACCAAGGGTTTGTTAATTAAATTTTCTGCGCGTCGTTAATGGTACTAGAACGCGTATTTTGAGGACGACGAAGGCTGGCTGTAGCAAAACGAAGAGAAGTTAGAAGTTGATGTACGATAGAAATTCCTCAGCCAGTCTAAGGACGGTTTTATTGCTTTTCATGTGTTAATAGCACGGTGAACACGGACTTTTATCTTCTCAAACAGCTTTCACAAAGCCGAAAGCGAGCTGGAGAGTTTTTACATCGTGGGTAAAAAGAGTCTTAGCCTGTGGATTTAAATTTTAACATGAAATCCATAAAAGTTGGCCCGATAACATTTTACAGTATAAACGACGACTAACCTTTTGTAGCGGAAATGCAAAAATCTTTATCTCTCTGCAGGCATTGACATAAGAAGTCATAACAATGTTCTATATAGGTATTTTTCCCATTAATATGTATGTCTTTCTACGAATAACTTAAAATTCGTGTAATGATTTATGCGATAATTTCTATCGAATTTTTCATAATGTAAATTCATAAAGCGAGAGAATTTTATTAAGAAAATTCTAATATTTCTAAATAACATAATAAATAATCTTGAAAATACTGTTTGTCGTAAAGTCGAAATATTCAATGACATTACAATATTTTTCGTCTGAATAAATATTTATATTTTTGGCTTCTATAAAAATTAGCTCAATTTATCAGCTATTTTTAAAACACATACATAAACACATCTTTGACTGCTTAAATCTTCCAAAAGAGATTCTTTTCATCTCGAGCTATTTACGTTAGACAAAGTTACTCCTTTCTAATCATAAAACGACTTTCGTACGATGAAACAATCGCGATAATCGTTTGCTCGTATCTACTCACGCTCACCTTAATTAATTATTAATTAAAATATCGGACTACTGTATTCAGGACGAAGGCAATAATCTAGCCAACTTTTAGCATCCTATTTAAAGACGAATTTCTTATCTTATTTAACTTCCCGTTTAAATTGTACAAATTTTTACTATCGCATTTCATTATCGATAACCGAGCCACACGTAATATGTCCTTGTCAGGTTATCGAAAGCATCTAAAACTATCATAGCTATTGTTTCTCATGATCGTTACGTTATACTTACGTTTAATTAAAATGCTTGATTATGTATTCCTCGTGGAAAAAAGGCGTTCGTATCTCCCACCAAAAAATTCATAACGCGTATCGCTGTTTGTTATTGTCAACGATGAAAGATCTCTGTCTCTTCCTTTTCAACGTCGTTGGTTCAGTTCGGCGGAACTATGTACATCGTTGAACAGGAAGCCGGACGGGCCAGTTACCACGATTCGATTAATCGCGCGTTTTTATAATCGAGCAAGTTACGGCGACGTGTATTTCCGCGACGTGTACACCTTCCTACTGGCCGATCAATTAAGCCGGAATGGCGCAACGGCGTGGAGTAACCTAGTTGCGCCTTATCTTGGATCGACTCATCGGTAACGTGGCGTGCGAAACGCGTGTATCTCGTTGGCGCCATCTTTTTTCTTTCCTACCTGTGTGCCGCTTTATCCGATCTATTCTGCCCGTTATTACCTCCCTCTTTCCCTTTCATCCCTCCGATCCTTTTCTCTCTCTTTCTTCGTAGTATCTTCGTATCACGCTTTGTTTCTATTATTTCAATACCCCTTTGTTTTTTTTCTGGCATGGCGTTATTTTTAAAGGTTTTCGCGTCGGAGTTGTGCGACTTCTCGATCGATCGTGAGATAAATCTGTTGAGAATCGTGGATCGTAATCGCTGAAATAAAAGTAAAGGAACATTTAGATCACACTTAGAATTTATATGAAAATAGTTTTAGATTTATTTAACAAATGATTTACAGGATCTTCGTCGATATACATTTGCACGCGTCTCAGCACTCTCTTTGTCTCGCCATCTTCTATACTCACACTACTAACGGAACAGTTGCATTCATCTGTGCACACACATACTTCCATACACTCATACGTGTGTCACTAATACGCGGCTAATCTGGTCTAGCACACAAAATTACACATATCTCAATAAGACCGTACGCGCGTGGCCAAGTTTGCCGAAGTAAGATTTCCTTGAAATCATCCAGTCTGCAAAAGATGGTAGGACAAGATGGAATTTTTGAATTTGTCAGAACGAGAAGAAGAACGATAGAACCGGAAACGCGTGGCAAAAAGGATATTTTTCAGTAATTGGAGAAATCTATGTTTTACGAATAAATGATAATTTTTTTTTGGTTTGGTAATGTGGAGGACAAAACAATCGAACCGACATATTGCGATTACCTTGTCTTATTATGAGAAAAATAAGGTACCTTGGAGACTGTTTACCAGAAATTTTGTAATCTTATACTTACGTCGTTGCTTTCTGAAATAACAATGCCATATATATGGTACGTTAAACAAACTGTTTACACGAACCGATCGAGTCACGAACGTTTTATTGATCGAAGATCATGTAATAAAAATCCATTGATTATCTCCGTCACCTATGACTTCTCGTTCGTATGGTAGAAATTCGCGTACGAGTAAGTAGATTGAACAATCAGTAGTTCGTGTTTAGTTTCCATTAAAAAGGAATGCTACGTTACTACGATATACAATGTACAGAATGATGCAGCGCTAATATGGATTTCCACTTTGAATTGTTAAATCGAAATACATCTCATTGTTGGAAAAAGGGAACGACACAATTGCAAAAGGTAATTGTTTGGGAGATGAGAAAATTTCAGATTTATTTAGTCATGTTTGTATAATTGAATGACAAAAGGGAGACGTATATGACGACGTTGGGAACAAAACGGTTGTTAATCGCGTGTTACCGAAAATGTGCCGCTTTTGTATTCGTTTCATCGTTTTTCGAAATCACCGTTGTATCACGCGTCGCGCATAAAAGACGTTAGTAATTAAACGTAATATGCAGGGGCGTAAACATATTAAGATTATGTTTTTACACGATGTGTTTTGGTTATAAATGTGAATCATCGGCACTTGAGCTCTCAGGCCTGCGAGTTCTTTTTTAAAGAGCATCAAGTTGAAGCGTACGAGGCATAAGTATGCTCCAAGCTGCGATAATACGTTTTACCTCTCGCGTCGTTACAACGTAAATACGAGACGTCAGAACGTAAGAACAGAAAAACAGTTTAGTTTTTTTGAAATGCAGCCATTAGAATTAAATACAACGAAATCATATTAAGACTGGAGACTGAAAAATTTATATCGTTTATCGTGTTTATCGTATTATCGCGTTTATATCGTGTAAGGTTCTCCTGCATAACTGGAGGAAAATTATTACCGAATTTCAATATCGCTTTAATTTCACTTATTCCACAAATATACAAGTATAATGGTAAAAAAATATTGTCTCATGAATTCTACAAGTAGCAATTTCTCTCTGCCAGATATTCTTGAAGATTACGCGGTAATTGCAGATGTAAGAAGGCCACTGGGTATTTTTTTTTAAACTGTTTCCTCTGTTTTACGTACGCCACGCATAAATTCCCTGTAGAACAGCACGATAATACTTTAACATTTCACTTATCCGTGATCAATGTTTTATACTAATTTATGTTTCACCTATGTCTTGAACATTATTCTCCTGATAGTTGACGATTCTTTGTACTTTCTCATAAATTCTCGCTTTTCATAAATTGTTTTCATTTCATCCTATTTTCCCCGTTCTTTCTCTTGTACGTTTTAATTGTTTCGTCAACGACCAATAAAAATATCGGTACAGACGATATTTTTCTGTAAAATGTCGCATAAATCTGCAAATCGATTCTTTATCCCACTTTCCCGTGAAATATAATGCGAACTGTGTGTGTATGTCTTTTTTTTTTGTTTTTTTGGCGAAATACAAGATCTTAATTACTGAACTAGAATTCTTTTAGAAGCTACATAAAATGTGAAAAAATTAATGTAGAAGCGGTATAGCGACCAATGTAGAAATAACACGTGCGAGATATCTCGTCGTAACTCGACGTCGCTCTTGTGACACTTTGGATGAGATATCTCGTGTTCTAATGAAAAGCCACGCGAGGTATCTCGCGCAAAGCGTCACATGAACAACATCGAGTTCCAAGATATCTTGTCTGCGGATGTGGAGGAATTAAAACGCGTTCATTAAAGCGCTGCATATAATTTCTTCGAAAAGTGCATGAACATCCGGTATTATCGTTATCAATCTTTTAGAATCTTTACATCTGCGGACGAGATATCTCGCAGTGTCGTTCATGCGCTGGCTTGAATCGTATATCTCGTGTGTTTTATATCAAATACGTACAGTGTCGGACGTGACTTTGTATAAAAGAATGGTTGAATAAATCTAAGAACGTATGTAACACGTTTTAAGTTTGTAACACGTTAACTGGGTCCTTTCTCCACCAGAGACTTCTAATAGATTATTTTATTTAGCTGTAACAATGTTAATTTACCAGTAGGTGTCAAGTTAAATAATTAGAAACTTGTATAATTTCAAAATTAAAAATGAGTACAGACAAATCGATATCAGTTAGGTTCTAATTGAAAGCTTTTGATTCTCGTATATGTAAATACGATATAATTCATTATTAACAGGAATCGAAAGACGTTTCAATAGTAGGAAATTTTCTGAATAAAGAAATCACGTCCAAGAGTGGATTATTCGAATGAATTGCTCAGAACGAATTATTATAACGTAATCAAATGCGTAATTATTAGAAGATCGTTAAAAAGTTACATGGAATTGCACGTTAGATGGTAGATTTTCTTTCGTCGACAAATTTTGTATATGTTATTCTAATTCATAAAATTTCTACCGAATAATATCTTGTCAAGGTGAGTATATTTCTCTTGTAGAAATCATTCAACAGATACGTAACGTCTCGTTGAGAATTTCCATTCATCGCTCCAAAATTGTTGTCTTTTATTACTTTACATAGAAACATATAGCGTGAAAAGGTAAAAAGTTATTTAATTTTGAGAAAAATTTACACGTGTCAAGAGATTGGTGAATTATTTATTTTCTTAGCTATTCCATCTGCTTTTCTATTATTTCTCACGTGTAATATGCAATGCAAAACGACTCAATGGCAGCCTAAAAAACGACAACGTCCTCCGTACTCTAGTTTCAAATATCACGATGAAATTTTCTTCGAACGATGACAGCTGAAAATTGATCTGTAAATTTCACGTTACCATTATCGATCGTTAACGAATGGCATTCAACCGGCTCGATATTAGCGAGACCTGTAGCCAGGACGTCCTGCATTCAGTGCATTATGCTCGTTAGTGGTTCAGGTAAATTAAGGACGAAGACGATTGTTATGCTGTCGTTCGATTATTCGCCTACTTTTAACAATGCACATAGGATGGCATGTGGCCCTATTTCTCTTCGAAAGTTCGCGCGTATTAAGTGACAGTTGAACGGTCATTTTCAATTATTATTTAACGTTCGAAGTGGCAATCCTTTATGTACATATTTGACAGATGAATATTTAAAACTACGTTATGTTTTAATGACAAATGCTTTCGTAAAATGTCACGATTATGATAATATAATAAGTGATAAATCGTATCGATGATGTTCGATGTTTGACGTTAGATTATTTTGCGGTATTAGAATTTGCTAGAAAATATTTCATCATTTAGAACTGTGGTTCATCGAGACGAGACGATTTACAATCGAGTGAGATAGAAACAAGTAGCATAGAAAATGTGGCATTTTAATTGGCACGGTAAGATTTATCCAACGATGTGTGTCGATATGTGTTATAGTTTGATACGTAGTTTGAAAGTAATTGCGAATGGAGTGATCGAACTTGTTATGCGTGTAATGTTTCAAAATATTTAAAGATCTCTTTATCCATGAGACTTTTCAATTACGTTTTGTTTCGATCTTCTTTATAACGTTAAAGCTCCAGTTTAAGATTCACCTTCTAATCAAGATTTTTCTGTACATACACGTTGAGACAGTGAAATATCGTATCGAGAAGCCTGATACTCGTATTACAGGCTACATACGCATATATTACGCGTGTGCACACTTATATTACGTTATAACAAGCTTGATAATTAAATTTAAATGTGTAATATATAATACCACAATTCCTCGTATTTCCTTATAGATACTATATGAAAATGAAACATTTCATTCTTCATTTTCCTCTGCATCATTTCCATCTTTAACTTACAATTTTACGCGACACGTTAAACTGCGAACAGCGAGAACTACGTTGTATAATTCCGTCTCTTACAACCACGGTGAAACTCGGAAAATTGCTACTCGAATTAACACGGTGTGATCAGCGACAAAGAGCGCGCACAGGAGCATACGGAAGAACGTTGAACTCAAAATTCGTTAAAATCGACATTCCCCTTTTATCCCGTGGACTCTTCGTGTGTATAGTAGATCGATTAAAACGTAACAGCTCGAAAAGTTACCACCAGAATCTACCACGAGTACCTGCTTCTCTTCTCAACGCAAAAGATACTAAACGCTTCTTTCCACGTGAACATAAACGCTTCCTTGCTACATACTTCAGTCTACGTAGCAGCCATACTGCATCCAACGTTCTTTAATTATTTTCTGGACAATTTTCTGCTAAAGAATCTGCGTAGGAATTAATCTCGTGGCTGGTCCAGAAGGGTACTTATATCGATCGATGGAAAATACCATGGTGTTCCGTATGGCGGCGTCCCTCGGTCGCCGGTCACTCGAAGGCGCAATAATTGCCGGCGGGTTTTCTACCTGGCTTGCATCGTGCGGAATCCACGTACACATCGCGCTACATGGCCACGGACGTTTCTCGCACCTGTGCTTAACGTGCGATCTGATAAGGGGTAACCACCCCGTGGCAAGCGCGTCAGATAGGGTGGTAATGCGCGTGGCTGGATGCTCCTTTCGAGCCGACCCTAAAGGCGCTTTTCCGTTTCGTCGACACGACACACGAACCGGCCTCCTCCAGGCCTTTTATAAGGAAACGCCGCAGCTGGAGTTGTTTCCTATTCGGCCGACGCGACGACACGATAAAAGCGTCACGATGATTAGGAAGAACCGAGGAACAAGATTCCTCGCCTTCTTCCAAGGTTTCTCGCTGCCGATGTCGTTGTTTGCTTCTTTTGCTATTGCGACGGCATTGGGTGGTTACGAAGTGCGCGTTGTAATCGATGATATTTGCGATAATAAAGAAGCGTTTAGTTTTATTTTGTACGTTTCTGATCGACGTAAGCTAGAGAAAAGTTCAGCTATAAGAACGCTTCGCTGTCTGAACGTTCTATCAACGGAACGATATTTTTTGCTTGTATTCTTTGCTGTTACGCGTCGTTTCTGTGACTTCGTATCGCTTATCGCTTTAATACGAAGCTAATATCGTACACGTTAATATCTTGCGTACAACGATGCCAAGGAGAAAATATCGAACTGATCGAACGTCGAAAGGAAAGGAAAGATATCGTCGAAGAGATTAGACAAAATTATTTGCTGGCTCAGCAGAGGCAATGATAGATACAATATAGATATCGAAAGAAATAGAGGAAAGCGCGAAGATGTTGCAAAAGCAATTATAATTACAATTAATGATACGAGAAACGGAAACATGTAATTGAAAGCTACTCGTGTGTTTCAAGAAGTAGAGAAACTTGAATGGATTTGGAAAATTTGTTTATCTATTCTCTGTCGTACGGTAATGGTAATAAATCGGAAATAAAGAGATACCAGTATCTCGATTATTAATATGTATACTACGTTATATGTATTGTGCGAGAAAACTTTGAAAAAATCATTTTTTCTACTAAATATCGTCTTTACAAATTTGTCTCAATTTAACGAAATAACAGATTTACAGTCTTCTTAGAAAACTAAATATCGCTAGCCAAAAACAGCTTTGCAATACCGAATTAAAAATAGCATTAATTGAAAGAAATTTTATAATTAGCTTCTCCCTTTCAGTCCTGCAATATGATGTTTAACTAGAAGATTGATAAAATCAATCGCATCAAACGATAAATCCAGTTATCTGGAATATTAAAAATGAAAATTTAAATTATAGAGACTGAAACGTTCTAACGATATGTATAATACGAAATCGGGTAAATTATCGTGGTTAAAGATTGAAGAAAATATTGAAGCGGCAAGAAGACATATTGATTCGTTATTCGAACACTTCAAAGATAAGCTGAATACCTCGATTCGATTTTCTTTAAACAGGTTTGCATTCACGTATGAACGTAATAGCGTCTAAATAGATCTGGCTTGAAGTAATACTTAGCGATTTTTTGAAATCACGTCTATCACTCGTCAGAAAAGAAAAGGATACAGTCGACAAGTTTGACGATCTTTCATTTTAGCTGACTGAAGTAGAGAAATCAGACGATGAAATTATAGTTACGATCGCACGGCTATACATTACATTGAATTCTCTAGTTTATATCAGCTGAACATTCGACGCATAATTTTATTATTTATAATGAAATGAATATCCTCGTATCATTTAACGAGGCTCGACCTTTTTCTCTCGTTTAACTCTGTTGCGTTCTTTGAATGAATTTTTCAAGTCAAATTTATTATTTTTTTTTAAAGGGAAGCAGCTTTAATACGGTGTTGATCAATGTCGTATTACCAATATCGTCTTTCTAGTTGCTTTAATAGACGCAGTTAAACGTTTTCCATCCTCTTTAAAATAGCCAACACACTACATGCCATGATATCGAGGCATTAAAGATATTAAAATATTGCTTGCTTCGAGGCTTATATCTGCTTTTCATTAAAAATTCGTTAGCTTAGTAGCTATTTTTAAAACACTGCTATCTTTAGATCTTACACGTTGTTTTCCTTTTCAATTACATACGTCGTTAAATAAAATCCTTCTGTTTAAACATAAAGAGATATTAATAGAAGATAGTGGAGAAAAATGTGCTTAAGATGTTTCCATCGCGTTAAACATTTTTTTAAATTCGAAGATGCAACGGAAGAATCTTTTCGATGCATAATTTCACGTTCAAATTTTATTCGTAAAGATTTCCTCAAAATATCAAGATCGGAGCGCAGCAGGATTACGAAGGTCCTTTTGTAATGAATATCCTTTATTTACATAGAAGGGAACGTTAGCGTGTCGAACGAAACGTCACATCAACTTGTGAATAAAACGAAAATAAAAATGTTAGAATACGCGCGAGTACGCAATATTGGAAAGAAATGGAATGGAATAGATTTTATTTGTCAATTTTATTTTTATTCCGCTCGGAAATACGGAAGCTCCCCGATTCGAGCGCATTCATTTTGAATCTTTCAGTTGGAAGCGCATTGATGGAATCGCCGCTGCGGTTTTCGTTTGGAAAACTTTGAAACGTTACTTCGAAATATTTCCTCGGATGACTTTCGCGCAATGCGATACAGGAGTCACACTAACAATATCCAATTTCTTTTTATATCAACTTTCCCCATATGAACAATTTTAAAAGCGTATACACCGAAGTTATAGAAAAATGTATGATATGTATAATTTTGTCGACTTTTTTACTTCGATGTTACTTTGCGTGCAAAGATATAAAAGTGAATATTTTAATACAATTAAAAATAGAAGCAACCTATTTGATCTACAGACATGGAAGTAGTTTTGCACTTAGATGAAAAAAAAAAAAGAAAAATGAAAAAGAAAAGAAAATAGATCGGAAATTCATATTTTTAGAAACATAATTAAAGAAGCGAAAGCTAAACAAAAATTTGTTTCATCCGCTAAATATTATAACTGTTACTGTGCTCTGAGTATTTTATACATCTTTGCACATTATGTGCATTCTCTGCATTTTCGCAGCATATAAATTTTTATGCATTAAAATGCACAGTCCAATGATAATCGATATTTTTGATGTAAATATTTTTTAAGAAGATTCCATAAACAAATTTTGCTAGTACGTAATCGATCGACAATTTATTGGATCTTTAAATCGCTCGCATGCGACCAACAGCAAAATATGACGCGTCGTATCTTCCCCTCGTGATCCTCATATTCTACCAATAAGAAATTTCAAGTTATTTCCAGATTGTAGAGAATGTAGAGAATATAGTCACTATAATTAGATATCTATGGATGAAATTGGATGAGACGAATATAGAAGGTTTATTTAAATGCGACCCGGTTTCGCAAATAGATAAAGGTAAAAAGGAGAATATTCAGAGTGTCAAGATTGGAAACAACGTTATATGTATTCGATTTCTTTTTTCGGTTAAAGATCGTCCATCAAGAAAACATCGTACGACTTGGTAAAATTAACTCGAGCGTTGGAATTTTTATGAATTTCTCGTGTAAAAACCGATAAAGGTAGATGTATATATATGTAGACGAGAAGAAACGAATGCATGTTGCAAGAACTATATTATTTTCGATGAATTATAATCTCTATAAGTCACGATCAATGTTCACGATAGATTAAAGTTGTGTCGCGTCGAAAATTACGTAAATCTCTTTAAACAGATTCTGTTTTCACATCGTTTTATGCTCGAAACGTTAGAAAGCTTCAGCCACTAAGAAGAACATAATATTCATTTTTTTAACAATATCAAGCTACTGGTACTAATATTCGTTTATATCTCTTGAAAACACCTTCTACGTGTTCATCCGCGATACACAGTATGTTAAAAACTATGCTACTCGCAATTGTTCGATGATCAAATATTTCTTGCGAACAAACGTTATATAAATTTGCATGCATAGTTTCCCGTGTTTATAACTCATTTGTCCGTCGGAGGAACCCGAAAACGGTTCCGTAATTCTAGTCCCAAATATTTAAAAAGTCATCTGAAAAGTCATTTCACGAATTACGAAACACCGTAAAACTCTGCTATCCGATAGCGTACTAAATTTCGTTGTCATTGGCCGATGCTAAATTTCGTAGCGGCGCTCGATTTACGGGCAGCGTATTTTCCCGAATAACTCGGTTAAGCGGCATTAAAACGATCCTAGCAATTCTTTCAGCGTCGCGTCTCCAAGCGACGCGTTATTATAATGTCGGCGCGTTACAGTGATATACGATACGGCACGGTTCGTTATCCGAATTGATGCGAATAAATTGCCGCTTCCTTTTTCGAATAACGTATATACCGGCCTGTATTTTATCACCCTTGCCACGCTTTTAATCCTTCAAAGGCGCGCGCCATACTCTTTTCGTGGGACGCGCTCCACGAAACTGGCGCATATTTTCGGATGCGTCGTACCGTTTTTGTCGCCCCGTGCCAAACGACAGCTTTTTGCCTGCGAGTTTCGGGAAAAGCATCGTCTGGTTTTATCCCCTTAAAAGTTCATAGCCGAAACGCTTACGGGTTTCGTGTACACGCCGCGCCGGTTTACAGTAGTCCCAGTCGCGGGATTAACAGTGCCAATTTGTGTTTTATCGTCGGACGCGATCGTATCCGACATTGGTCACCTCTAGCATTTTAAATTCTGGTTCCATTGCAAAGCGTATCATGTCGATTCCTATACTTTTCCTATTTTTTTATTTCTTAAAATACGCAGAATGCGTTTATTGTCTCCTTTTAATAAGGGTAGTCGGGGTTTGCAGAGGTTTTGTCGTCGGTCCATGATATTTACTATTTCAATTGCTATTACTAGATCTTGTAACGAAACGTACAATAGATTTTAATGGAAATTATAGAAACGCTAGAAATACGACGATGGAAAAATGTCAGTTTGCATGGATGTAAAGAAGCCTGAGACATTTATCAACGTTTGTTCGAAGTCATTTGTTTCGCGACGAATAGAAACCGCAATAAATGATTACGTGAATGTACAAATACTTTTCAAAAAAAAAAAAAAAAAAAAAATAAAAAAATAAAAAGAAGGAACATTCGCAAGATTAGTCAAAGAATGAAGTACATGACTGGAACAGAAAGGTCACTGTTACCGATGATCGATGTCACGATACATATTTAACGCGTTAACGAAATGACAGCGCGCGTGTACTTTTTCTCGCGTCTCGAACCGTGTCTTTAGAACGCGGTTAACCGCCGCAAGATCGACGTTGTGCCATTCATTTACCCTTGTTGAATCGAACGGCCTCGAATAAAAAGCACCGTGTCTCGTAACTTCTAGCAAAAACTTCATCTGTATTCGCCAGAAAAAAAATCCATGTATCATCTTAAATCGACGATTACGAAACTGAGAAACAACGAATCACCGGTCGTCGCGTTACGCACGCTCGCCGGATAATCGCGATCGCGAAAATAAATAATCGTCGGATTTCTCGAGCGTCACGCTGATCGAGCACTTCCACGAAAGCTGGGCATTACTTAATGGACCTGTCTCAACGCAGGGGCACTGCGAATGCTGCCAACTAGCCTGCACGAAAATAGTTTTCCTTCTAGTTTCCACGCCACCAGTTTCCACGAGCGCCGCCCACAAGGTGGAGAAGAGAGTCGGCCGATTCTATGGTTGGGACACGGCCTCTTTCGTTTCTCTTCGAACGCGTACCTGCCCTACGAACCTACAGGATCAAAGCGTAGCCTTTTCCTTCGGAAATACCCCAACGTGTACTCGTCGACACGCTGCAAACTTGCAGTTATAGGAATTCGAATTGGAATTCTCGCGCTCCACGCGTCCGACAAAGAGGAGTGGTCTTTATTGGATTGGAAATTGTTATTCGTTCGTTGTTATTCGGAAGTGCCGTGAAAGGAGCGTTAGTTTTCTGTTTCGTCGTTATCTCGTTTCGCTTGGTGTCGTGGCAGTTTTTCTGGCAACGGTAATTTCGTAGCAACGGCTGTGTTGCGCGGACCATTCAGTTTTCATATGGAACGTTCGACGTCACGACAACGCGTTTTAACAAGAATTTAACGTTAAAATTAATCACCCGCTGCGCAGACAGAGAGAAGATTTCACGTCGTAGTTACGTGCCAAGCGAATCCATCGTTGCTCGAATAATCGTAGATTTAGGACGTTTCTTTATCGCGGCTGGTAGATCAAACAGCAGAATATTCGCGGAGAAATAGGACAAAGGCAAGAAACATGGAAACGTTACGAAGAATCGTGTTGAAAGGGTGCGCATTTGTAAAGCTGCTACAGGTGGCTACTTCGCCCGTATCGTATCTATTAATAAAAATATATATAAATAATTTAATTATATATAATTGCATTATATTCTACTATATAACTAAATGGTAAATCTTCTTTAGTAACAGTCTGTTGTATAGTGAATCTTGCTGTTTACATGTTGGGCGCGTGTAAGTAATTAGGATTTTCAGATTGAGAATCAATATCGATGTTTGGTAATTTATAGGCACGAGAATAATCAACTAAAATAATTTCTTCCATTATTTACTAATTCGTCGCTCTCGTTTGTTATCCATTGATATCATTGCTTTTGTCTGTCAATGTTTGTACAATATTAGGATATTTTTTTCACGAGATTATGATTTATACTCAAATATTTCAACTTCTATAATTGCTCCACGTACGTATATCGAATTATGAAAACGCGTGAAGAAAATATACCGCTTCTCCCTATCCAAAGTTCGTCTCATTAGGATACTAAATTTCTTTTTGCCAACTAGAAAATTTGCTCGCTGTAAGAATTATCTAAGTATTCCATGTCTATATATTTTTCTTGAAATACGTAGCTTCATCATTCATTCATTCGTCTTATAATTTCTTACGATCACGTTTCCGTTGCTTTAAGTTCTTTTACTGAAAACCGTATACTAGAACTTCGGTCATTGGTACACCAATACATTTGGAGATGATTTACTGTAAGATAGATTCGAGAAGAAGAATAGAAATTGAAAGAAATTATTACATTCTTATTGAAAAGTTTTTGCTCTTATGGTCAACGTTAGCTACTAAAATTTATAATAATAATAATAATAATAAAAGAATAAATTATCATTCTCTCGTGTGAAGAATAAAAATAAATGGATTATCTGAATAACGTGTGCCCTGATTATATAGTTGGGATAATAAACGCTCTACTGTATGTCTTATTTACCGAGATAAATGGAAATCCAAGAATATAATATAGGAATAATATGCCGACTAAAGTAACAGTTAAGTGCCTACTTCCCGATCAATTTCCAACATCGTGTTGGATACGAATAGCAATTGCGGCGTTATCACGCGGTAGAATAACCTTTCCTCTTCCGGGAAATAGCCTTTTTTCATTTTACGTTTAGAGTATCTAAATGTTTCCATCGGTAGCTATGGCGTTCAGTTTGATCATATTAGAAAATACCATAATAGAAAATGTATTTCTTATCTTTCAGCGATATTAATATTTTCGATGATTTTCTTATATCCGTAGATATTTTACTTCTTCTCATCTACAACTACAACCAGATACTGTAATTTAATACTGTAAGTAACGATTCGCTTAGGGCTTTTCTAACAATTACAAGATATTCTGTTCAATTTAGAATTTATCTTGGAATTTTATTTATATGCACAATTTAATCGTACAATTTAATACAAATTGATATTTGTCGTAATATCGTGAACCTTTCCTTTTTGTTTCAGGTAGGACAAGTTCTTCCTTGGAGTAAACTTCGTAAAGGTAGATTAAATTTCGAGAAATTCGCTATGTGCGATTACTGATCGATGGGTAAAATGGGCTCAAACTGAATTCGCTTTTCGCCACAGCGTTATATGTAACTGGAATAAACGTTTCTGTATATTTTTCCCATTTTCCCTATCTATCATCGAATTACGAGAAAAAGCGTAAAAGCGTTGAATTTGTATAAAAATGCAAAGCTACGCTTGCTCTAAGTTAAGCGTAATTCATTGAAATATACAGGCTGGTTGGTAACTTGGTAAGCGGAAAGGGGATGATTCTACGCGAAAAAAGAAGTCGAAAATATAGAATAAAAATTTTTCGTTTGAGGCTTTGTCTTCGAGAAAATCGACTTTGAATTTTCGCTCGGTACGCGTGCACTTTATCGCGTCTCGTTATAACGGATCTTACTGTAGATCGTTGTTTCGATGGAAAAATGAAAAAAAAATTTTTATTCTATATTTTCGACTTCTTTTTTCGCGTAGAATCACCCCTTTCCGCTTGTACCACCAATTACCAACCACCCTGTATGTACACTTCAAGACACGTACAATACGATTCAAACATGACGATTAAAATTACGTATTGTACTCATATCTGACACATCGTTTGAACGTGCTAGCTCCGTTTTAATCGTTTAACAAGAAGTAGGTACTACGTCACCATATAAAATCAAACAGCATCTTGAAGTACCGTAAGATTGAAACCTACGTATACAGTACACGATGGTTCACATAAAAATGTCGAAAAGTCAGGTTTAAGAAAGGGATAGTAACGAAAGACATTTTAAACCAACAACGCCTATAAGAAAGGCCACGGGCGATCATTGCAGGAATAAAGAGAATTTAAATATCAATAGGTGCTAGAACCACTAGTCAAACTCTTAATTTTTCATATCAACTTTATACGTACAATTTTGATTTGGACGATCGTTTGTCAAAACACGATCTGAACGTAAAAACATTTTGATGAAAATGTTAAAACATTTTGATTCGTACGATTGTTTGTTAAAACATGTATACAGAAGCGCGCTTTCTCACATTATATATCTCTACGTATATTTTTGTATGTCTTGCATTTTAATTCGATTACTGCAAACTTTATATCTTAAAGCGTCCGTGTGTAATAGTTGCAATATCAAAACTATAAAAAAGAAAAAAGATATCAAAGATAGAAAGCTAAAGGGACACGTTACGCAACAATGTTCGCAAGTTGCTATTATTCTCTATCGAATCGAAATTGCCCGTCGGATTCGCGTTTGCGTGTCAGATTCGAGCCGCTGCACAGTGCGGTATTTGAATGAGCGTTCGGGACAGAAATCAAAATTCGCTGGCCACGTTCGCAGGCAACGTTCGCACGTTCATAGTCCACGTTCCACAGTACGGCATTTGAACGAGGATTCGCAACAGAGATCAAAGAATGCGTATAACGTGCAATTTTTCTGAAACTTGATATCAGGAGATCCGAGGCGAATAAAGATTTGTTTATCAAATTTTTGGTAATATTTTGCTTACTTGCTGGCTCCGTTGAAATATCTTCGATATTTATCTCTTTGTAGAACCACATACGGTGACGTTTGAGCAAACAGCGCCGATACTGGAAACAATCATTCCATTTTTTGTAAATTTTTTGCATCACGTACAAATCGTTTATCCTCCCTTTTCTTAGATATTGCGCCTATTTAGTAAAGAACAGAGCTTTTGCGTAACTTCAAAAATTTTCTGCGAACAAATGTGGTGAATAGACGCTTACGAATAGATTTCACTAAAAAAAGATAAAGAACATGCAGTGTAGAAGTTTATAAAAAATTACACAGCAACGTAATACGATACTTTTGTCACACAGAACAATGAGAATTACAAAACTCTTGGAACCGCGTTTTATCCTTAAAATCGCCTCCCTTTAAAGAAAGAAAGAGAAACTTGGAAATTGAAATTATACACATCTTTGCTCAAATTCTCCACGCCTAAGGTGTAATACCATTTAACCGCAATTAAATAAACAAGAATGTACGTCGAATGATCCAGCTAATTATCAAGCGATCGAATCTCGATGTGCCAACGATTTTTACTAATTCTTTGTACACTTTTGACCGAATTGTTTGATGACGTCATTCAACAAACAAGATCAACATCGAATAACGATTATTCCAATTTTTGCCTATTGTACGCTACAGTGTGCGCTGTCACGTGGAAAAGGCGGGTTTGAAAGGGGCGCGCCGCGAGAAAGGCGCGTGGGATAGATAAAATTTTGAGTAAGAATTGCTGAGAGAGACGTTTGACGAGCGGTCGGCCTTCACTGCCTCTTTTCTCTCTTTCTTTTCGTTCTCTTCTCCCTCCCTCTCTCTCTCTCTCTCTTTTTCTCTCTTCCCTTCTTCGCTCTTCTCTTTATTCGATACAAGTACCAGAGGCGCGCGCGTGCTTTTCCCTTCCCTCATTTTCTCCCTCTCTTCCTTCGCCTCTCTTCCACTTGCTCACGATGAATCGCGCCTCTTCTTCCCTCTCTCTCTCTGTGTTTCTCTCTTTCTCTCTTATTCGGAACACACACGTGCCGTTCTTCTCTTTCGCCGCGTATCTAATCGTCCCCGCGCTATTTTCTCATTTTCTTCTCTTTCCTCGCTGAGTCTGTCCTTGGTCCTCTATCTTTGCTCCCTGTTTTCTCGCCTTTCGCCCGTTCGCTCTTTGCTTTTCCTCGCGCGTTTGTCCATCTCGCTTGTCGGCTTATCTGTCTGTTTCTTCTTCTTTTTTTTTTTATCGTTTCGTGGGCGTTGTTTTCTGCTTCGCGCGAAATAGGCGGACCGCAGATTTTTGCACATCCGTGGGAAATTGAAATATGCAAACGCGTACATAACGCGCAGAAATGTACGAACCTTCGACGATGAACTTGTCATTTTGTAGTTCTAATGCAGCAGTTTCTAAAGTTGTTTGATTCGATCTAATGGACGTAGCTCAATGTTCAAGGAAGGCGAAATTGCGTGCAAACTTTATTTGGATTCCGTTTCTTTGATTGTGTTCATGAAAGACTGCATAAAAGTCTGCCAGTCTAGCGAGATAAGAGTATGCGCATGTCGGCTGGTGCATACGAAATGTTTGTTTGTTAAGTAGAACTCTAAACACGTGCAGATTCTTTCAAATGTTTGACCTTCGGGAACGTTTGAGAGATCCATCGATTGCTTAATGTAGTAGAAATCCTGATAAGTGTTCCAGATATTTTGCCCAAATTTTTTGAAGAAAACAAACGTTGATAAATATAACAGTGGAATAAGACGTGGCGCTAATAGATCGGAATATCAGGAAACCAGCAGAATATTTCTCCGATTAAGCATCCTAACTGATGGAAAATTTCATCGAAAGGTATATTTTTGTACGAGGACGTGGGACGCGTCGACTTAAGTTCAAGGGAATTGTTGCTAATGTTTTAATGACTGGTTAAATGCCGATGCGACTGTGTAAAGCGATATCCGAATGAAAATGGAAAAAATCTTGCGATATTTAACGAAACTGGAAGAAAGCAAATTGCGAATTCAGCCACGCGATTAAAGTGTCAAGGAATTAGATTAAAACGCCATTTGTACACTGGCTTGAACTATTCGACGAAACGGAACTTCACCATAAGAATCTACTTGAAAACACGAACGAGAATGAAAATCGAAGGAAATCTCTTTATGTTCATTTTTATAAGATTAAAGCTGTTATAAACTTGTATAACGAAGACTGGAACATTGTTAATATCGTAAAATTCTACGTATAATCATTGATGGTGTTAGCGGAAAATGGTGCTATAGGATAGCGTAGAAATGTTTCAGAGAAAAGTTTGAGTTCTCGCGTCCTGTTTTTGCTTCGTAAGCTTCTAGTTTGAAAGAACGAACGGATGGCCTTGATACCGTGCCAAAGATGATAATTCACCATTCGTATAAAGCACTATAACTAAGGAGGCACATTAAACGACTCGCGTGATTTATCTTCGTGTTGTTCGTAACTTCTGCTTCGCCTATTCAATTGTTTCTCGCTAGAAATTTTGCATTTCTGCATTAACTTTTAAATTCATTCATGCCTTATCGCATGTTTCTAATGCCTATAATTACAAGCTTGTTAGTTTTAAATACGCGTTGCAACATTTATTTACGATCGAGGAAGAAGTCTGTTGGAGTAGATGAGCGAGTGTTATTAGAAATAAACTTTTTAGCAATATATCGTTAAAAATAACCTGATTAGTAGTAATAAATGTAATAATAAGTAATAGCAATAATAAAAAATAAAAAAACGATATACGAAACATAATAACGATCCGATATATTACATAAACATTATTTTAGCACGCATAGCGAGAAGATTTTGAGAAAATTCGTAAATGACTGGATAAGAGCGAATGAAAAGGCCCATTTTTAAGATAAAATAATTATTATTAAAAATGAAAACAGTTCCAATTACATATAGGTACCGAGGTGTCCTTTTTAGGTCAATTTTAATATCAATAACATTTTTTTCATCTTCTCCTCGTTTTACCCTATTCTCTTACGATTCTATGTTGATTCAAGTCTGGCTTACGGTCTTTGAAAAACTCCTCGTATCACTTTTTGCATATAATGTGTATTGCGTGTGTATCATTGCATTATGTGTAATTAAAAATGAACTAAACCACTTCGGTAACTTCAACAGCATTTTTATTGCGTTAGAACGCAATGAGAATACAGAATGAAACGTGTACACATACCTTATCGGCAGGTATTACATTCACGACTATTTTTTGAATTATATCGCAATCAGAATACCAAATGAGACGCTATTTTAAAGCTTAAACGTCGGTACTGTGACCACTCTAACAATCGTTAAGTTATTTAAATACCATGTAGATCAAAAATTATTAAAATAATACAAAATGTAAAATTTAAAGGGTACGATCTCTTTTCCTGATATTTTCGACTAATTTATTTTGTTATAAATAACGAAACAGAGTACGTATAAGAAACTGAATATCCTAGAACGTCTCTCTTTCGACAAATTTCCTATTAATATATTTTTCTACGTCTTTCTAACGTAGGTGTTCGATCTCGTACGTTAGTCGATTCGAAATCAAGACAACCATTTATTTTTCTCATGAACCAACCGCCGAAAACATTTCTACGCCGCGTCAAAGAACGTAGCTATCGTTGGAAGGAATCTTTCCTCGCTCTATTACAAACTTCGATTCGTTGCCATTTACAATGAATGCGCCAATGATTTCATGTTCCATCGTTCTTGGTTCGTAATAAAAGCGTTTGTTTCCTTCTATTCGTCTCATTCCCTGTCAGACCTCGTCTTTGCTCGCGTTTCTCTGCTCGTTAAACAGACCGATTCTCGTTCTAAAATCCCGCTACTCCAGTCTACGCAGCTTCATCTCTTCTCCTTCGTCTCTTTTTCCGTTAATCTCACTCTGATTCGCCTTTCATCTCTTTCTTCCGCCCTTAAAATTCAAATACTCGTCTTCGTTTCACTGTTCGATCGTCGTTCTTTGTTCGTCGTTGGACCTTCTCTTCGTGTTGTTCCTTCCTTTGTCTGAAATTTTGTGCACTTAACAGTTGACTCGACTCTTAACTCGACGCCCATAAAACTATCGATTCTTGTCTGTACGAACGAGCGTTCGATTAATCGGAAAATATATAGCGAATATCATTTATAACCAATTATCGTGAATCATAAATTATTAATCGTAAAATATATATTAATTGTAAATGAAATGAAATGTACAAGTTATCGTGTAATCGACGATAGAACGAAGAAACGGATAGGCCTACTTAAACGAAAATTTTATCCTCGACGTTACGTTTCCCAGAGAATTGAATATTCGTACGGTACGTCTCGTTTAATTTTCTTCGATTCTTATTTTTGTAATCATATTAGATTGGCTGCATTTGGAGGAAATAACACTTTCGAATAATTAGAAAAGAGGATTGTTTTAACATCTGACGAAGTAAAGCAGCAGCAACTGCTGGTGGAAATTTCAATGGAGGAGGAGAGTCGCGTTCCATGAAACGGGAAATATTTTCAACAATTTTTAAATTAGCTGGTAAAATTTATCTCTGGTGCATATGCTGTCGTTATGTGATGCGATAAAAACAAACGTGCACAGATCATACGGAACTACCCTTTTCTCTGTGGTACCACAAATTACAGTCCATCTTCTATACGTTTGGATATTTATATGCACATCAAAGTTTATTTCATGTGTACATATATAACATACTGAAGCAAGAAATATATATATATATACATAAACAAATTACGTTTAGCCGACATCTATGTTGTTATTTCTGTATTTAGAGGTAGGATCATAATAGTAATTATTTTATTCTTCGGATAAATCTATCACACCGTTCTGAGCCGAAAAACCTTTATTGCACTTTCTTACATGGACTAGGGATAAAAACGAAAGAATATCTTAAATCTATCGATTGTATCTAGAACGATCTTCTAGTTACTATTTATTGCAACTAGCACATTTGCATATGGATGGCGAGCGAGTTCACGTTGTCATTTTCAACAATCAATACAAATAAGAATTTTTATTTGCTAATGTAAAAAAAGATCAAAACATGGGACTGCGATGTTTCATTATAAAAACAGAATTCTGCAGTTAAATTCTTTCCGCTTTTCCATTTCTCGCTTCTCTTCTTTTCATCTCGTTTCAAACTCGAGTCCAAAGAATATATCCCTTATTTGTTTTGCTGACTTTCTGTTCCTTTATTCGTCTCGTTTCTTTATCCATCCTGCAGGACTTTCCAAGTAAAATACGTACGCTTAAAGCACAGACCGAATAAAAGAGCGTCTATTTCGTTGTATCTAGTTTCTACCTACGTCAAACCCTACTTCTGTCTTCCTTTCACTGCGTCCCAAATTCGTATTATTTTTTCTTCTCGCTTTTCCTTACTCTCCGGCAAGCTGTCCTTTTCGTAAGCTCGTTTTCGGTCGTCGATCTTCCTTCACCTGTCACTCCATCGCCTTCTATCCGTCTTTGTTTCGCTTCTGCTTGTTAGTCACACGTAATAATGGGTTAGGAACGATAGTTTTCGCGTAAAAGTCGCCGGAGACGTGAAATTCCGTTAGTTTCTCCGGTCTGCTGCCTCCTGCGCCCAATTACCGCTTGCGTTTTGGTGCCGTTTGGCTCAGGGCAGAATGGAAATCGACGAACGATAATGCCCGGCCGAAACTGAATCACCGGGTCTCTGCCGATTTTTGTGCTTCGTGTTTCTCGAATTGCTGCTCCCTCGATGAGTTACGTGAGATGTTACGTTACCGCGATCGACGTTCGATCGTTGCGTTTTGTTGCCTTGAATAGGCGACTGCTGCTAACTCGACCAACTCTCGGCAAATTGGCTCTGTTTATTTGTTTCCACAGAATTTTGATTTATTGGAATTTCGAGTTATTCAGATATGTTCGGCTTTGTTGGAATAATTATGTCGCGTTATCTCCGGGTTCGTTTTCTCTCTCTCTCTTTTTACTTAATCAATTTGAACAACGACGAATTTCACTAACAACGACTTTTTCAACTTTATCTCAAAGCTAATACGTCGCTTCGCGATAGTACGATGCACGTGAAAGGTCACTCTTTTCGGTCGTGTGACTTGTTTTATACGTTGCAATTTTACTTTTGATTTTCTCTGTTAAATCAAAGTGACGTGTTTTATCAAACATACAGAAGCTATTCACACTGACGTACGTGTAACGATATTACACTTCGTCGAATTAATATTTAACGGATAAACAATCTATCCAATAACGAATCGTTAAAAAATGAGCGTCGTATCTAATTACGTTTGAATCGAAGTCCCTCAATTTTCTATACTTTAGGAGCGATTTCCCGACAAACGGTGTATTCCAAAAAAAAATGTCTTGTTTTCGTGAAATTAATTTCAAACGAAAATTGCCGGAAGATCGCGCGAAAAACCTACAAATGCGTAAACGTGTATAGTTTCAAAGTAGAACACACAGCGTAAATTTTTCAGTTTGCCTTGCGATTTTTATTTTTATATTTTAATCTTCGGCGGTTTTGAGGCGCGAGCACACGTAATTGATTACGTGTGGTAGAGAACGTTGGGTCGTTAATTGCCAGATTATCCTTGGACGATCGTGGTCAGCGATGAATTGCTGGCAGATTTTCGAACGCGAAACAGAGCAGCGCAATGGTTATCGAAAGTTTAGTTGCGGCACAGCCATTAATCGGCTGCTTTCGCGGCATAATTTTAAAAGTAGCCGCGGCCGTCGCGTGCCCTGCACATTATTAAATTTACTTGCGTGCCATTTCGTTTACTGACGTTACTTGCGTGCACGTTGTCGGGCCGCGTAACAAAATTATTACGATGCAGTATTCCGTTTTATTACTTTTCTTCGTAAATAGATCACGCGAGTGAAATGACCGAGAAAATAAAGTTGCTTTTCATTAACTTGGAAATTTTTACGAAAAAGCAATTGGGAGTGTCTATTTCGAGCACAGTGAACCTTTTGTGCTGGATTTTCTAAAAAATTGCTTTCGTCGCTGTTACTATAACGCGTCTGATATCAAATCTCATACAAATTAGTCAATTTGGAACTTGAAACATTTGCAACAGCGTGAACGTATTATTCGTTTAACTTGAGATACTTTGTAAGCTTCTACGCACGTCTTTGTCCATCAAATTTTTTGGATTTAGATAATTTGATTAATTCGTATAAGGTTTAATAGTTGAAATACAATAAATTACCTGCTTCTGTGTCGTGCTTCGTTATCGATTGCCCTCCTACAGGAGATAATTTAAAAAATTTGAATTTGACGAATTCTAAAATTTATGAAACAGGCCGATATGTACTAAGAATGATAAAACTTAACTTAAGATTGATAACTACGTGTTTGTCAAAACTTCGAGGATGATATTAGCATTTCAAACGACTTGAAATATCGTTTCAAGTTATAAACAGAGTTGTGTTTCTTTCGATTATCTCTAGACTTGAAAAGAACAGCATATTGTAATATGCAGAGACAGTGTAACGTTGTTTCTTAGCTTAGCGCCTGTCGATATTATTTTTCTAAATCAGATGGATCTAGATATACCCAGTGTTAGCCATCCAGTTTCCATTAAGTGTCATGTCACAGTCTGTTGAATTTAAATTATGTTAAATCAAGTAACTTGATTTGTATAAACATAGACTCGAATTCGCGCGACTTGGCTAATCTGAGCGAAGTTTCAGTGTTACGCAGCGTTAGATTTACATGGATTAGAGCGAATTGAGAGCGCAGGTCAACGTATGTTAATGGTAATGAATATTTTATTCGAACGAAAGTGTGCTAATTAAAATGTACAGTCGTTAATATTCATATCCGTCATATACTGAAGTAGGTACGATCAATCTTCTTATTGAAATAGATTAGAACTTGTGCCAACTCAAAATTCAGCAAATCATTTCCAACATTCGTATCACTTTCAACTGTTATGGGGAGAATAAACTCGAAAAGCGTACTTAATCTACTTAACGCAGTAATTATCAAATATGTAATTACTAGATTGCGGATATTTTGGTAATTTTATATTTTTATGGATAACTAAAGAAGCAGACTGTAAATAAAAATTTGTTTTATTTACTAGATACTACAATAAGTATTGTATTTTTAATATTTTATATATTTGTCGGAGATGTAGGGACAACGGGCCTTTCTTTTGGAATTTTGGGAAGATTCTCAATACTTTGGTCTAAACTGTTCATTATAGTATTATAACAGTGGGCTTGGGGTCGAGGTGACGCAACTGGTCACCGAACGTAGCAACGGTCACGGGATGAACGTTTTACTTAACAGTAGAAGTACCAATATTGAGGGACACGCGCTGTATTAACAAACAAGCCCCGGGGCAGAAGCAATGATGGCTCTACGCGAGTCTACCTAGTAACGGCGCCTGGAATTTTATTGATAATCCTGATTAACAAGCAATTGACAAGTGTGATCGTGTCAGTCTTTTATTCTTATGATCACCTTGGAGAGTTTACATACAACGTCTATTCAGTCAGTCTGAAAGATACCGTGCGTGACAGTAAATGTCACTTTAAGCTCCAAAACATATTCAATTGTACTAAGAGTTAACCCGTTGACCGTGGATTTATTTGAACCTAAGAACATTGTCTTTACTTTAAGAGTGTCTAGTAATCGCGTTAAATTGTTAAACCCTGTTAAATCAACATTTGTACACATAAAATCGTAAATATAAACCTCTTTGAACAACTACGATGGCTTGTCCTAACGAAGATACGCAACGCGCCTCTAAAACTAGCACCAACCCAACAAACCCGACGTATTTTTGTATATTGTGTGTGAATTTCCCACCAACGCGTGACCATCACGGTGGAAGAATTATGACATACAATTCGTGACATTGGATCAAGTTTTTCTTTTTACACGAAATCTCTGAACTCGAATATCTCTCGAATATCTTTAAATACGCATAATGATCTGCGAAAATGTTTTCAAAAAATGATTAATGGTTTATCAGATATCGACAAAAGTCGTTATCAAGATCAGGGAAACAGGTATACGAAGAAGGGGGATGAAGCCACTCGAGGTGCGTGGTTCGTTTCAACGAAATCGTTCTTTTGCCAGCAGGAAGGATCGATAACTGATTGATTTCTCTTTCTTTGGCCGTTAAAGCCTGCAACTTACTCGCGCAGCATGCCAATTTACACTGTGTCTCTTGCGAAACGACTGTTTCTTTGCCTGGATATTTTCGAAAATTGCAGGCAATCAACGTGCCGATTAACGACCCAGGAAACAGGAATAAATGTCGAATGAAACGAGATAGCAGAATTGTGAAATTTTGGAAAATTACACACCAAGGTGTCGTCCACGTTACGAAAGAAAAAGAGGAAACAAATTGGGCAAGACAGAAGGACTGCGAGCGACGAGTATGGCGAATAAGAACGAAGGAGAAAAAGATAGGCGATTTCGACAAAGTAGGAAGGTCATCAAATTTTAGGAAACTATGTTGGTTTGTTTGGAATCTTAGTTTACTTTCGTCCTACGTATTCCTGAAGTTCTCTAGGAACTTGACAACTTTTGTCGTATATTTCGTGAGAATAGGAGTATTGCTTTTAATTGGTCGGTAAACACAGAACGATATCGATCAGCGTACAAGGTATCTTCTGGCAAGACGTTTTGCTTTTACAGATGGAGATTTTATTTCGTAGTGTGGTTAAAAGTCGTCCAAACGAAACAGCGTGGTAACGAAACAAAGTTTCTAAAAACGTTCGAAAATTTTTCGAAAAATATATGCACGTCGGAAGGTGTATAAAAAGAGTACAACCTATGTTAGACGAAGATAAGACGATACAGGCGAAGGAGTAGGAGAAGGAAGACAGGTTACAAGAAGAAGAAAAATCAGAGTAGCCGTAAGAGAGAGGAGGAGACGAATGAACCGTGGCGTAAAAGGAGTAACAAAAAGAACATGAAGGGAAAAGAGGAAATAAGAAAAATAAAGGTATCCGCTCTGCGGGCTGAACGCTACTCTAAGGCCCTCGGAGCGAGGGCGCACAAAAAGCTCTGTCCTTTTCCTTCTCGCGTCCAAACCTCTCTCTCTCTCTCTCTCTCTCTCTCTCTCTTCCTTCACGACGACTCTTCCTTACATATTCACTCGCTCGCTCAGTCACTTAGCGAGTCTTGTTCCTCCGCTCCCTCTTGGGCCGGCCACGCTTTTTTGCCCCTTCGTTTTCTTTTTCTTAATCTTCTTCTTCTCCTGGCCCTCGATAGCGACGTAGGAAGAACTTGAGCGCAAATCGTCGACAGATGATCGCGGCGCCGGTAAAAACGATGCTTACCGCGAAGGAAACATAGCGACAGCCTCCAGACAATTTCCACTTCCGGTTCCGTTGCTACCTCTTGTCAGTGATTTCTTATCGGTCGTGATTGAGTCATGGCGGACATTGACCTTGTGAGAAAACACTGTGGACTTCTTCTTCTTCTTTCTTATCTGCTTTCTTTATTCTTCTTTGCACTTTGCGTGGAAAACGTATCTGTAACATGGAAAAGGCTTTTGGTCCTTTGTGTCTTGTGTGTGTGTGTCTGTCTATCTGTGGAATATTAAGTATCGTTCTTTGTGGATTTTGGTACGCATATGTATTATGCGTGAAAAAGTTCTTGGAACTTTTATGTTTTAATCGTGGCGCTTCTGTTTCGACGATTAAAGAGACTTTAGTAACGCATGAGAGACTTTCGGCAAAAATGAGGCAAAAATTAGGGACAGATTTCAAAGATGATTTGTAAAGGGAATTTTACATACAGTCGAGGAAATTATATATTCAAAATTAATTCCAGATATATTCTCCGGGGCTAGCAGCGACCTTTTTAATATTTCTCTTAGACTTAAAAATCTACTAATTATAATGAAACGCGATAGGGTCGAAAATGATTTAAAAAAGGCGATTAAGAGAGGATAAGCGTCAGAAGTACGTACCAGGATGATCGAACATGTGAAACATACGATTTATTGGAAGATTGTTTAGACAGATGCGTCTGATAAATTAAAGGATGGTGATATAATACGTGGAATATTTTGTAAATGCGAAACAGAGGTAAAAAAAGAAATCGACGTGATTCTAGTTTAAAATATAATGAAATTGCTAAACAGCGGTTTAGGATGAAGAAATTTTTCTTTCTGTCGAGCCCGTTCTCAAGATACTTTTCGAACTTGACAATCTCGTAAAAATCTTCTGTAGATTTGTTACGTTTAAATACTGTTCCTTTATCTTGAACATGTACAATCGACTTTCAGAATTTCAACTAAATTTTTTTCGATGCTTTATTGTCTCCTTTAATTCACGTACTCGCAATATATTTAAACGTGTTTTCATTATTCAAGTGCTAAGCTCATTGTCAGTCTGGATGGATATACCGCGACAGGTTTAGCTTTACATAAAAATGCGAACGATTAACATTGTTGAACTAGTTAAGACGAATAGAAATAGCTTCATTGTGTAGTATTATTTATTCACAAACATATCCGTGTGGGATTTGAACTAGATTCGTGTCTTAGATTGTTTTTCAATACAATTGCAGAATTACCAATAACTAATCGGCTTTATCTACATGCGTTTGTCATGGACGTAAAACAGCAATTTGTTTATAATTTAGTACATTCGGTATTAATACAGTTTCTTCGTTAAAAATTCTAACTTTCAGAGTAACAATGACAGACTTTGATATAAAACGCTATTTCTAGAATACATTCAAAGATCTGTATTTATATTATTATTTCTACCATCGCGCAAGAAAATTTTCTCTTCTTTCATTAAAAATTGTTACCTTCGAAGGAAAGCTAAAAAATCGAGACGTTTAATTACGAGATACATCGAATCTAAATTTCTCGATAAATTTCAGACTGTTCTGTTCTCTTTCGTTGGAATATCTTATCTAGCGTTTCCTCATTTTTCAAGGTATGTTGAAATGCTTTTGACGTTCCTCGCGTGCTGTACATCTCGAGTAAAGCTATATCGTACAGACTGTTGCAAAGTGACTAAATAACAGTGACTAAATAGTTGAAATCGAATAACGAGAAAGACGACAGAAAGGAAAAGATGAAACTCGAATTGTCTCCACTTTTCCATTGACAAACAGGATTTTTTGATCAAGAAGAGCGATGCACTTCGAGTACATCTTTTTCTCGTATCGTAACGTGAGAGCTGTTTCTGTCATTGCAAAGATTATTCAAAAAAGCCTTTGATTCGGGATAAGAATCTAATCGATGTAATGAAGATTTCCTAGAAACAGCAAATTTCTTCCCAACCACGCGTATTAAGTGTATCATAGCTGTTTCGAATTACTTGGAAATTCTACATAGAAAATTGAGAAAGAAAGCGAAGCCAACGAATTCGACGATTAAACTCACGGAATTAGCATGTTTCAAAGCCTGTTTCGTAACAAAGGGCTGTGTATGAAAATTCTAAGCATAAGAAAACACGAGATGCTGCACCCACTTTGTTACGAATCTTAGGTGTCGCTCTGCAACACTCCCATTTCCCTTCACGGTATCGAGAGCCGCCGGTTTCTAAGCCGTTGCCTCTCAAGAGGTGGAAATAATGAGCGCTATTATTTATGTGACGGATAGGATCTGCGTTACAAGTTGTTTTCACGGCGTTCTCTTTACATACGATGAATATGTAGAACGGGGGAAGCGAGCTATCAAACGGTGATCTGCTGGGAAATTTTTTTTCTCCTTCGATAAGAAATCCCGCTGGCCGTCGGCCGAGTTTGCAAATAAGCGCGGGAAACGAACGCGATACCGTGAAAAATATTTTTTACGCGCCCGCTACGCTCGGTCGTGTGGTAGACGTTTTTTGAAATTGATCGCTCGTTATTCCCTCGAGTGAAATTAAATCAAGTAAAATTAATTCCTCTAACAACGTGATGGTAACGAAGCGACGAAGATTTATTTTTCTCGAGATTTTCTACGTTTTCGGCGTCAGATGTGAAAATCTTTACTAGTTTCGATTCTTTTATACAAAATAAATATTAGTATTAGGTTGTCCGAAAAGTTTCTCTCGCTTTATAAGGAAATAATGGACGCACAATGTTTTTGGTTTTGTATCGGTTTATTGAATTATGCACGAACGTAATAATAGAAACAGAACGAAATGGATCATACCTAATTCAATAAAATAATATAAAACTGAAATTATTGTTCATCTGTTATCATCTGACGAAACGAAAGAAACTTTTCGGGCAACCTAATAATTGCATTGCGATGGTATTTGGGATTCGACGACGCTATATTTGACGGCTAGTGTGAATCTCTCTCGGGCTACGTCGTTGGAGGGTTAAGAAAGGAGTTGGAGACGAGGGGGGAATTTTGAAAATGAGAGAAAATGAGCTTGTGAAATTAGCAATGTACCGTCGAGTAATATTTTACTCTTCGTTCGAGTGTAGAATTTGTTGAGAAATAAATTGAAATGTAATTTTGAATAAGGCTATTGAAAGAAAGAGCTACGCGAGTGGAAATGTTTCTACAGAAAGGGCAGAGAGTTTTGTAGTCATTTTGGCGATCAAATCTTGATGGTCGATAGAGATATCGAATTCTCTTTGACATATAAAGGCAACTGGCAGAAAATACGATGAGTCTATTTTTATCGATTTTTATGATTCTGATGTTATCCGTTGCTTAAATGGTTTTTAGTGTGGCATAGCTCATTAAGTTCAACGATGTAAGTCCTTTAGAAGAGGCGATAAATTGGCGAAGATTTGTAAAAAATTAAGAGTGTAACTATATAATATCACGACGATCAATATTTTACTCGAAATAATGATAACGATGAAAATAATTAATAAATGATAAAATTCAGTTCCGAAATTAAATACAGACGCAATAATGATTTTGGCAATGTGGAAATGATATCGAAACGCGAAATAGATATTTGTCGAAACAGAGATGCGTAAGTGTAATTTCAAGTAAAAAAAGAATTAAAATTGCGATTTCAGAAAATCGATAAAAATTGTCCTAATAATTTTCTTAGCCTCGATGTGACTGTGATCCTAGATCGTTGGTGACATTATTGAAAAAGAAATTGGAACGTGATCTCTAGTACGAAGAAGAAAGGAATTGGAACTGTGTGCATATAAAAGTCACATTATCCTTGAAACCCCAACGATACTACGAACGTTTGCAAATGTTGAAAAATATTTAGCACACGAATAGTATGCAATAAGTATTTTAGTTCAAAGTTGTAATTTTAGCGAGTTATTAGTTCCAAATTGTTCCCGAATATTCTATTAATCAAAATTCAATGAAATGTTTTGTAAATCTTTTTTTAACATATAGCGTAATTGCTGTTTTAAGTTTCAATAATTGTACGTATAGGTAACAGGTTTTCTTGTTGAATATAAATAAACAAACAGCTATGGAAATATGGATAATTTTGTACGAGAAGTTGATGTTTCAATAATGTCAATAAATTTCGAGATATTCAATAACATTCAGGATTATTATCTTACTAATACAACAGAGTGGAGCTTAAAAATAGTTGCGACGTTGAAAGAAGGCGAGAGATACAACAACTGCACCAAGTTCTTCGCATTATTTTGCGCAATGAATTCTTCCCTGAAGTAATATTCATATTTTACGAAACACTTAGAACGTACAAAGAAACTGAGAAACGTTCCTTTTAGACACGGTTAATTCTTAAAAACTTCGTTTCTTTTACTTACTTTTTTCTTCGAGTATTTCTCCTCTCTTTAAAAGAGAATAATTACTACCCATGCTCTCTTCTTTACAGTCATTTTCATATGAAACTCCATTTCACCTAAACAGAACTTTCCCCCCCAAAATATGAAATTTTCTAATTTCTAAGTACACATTTAAATGTAATAATAAGTGAATTGTATTATATATTTTATATAAATTATTTTATCCAAGCGAAACAATTTCGTACAAAACTTTATCCAGGTCAAAGCAGAAGGAACGCGACTTTTCAAAGGGCTAATATAAAACTTTTCATTTTGTATTAGGTTATCCAAAAAGTGTCTTTGTTTTACACACTCGCCTTTTACAACGATGCAACTTTATACAAACACGAAACCTAATCTGTCGAACGTTGTGATCTTTATTTTGATCGAACAAAATGGATCATTCGATAAAATAATATAAAACGGAAAATGTTGTTCATTCATTATTTCCTTATAAAACGAAAGAAACTTTTCGGACGACCTAATAATTATCTAAATCGAAGAGAAACGCGTATTCCATTGTTGAAATATAGAAAATCACGAATTTTACACGAGTGATATCGAAACGTTCGTTTCATATACAGCTCCATTCGGAGTACGAATTTTCAGCGCAATGTTCCAAAGAAATAGCGTAAAATATTTTATCTTCCAAGTTATCTAAACTTCAAATACACGCTACATTCTTCAAACACATACTATAAAATTACAAATTCCGCACAGACGATATCGAAACAAAATAATTTCATACAAACTCTCATCGACGTAGAAATTTCCAGCACAACTTCCCAACCAACCAGCGTAAGATATTTCGTTATCCGAACATCTAAAATTGAACAAAATATACGCTAAGTTCCAAGTATAAGGACCTAACAAAACAGACATAGTAAGTTTAAATAGCCACGACGCGTAGACATTTCGTATCGACAAGTCAAGCCCGGTGTAAATAATTTCCTGTCTCATTTCCGCCATTCGCCAAGACGGAGAAACTCTTTTGGTATCGCGTTAAACGGAAGGCGCAGAAAATACACGTTGATGAGAATTAAAGGTAAATCGTGGCGCAGCTCGATGACGACGAGGACCGTGTGTCGGTCGACGAATAAGTGGAGGCACGTCTAGACAGAAAATGCAACGGAGAAAAGCCGGTTTTTTGATGTACACACAGCGAAACTCTGGCGAGCGAACGAGCGTACGAGCAGCGACGCCGAGCGTACGTGAAATATTTGCGAATTTTCGCGCACGCCGACTTTAAGCTGCTACCAACGCGTGTAAATTCTGCCGGGGGACAACGGTACCTTCGAAATTTACTAAACGCGAATTTTGATACACGCGGCAACTGTGTTAATCGCGATAACGTTGTGAATTTTTCGGTTACTGCTTTCTTATAATTACGGCGAACGAATACGGCTTCTTTCTTCCCTTTCCTTCACTTGCCGGTTTAAAAGTTGCCTGGCGCAAATATTTCGTGAGAATTTTTAGGCAACGTGGAAACTCGGTTTTTCAACGAAACGAGACTCTACAGGTTTTAATGGAATATACAGGCTGCCGTGTAATTTCTCTACGTATAACGACGTTCTCTCGTGAGCTTGCGCGGAAAAGAATTGAAAACGTGGAATACGATGTTTCGTTCGATGACCCGGTCTTAAGAGTATCGGAAGTACGTTTCTCAGGTCTTTTGATCGAATTTCTACGGATTCGTGTCATGTTCTTGGGAAAACGTGCTGCGTTCTTAAAGAAGTTCGACGTAATTAGATTTGAATTAAGTTCTTAAGGTTTGGATTAGAATAAATAAAACGTTTCGTACGTTTTATCAAAGTTAGTTAAAAGGCAAGAATTTTAAGTGTTTACTTACCGTTTATCGTTTATTATTATCGATCGACTCGGCTAGATGATATTGCAAGAAATTTTCTTTTCTGCAAAATCACCGATAATTGGTATTCCTGCTCTTTAATCATGAAAAAACATAGGCCATCAATATGTTGCCATTAATTCATTCTACGTATATATTTTGTCCACTTATAATCACTCGCGAAGGTCTTTGCACACTGTAAAAAAAGGACGTTTTTATTAAAATAAACCATATCCCCGTATAATAACATATTTATCAATGAACGCATAAAGTATTAATAACTAATATAAGAAAACAGATAATCGGACAAAAAATGTTTGTAGATATAGTTACTCCAGATTACGTTAGTATCCTGTCGGATTCCCATTTGCGTTTTGCTAATTTTATTTCACGCTAAATCGTGTCTATTCCTCTCCCATCAAAATTATTATTTTTCAATGGTCGGTTTTTCCATGTTCGCAGTTCTCGTTTCGTTAATTACAAGATGCAAACATTTGGACAGAATTTCGTTTAATAAAACATCCATTAAATCCAACAGATTCATAGAAACAATATTTTTTCAAAGTTAGGAAACTTCTATAAACGTTCGTAGAACTAAAACTCCTAAAATATACAGGGTGGTTGGTAACTGGTGGTACAAGCGGAAAGGGGGCGATTCTACGCGAAAAAAGAAGTCGAAAATATAGAATAAAAATTTTTCGTTTGAGGCTTTGTTTTCGAGAAAATCGACATTGAATTTTCGCTCGGTACGCGTGCACTTTATCGCGTCTCGTTATAACGGATCTCACTGTAGATTTAAAAAAAAATTAAAAAAAAAGAACATTTTTATTCAATATTTTCGACTTCTTTTTTCGCGTAGAATCACCCCCTTTCCGCTTGGACCACCAGTTACCAACTACCCTGTATATCAATAGCATAATTTCTCGAAAAACGAACATTCTTTGGTTACCATCGTGCAACGGAAAATCTACGTCTTTACGGGCTTTCGTATTTATTCTCGATCGATAGCAAATAAACAGTATTAACGGCGGAGCGTGAGAATTGCATGGAGTGCAGGCACGTCCTCGTTGCTATTAGCCCGCGACGATGAAAATCGCTTATTGACAGGTGACAGTCAGGCCTGCTTATTGAAAATCATTTCTGATATCGACAATTCGGCTATCGTTGCTCCGACAAGGTTGTCGCGGTTGCTCCGCTAACGTTCGACGTACGGTGCATTAACGTCGTGGAAAACATCGAGCGAACTTTGGAAAGTTCTACGTGGAACGTAGATGGGCAAAAGGGAAACGAGAGAGGGAAAGTCACGCGAAAGATATCACCGTGGTCTTTATCGTGCGGATTCTGACTGGAAATTGGACGATAATTCGAACTCGTGATTATAAGGGACAACGAGGCATTAGCCAGGAACTATCGTAATCACCGACCCCTTGTAATTACAGTACTCCCACTTACGTGTAATGACACGCACGATTCAGACATTCCTGAACTATGGAATCACTGGAACAATACGAGCTTTCGACCGCGGAGAAAAGTTCCACTCACGGTTGAGTCATCGTATTATATTGCGGAATAATTAACAGCGCGTGTTATTCGAGCGCAACGTGTCATTTGACAATTTGCAAAACTTCGCAGTCGGACTCGAATACGTAATTTATTTTCGTATTCGCTGGGTCGTTATAGAATATACGATGGCTACCGTAAAGTATATATTCGCACGCCATTGTATTATATTTGTTACGGCATTTATATATTGATCGATTAGGCGAAAGTATATTAAACTTTGTATCATTTAGCGGTACTTTCGTAATGACTATAAAAGAACCGATACTGTGAAAATGAAATGTAGAGTTCGTTAAAGAAACGCTTCATTGAAAAACAAAGATATGTACATTTGTAGACATCGTATATTAAATTTCGTATCGTTTAGTGGCATCTTCGTATAACTACAAGAATTTGATACTATAAAAATAAAGCGTATAGAGAACCTAATAAAAGAATTTTATTGGAAAATAAGAGTATGTGTATGTAATAGCTAATTCTTGTAGCCACTGTACGCTCAAGTAACAGTAATAAAGCGGACTGCATTTCTGTTTGCGTTAATATTTATGCGTTCATGACAGTAATGTTATTTACGAGTTGTACAGACTGAGAAAGAGAAACTAGATTTTAATGTTCATACGAGTTTCCTGATCTTTTAAATTTAATTTCGAGAGCAAAAGCAAGAAAAGGGAATATCGATTTATAATATATTTTGCGAATGGCTATATGGGATTGTAAAATTAAATTATAAATATGTAGCTACAAAGTAAAAATACCTGGCTAAAATTCTGGCTAAAAGCGGGAAATGTCCACGTTTCTAAAACGAAACACGAAATATTTTTATATTTTCTATTCGTACTGTCTCTAATAGCAGTAAGTTTGTATTACGCTCTTACAGGGAAGAATATATGAAATAAAACGGTTGATTTCTAGTGAAGTGATAAGTAAATTAGAAAAAAAAAAAAAAATTAATAGACGAAAAGTCTTTATTTAGGGCGGAAGGATCTTACGCAAGAAAAAGAAATTATTAAACGTTTCCTTAAGCGATTTCTGATTTCTGACTTTTGAGATATCATTAAGGAAGCGGAAACACGATATTAAGGTTAATTTTCAAGCACATTTGCATCGATGGTAGAAGAAACGTAATTAATTTATAATGATAGACACGAGATATAAAAATACGACTTAGAGGACAAAATATAACATTATACTTCTTTTATTTTTTCCAGGTATTTCATCGCAGATTTTTTACATATTTGATTATCGAATGAAATATAGGGTTCGTTAATTATTTCTCTTAATATCTTGGTAGATAATGATGATAAATATCAAATTTACCCCTTAATTACAGCACAGAGTTCAATTATTTCATAGAATTATGTCCCTGTTTTACTCGATATTTCCTTTTTGCAAATAATTAATGTAGAAGTTGTATTTTGAATTGTATTTGAATTATGGAAGTAACTATCTTACGAGATGCATACATCATTATACCTGTATCAAGATATCCATTTGTTGCAATTACTGCTTCTTATTTTGCAAATCAAGCTGGAAAATCTTAATCAATAAAAATTGCAACTGTCGTAAACAAATAAAATTCCAATAATACAGTATCGAACCTTGTACCTAATTATAATCGAAATCACTAAGCAGCGATGATCAAAAGCGATCGCTAAATGCTCACTTTTACAAAATGACTGTTTCACGTGACGCCAATTACGAAGTTATTTGCTTTGGGAGAACGTAGTATGAACGAAACGTTAATATTATACTAATTACAAAATAATTCACCGAAAAACGTGCACAAAATCTCGATCTTGACAGGAGGTGCTCAGAAATAAACTGTACATAAATTGCAAAGTGGAGAAAAATAACGTCGCAAACATTACTTTCTAAATTATTTTCGCAATCTATGAAGAACGATCCGATTCTCAAGAATTGTACGTTAATTACGTTACGTGTGTAACGACATCGAGAAATTGACAAGAAGCGAACCACCGTAGCTTCTGAAAGGCTGGCGTATCGTTTAAATCCATTCGTTTCGATCCATTGTGGAAAAAGCAAACGAGACTGGCGAAACGGTTTCGTCGCGGATACTCGTCCATAGGACACTTAACTTTTCACCGAGACTGCTTAGTGCGAAGCCCCGGGAAAAAGGAGAAAAGCGCGTGAAGTGTGGATGACGCACTGGCTGGTCGAAAACCCTGAACACGTTGCAACGACGATAGATCCGTGAAGGACAGGGATAGCCCGGTAGTAGAGTAGCCCGCTGTGAACAGAGTCGAAGGAAGGACAAAAGGATAGAAAGAGAGCGTGCTAATAGAGCGCGACTACTAGAGAGGAATGGAACGAAGAAGGACGTTGAAAGATAGCGGCTGAGAGGAATGGGGAAGGGAGAAAACGAGTACTAGAGCTCTATCCGGTGATATAGCGGAGGGGATAGAGCTGAAAAATTCAGAAAGACAGCGAAGAGGTAGGAAAGAAGAGGAGGAGGAGGTGGCGGCGAAGGCGAAGCCGAAGACGAGGGCGAAGGCGGAGGTGGAGGTTGAGGCGGCGGAATAGAGGCAGAGAAGCTAGAGGTGGAAAAGAAGGTGGAGGAGAAGGAGGAGCGGGCAGAAAGCGCCTCGCGCTCTGAAACTCGTTGTTAAAGCGGATAGAACACTGGCCCGACCACACTGGTCTGGCCCACGTTCGCCACGGTCCACGTATCCCTGCTTCTATCCCCTTTACGTTCAGAGGGAGAGACCTCTCTTCGTTCCCACTTCCTATATATCTGTACGAACCACACAGAGATACCAGTTCCACCTATTCAACCAGGATATACAGGGTGGTCCTAGAGCCACAGGCCAAGGGGTAATTGTATATACAGAAACAAGTCGAAAATGTAGAAGACAAGTTGCTAGTGCAATGTTTTGTTTTCGAGAAAATCCAGTTTGAAAATTCGTTTAACAGCATGTAGTCGAACTTTGTTTATTCCGGACTGGGCAGAAGCGAGTAATCGACAGGATTATTCTATGTAGTTATACCATGTGCGAAAGAAAATATAGAAAAATAGAAAATGTAGAATACGAATTTCCCTTTAAGATCTCATTCTCAGGAATTTGAACATATCGAATTTAAGAATTGACTCGATGAACACGCGCTGGATAAATCGTTTAATTTAATTTTTTCAGAAACAAAGCATCCTACGAGAAAACGTTATTATATGCACTTTCGACTTATTTTAACGCATAAAATAACCCACTGTCGATTATTCGCCCGCTATACAGTCCAGAATTAGCCAAGTTCGACTACGTCAAACGTGCGAATCTTCAAAGCCGATTTTCTCGAAAACGAAGCTTCCTATGAAGAAATTGTGTTCGACATTTTCGAATTATCTTCGTACGTAGAATTACTCTTAGCTGGTATTGTATTATGCGAGACACCTTGTATAATGGCACATATGTAGTATCATCTACGGTACATTCGCCGTAACTTCGACGCCCTTTCTGGTTTACCGTCGCAAGAAACGTCGGTTTTAGGGGTGTATGATTGCTTTGCTGTTTTACTGGATGATTTGCTTAGGATGGTTATTGACACGAGGGTCGGTGCGGTTGTCGATCGAAATTTACGTGCGTGAAACGTGTAATTGTTTACGTAGTAAGAACTGTAATTGAACTTGATGATAGCGGAAAGGATCATACAATTGGTTCGTGCAATTTATTATTAGGTGTCGGTTATATCGTAGCTTATTGCTGGTTTTCGTTGCACGATTTATTGAAAGCGAATAGATTGATATTTGGTGGAAAATGTATCGAAACAGCTGTTATTTTTGTATATCACGACAAGTTCTATAAAATTGCAACGCAGTTTACAATACATAGCTGTATATCGTAGTAGTCACATAATATAGCAGATATTAAGCATTTTATCTTGTACAGTTAATTTCTGACTCAATGTTCAGCCATTAAGATATTAATTATTGCCTATCGATGGCTGTCACATGGAATTCGTGTTTCCTTTCATCTTACTGATCGACTCGAACTGAACCCGCTGAACCCGTAAGACACCGACATTTCGAGTTTTTCAACTTCAGATCTGGAAATTATCAGAGCGCGTACACATGTTCTGTTGCTCTGCAAGCTTTCTGACAGACTGACGTGGATTTGCTTTGAATGAATTTTTCTCCCCCTGTGTTGTTCGCGAATATTCTGAAATTTCTATCTTTAATATATTTCGTTTATTTATTACCAACGAATGTTGAATCCGATGATAAAGGAATTCGATACGAAATTTGATTAAAGTAATTATTTCCTTATAATTAGGCAGCCTAATATATAGATATCTAACATTTTTTAGCCTTTGTTAATCATCACGTAGAATAAATTACGCGAAAGATATTACGAAACTTCTTCGAAAGATCTTCGAAAAATTGAAAAATCTATTAATTACTAAGTAATCTCTATTTAATGTAACTATCGATAAATATCATGCAAATATATATTATGCAGACAATTTCTAAGATATCGTAGTAGCCAATCTCAAAGTTTATTTAAATCATTAATAAACGTTAAGAAAAATCGACAAAAATAGTAATAATCTCAAAAAATTTAGAAAAAATTATTAGAAATGCAATATAATAAAATAATAGCGAAATGATCACGCACAATTTGCATACGAATAGATGCAACGAAAACAGCAAATAAAACAAAAAATAGAATAAATTCGAATCATTAATATACGATATAAAGGGAAATATATTCATATAAAATGATTTTATTCGAACAAGCGTATCTCATATAAATGTCGCAATCTGATATTTCAACAGCTCTCTCGATGAATTATCAAATCTGGAGGATCATCCTATCGTAGAATCGGATTGTAACTCATTGGTTTGGTAATTTCTCGCCATCCAACTGACCGATGGAATTCGAATCTGTTTCGCTTTCGTGAGTCCGTTGCATCTTTCTTTTTTCACTACTTTTTTCATTCTCGTTCGCATCATTCGACCTCGAGATCCTTTCGATCTATATCACGAAAAAAGTATCGAAGTCAGTCCGGTTGCTAGTTCTAAGGTGGCTATACGTTACGGTTCGTCATCTATATGCAAATGCGAGACTATCCGGTTAAGAAGGCGGAATTTCTGATGGTTTGGTGACCACCGGTTGAAAACCGAGCAACCGGTCATTCGTTAACTAACGATAAACAGGTAGACTCGTCGCTTCGTGCGTTCTTCCTTTATGGCCAGGATCCGTCCAGTTCGATGTTTCGATCGATTTTCATTTCAATCTCTTTCTCTTCCTTTTTTTTTTTTTTTAAATTTTGGTTCGTGTCGTTCTCTTTTTATTTCGCTTAGAGACTACAACTTCTCCTTTAAAATTGCACATACGCAATATTTATATACCAAACATCCGATGTCTACATCCCAGAGGAACATGAAATTATCCACCTAATAAACCAATTACCGAAACCATACATCATTCTTGGTAACACAGCGATAGGTCTACTGCGCTAAAATAGCCAGATGCTGTGCCGAGATGAGTGGAATCGTTGGTGTTTAATAAATTTAGCTTGACAGAATTTATCGTTTTGAAATCGTCGGGAAAACAATATTTTATAAACATCTTATAAACGACATCTTTAACTAAACGTCCTATAAATAACATGTTTATAAACATCTTGTAAGATCGTATGTAAAGTTGTTGGAATATTAGTCGAACGTATCATTAGTGAGATAAATTTTCGATGAAATAAGATTTTGTAAATGTGAACGGTATTTTGTTTTCGGTAACGGAACGGTAAAATTGATTTTCTTTCCATTGGTTAATACACTTTTAAAGTATCGATATTCTTGCGACTTTCAACTTCGTTGTTTAACGTCTCCTTATTAATTCACCAAATTGGGTAAAATTTGCATTTCATAATTTTTTCGTCACACTATAAACTATTCACCATTGAATTGTTCTATCATCAAATGATATAAAAGTTGAATATAAAATTCCTTGATAGAACCAAGAAGAATTAGCATGAAATTCTTTCGTTATTAAGCTATGAAGAATTCAAGATTAAATTCCTAGGATATCAAATAATTAGAAGGATCAACATCAAATTCCTTATCAAGCCAAGAAAGGTAAGCGTGAAATTCTTTCATTATCAAAGCATTAAGAATTCAGTATTGCATTCCTCTATTATCGAACGATAACAGAAAGTCAACGCCGAATTCCTTAGCTTACCAAAACTAAGAACAATCAACATGAAATTTTCCAGTAATCGACCTACGACGAATTCAACGTGGAACCCCGTCGCTATCAAATAATAAAAGTGATTGAAACAATTAAATTTCATATGGAAATCAATAGAAGAATCCAGTTTTAGCTATTCAACGGTTACAAAGTAAATCAAAAAGCATCGAATTCTTTTCTCATCAAGTTATAAAGAATATTAAAAACGAAGAAAAATTAACACGAAACTCTTTTATTATCGAACTATGGAAACTTCGTTACCAAAGAAACAACATTTTTTCACTAGCAAACCTGAGAACAATTTTCTTCAAAACATTGTTCCAGTAATTACCCAAGGACATAGAAAATCAACGCTAAATTTCTTCCTCACCAAGATCAAGAAAACCTTCTAACGATCAAACTATGAAATATTTAGCACCATAAACGAGGAAACGTACCCAAACCGAAAATCACCATAAAACTTTCCATTCAGCCAAATGGAATTCTTTTGAAATTCATTGGACCGTGTGAACCATCGATTTTAGCAAACCAGGCCTCGAAGCTCGAACGTTTCGCGAATCGATTATTTCGGGTCGAGGGCCCGTTGCAAAGGTTGTCGGTATGATAAGGCAATGCTGTATCACGGTTATTGTTGAAGACGGCAGATTCGTCTTGGTGAACGTTGACGAATGGACCTGTTGCGGTCTAGCGAAGGTTGCCGCCGCGCCAGAACCGCCCGAACTGGCTTTAATTCTTGTGTATACACCAGCACCGAGGCCTGGCGGATCCTCAAAAAGGACCTATAGGGGCTGGCTTTATGGGGTAGCCAGAATTAACCATTAACGTATGATTGTACTGGCCGGCAGCTAGCACCGCCGAAACTTGACACCGCGATCCTTGCCTCGCGCCATGAACACGTTCTTCCCGGGCATAAAACATAGTCGAACCTATTAGAGACTGGTTCTACAGGGTGACTCTTGACCGGAATGGTGAGCGTAATTTCTTCGCCATTGGGGATCGTTACCTGCTTCGTTTCTTTCTTAACGGTTGCATCACGCTGCGCCCCTTGACGAGTAGGTAGGAGGCCTTGGAAAGCTTTTTCATTTTCGTCCGATGGATGAGATGTTTCCTTTGCCTTTGGAAATTGTGTCCAGCGGCGGAGGTGGAGAGGACTGATTGGTTATAAAAGTGCCTCGTAAGGTCGGTTCGTTTGTTCCAGCCTTTGGCAGAATGTGCGATGGCATGGTCCTTTAGGGTGGTTTTCCAGGTCACCTTTCGTCGCCTTTCGTATCTCTCGCAGGGGCTAATTATTAAAATATTCTATTACGTTATGGTAACGCAGAAGAAAAGGTGTTATGGATATATATATATATATACTTTCTTTTTATTTATTAATTGCTTACGTACAAGCAATCAAATAACAATATTTAGTATTGATTATGGCTATCTGTATATGTCTTGAAAGTGAATACACCTAGCGGAGTATCACATTGCCATATACTAGAGCGTATCGCTAAATTTGAGAAGTAGTTGGCTTCTCTTGTTCCTCGGTGTTCAGGAGATTCGATGCGAGGCTGTTAGGAGGAGTGACGATTGGTATCTTTCGTTAAGTCGGGCGATTATGTTTTGGTTGAAAGATGATTTTGTGTTTTTCTTTCTTAATTTTTTGTAATGTAAAAGTGAAATATTTGTGTAAAATATTCGTCATCGAATGTAAAATGTTCTTCATCCAGGAATTCTTTTATCTTAAAGAGATACGTGAAAAGTAGCAAGGCCTGAATTATAGAGCAGATGATCCAGAACTTCTCGTCCAAAACTATCCAACGAAACTCGGTCTTTACTTACTGGATTACTTTCGTAATTAGTACAGGAACATAAAGTCCTTTTATTGTTCAGAAAATTACGGTTAATATCTAGACGAGTACAAAATTTACTACACGTGCCAAGTTATTAAAAAGATCCATAAATTTTGTTAATCTTCGCCGAAACATTAATTCGGAATACGACTTTTTAATAGGCTAATAAGAAAGTACTTTCCAGTAAACAAGTTTGTTTATTTTATTACGAAACGACCGTAGAATACTATAAGAGTGAAATGCTGAGAGACTTGTATTACCTAAAAAAGTCAAGACAAATGTTATTTACAAAGTTACGTATTCTTATAGCTTCACTGTGTTTAAACGTAATTACAAAAAGTCTGTTTAAAAAGAGAAGCACTTTTTACGCAGTAAGGAAGGAAGTCTATTTATATTTTAAGATTAAAGTGTTCCGTGAGTTACTTCTTGTTTTCATTTCTTTTTCTCGACCCCGATGTAAAAAATGTTTTTACTTCTTCAGAGAAGATTGTTATCGATAAATTAAGCACAGAGACATAAAAGGCAGGATAGTATCGTTTGTTTAGAATCGTACGATGACTTTATAATACGAAAATTCTGCGATTTATAGAAAAACGAGGATCAATGTTATTTTCATTGTAAGATTCTACTGTACTCGCGTAACTACGTCGCTCATAAAAGTCCATTAATTAAAATAATTTCCTAGCTCTAATTTTATCAAGAGAACATTCTATTTTTATCTTCCGAAAAATTGATTTTTCTTTACATCTTCCTAACACATAGATGACTTGAAAGATATATGTGTAAAATTAATATAGTTGCAGCTGTTTGAAAGATACAACGATCAATTAAAATTGCATAGAAGAGCGTTCAGGTGGATGCACTTTTCTCGAAGTTATGTTTCTTCGATCAAGTGAAAAGACAATTCGATCGAATCACACGATGCAACACATTTTATCGAAAACAAGTAAGCGCGCAGATACTTTCAATGGCTAGCACATACGTACATACATAGTATTTATAATATATATGTAAATACCAAGTACTTTACGTATATGCTTTACTTTAAGAGCTTAAACAGAGTAAGAACGTAATTCACAATAGCATTCAAGCTAGCACCATTTTCTCCGGCAGCGTAGCTCGCTCACCCGGCGAAAATTATTGCGGGCAGCACAATTATTGCTTAACAAGTATGTAATTACCGCGACACGCAGGATAGGTTTATCTCGCTGGCGAAATTGTTATACGCGTCGTATAATTGGCCTTAACGTTAATTCGCGAGCGATCATTATGTTTTTCACGCGTTTCTTCGCCACGTCGGAGCGGAGAAAAAATGATTTATTACAGGAAATAGGCGGCTAGATGACGCATGGTAATCAATGCAAAACCTCGATTCAACGTCGATCGAGCGAAACGAAGTTACGCGTTTGATTGAAATTGCTTATCGCGCGATAAAAGCTTTAACGCGTATATACACGGTACGTTGTCAAAAGGGAACGGTATTTGTACAATATCATTTGTGAACGAGAATGTATATATGAATATACGAGAAGTTACAAGATATTTCTTACAAACGTATGTCTAGTAACAATTTGTATAGTTCCACTGAATATTGAGGATTATTAATATAAGGGACAATTGACAAATACTTTAAACAGTTTTGCGATTTGTATGTGAAATATATGCTTGCATCGAATATCTTTCAACTTCTGTGTAGATTTCCAAATCTGTTTCAAATTTGATCGCTATAATCGCGATACTCGTGTCTCGCTACAATACTGAAATTTTAAAAAGTATAATATAACGAGCATAATACGTTTATAAGAATTGTTCATGGTAGGTGTTCGAATATTTTCGCCAGGCACTGTATGTTGTATTTTCTTTCTGAAATAATGCGTTTTCTCTCTCTCTCTCTCTGTCTCTCGTCTCTACTCTTTGTGCTGCACGCTTGGCGCCTTCTAATCTCTGTCTCGCGTTTCTACCTGTATTTGTCCTCCTCTTTTTAATATTCAACTCTTTGTGCCGCTTTATCTCCTTCTCCGGCCTCTTTTTCCCTGTCTTCGCCTAAAATTCTGCGCGTTTTGTTCGTTCCATGGACGCGTTCCCTTCGTTTTCAGCTTTTTTCCCCCTGGCTCTACAGCCCTCTTTCAGAGCTCTCGCGTAATTTATACCGTATTCCGGTTGAAATAAATCAAATCGAGTCGTGGTTCTGGAAATAGGAATCGAATTAACATAGGAAGTTGATAGACGTGTGTTCATTTGCATAATTGTCACGTTTTCCTTTCCTTTTCCTGTACACGTCGGTGGAATTGAACGTGAAATAAGAAAGCATAGAACTTTATTTAGTACATTAATCGGAAAAAGCTAGTTAACTCGTCACTTTGACTGTCGATATTGCTTTATTCGCGTCTTCTACATTCTGACGAATCAATCAATTTCTGTTGAAAATAAATTCTGCCGTACCTGCTGGATCCAGATTGCGGAATCCCAAGTGAAATTCTTTTTACTTTTGACAGCAAGATTTGTTCACGAAAGTGCGACTTAAAAATTCGTACGATAATTGTCTGAATTTTTATTTGGACAAACTTATAGCGCGTATCGTAGATAACAAGGATGGCGTAAGGATAATAGGAGAAGGGATCGAAGAAATGTGAATTTTGGATGGGACATTTGCATGAAACATTTGCTGCTATCGATAAACATTATAAGATAAGTTGACAATCCAATATATTTACACTTGCAAAAATATTTGAAAACTTACCATGGAGAACATTTATGTGTACATATATACTATATGCATTATATGTATACATATAACATTTTGAAACCCCATTAACACTGTAACGAGACACGACTGTGATGATTATATCGATAACATTTCAAGCTCGCCTGAAACTGCATATAGAAGTTACAATGTATTTACTGCAGATATGTATATATTTAAAAATTTAATAAAAAATTAGTACGCAGCATGAACAGTCATCCTAAACGTATGATACATAACAATAAGTGTGAAAGATGGTCTCACTGAATTTGACTTTGAGATTATAATGAGTTGTTGATTGAGGTTGTTATAATGAGTAATTGTTATAATTATAATTGTATAATTTGTATAATTGTATAACTATTAGTTGTATAATTATAATGAATAATTGACTGCTGAAACGCTTTTGCGATCTCTGCAATATATATCTCACCAAATATAACCTTCGCAGTAGATACACTTTCAGATCTGTTTCAAATTCAATCGATATCATCGTAATAGACGAGTCTCATTACGGAACTTTTTAAGATGTTTCTTGCAACACACGTAACGTATCTACAAAAGGTTTCTAAGAGTGTTCAAATATTTTTTGATTTACCGCAGATATCATAGCGATCGTGTCAATAGATAATCCAGTTAACAAGTTCGTTCGAACGATATGTAATACGAGTTGTTTTAACGTGGATTGTCGACGAGTGAATAAGCGCTATTGCCACGATCGTGGTCGTTGCACCGGTGGTTAAAATGATGGTTTAGCCGATGACGTCAACGTCATCTCATGGTAACGATCAACATCTGACTCGAAATCGCACGTGGAGGTTCGAATACAGTGGCTGCTTGGTAACACCTCGCCTTGACACGGAAATATCCGCCTCTTGTTCGTGTAAATATTTTTTTGGTCACGAAGAGATTTTTTCTTCTTTAGCTATTGGAACGCCATTCTCCTTTTTTCGACGTTTTATGAGACTTCGTTTACGGTTGTTGCCTTGCAGATTTATTTTAAGAAGGATTTTTAAGAAAAACCCGTTTTTAAGCAAGATTTTTTTGGAAAATAGTGCTAGAGGATCCAAAATACTTCGAACAATATCTCGTTCAAAAGCTTCGAACATATATTTTTTCCAGTTTCAATTTATTGCGTCAGTTTCAATTTAATAATAATTTAATATCGTTTTTTTTATTTTGAAATAAATTCCACCAAACATTTTAATCACGATGAAACAGAAAAACTGAGTTTTATTGTATAAATATCTAGTTTTGTATTATAGCTTTACTAATATCAATACATGTACTAAATTTTACAATATTCGACGTTACCAAGAGTCACATTATCAGACTACAATCAAAATCCGCTCTAACTGCTAAGCAATAAATAACTTTATAAATATTTAAGAATTATTCGTAATGAATAGAAAGTAGATTAATCGAAAACACGAAATATTACAACTTTCCTCGTGTGTACTTTGAGAAAGTAAGGATACTAAATAATTGTTGGAAAATAATTACGTTAAATCTTAAACCAAGATTAATGTTTAAAATCGCAGGCGACTCTTTTCAAAGCATGCACATTAGAATGTGACCCGTCACAATTCCATTCTATAGTTAGATCACCAAGCAAATGGTCCGTCCTTAATAATTTCTGCATCCACAAATTTAAACTCCGATACACACGTCAAGACTACTCCTGTACCTCTGGTGCAAAATCAGAAAATTGATCGCCGGTTGGTCCATTAAAACGAGGCTAACAACGCGATTAAATCGCTAATAAACACCATATTTTCGCGATGTTCTCCATTTCTCAAAATCAAACCTCGATTCTATATAGGAGACGAAAACTCGGCTCGTCGCCACGTTTACGCGTACATCCTCGTTCATAAATATCGGCACGCTTACAGAAAAGTAAGCTTCAAATATTCTTAGAAAATTATTGAAACGTTTAAGGGTTGTTGTGTTGTTTAGAATCATTTTTTCTTTTAAAATCAAAATTAACTGTTTTCGTGCGGATGTTTATGATGGATAGATACGATACTCTGAAACGTGGATGCTTCATTTTCGACAAATTTTTCAGGGTGTAATAATTTTCAAAAATGCCTAGAAAAGTCATACGTCACCATTAACCATTCCAAATTAACATTGCTACAGAATTTCTGACAGGTAATTTGTTGAAATATATTTTATATAGAAAATAGTATAAAATAAAACACGTGAAACGTAGTACTATTTTCGAATTAGCTTATAGAATTCTAAGTAAATAAAGGATCCGTATATTCAATGATGTAATACAAATTTTACTTTTATAAAGGCAACAACACGTTTATGTTCTCGTTTATGTCCATCACATTTTTCAATTATTGCTTCAATCAATTTTCTCAATGACGTCTAAATGAAGAGATCCCTGGGGATAACATGTGCGCAACCACGAATATTAGAAAAATATTTAGAGCAAATAGGATGCTTCCCGCAGCTTTTATTTTCAAGTTAATTCACTATAAATTTGTTACGTGTTCTAAATTCATTCGTTTTACCTATGTCTTACGATGTACAAATATCAAAGAAGGGAAAGTGAGAATCTTCCAATTTCCTAATAATCCTTAATTTATCGTATACCTCTTGCAACTCTCCTGAACAACTTTTACAAATTCGTAGATGTTCCTCTGATCGCTTAATCGTCTGTTTTTAAATATCTGCTCCGATTATCGCCTTTCGTATAAACTCGGATCGTGTGCTAATGCTTATTACTTATGAACAGGGGTGTACATGGTCGTTTGTCTTTCTCGCGGGCAACGAGCAACGGTGCCGCATTAATTTCATTTTGTGCCGCTTAATTGCGGCAGTTCATCGTTCCGCCGAAAAAATAAACTGCCGCAACGTTGACAAAAAGGCGGTTAAAAAAGAAGAAGAAGAGAAGAAAGAGTAGGAAAAAACGGAGCGTACACGTCGTTGAACATGCCCAGCGAGTTTCGAACGATCTTTCGGCCACGTCTATGTGATGTATTCCTCGCTCTCTTTCTTCATGGCGTTCGTTTCACGATAAAACGTGAAGGTTCTCGACACGGAGAGAACTGCCACGTGGTGGTCTACGTAGACTAAACACGAACGTGGCCAAGGAAACCGAGAGAAAATTAGAGGGGTGAAAGAGGAAGAGAGAACGGCTAAGGCTGGCAACGCTTGTGCTCGAAACCAACGGAGGAAATAATTTTTTTGTTATTCTTCCGAGGCCACTGTCCGCTCGGGCTGCTCGTTCCGTTTAATCCTCTGATAGTTTATTCGCGATAATAACGTTGTCAGAGGGAAACGTTGCGCAGGTCTCCTCCAGCTGGCGCAACAGCCCCGTTGCATGCTTGCACAATGAGTAATTGTGCTTGACTTGAACTTCTTTTGAGGTGTTTTACTTTGCTCCTAAGGAGTGTTGGCATTTTATTTTTTGTTATTCATTGATCGATAGATACGTACTAAATGCGACGTTGTTTCTAACGTATATCCTGGATTTTCAAGAGGGAAGATCGTTAATCGAAGGATAATCAGCTTTAAGATGTCTGGTCAGCGTGAAAGTCGACCAACGTTTGATAATCTGTTGAAATTTTATCAGATATTTCTTGCTTATTCTACGTCATATTTTTGAACAATTGACGAACATTTTTACTTTCTAAGAAATATTTATTTGTCTCTTAAAAGTTCAAAGGATAGAATACAATATATACAATAATTCAGGGTTAGTAATTGTATTTGTAGTGAATTTACAGATGTAACAAAAATGTCTCTTAAAAGTTCAAAGGATAGAATACAATATATACAATAATTCAGGGTTAGTAATTGTATTTATAGTGAATTTACAGATGTAACAAAAATGTCTCTTAAAAGTTCAAAGGATAGAATACAATATATACAATAATTCAGGGTTAGTAATTGTATTTATAGTGAATTTACAGATGTAACAAAAATGTCTCTTAAAGGTTCAAAGGATAGAATACAATATATACAATAATTCAGGGTTAGTAATTGTATTTATAGTGAATTTACAGATGTAACAAAAATGTCTCTTAAAAGTTCAAAGGATAGAATACAATATATACAATAATTCAGAGTTAGTAATTGTATTTATAGTGAATTTACAGATGTAACAAAAATGTCTCTTAAAGGTTCAAAGGATAGAATACAATATATACAATAATTCAGGGTTTGTAATTGTATTTGTAGTGAATTTACAGATGTAACAAAAATTGTTTTCTTTTTCTTTCTTTTTAGAGTATTTTCAGCTAATGAAATGAAAGATTGCTATATAGAAGCAAGTCGCATACGTAAAGTAGACTTCCCAAAAAAACGAAAACGAAAAGGGTGTTGTATTTCAACAAGGATGTGTCAACAAGAAGGTGCTTTGATATCATAGACTTCTTTTTCGCTATAATATAACTTGATGTCATTGTTTTAAGATCGTTTTTCCTAAAAATAGGATTCTCTAGAATGTAGAGTAATTTCCAATGTTTAACGCGGTAGAAATCCTGTACAATTTATTATTCTTTGACAATTCTGAAGACTTGCACCTTTCGATTCTCACTATTTAAATTCCAAACATATTGCAAGATATTCTGCAACATATTTCCATATAAAAATCCTCTGTCAATTTGCGTTCTTCGCTTTCTCTAAAAACTTTGTCCATCTCATTAAATTAAAACTAATTTAAACGTATAGAAATTCTTAATTCATAAAAATAAAAACGAAAGGTTCAGTAAGTACGGTAGTAGTCTAACGCGGCTTATCATACTCAAATTATTTCAACTATAAATTTCGTTACATCCGAAATGCATTCGAAATTCTCAGTACCACGAGGTGGATTCTTTTTCACTGACAAACGAATTCAGCTTCTCCGATCCGAGCAGGAGAGGAGCTCGAGTCAGCGCGAGGACGCGCGACAAACTCGCGAGCGTGTTTAACGCACGGCCGGAACACTCGGCGTTGGTCGCGCGTGCTACCTTTTTCCTGTTTGCTTCTTCACCGCGAAGAGTTTAGCCGGCCAAAAGGGAGTGCTTTTAAGCGCGGCTGCCAGGAAACGCGTTTCTAGAGACCGAGGCTGCTTTTTTAAATTCGCCAGCTCGCGACTCGATGCTGCGTTTTTTCTGCACCCGTCCTTATCCCTCCTTCGTCGCGGATGAAATAGTTCCACCGATGTAATTTAATAAATGCACGAGCGTTTTTCCGCCTCCAACGTCCCGTCCAAACTTTCGGATCGGCTGTTCGTAGCTGGACTCGCTCGATTCCCATCCGCCGAAGCAAATGGTGAAAACCTTGCATTGACTGTTCCGTAGGAAATTTTGTATTCGGCGAATTCTGCATTTATTTCAGTTTTAATTTCCAATTTGGTTAATGCACAAAGTATTTTCAGATTCGTGGTATAAGTACAGAGAAATATTTTTCTGCGAGGAAGAGAAATAAAAAATGTTACGATAAAATCGAGTAGTTCGAACCTTTATTTCGGAGAAAATGAAGTTTCAGGACGAATTAAAAGATAAGATGGTATGATGGACGAAATCGTTTACACGTAATCCCACGAGAGGATTCGCAGTAAGCGGTTCGGCAGAATCAAATGAAAATCTCTTGACCGGTGCCTGACTTGTGGTGACCTGATCGTGTACCGTGATCGATACTCTGAAGAAGATATGTAATGAAGTTTTTCAGCTTGCAGCTTCGTTTCGGAGAAAACGAAGATTTAAGACGAGTTGGAATATCCTGATGTTAGACGAAGCTAAACTAAATTGAATTATTTTAACAAAAGAAAAGATAAGCAAAGAATATAATAATGAAATTCAGTTGTTTCATTCGAGGACTTGTTTCGCAGAAAATAAAGTTTAAGGATGAATATAAATAAAGTTTAAGATGAGCATTTGTTATTGGACTATGTTTCTTTGTGCTGAATTTTATTGAATGTTTATTGAGTTGAAGAAACGCAATGAAATGAAATATTATGTATGTTTATTTGTCTGAATTTTGTTGTACAATTAAACTAATATTATAGCATGTAATATATAATTCAAGTTACAAGTTACCAGCGTTGAGTAATTTTTTTGTAATATTGACGACAAATGATATAAACCGATGATTTAAAATGTAAAATTATTAATAGAAGGATACAACAGCGTACACTTGTCACTCATTAATTCGGTAATATTATTGTATTATTTAGTAAATTATTATGGAATAGAGGTTTTTAATTTCATATTCTCAAAAATAAAATTTCGGAGGAAAAACTGTTTAAAACTTTTTATGTATATTATTCTACTTTTTATAGAATTTGTGGATGCCTTGCTTTTGCACGTTTGTTTAAAATACACAGTTGAGATATTCTTTATATTCTTTATGTAATACATCAAACGATTGTTTGGAAAACACGTAATTTTCTTCGAATATAGTATATTTGTGTAAAATGTTGACGAACACTTTTCGAAGAATATTTTTGCGTTCTATTCTTTATTCCATGATTCTTATTATTAACAGAGAATAAAAATCTCACATTTTAAATATCGAATATTTTATCCGTAAAATATTCAAGAATACCAAATGTGATATAGAAAGTAATATTTTAATTCTTCTAACGTTTCGTTTGCATTTCTGACAAATTTATATCTCTAATTTCAAGTTTCTTAATTCCTGTTGAACATTAAAAAAGTATTCCTCTATTTCTATCGAATAATTTCATAAATATCGATGAATGTCGTAAATATTTATAATAGTTATAATATAATGTCGTAAATATTTATAATAATTTATAATAGTATTTTTCTCTTGAAAAACATTATTACACCTTGTAAAACATCATTTATAAATGCATAATTTTTCAATGTCCAAAGTATATCGTTAGATGTACGTAATGCTGTTTTAAAAACTACACTTCGCCGTACTTTTAGTTTCTCTGTTATCTGCTGAAATTGATACGCTTTAAATTCAATAAATTCGATATTCGTGTCAATTAAACACGATTGATAATAAATTTGAAATATTTCCTGTTCTCGAGAGCCGCGTTGCGTATCAAACACGCTTTAACTATTGATAGACATTCGATTTTCTGTTTCGAAAATTTTCAAGCAAGTCTACCGTGTAAAGATTTTATTCGTCCCGAATATCGCGCAAAATCTAGAAGATTTCGAATAATTTTAGAAAATACGATGTATCTGTAACAAAAAATGTTAAAATACATGTTTCCATTCAGCTGTTTAAATTATATATTTATTACATCCAATGTTTCACGTATTACGTTTTATGTTTAATATTCTACATTCCATATTGAATATTTAATATTTCCAATTTTATATATTTTTTAAACAGCGCTACGCGATCCAACGTTTCGTTTCGATTGAAATGGAATTGAAATCGAATACCGCTGAATTTTAATCATCGTGTATTTTCATGTACTGTATTATACCATACTCGTGCATCATTCTCATGGTGCCTTTCCATTGCATTATATTCGTCAAACTTTGTATTTTTCAAAGTTACCTGATACAAGATATAGAATGTTTTAACAAATTCGAACAAGAATAAAATGCTTCGGTATCGTACTCTTCAACGATTCTACTATATTAGAGCTACTAATGTAAATAATATTTTACACATATACAGGGTGGTTGGTAACTGGTGGTACAAGCGGAAAGGGGGTGATTCTACGCCAAAAAAAGAAGTCGAAAATATAGAATAAAAATTTTTCGTTTGAGGCTTTGTTTTTGAGAAAATCGACTTTGAATTTTCGCTCGGTACGCGTGCACTTTATCGCGTCTCGATATAACGGATCTCACTGTAGATCGTTGTCTCGATTGACGTTATTTTTTAAATTTTTAAAATTTTAAAATTTTTAAATTTTTAAATTTTTAAATTTTTAAATTTTTAAATTTTTAAATTTTTAAATTTTAAAATTTTTAAATTTTTAAAGTTTTAAATTTTTAAATTTTTAAATTTTTAAAGTTTTAAATATTTAAATTTTTAAATTTTTAAATTTTTAAATTTTTATTCTATATTTTCGACTTCCTTTTTCGCGTAGAATCACCCCCTTTCCGCTTGTACCACCAGTACCAACCACCCTGTATAATTTATCGTTTGCTATTGACAATTTTAGAAAAGTATATCTCCCCGGGCTTCACAAAATAGATTTTTCGTTTCAAGCATTTCCAATAAACAATATGTTTTTATCACATAGAGTCTGTATTCAGTTTGTAAGAAACAACAAACACACACGTATTTTGCTATTTACAATAGATTTTTATAAAGAAACATGTCTAAACCTCTAATATAAAAATTAAGTATAAACAAAAAGAATTATAAATTACGTAACATCGTTTTATAATTTATTATCTAACGCATTGCTGATGATGAAATATCACGTATTTTCTATTTATCAGCCAAGAATAGTTTTCATATGCAAATGTCAATATTTTGAAGTTTTCTGGCGATCTGTTACGCGCATTAATTTTCTAGGTCAATTAAATAGAGAAAAAGTTATAAAAAAGGAAACGATATCGTAAATGTTTGTACAAGTATCCTTTTCAAAAATATCAACTGATGAAAATACGCATGTTTATCTGAATTCATCAATTCTTCTTATTCTTATATAAATTTAAATCTGTATGAACACAACTAAAGCATTGGGACACTAGCGGAGATTTGTTTTACTCTTTAGATATTTCTAATCTTTCCTCTGTTTCGCTCTCTATATTTCAGTATAAAATATGAGAATGAGAAACTCGTTTCGAAAACTTTATACATTTTTCCATATTTCATACTGCATATGTATATTTAAATTTCTTATAAACGCATGAAATTCCGCAGTTTAGTCGATTGGTTTTTACAGTTCACAGACTAATAACACAGCTATGATAGAACGATTTTCCACACGATATTGACGGCGATTGGAATCGTAATAGCGATGAAAGTTCAAAGTGTGAACTTTAACGATGCAATTGTCGCACAAGCGAAAAAATGGAAAGTATTAATTCGAAGATTGACTAGGTAATTTCATGAACAGATTACGCGATGGTTTGATGTTTCCTTGTGACGAGAATAATTGATTTATCGAAAACATTCAATTACATTCGACAAGTTCTTAAAATAATAGAAAAAGGGATTAGAAACACCGGTAACTTAAAGATATTTGCTGAAATTAACAATGAGTTTTAACAATTGACAAATCATAAATAATTTAAAGATACGCCAGGGGTCAAAAGTTTGGATGTGCAAATAGCTTTTGTATATAATCTGTGATCTGCTGTATTCGCTATCCTGTTTTTATCCTAACGAAATAAAGTTTCTCCTTAATAAACGAGTAAATCCAACAATGTCCGGAGATTCGCAAACTGTGTTAAAAATAATTCTCGGCAAAGCCCGATCTCTAATCCTCTATTTGAAGCATCGTATCCACGAGCCTCGTTTTCTTCAACAATTTCGAACGGGCAATAAATCTGTGCATCGCACGTACAGGTCAGGACAAAGTGTTTTCGGTTGGAGGGAGCCGCGTGTTCGGGTCCGGTCGAAGATCGATAATTTTGCACGAATCAGTAGAGGAGCGTTTGCGTTTCGGTGGCCTGTAACCTGCATTTCCGATAGAACGGTTTGCTAGCAAACGATGCATTACACGCCGATGCGGAGCCCCGGATGTTCACTTTGATGTGCTGGCGTGTCACGCGCGCGCGATCCAAGCTGCGTCGATTCACCGATAATCAAAAATGCGTGCTACGAATTTTGTCTCTCTGTCATCGTCTCTGTTTGGCGTGTGGACTACAAGAGAGAGAGAGAGAGGGAGAAAGAGAGGGAGAAGAAGAAGATCGACGATATCAAAGCGTCGTCGAGATGAAAAGTTAATAAATTACATCGATACGCAGCGGCGAAATTGGGTCAATGATAAATGGGAAGGCGACGAAAGAAGGCGAAGGCTACTATCGCCATTCGTCTGGAATTCTTCCTATTGTCATCGTTGTTATTCTTATATCGCTGTTATCTGGCTGTTGGTTATCGGATTAGTGTCGCTGGATCGTAGTTTTCGCCAGAATTCCTGCGTATTATGATACCTTTCCTTTTTCTTTTTTCGAAGGGTAGCGTGGAAAGTGATAAGAGAGATAAAGTTGTTTCTTTTCTCGTTTTCGAGTAATTTATTAGGAAGAATTGCGAGTTGATTTTGAGTTGTATGTAGAGTGAGGATTTTTATTCCTTCATGGGAGATTTAGAGATAGAGTACATAGATGATATAAATATATGCAAAAATATATAAAATAAACAAAGTATAGTTACTACTTACGATATTTGAAGGCTACGGAGGAAATGTGCGATAAGTCATATGTTTTGTCTCGTATGAAGAAACGATTTTAAAATTTAACTCGCTGTTGGCTAATTCCATATTGTCTAAACAATTTTCTATTTGATTTAGAAATGAAATATGTTATTGCTATTCGTCTATTCTCGAGTATTCTAGAAATATTATACAAATTATACAAAACTTGTTAGATTGGCTATTTTTAACAGGTAATGGTATCTTTGCACATAGTGGACAAAAATGAACGAATGATAACAAAAATTAAAAACTTATGTCTTTTCGCATTATTGCAATATTTCAGTGATTTTTCACACAAATTTCTATTTAGACACACTGATTTCTATTTTTGCGGCCTATTACTCAGACAGTCTTTGTAGTTGTAATTTTGTTTATTCTCCAGGGAAGAATTATAATTATAGTTGCAATACGTTAATTCACTTTGAATTGTAGTAAATATAAATGGCTATTTCGGGATCAGTGTAATAATATATTAGAATACAATGGTATAGCGAAACGTAAATAGAATTGCATAGTATTATGTACATGTAACTTCCAATGTACACATTGTTAGGGAAGGTTAATTTAAACATAGCTGATTTTGTTTAATTTTTATTTGGAACATGCTTTTGCAAAGCATTCTATCCAATTTTTGCTTCTTGGAATATTACCAGTAGATATAAATATTCCGTTCCTTTCTTTGTCTATATCAGGCTAATTTCTTATGCGAAAACGTAAGTTGATTCAAGCGTGATCAATTCAAGTTGAATGCTTAACACCGTCTTGATTAATACTTTCGTAGGAATTGTTTGAATTTCTTAAGGCTTTAAGAGTATCTTCTTCTTTTATTGCGCGTAGAATGGCACTGTATGATTCTTATCTCGTATACTTTAAGGATAAATATGGATAAACCATGGTTTTAACTCTTTCATTTCTACGACAGCCTTATGATTACATATTCAGAATTACGAAATACGTAGAACGTTACTTTCGTCAACAACTAATCGTAGAATCGTAGAATTGTAAATTTTATTCCACGTTTAAACAATCTTGAATATCGACAGAATGTCACGTAATAGGCAAAAATATTACAGATAAAGATAAACGCTAACGCCTTTTTTTACCAAGTTCCCAATTGCCACGTTACACTTCAGAAATCGTAAGTACCAAGTATCGAAGGGCTCGAGTGTTTTATTTCTCGAGTTTACGCTCTTTCCGCCGTTAGACAGAGAATTATCGTACAAGTATGTAATAAAACGAATTCCTCTAATTTCTGGCCGGGTAACGTCGAGTTTCCGCGAAACTCTGACAAAAGTGGAATCATATTTTACCATACACGTACGCTGGGAACTAGCCGATTGAACTTACCGCGATTTTCCTCCAACTTTCCTCTCCGCCAGGCGAAGGAGAACTTTTCTGACAGTAACGTAATTTCGCGAAGAGTAGTCGCTGGAGAACGAGAGGAGGAGTGCAAGGTGAGGATAGAGAAGTCGATCTTTGTTTGGGTCGGAGAGAAAGAGGAGAATGGTTGCGAGATTAAATGTGGGATAAAAGGGCAAGACGAAAGAAAAGAAAACGAAGAAAGGACGAGGAGCCGTGGGCTATACACGGCCAATCTTTCGACGATATTTCATCGCGCGTTTGGGATCCAGCGAATTATCGATAAATAAATAAGTCATAAGCAAAAATCGAGGATGATGAGGAACCTGTTAAGATGAAAGATTTGTTGCAAGGCTTTTGATCGTTTTTTTCTTTTTTTTTTCGTATGGACATAACGATTAACGTATTTACCGTGACTTTTCGATTTGAATTTGAGATGATATCTGGAATGGTTGAAGCGGTAATTTGGGAAATTCGTGGCTTGACACGTGGATTATGGTAATGACGAGCCGTTTATGGTAGATAGAAGGCATGGACGGTTAAACTCGTGACGAAAGATACATGAAAAAGTATATCAACGTATAATAAAAGCAGGAAAACATATATTTGACGGAAAATCTACGAAATCTTGATCTTCATGCCAGGTTTTAGATTATAATAAAAAAAATCAGATGTTACTCAAAGTTCAGTTAATTTATCATGCACAGAAATTTACGATATCTTTAACATTTTTGTCAATTTTCATATAGAAATTATATTGTATTCAATTACCTAGAATTCGTATTTTGATCTTGTCATCATGGATGGAGCGTGACTTTCTATGGTGTTCTTGATTTTCTTCGTAAGACAATATCCTTTCACTAATTTTTTAAGCGCAATAGTATCAAAGCGTTGTAAACAAAACATATAATATTACTATTGTTACGATATTACAATTGAATTACAATTGAAACAGAATATTCAACGTACGAAATTTCTCTGGCTAATTTTTCATCAATCAAGATTCTTTCATGAATTCCACGTTTCATAATAAAAATTCATATTTCAACGAAATTCTATCCTTACTTATATCGACTTTCCAAATATCTAATATTACTAAATATTTGCCAACTTGCCACTGTGTATTAATTCGTAACATGGTTGGTTTGGTTCTGACACCAATCAGTGGGAATTATTTCCGGCTAATGATTAGTGGCACGGAAATAGAACAACTTGTTTAAAAATTCATGAAAAATCTTCGCTTATATTCTCTTTCGTTCAATCAACTCTGTGACGTCAGCCACGACCTTTGCCTGGCCCGATTCGTTTGTGCATGTAGAACATTTGCACGATGTTCTCGAATCGGGAAGTATGAATTGCATTAGTATAAAGTTATATCTTTGGAGGTAATAGGCTTACTGCGCTGTGATCAATCGCTTCAAGCGTTTGTGTTTCCTTCTTCCGGGTATTGGCCAACTGAGAATATCTCATCGTCAAATAATATCGCTTTTGAGGAAGCGATTCGTGATTTCTCCCGTCATTTACTAAATTTATCTAATTTTTCATACACTTCGTTGATAATTATCTGTCAATCTTCAGTTCTCTATTTATGGCGATAAACAACGATTTAAGCGTGAAAAGTTACACACATCACATACAAAAAAAAAAAAAAAAAAATACAGCAAAATACGATGGAATGGAATGATGCAACGTTTTCTTCTAAGGAATATTTTTGTAGAAATATAGGAGTTTCGGCAAATTTCCTCTTACAAAATTTCCTCCATTCGGTAATAAACAGTAGCTCGACCCAGATTCTAGGATCACGTTGTGTACATGTATCCGAAAACTGCACTCGTGGCATTCATTTAACGTCAAACACAGTTCCCATCAGCTTCGTCGTTAAACTGCACTTTACGCTATATTATCTGAAGGAACCATTTCCGACGTATTCTTCGACATTACGCTATAAATTCGTAATTTTCTCACTTCGTGTATGGAGAGTATTTCGTATTTCGTACGAGAGAAAGCTTGATCTTCACTCGGCAAGGAATTTCCAAAAATAAAATTGTGGAATCTATGTGAAAGCAACCGCAAAGTGTGAATTCAAGGAAAATAAAATATATAACGTTATAGATAATGGATTCCAAAGGCTCTAACAGTTTTTTAACACTTTTCGGGTCGCATTTATCACCTCCAAAATGTGTGCCTTATGGCGATTGTTTGAGGTGCTTTCCTACTTAAATTTCGTCGACACACTAAACTTACACAAAAGAAAGAAAGAAATTGACCAATAAAACTTTAAACGATCTCTGTTTATGCTACATTTTTCATAGAAAACATCTTAGCAGGAGAACAATTGACATTATGTGAGAAATAGCGAATAAACGAGCAACTGTATTTGGTATTTGTGTTCTGCCTTGGAACTTGATATTTGTTTAATAATATGAAGCGATATAAATTAAAAGTAGACAATATACGAATATATAGAAACAACATAAACACATAACGTAAAAAAAAAATGTATTAAGATGAGTTAAGACTAAATCAGCTAATTGTTCCAATGATCGATCAAATGTAAAAAATAATAAATATTCAGGAACAGAGCTGTGAAGATAACGAATATCTATAACCATAAATTAAAAAGAAATAGAACTAATGGATTTCAAAGAAACTCTTTTTCAAATTCAATCGGCCAATTATCGCCTATATGTCGCTGCTGAACGCTGTTCGGTTTAAAATTCAGAGAACAATGAGGATATTTTTGCGAATTAACAAATCCACCGGTTGAAAATTGATACACGGTTGAAATGATGTACCATGTGCACGATAGTCGCGCATTTTGTGCCGAGTTGTTCGTATAATAGCGATGATGTAATTTTCAGACGCGTATGCATCTCCAATGCAAAGGGATATGGCATCGTATGTGTTGCGAGTGCACGCCCTGCATTGTAAAATGTCGCGTGGAAAAGGATCGTTTGAACGAAAATACGGTTAATAAAAAAGCGGTGTTTCGCCATGTTGCGCGTACAAAAATTGGTAGTAGCGCAAATGCTCCTAATGAACAATCATTATGTGTAACAATTTGCAAAAGTGTCGCTTGTGAGCTAAAACACAATTACTGTTCGTTGAACTCGTTAAAAATTATCGCGAACAATTACTTAGTGTAGCAATTTGTAAAAGAGTCGTTTCAGCTAAAATGTAATTAGTGTTCGTTGACCTCGCTAAATTTTACTATTTAATTACTACGGAAAGATTGCAAAAATAATTATATATATATAAAAAAGGAAACAAAAGAAGCATAGGTATAGTAAAGTACACAAAAATATAAGATTCAGCTGGCGTAGTCAGCTGTTTAAAAAATTAATTCGGAATAAGGGAAGATAAAAACGCGAAGAGTATACACTGTAACAAGTAACTTCCTTTTCTCTTATTCAGCGTGTAGAATTTTTTTCTTTTTCTGTCTTTTATTTCACGTTTGCTACTGGAGATTGAATCAAGGACCAGCAGCAAACTTATCATTTCTATTCGTTGTACGTAAAAATCGCAACCGTATTGGCGTTTCTATCAACGTTGAAAGGAAAGTGGCTTTCATAAAGTAAAATAGGACGTGGGAAATACAGATAGTTCGAAATTTGCATGTCTATATTGACTTGGATCGTTTACCACTTTCGCGTAAATTTACTATTTTGCTCGGACATCGGTAATTAATGACAATGAACAGAGAATAACGATGCTCGTGGTCGTACTCATCGTTGATTGAAACATTCACGTTGAAATGATCTTCGTGGATTCGCTATTTTCCTATCGAATGAATACGGCGCTAATTTTGTGCATTTCGTGTTACTTCGAATTGAATTTGAACGATTACGTAAATTCTGTTTTAAATTTACTTTTATTCGACGAAGATATTGCGCATTTTAAAATGAAATATTGACGCAGACGAAAAGAGAAGAGCGAATAGAATACTTTGTCCAATATCAATTGTTATAAACGAAAGAGTATATTCCCTTTATCAATGATATATTATTTTTATTCTGTATTTAAAATTGTAATTTAAAACTGTATTTCAATATCGAATTTTAATATTACGTTCTATCAGACTAGATTTTGTTACATGTGGATCATAATCGGTATCAGTGTGACTCACAAAGAGAGAGCTGTAGGAGGTGTCCGCCTCCGATTTTGACCTACATCGTAGGACAGTAGAGTACACTTTTCTTTTCTTACGTAGAAAGCATTACGCGTAAATATCGTGTATCTTTAAAAATTCTAAGCGACAAAGGTACAAACAATCGTCTAACGTAAACTCCTCTATTTCAAACTCCGCTATCGAAGATGTACGAAAGTAATTTTACCAGATTAGTACAATTTAGCTGAAGAGACTCAATCCGATGGAAATATGAAACTTTAACTCGATATTTTTATTTTATTTTTTCCTTAACAATACCCATATACTCCTTCGTAACAATTATTTTCTTATCGGGCAAAAGATCCGAGTCCTGCTGTATAATAGTTAAACGATATAATTGCACATATCTGCTTTCCAACAGGATCACAAACAAACACTTTAAATTCGCAAAAATCTCATAGAAATGATCAGCAACGCCAAACCATGTACCGTTTACGTCACTTAGAGACTCTTCGTCCTTTAATTGCCTCATCTCCCATTTTTCAGCCCGAGGCCACCTAATTATCAGTAATCGAGAATGACATCTCCTCTCTCTTCAAATTCATCCCATGCTGTTCATCATCGCAAACATTCTCAAACTCCAATTACAAAGTTACAACCTTACAAACCGTGCAACCCATTTCGATCGTATAATAAAAGCTAAGAGGGCCACGTTTCCACGTCGCGGAATTCATATCGGCGCTCTCTGCTTCTCGATGGTCCTCGATGTCTAAAAGATTCGGCGTGTCAGGGATAATAAGCGCGCGGGGATCACGTCCGATCATTAATCCGCGAAATACCAAGTGGATTCGGTCGGAGTTTCGGCGAGTGAAAAAAGCGTAAACGCGTGTTAGCGCCGGATGCATTGCAGCAACGTTGACTGATTCGGGGCCAACGTTGCGTTAACGCAGCATTTCATTTGCAACTCTTTCTTTTTCCAATAAATTTACATAATTCAATTCTGTTTTCTGTTTCAAGGATTCGTAGTAATTCGAAGATGGTATTCCACTGGGGGTAGCCATTCACGTGTTATTTAGCAATTAAGTTAGAAAAATTTACCAAATGTCCAGGTGGACAAATTGTAAAGTACAAATTAAATAAATAAATAAAAAAAAAAAGGATTCGTAGTTAGAGTTGATGGTTTTTTCGCCACTATCTATTTCACATAGATCTTACGATTCTATGAAAGTTGGAGAAATTGAAATAAGGGAAACCTGTACGAAATTGTATTATTGCAAGGTAAAACGTATCTCCATAGCTGGTTTAAGATCTTCATAAGTAATTAAAAAGAAATTGGCGGTCATTTGGCCACTACTTTTCACCATATTCAAGCGTTTGTCGATAAAAATGTATTACAAAGCGCGTACATCACGGAGAATTATTAAGTTTCCTGTATTTTCAACTGTTTCGATCTTATTCTCGACGCTACACGAAGAAATATATTAACAGTGTCTATTTACAACATGTTTTTAAAACTATCGCCGGTCATTCATTAAAAAACAAATGTCGACGAACAAATAAGCCAAGGCACGTGAGAAGAAATAACAATGAAAATAACTTTTGCGTATAGAAACATGGCGTAAACCAGTTGAACGAACATTTTGAACTGCAGTTGCTGTGAATACGAAGAACTTAACGATTCTCGATATCACCATTTCAGATCGGTTTATACACGAGTTTCATTCATTCTAATATCATTCAGTAGCTTCGATCAAGATCGATATCGTACAGTACGATTTTACACAGCCCACGATCCAAGATCGAAGAAAGAAGAGATTTCGTTTCATCGTTAACTTTTGTCACTGCGCTTGGACTTTCGAACTCTACGTTTATCACTTCACGTTCATTATGAAGGCGTTTCGTAAGCACAAAGTCTGTTTTCTAAATTAAAAAACCATAAACCTAGAACCTTGAACATACAATTTTCTACGATTTTCCCATATTTATAACATCGTGATAAACAGACGTCGCTTGGTCTTCATCGCGTTGACTGCCATGCAGCTTCTTGCATAGTAAACATCTTACCCTAAAAACCGCTTTAGATTCGAAGCTACTCTGACTCCCTTTCTGACAATGTTCATCGATCCAGGTCGTTCGCATCGTTGAATACTCCTCGATCTCTGTCGCAAAAAATATATTTTTAATTTCTTACTTCGGTCATCCTGAGAAATTCAGTAAAACGTGGGTCACCGATGATCACCGTGGCGGTTGAGGTGTCGATGGGCGAAGAAGTGTGAGCGAGTGGAGGACACAGAATGGGAAGGAAGGGGTAGAAAGGGCGTGAGAGAGAGGAAAAAGGGGGAAGGAGAAAAAAATAGTAGGAAAGGAATATCGAGAGGGGGTAGGCTGAAAGGGGGATGCGGGAAGGAGAAGAACGCAGGTGAATGCGAATGGGCAGCGCAGGGTGTGACGCGAATGAATGCGATCCAACGCCATTTTGAAAGGATACCGCCGGCGGACGAGGCGGGAAAAGTGGATTGCAAAAATGTCCAAGGTATGCACTTCACGGCGTCGTGCTCGAATCCGTCGTGGTTTTCGTGACCGCGAGATTCTTCGAGGGTCGACCGATTCGCACCCTTCGGTTTTCGCAATCGTTTTCTTAGTCGCGAGTGCTCGCGTCGTACTCTCGTGTTTCGTTACGGTACGAGGTGATAGGTGAAGGTGTTGATGGAGTTGCGTACGATGACGGTTGATTCCTTGGAAGATCGTGGAAGGCTGTGACGTTAGTTGAATTCGTGGAGAAGGTAAAACGATTAGAACGTTGTTGCCGTTTTATTAGAACCAGAAGCAATGAGAGGTCGATAGGTTGTTTTGATGGAAGTAAGCAAAGAACGTACGTACACTTGCTCACGGAGGTATTCGAGTATTTATCATAGGGAACTTTCATGTGTAGACACGTTCCATGTGTTATATAAAACAGCTTGAGATTTCATTAGCACTCTGATGAAACACGATTATGACTTATACGTATGGATTGGTAGAAATTGAGATTTATCGCAAGATATTATCGCAAACGTACATTTAGTAAACAATTAGTGTACAGTGTGCACAGCCACGTCTGATGTCTAATAATAAGTGTTAAGGATTTATTGTTACTTATTGGTTTATTTATTTATTGCCACGTCGACTTTGTCTTGCTCGATATCGAGGATTATTAATGGTGTAATAGATAATTGACTAATTGTCTAAATAATTTTTTTGTAAAACATATACTTGTATTAAATGTCTCGTAATTTCTATATATATGTTGTAGATTTGTTTCAAACTTCACCAATACAGATACGATAGATGAATTTCATTACACACATGGTGCTTTTCAAAATGTTTCCTATAACACGTGTAATATATTCATGACAGGTATCTACAGGTGTTCAGATACTTTCGTAAGTCCGTATAGATCGTTGTTCTTATAGTTAGTTAATTCTGTTAGAGAAACATAAGGAATTAAATTACTGTTTCGTTAGAAAATATTAACGACCAACAAGCTGTAAAGTTATATACATTTATGCTGACTATAAACATGTAAAAATAGACCAGAACGTGTAAAAACTTAATAAAAATATATGATATCTCGTGAAAGTTTATCTTTTTGAAATCATTATTTGCGTGTTTCACATTTAATAGGTACCAGACTTGCAACAGTATCTTGTTACCATACTGTTACTTGATCAAAATTTTTTCTACGAAGTAACGTTTTTGACGTGCAGAGTTGGTGATCAACAGAAATTTTATCACTATATGACGTTATATTTTATGCAAAATTCTTTATACGAAGAAGCTTATACAGTATAAATTACGGTAAAAATTTGCCTTCAGAGAACGATCCAAATAATAATTTAAATAATTCTCTATTTCACATAATATGTAAAATTACGTACGATGTATATACAATGCGTTACACTGCTTTACGCTAAACGTATTCTTTAAACTCACAAAAGAATCGTATTTTAATTTCACTTTACCGAGACTTCATGAAATATGACCTTGTATCTTTGTAACAATCGAACGTCATGTTTTAAGAAAATATTTATATTCTAAGGAACCAAACGACACGAAAGGTAGAAGGTCGAATCTTCTTGAAAAATAATTTGAACGTTAAATTTCGAATTTAATCAAAGTATGCAATCTCGTTATTCTCTTGTGCAAAAATTTACGCAAGCCAAATAATGTTCAACCTTTCAAGTACTCTTTTTCCAAAAATTCCAAAATACAAGTGAAATACCATCTTGAACATGTCTGTTCGAGAGAATTATTTACACGTGTCGAAAGATCGCACTTCAGGTATCGCCTGATGAATATCCGAGAACCGCGGTCACCAACGAAAGAAAGCTGTAAACGAGATTTATTCAAAGACAGGAATATCAGAATTTGCATTAATCGCCAACTTCGAACTCGATACATTTCCATGAAACATCACGATTGTCGTTTCTTTCAGAATCTACGAACGATCTCGTCACTGCGGCGAACAGCGCGCTCTTAATCCTCTATAATCTACTGTAACATTCAGGTAAAGTTTCCAACGCATACTATACTTGTTTCCAGTTTGATTTGTTGCGTTTTCCTTTTTTTTTTTCCTTCTTTTTTTTTCGGAATGCGCCAAGTAGTCGCTAATTTTTATCGAAGCTTGAGATACAGCGTGGACGTTCGCTGTACAATCTTGTGTTTATATTTCTTTCTTCTTCTTTCTCTTTTCCTTTCGCGTGATCACAAAGATTGACGCAGATTTCATTCTGTATGTCCTTTAGTGTGTTTGTCTATATGCAAGTAGCTTTGTTCGCAGCGAAACGTAGCTAAGATTCTATTTATTTGCAACTGTTATTAGCTGCAATTTCACTTGTGCTTTTAAGTAGCAGTGAATTGGAATTAGATAGATGTCTAGTGGTAGTGATTGAAACAGATTGTCAATTAGATTTTGCCAGAAGATATTTCACGTGCGTAGATGAACTTTCTATAACGTAGCGATTAGTTTTTTGTAGAAAGTGTTTCTTTCAGTTCCGTATTATACGAAACGAAGGATTTTTATTGAAATGGCTAGAGCCGATGCGAAAGTGACGCAGGGTTGCAGTGGAGATTTGGTTTTAATCGTTTGCTTTTCTAATCAGTCCCATACCAGTTTGTTTTTTTTTTTTTTTTTTTAGTCATTTCCTACGATTCGTCGTTTGTAACATTTCGACAGTTGTGACGTTTTTGGTTAGTAACGAAAATTCACGACCTCTATATTTATTGTAAATCTTTATCAAGTTGGAGCTGTTAATAAGTTATTTTTTGGCAAATAGACCTGAACCAATTTCTATTAGGTACTGTATACTACAAAGTAGACAGATGGTCGATTCACGTATCTGTTCTAAGCGTCTCGACGATATAGAAACCAGAGTTAAAGTTCGAAGAATGAATGAAAGCACATTATTTTCTTTCCGTAAATTATATCAGAAATGTGTTTATTAAAAATATCTACAATTGGTCATTCTTAATTATACACTAGTGCATGATAATTTTGTTCTTCTTTATTAAACGAGGGTGTTCTCCCACATATAAAATGTCTTCATCTTCTGAGCTTTCTGCTACAGTTTTGTCCTTAATTTTTTAATTTCTTGTGTTGGAATTAGACCAAATTGCAACAATGCCCTGTGTATTTGGAAAATAATGTTAAATTGTGAAATTTATTTATTTTTTTTAAATAAACAGCTATTGATCCGAATTAAATAAATTTGAAAATTGCATTAAATCTCGTTGAAACGACGGTATTTACATTTTTACACGATTTACGTTACTTAACGATGACTTTAATTTTTAAATGTGAAACAAAAATCTAAGTTAGTTCATCGAAGTATTCATACAGAGTTCGAGCACACTTTTCTAAATTTTTTTAATTAACTGCTGTTCATTGATACATTTTGAAGTAGAATTCATATCATTTTATAAAATTTCAATGCTATTTACGATATTTTTAATGTTATCTTTATTTTCTTCGTGCAACTGCGTCAGGCACTTGCGAGTTATTGCAGTTTCAAATGAAGACGTCAGATAAGGTAGTACCCGGTGATCATAAAGTCTTTCCTTCGTGGATATTGCATAAAGATTTTATCATGCCCCTAATTTATGCTCGAAACTTTTCAATTTCGCTGCGTTTAACCGTGTTAACTTCCTAGAATCGGTGCGACTCGAAATTGAAGTTTTAAAATTGATATAATAGTCTGCTAAAAATAGCAGGCCTGTGAAATGGCACGGGCACATGCGAATCTTATTTTTGAGGCGTTCAATAGCAACAAAAATTATCTTTCGCGAAACAGTGCAATTTTTAGTGAAAATAAAAAAAGGTAAGTGCGTACGAGAATCTTGAAAATCCGAATCTTTTAAAATTGAGAAATTTATATTTTTTTATTTTAATGTCACTTCCAGTTTAAACAGAAGTTTTAATACTATGGCTAATAAGTCGACGATGTTGTACGAAAGTCAAAGGTATAATTATTAAGACAATTCAAATATTAACAAAAATTCCAAGAGCATGGAAAACACACGTTTAACCCGACAATCAACTAAACAGACAATTTTGGCAATTTCGGGTTGATTGACCATCTTCTTCCATAGTGTTCGTGTATATTAACAATAATTGTTTTATATTTCCTGTTTTTTCGACCAGTCGCCGAGAGACGCGATCACGAGGAAGCGCGTCAACGGGAGTCGTAAATTCCCGTTACGATTGGACGATCGACTCCACGAACAGATCGATCCCTTATCTCGGTTAGGATAATAGAGGTGGTTTAATGAGTATAACAGTTGATTAACAGTTCAAAGATATATATTTCCAACAACCTTGCAGAGAAGATAGTTACGCTGTTGCGTAAGGTAAAAGCTAAGTAGTGAAATATTGACAGGTGTAAACCCGCCAAAGAGATGTTGACTGTTCCAATGTCGATAAATCAGTGAAGTCAGGTGACGATGCTGTTGCAAAGGAAAACTCTTGTCCGGTGGTGATCGCTGCACCACTGGTCGCTTGCGGGTGGAATCCTGGGAAACGTAAGAAAACCCAAGTTTCCCATATTTTTACCTGATGGAACAAAAACCAATAGGGGGTCTCTTGACGAGAAGATGTTTTATGCCAATTGACGGACTTGACGGTAAATCAAAAAGCCTCGTTTTATGACAGTTCCTTAGGATTATTACGGCCCGCTTAATTCTATGTGCACAGCTGGTGGTCGTCTGGAACGTAAAGAGTCACCGGACCTGACATTTCCTACAAACGTAAGAAATTTCTTAATAATAAAAAAGCACGATTAGATAAAAAATGATCCACAGCACATAATAGGGTCACATTAAATATATACAGCCTGAGATCACAAAAATTTGTTTACACGTCCGAATTGTCTTAATTGTACGTACATGTTAGGTGATAGTTACGATGGATAAAACATCCGAAAATTGCAATGCATACGTAAAAAAAATATCTATCTATGTATTTAATTATTATCAACTTATCGAGTTCGTCGAAATAACATTTCTTTCGAATAGGCAATCGTTGTCACCATAGCCTTGTAACTTGCTCTACGCACTTAATGTGTATATTACGTGCATTGTATAAAACATATTGAAATTTTATTGGCATTATGACGAGACACGACTACCATAATTATATCCCGAAAATATGAAACGAATCTGAAGATGCATATTCGAGTTACAAGCTATTTACTCTTAAATCAGAGCTTGCAATTAATAAAGATTAATATGAAACATGAATAACTATTTTAAATACACAAGAAGTATTAAAAATAGTCTAATTTAATTTGACTTGAAATATACTTGTGATTTCTATGAAGCAACTTGTACCATGTATCTTATAGCTTTTCTGTATGTTCTTCGATTTGTTTCACATCTGACAAATATATCGGTGTCACGATTAGATAGCCGAGTCTTATTAGAATGCTAATGAAATGTTAAAATGTTTCGTATAATGTACGATAATACATACCGGGTGTTTCATAACATGCGGGGCCCACTTCAGGGGTGGACAGCAGACACAGACACAATGAAAAAGGTTCACATAATCGTGTGTTCTATTTGACCTCGTTTCGAAGTTATAGCCACTTTCGTATTTCAATGATCCGCGATAGTTTACCTTCGTAGAAGGTGCTCGAAATGGCTACCTTCGGTCTGTATTATTCGTCTGGAATTTTTGAAAAATTGCCAGATTCTTTGACACGACGGCTGCGAGCTTGCATACAAACCGAGGATAGAAATTTCCAGCACCTTCTATGAAGATAAACCATCGCGGATTATTGGTAACGTAAAAGTGGAAATAACTTTGAAACAAGGTGAAATGGGACACATGTTCGTACGAACCTTTCTCCATTTCTTTTTCCGTTCCCTGTTCACTCTTGAAGCGGCTGCCGCATATTATGAAACACCCAATATAAAGTTGTCTACAAGCGTCCAAATACATTCGTAAGCCAACGCGTATTTAGAAGAAAATTTATACAGGAACAAATTAATATTTATTCGCGTGAAAGGGGTGACTGTTGGAGCGATCCCTTTCTTTCTCGGCTACACGTGTAATTCCTGGTAAAAACGCTTTGTGACAAGCGTGTAAAATATGTCCGCAGACGGAATTCAGCCGGCTAAACTTGCTGTTGGTCTGGAGGCAAAAGATGCGAGGCTCGTTCGAAGGAAAAATGCGGCGAGTTTTGGCGAGGGAAAGAGGGACATTTTTCCATCTACGCCGGTCATCTTAGCGTATTCAGCGACACGCGCTAATTATATTGCTCATTATGCAAATCGAATCCGCTTAGCATTTGTATCGCAGCCGCGTTTACGTTTCTCGCCATTTTTAGTCCTCGTCGACGTCGTCTTTCGCGCGGCGCGTCGCGCCGCACCGCCTCGAATAGCAACTACAAACGTACAGAGTCCTGTCTTTCCCTCTCTTTCTTCCTCATCCCCGACTTTCACTGTTTGTGCAAGTGTCTTGCATCCTCCGTCTCTGAGATACTACCGATTTTCTCCGAAACGTTCGAATATTTGTACTTACGTGTTTCTTTCTTCTTCTTTTTTTATTTCCTCTTTGATTGCTCTGTTGTTTATACGAGACTTGCCGGGGAATTTTTATTGTAAAAAGCTGAATTCGTTAACGTTTTGGTAGATAGAATACGTGAATAATTATTGAGATATTTTATCAAAGCAAGTTCAAAATAAAAGAATAATCGTTGCAAATATGCTATTCTTTTCTCAAAATTATATCTTAATAGTATATTTAGATTTATCAGAAATTCATAAAAATCACAGTTTGTATCATAATATTGAATTACCGAGATATTTATAATCAAGTTCAGAAAGATAGGAAGTGAGAGTTATGGTACAATAATAGATGTAATTCTAATTTGTGATCAAAAATCGAAAATTACAAAAGTCATCTTTTTGTCATCTTTTATATGAAAGATCGCATACGTCTAACGTGTTACTTTTCTAAAATTATCAACGACGATATTATATACTGCAAATTCTTATATTAAAATTATAATGTAATTTTGCAGAAAATAAAGAAAGATTTGATGTTGGTTGTACGAAGTATCTTAACATGGTAATTCCATTCTTTTGTACATTATTGCATTGAGTCATCGAGGCTTTGAAAATTCGTCATCCCTGCTATTGAAGTTGCACAAACTCATAGTTTTATTTTTATCATTCCTTGAGCAAAATTAATTCCTATGACGATTTCCTACGATAACTTTGTTCTTAGAATCACTTTACGATTACTAACGACTACGTTACTTACCATAATTTAGGTCATCCAGTAAGTATGTAACGTGGCTTTTCTCAGAGTTCTGTTTAACCTAGATAAATCTGTCATTTCAGAAGGATGATTACAAGGTAATCTTATTTCTTACAGTACAGTTTATTCTGGTTTATACTAAACGAGATTCTCCCGGAGGAATTTCAAATCAGCTGACAGTAATAGAAAAATTTAGTTGACGAATTCAATTTGATTAGCAAATAAAGAGGAAATTACATTATTTTAAGAAACGTCATAAAAAAAATTTGGGTGTTTGTACGTTAAAGCAATGAAACTCTTTACGATAGCAGTAGCTGTATGAAAATCAAATAGGAAACTTAATATTGAGGCGATAACAAATTTTAGAAAATTATGGAAAAGAAATCACTGAGCAATTAATAATAAACAATTCTTTGTTTCCAGTTAATATGCAGTGAGAATATGTGCAAAAATATTCGTACATTTATTTTATCGTAGAAATACAAAAAGCATTACTTATATGTCACGATATCGTATAATAGTTTACTTCAGACATTATTTATGCATTTAGGAATTATATACCGTCAGGAATTGTTTCCTTTGACGATTTGTTAAATATTTAAAATTATTACTTTTAAAAAACGTAAATTGTAAAATGTTTTAACGTTAATAGTGACGCAAAATTTGCACAGCTTTTGATTTCCTAGATTAAAATTAAAATTAAATTAGACCAAAAATGTAGTTCGTGGTTGTTATACTTGGACTATAATCTGTGTCATAAGGGTGACTCACGTTCAGTGGTGGAAGGAAACGGGTTAAGATATTATTTTTGTATATGGAGATATAATTAAGTGCTAGGTGATAAGGTCAATTTTATGTTTTTCCATGTCGACAAAGTAAAAAAATATAAGATTTGTACTATAGAATATCTCATAGTAAGCAATTGCATGCTTTGAAATTTAAAATATTACATGATTACACATCAGATTCCACAAATATTTTAATTCGTGCCTAATAATTTCATTGTTGAATATCTTTTGTTAATCTGTAAGGATAATTTTTCATAAATATATGATTTTGAATGTAATTTTAATTTGTAATGTAATTTAATTTTAATTTCCAATATCGATAAATCAATAATCATTTAATAATGAAACTTATAAATAAATGTGTTTAATCTTCGAGTGCGCTAGTTACTATACACTCGTATAAATTCTACTTAAAAATGCATCTGTAATCAGAGAAGTTCGAAAATAGTATAGTTCATGGGATTCCCAGAATTATTCATTTCTTCACATTATTTAAACGGAAGAAATATGAAGACCCTAAATTGACGTAAGCTGAAATTAAATTTAAAAACTTTCGATCTAATAATTTAATTTCAATTTATCTATATTCGGAATTCTCCGTTCAAATAAATGAAGCGCCGTGTTTCGTTAAAATTTCATCATTTTAGAAATTACCCAGCATATTATAAAATGTTCCCTTATATTTTCTACAATACCGAACCGTATTAATAAATAAACCTACCGAAATAAAAAATTCCATTTATCGAAGAATTTGCACGTACGATGCCTATAAAATAATATCGTAAAGTTCCATACAATTAAATGAAACGCTAGGGTCTTGGAGAGATTTCACGTATTATGGTCCATAAATTCGAATTTACATACTCAAGAGGAACCGAACGTCGAAATTGAAGTTTTTGGCCGTGGGTTAGGTTTGACCACTAAGTTCTCCACGGAAGAACAGTTTCCAACGATTTCGAAACGTGTTATTAAGTTGATGTATGGGCTTTTTGTGAGCGAAACGCTCGCAGTACTCCCGGCGGCGCACATTCGACAGTAGTGATCTTAATACGGGCCTGATCTTTAGTTTATGACTTAAGGAAAGGTCTACCGTGGTATGTACCGGTTGTTTATTAAGATTTGTGGATTTACGAAATTTTTTCTCCATCTTTTGAAATACGATATTTGCGATAACTCCTTTAAGAAATTTGTGCGGTTCCATTTTATCGCCTGTATCGATACTTGATCGATGTAAATTATGCACCTTTTTTAAACCGTGTAATCGTAAGGTACGTGTTGAATTTCCTTCGTGCAGAGATTTAACAGGAGTTTAGTATGAATTTCAGATTAGGTAGAATAGCATGAATATATTTCAATAGAAAATTACTAAGTCTCTTATTATCTTATTTGAACATATTTTGCAATTAGCTTTATGCATCGTTGGAATCCCATTGTTTTTAAATCTAACTTGGTTGCTATTCCCAAAATTTGTATCGAATATGTCTACATTAGTTCTGCAAATTAGTAATTTGTTGCTCGTGTCTAATTTAGATTTTCTCGCTGGAATTCAGCACACGGATCCTCCTGTTAACATTGTTTGCTTCATTTTTTCCCGCGCGTGTTTTTCGCACTTCGGCTTACGATCCAGATGTAGTCCGAGATATTTAACGGAAGGTTGTCGATGCCTCCGTTCGAATCTCGTATTCCTGAAAGTCGACTTTCTTACTGTTTTCGCAAGGTCTTGCCCGATTCGCGGATAAAGTGTAAGAAATGTTAATTAGCGACACTGACTGTACAATACACGATGCACAGCGTGATATTTGCGTTTCTTTAGCATCGTTTAATTGCGACATAGTTGCACGATACGATGGTGTTACAACTCGTTAATTGGCACTTCGCGGCGAAAAGAAGGAATCTCGGTCTATGAATGAAAACGGCGAGAGTTCGTTCTTCCCAGACTTTCTCCGAATCTGTTGCTACGTGTTGTTAAAAGAACAACGTACAACTATACATAACTACGAGGTATTAACGGGAGAAACTATTTGTCTGAATTATATCTATTCGACTTTTTCTGCATCTCGCTAAATTCGATAAGAAACTGTTTCAAAACTGTATCTTTTATGGCGTTTGGAAAAAAAAAAGTACTACGCAAACAACATAGCAGGTATGGTGGTAGTAAAAGTAGAGGGTATAGCGTATCATAAAGTTGCTTTACTCTTATTTCTTTATTTTTTTGTGTAATCTAACTGAAAGTATGGGTTACTGCTAGACTGTGGATGGTTATTCGTTTATGGGAAATTTAGACACAGACGTATACAAAAATGTATAAAATATCGAAAATACTTGATGGTATTTTTAGAGGGTGAAACAATATAAATAATTTTCTTTTTATTTATGAACTGAGTAATATATTCGATATTTGAATTATATCTTTATTTTATTTCTTATTCTAACTACAGCATTGATCTTATAAATTAAGTTGCTTTGTTTTATAATTGTTCGAACTACTGTAATCGATGTTTTAAAACATATATGCACGTAGAACTAATTAATAATCTCTTCAACTTTTAATATAGAAAATAATTACCATGTGAATTCTAAATATATATACATATAACGTTGTCTTGTTTCGTTTTTAATCACAATTTTCAGTGAACAGATGCGAATGTTCCACGAACATTAAACGTTCTTTAACGAGTTGTATTCTACAAATATATTAGGTCGTCCGAAAAGTTTCTTTCGTTTTATAAGGAAATAATGGATGCACAATATTTTCCGTTTTATATTATTCTATCGAATGATCCAGTTTGTTCGATCAAAATAAAGATCACAACGTTCGACAGATTAGGTTTCATGTTTGTATAAAGATGCATCGTTGTAAAAGACGTGTCTGTAAAAGAAAGACACTTTTCGGACAACCTAATATTTCAGTGTTACGCACCACGAAGTGTAATTTTATTCAAAATTCGATATTACAATAGTATTATGCATGACATTGATGTCATAATTGAAATTCCTAATAAATCCGAGTGTTTCGTAATTTTCAAGGACCATTAACTTTGATTAACGTGCAAGATCGCTGGTACTTGCTGCGATGCTAATACTATGCTCGTACGAAATTTATTATCCACTTTTTCGATTACTATAACGCGTTAACGTTCATGCTTAGAATTCATTTGTTCGTGCAAAAATATTTGGCGATTTAAATAGATTCGAATGTAAAATTGTTTAATATATAGCAGAATTCAGCGAACATTACGCATTCCTGCGCATTCCGCGTACCGTAATTCGTGAGCCGTGGTTTAATAATGTTGGAATGTTTAAGATTCGACGTATTTAAGCAAGCCATAAAGTGTGAAAACATTTAAACTTTTTCTCGATGCATTTGGCCGCGAGAAAGCGAGATCTCTAGTGAAATCCGTATGAATTCTATTGTTCGACTGGTAAAATTAAATATCTTTGGACGTTTCTCTCTAACAAAAATTATGAAAATTTTATACCACGATTTTACATAATTATTGAAAATTTCACGAAGAAACTGCATATAAAAATTTACAGAATTTTAAACTTCAATAAATTTCATTCTTTTATTTTATACGATAATAAATCTTTTTCCATAAAATTTGTCTGTGATGATCGATATATTAATTGTAATAGTAATCGATCGAATGATCCTTGTAGGTTATTACTCTATGAAAAGATTGATTGTTCGATCATAAAACAAGTGGCGAATAACAAAAATGTTTGTGGAATGAATTTTGCATGAAAAACGTGCCGTAATTTTAATGCTTGCGACTACTCCTTAAGCAGTATGTATTCTGTCGATGGTCTTACTTCCTTTTCAGAGCTCCTTTGTACCGTACAGGGTGTGGTTTCTTTCGCGGTAACACGGAGAATTTGTTGTAGATTAAAAATCCTTCAAGTTTAACAAGGAATACAAGTAGAAAAAATACAGAATATCGGAAAAGTGTTAGCAAACTTTTTTAATCGTGGATTTTGTAGTTTAATTTACTTTTAGATTAATGGTTCTTTGATACAACGACATTAACATCGGCAATAACAAAAAGGTGTATTCTTTTCAAAAACAGCATTACGATAATTCAAGAATAAACTTGTAATATTATTTTTCACAGAGATATCACATCGAAACATTGAAAATTATTAACATAACAAAATATAATCAAAATTATATCTGTAAGACACTGCGAGAATTAAATTTCTGTATTATTTTGGTAAGTGTGGTTAATTGTAGGAAAAAGGCAGAAAATTCAACAAATCGAGTAACAATATTTACAAAATTGGAACGTGTTTGTTTCTTAATTTTTCTGTTTAATATTCGTCAAATTTTTATACGATCGTCTCTAAATAAATTTTTCGATGTTCCATTGAAATAAAGACAATGATCACGAGTGTTCCTAATCACTCTCTCGTGCAATAGAGGTATACTAAATATCACGATTCCTTTGACGATAAGTTTCGGTGCCACCTATAACTTCGTGAATAGTAAAACGATGATCGGACTCGGGGAATTCGACAATCATTCTCTCCTCGTTCGGTCGTCACCACGTGCCTATTCAATTCTGTTAAGCTTCCTTCGCACGTGCACACGACGAACGTGTAAAAATCCCAAACAGGCCGTTTTCGATCGGCTATGGAACGTTTTTCGCTCGGCTAACAATGAAACCGTCGCGCGTTTATGGGGCAAACCCTTTGATCAGCGCACGCATTTTTCACCGTCACTTGTGGTTTCCAGTTTAACCAGCCCGTTTTATCGTCCTCACGACCGCGTATTCAACAGGGACACCTGTTTTTGACCGCTCTTTCGCGGCAGTTACAGGACCAGGCGATTTTATTAGGTGGTCCGAAAGAATTTTTGCTCCATTCCATGGCGCTCATTTAGACTTTGATTCGATCGAGAAAATGAGGGAAGAAGTAGAAATAAAGTGGACGACAGAACGTTGTAGACGATCGTTTGTAGTAATATTTATGATATTTTCAATCATGTTTGGTAATCTGAAATCGATTGTTTATAAATAGAATGTTTTCCGTGACGCGTTGCGCGGTTCATGGTAAAAGAAAATAAGTTTTTTGAAATTGCAAAGTGTCAAAATTAGCGTATGATATTGTAGCATAGCGTTATATAAATTTACAATCTATCAATCAATCAAAATTTATTTGTAGAACTTCTGCTAAAGTTTCTGATGAGCTTGAATATAATTCTGATTAAAGTAGGCTTATTTGTTGACGATTGTCAAGCTAATTCAGATAAGAAACAATGTTAAAACTATTTACGGAAATAATAGATATTCAGTCACTGAGGAAAACTTAAGAAAAGCTAAACTCGTTAACTCGGTATAATTTACAGTAACAAAGATATTCGGGGATAACAAAAAGACAGCTACCTAGTCTTAAGTATTATTGAATTATCAATTTAAAAAATGTATTCACAATTCACAAACAAATCTTCGCCATTCGAAAATCCAACAATTATTACAATTGAAAATTGAGAACTGATTTGAGACATAAATATCATGGAGTATCAAAAATGGCAAAATTTAATTGGGAACAAACGTTATTAAATTGTATAAAAATGAAAAAAAAAAGACAAAGCTACCTATAATAATTCTTAAAGGACGTAATCACAAATTACTGCGATCTACAAAAATTCTTCAGCGAGCGATTACTTTGTATTAAAAATTATCGAAAATAAAGATTCTTAATTAAAGAATTTTCATCCCTTATATAGCATTCAACAATGACTATAACTGACAGTTACTCGGTAAAACGTGCACTTATTTTAATTAGCTTGTTCGTTGGCAACCTTCTGGAACCAGTCAGATGTTGTATGCCAGACGCGTTCCTTGTGTGGATCTCCCCAGGAGTCCAGACGTTGTCTTCCAGATATTCGTCACGTGCACGATGAACGTGAAACTCTCGTATTTTGACCGATCACCCTGTAGACGGGGGGAGCATGGAAAAGCACGTTGTCCTTCGAGGGTGGAGGCGCCAGTTGCCTAGCGACCGGTCCTGGAAACCCTCGTAGCCCCTCGGGGCGCACCCTGTGCAACTACCATCAGGGGTGTGCTCGACACGCGTTAAATCTCTTCGTATCTACGGCAAAATGTTCGAATCTTTTCAAGTGTGCCTCTACATTGCTATTTAATTCTTTCGATAGAATTCTTTCCAAGCTTCGTATAGAATCTTAACGTAAGCGTTTAAGATTTCGAATTATTATTAAATTCGTTCTAAATAGTAAGATTTGAAACTACTACGAGGTATTAAATATTATATAAGAAATACTTATATCCCTTTTAGGTGATGTTGCTAGTAGAAAGAGCCAAATCTTAATTTTTAATTATCATTTACCGCTGTACGATATTAAATAAGTGGTTTGTTCAAATAAAAGAGTGTGATATAGAAGGAAGATGTTAAAGGATAGTAACACAGCACACGTTTAGTAAAACAATAATACTGAGTTAATCGAAGAAGTTATTCATCCAAGAAAAAGAATATAAAAATTATGAAAGTAATTTATTTAATGTCAAGAATATCTAAGTCTACGATCGAGCTACGGTTGTTTACTCGTTTTTGGGAAAATTGGATACATAAAAATACATATAATGCGTATAATATGCAAAAATATAAGAAATATTTTAGGTATCTACTGTAATATTTAAGGGGTGGAAGAAATCTTGGTTTGTGTGTTCGCCCTTTATTTGTTTGTGAAAATATGAATTTGCATAAATTTGTGTTTGATGGTCGTTAAAAAAGAAATTAAAAAATTTCAAGTATTATTAATACATAGTAATTGCGTACACTGATAAATAATTAATAGAAATTACCAAATTATAAATACAGATTACTAGCTTTCTTTCTTACACTTTATCGTTTTTCTTATATATCAATAAATTATCTCCATTTGGTCAAACATAGCGATATTTTCCAGCAACTCGATAACTGTCTTTTTATGCGTTCTTGATTGGAAATTTTGATTGGCCACACGCCTCTGTTCAAATGACGATTTAATTGCGATAATCTTCATCGACCTCGCACCGACTGACCTTTGACCACTGACCGAATAACGAACGAGTTGACATAACCCGCATTTTCGAAACGGGAAGGTTCTTGTTAGTTTAGCGCGTATAAAGTAGAAGAAAGTTTAACGAAGCGAAGGTGTTAAACTCTCTAAACACATGATAAATACACGTAGCTTTCATTAGCCCATCGTATCTTCTTGTATCTTCTGAATTAAAGTTATTTATGGACTTCATTGTTACCTTTTCTACTTTAGTTCAGTTTGTATCCAAAGTAATTCTCTGGTTTATCTGTAGGAAGTAAAGTGACATTTTCAATACAGATACGGAGAAAACAAAGTTATAGTCGTTCGGTCATGTATCACGATCCCATCTACTGTATATTACGTGTACCGTGGAGAAATTTCCGTGAAATGTTTGAATTATATTATTGGGTTGACAATTAAGTGATTGCGGATTTTGTCATTAGGTGGTAATTGTCAACCCAATATTATACAAAGCACTACACTTTGTATATTTTATATATATATTTTTTTCTGTATCATATGCATTTTGTGTAATTTACGCTTTCATATTTTATTTCATATTTTTTTTTTTATCAATACCACCTAATGACAAAATCAGCAATCACTTAATTGCCAACCCAATAAAAGACAGGCGAACGAAATTTGTAAGAAAAACATGTCAGAAATTAGTTATTTTGTTGTCTTAGAAATGGACGATGCAGAGACATATCAAATCGTTGTAACGCGATCTGTTGGAGATGATATTGTGTCAACGGTGCGAAATATGATACGTCGAAGAGTAGTAGCGCACATACTTCAATAGTGATACCTTAATAATTCGCCGTTTACGTACTGGAAAGCTTTATCTTTTTCGGGGTACTCGGTTTTCATGCCGGGGGTAGCTTTTTCTCATTACGTACAAGCCCTTTGACAAATCACAAGTCGAGCAAATTTGTTGGATAAAAAAACGAATATCTTCTGCGCGACTTGACGTTTAAAATATCTTCCTCTTAAGACTTTTCACGTATATTTGAAATTTTGTTTGCAATTTATTGGAAAGAGTCTCGCTTCTTCCTATTCCCTTTCGGATATTTTTGATGCCATGGAAAAGTTTACGTGACTTGCTCTTGGTAAGTTGAAAATTCACTTTCGGCTCTCCATTTCGGCACTCGCGTCTCTCTTCTATATCGAATAATAAATATTTTATAATACATGTGTTGTATGCTTCTACGCAGCTGTCAGGTTTGACTTCTTAATACACGTTCTTTTTATCATTTTAAAAATCTCGTTTTCACAAGATAAACACGAATTCCGAGGAAGTATATGGAAATCTCCAAAACTCTCATTCTATCGTAATATACCAAACGTTGTTGCGTGTTCAGAATGCTTTGTTTTATTTAACTTTTTTTCAATATTTACTTCGTTTCTTAATTGCACCAACTACGGTAAGAAAAGAGTATGAATTCTGAATGATTTTGTATTTACAACACGTTGTATTTATTATAACATGTGCACACTGATCAATAAGATCCAAATATATATATACACTGTACAATTCGATCGCACAAACACACGTGGCTACAGAAATTTGATACTACGAAGATAGAGAACCAAAATGTAGAAACTGATAAACAAAAAAAAAAAAAAGCACTTCATTCAGAAATAAAAACATGATGAAAAAAGATGTTAGCAAAAAATGTTAGCACCAACGTACATACCACGCAAGTTCTTCGACTTAAGAATAAAGAAATCGTTTGGAAGTTGCACGTGCAGCGGCCAGTTTTCCGTTTGCTTTCGCGCCCCTTGAAACCTTTCAAGGATCAAGGATCAAGGATCCCGCAGGCAGGTTTTCCGAGGGATACTTTCACTCGCGAAACAAACGGCAAGACGGAAAGAGGAGCGGCCACGAGCCATCGGCTCCGATCGTTGTCAATAATTATCTTTATCTCGCACGATCCTTGTCATTATCGTTTTTTATATACACTCGCTGAACAACACGCTATTCTCCTTCGCTGTCTGGCCACCGATAAGATCTCGTGTATCTTGCAGCCAGCTGAAAATCCTCCGACGAGCAAACCATGCTTCGAACATTTGCTCGGTTCCGTGTCTTTTTTACATTGCCAACTACCAAGTGTAATTGATGTTTCTTAAACTGCATTTTGTCTCCAAGCATGTCGTTTAACGAGGATATCGTGAAGCGATGTTGGAACGGTTTATTAGAGAAACTTTCGGGACGGGGTCTTTTTAAACGGTGAAAGTACTATTATGGGCTGCTAGTCAAAATTCTTAATTAGGATGTGAATATTTGCATAAGTTCGTATTCTTAAGAAGATAATGAGAAAAATGTAACGATAATGTGATTTTGTAAAAAAATGTCGCTAAGTTGCACGTGCCAGAAAAATTACTGAATATTCTCAACACGAGAATTGATTGTAATTTTAATAAATATTAAAATAGATATTAAAATAAAAAATAAAAGTTGCACGTTGCGTAGCGAGTCAAATATTTTTGAACGTTGACAGAAACTTTCTGTAGATGCTTCACGCGCGGAATTAACGGCCAGTGAATGTTTAATTGTTTTCGTTGGATACTGAATGCACTTGTGAGTTGTTAACAACGAATATGTTATATTTATATTATATATATTTGATATATATATCAATATACGAAAGAAGTAAAAATATGAATTTTACAAGGTTTTGAGTAAGTCAATGTATCGATGCTTGCTGGATTAATAATTGAAGAAAATCTGATTTTCATGTGGCTCCCACCCTTTCACGTGCTCGTGATACACCTCCTTCTGTTACGGGTGAAGGGCGCTAAACTTACGTGAAACATTTATCTATTTGAAAAGGTCGTGATATTCCTGCAGGTCCTGGGCTTCGGCAACTTGTACCATTAGATGCGTTTTCCAATTACCCTTCGGAAATCTCGACTTTACAACACGTTCCAGGCAATAGCCCACGCAATAGGGTGCGAAATAAATTAGAATTCTAAAGAGTGTGCTGCCTGTTGCCTCCCTTAAAAGATTAAGATTCCAATTCACAAATAGCCCTCTTTATGCTCGTACCTTTAAATTTATTCGACGAAAAACCCACGTAGACCTTTTGCGCGTGTTTCGGACGCAGCGTAATTAAAGAGATGAAACCCTAAAGGGAAGAAAATTTTTACTCAATAAATAGTATATATTAGATATTTGATATTGTATATCACGTGCATCTTTACACCTTCGAATTTCCTATAAGAATATATCTGTTTATAATCGTCAGACTACAAATTCCTAAGGTTTTGTGGGAAATTTAAAGGTGCAAAAACGTATAGAATGTATGTAATACGCAAAACTACACGAAAGTGTACATTGAAAGTGTAGCATTTGTTTATGATTACTTAGTAGATGGAAGAAATTTCTGCCCAGTTTCCACTTTTTATATTCATAGAAATATGAATCGATACGCGAAATATCTGACGGTGTTCATCGCTTACGCATCGATTAGGCCTGACTTTCTGAATACATTTTACGATTCTCTTTTTTAAAGAGCCAGAGACTCTTCTGTTAAAATATTTCCGGAGGAAATGCGACGGATTATTTCCACATCGGTATCGGTATCGGTATCGGGACTCTCGCGATCTTTCTCTTTATTCACTTTCCTTGGACGTGTGCACGCGTTTCGTTTGTCGACCATTCGGAGCCAAACCTCGCTATAAAGCGTTTCATCCTCGCAATAAAGCCGTGCGCTGTGTACAACCGAACTTTTCAAACATGAAATTATATTGTTCGTAGTTCCGCTTTCAAGAAGCCTTTCTGCCAGTGCCAGTCGCGTATTGTTTGCTTGAAAAATTTGTAGGCGAATGATATTGCGCGTACGACAGCCTCTCTCGCCGGTGAAATTCAGCCTTTCCGCGTTTTTGTGTGCTACGAAATGGCGCAACGAAATGCTTTTCTGAAACATCACGTGGTAACTGCCCATTACGATAAAAATCAAGGTGCTCGTGTAAATGGAATTTTCACGAGCTCAGACAGGAAACGTTGAAATTTTTGTATCGCCATTATGGAATTCAACATTTCGAATGATTGTTCGATTTATGTTGAATGATTTATATCGCGTTAATCTGTATCTATATCTGTTACATTGTTTATATTTTTGCAATAAAAAATTGAAAAATTGTCGTGGGAATATTTTATTGCTGTCACGGAACTTTCATATGAATATTGCATAGTATACGTTTACATATTTGGTGTATCGTTTATATTTATTATATTTTGCAATGCGATACATCGCGTTAACTGTCTGTAATAAAAGCTGCATAATTTATGAATTTTTTAATTTAGAAAGAATCCATTCTTCTAAAAATCTGAATCAATGTGTGTTGAATTGTTTAATATGATTTATAAAACAATTTCGTTGATTAACTATTTCGTTTGCGATCTGCATTACTTTATGCTTATTCTTCTCGAATAAATAGGTGACGAAAGTTCACGTGGAAAATTTTTATTATCGTCATGATATGCTTAGCAGGAATTAAATATTCAAGGTATCGCTTAAGCGATCTTAGTGCTAAGTAAATTTTTTCTGTGTGAAGCAGACTTTTTTTATTACGGAAATAGCGAAAGAAGATTATATGAAAAAAGATAACCTTTAGTCTAAAAGAAAGAAATATTTCTTATGATAACTCTCAAGTTCAATTCTCAAGTTTTTCATTTACAGTTCACGATAATTATTCTAGCAAACATTAAATAAAAAGGAAAAGAAAGCTACATTTATATCTTTATGAATACAACTAAAGGAATGGAATTTAAATAGACATTTGTTTCATCAATTAAAAATTACAAGGGATATTTTCCTTTGGATATTTTATCTATGATATTTATATACGAGCTTCTCAGAAGCCAAACTGACTAATTCTGCTTTCTGTGAATTACTGAATTTCATCTGGATATGCGATTAATACAAGAGCTTCGTAAAGAAATGAACTTTCTCCGTAAGTTTACTCGCTACAAGAAAATAACATAAATAAACGTACATCCCAAGGAAGTTCTTAAAAAATCGCAACATTCAACACACTTTTCCTCAATGCCCAATTTACGAAGTTGATCGATATAGCTTCCGAACGATTCATTCTCGCATACAATATAAATTCTCTGCAACGAAATAAACATAATTTACGAACTTTATAGACCCTGTATGTGTTATACATTTTTGCACAAATTATAAATTTCTTATATAACCACATAAATATACTACGTAATTTATACAATTATTTCCATATAACTATTTAAATGCTATTTACAAACTTCATACACCATTGATAAATTATCGCGCATATCTAATCATATTCTAATTTTACCCCAAAATATCTACGACCGAAGCACGAAATCTCACCGATTCTTGCGAAAACAGTCCGCCACGATACACATACGCATCACCCTCGTCATTTTTCCGATAATCGAAGAAATGCAATTCGACCCGCATCGTGGTGTCTGTACAGTCGATGCAGCCAGGGGATGCTTACAGGCCCGTTTATCCATTGAACAATCCTGATGTTGACCCTGATCCTGGCAAAGGGATGAAGAGGAGATCGGTTCCTGGAATGCCATACCTAGCTTCGGGCGTTTCTCTTCCCTTCTTCCCTTTCTACCACCCCCCTCACTTCGTCTCTTTCACTTTCATTACGTTCACCCACTTCCGTCTGCCTCTATACCGTCGTTCTACCTATCCTTCTCCACCGTTTGTTTTCCAGCTTTCCCTAGTTTATTCTTTATCTCTCTCTCTCTCTCTCTCTCCCTCTCTCTCGCCCTCTTCCCTTGCTTCCTGCCTCTGTTGTTTTCAACCCTCGTTTTGTCTCTCTCATTCCTGCGTTTCCCTGTGATTCTATGTTGGCCTACGCGTTCTCTGTTAAAGGCATCAACATCACCGTATCGTGATCTTCCTTTCTCCTGTCTGGTCTAGCTCCAGGCCTGCTCCGCCTCTCTTCTCGTTTTAGGGGCTCTCATTTTGTTTACAATCGCGTGTTTCCTTTTCGGGTCACGCCCGAACAACCGTATTAGTTAGCCTCTTTGCGTTGTTAGAACGGGGAGGTCAGTTCCGCCTTGCGCGTTAATTTTAATCGAAGCATATTTGCGGGAAACACAGTTGAAAGTAAAGCTTGTTATATTAGATCGTGCGAAAAGTCCCTTTCGTTTTTATAAGGAAACAATGGATGCACAACATTTTATATTATTTTATCGAATGATCCATTTTGTTCTATCAAAATGAAAATCACAACGTTCGACAGATTAGGTTTCGTGTTTCTATTTCTTTTTATTTATGAAGTGAGTAATATATTCGATATTTCAATTATATCTTTATTTTATTTCTTAAACACAGTGGCTGACGAAAATGAAATTTCCTCAGGAAAAAGATAAAAGTCACCTATTACATTACGTGTAACTCACGGTCTGTTTTTATCGCCAAATATGAGTAAAAATACAAAGACCTAAGTGCATCGCAAGATTTTCCATCTTTTTCTCTTTTGTATTAATTTACACGAAATTTGCGAGAAAGAAACTTGCGTTATGCTGTATGCCGTGCTTTAATGTCATTCGTTTAAAGCGCAAATCCTACCGTAAGATGAATCGTATAGGAAATATATTTATTAAAAATATATTAATTAATTAAAAATATATTTATTTAATAAATAGAACGAGGATACTGCAACAGATTTTTTCTATTATTAGGTGGAATATTTTTCGATAAAAAACAATATTCTTCAATTTTGTCACTAACAGTGCTCTTTCTGCAAGGGTACTTTAATTGCCTGAAATCAGTCGAGCGTTTTCATGCCGTGTGTTGTTCTTTTTGTGTTTTTTTAAACACAAGAATGGACTGACTTCTTGAAACAGGCTGGTTAAGGCTAATGCTCCGGTGCGTGCTTGCGTATTTTGCATAGTGCTTTCTACGAAGATTATTTTTGACGATGCGGACAATTTGATAGCTTCCTTGAGAAGATTGAGACTAACTTTCGAGAAAGTTACATATGTGTATTGAGCTGTTTTCTATTCTTCTCGTCTACGCTGGTTCACGTGTTTATTGCAAGTTTCGTGGTACATATTGGAGTTCGCGTTGCTCTTATAACAAAATTATCGTATATAGCGTAACTGTGTTCATTCTCGATAATTTCGCATAGTTTAGAAACTTTTTAACTGTAAATCCAACGTCAGTTAGGAATTTTACACTGATACATGGAATTGTGTTAATAGCATCAATCATATGTTAATTTATTTCAATTTGCGTATTTGAATAATTTATGAAAATGTTACTTTTACTTGTCCATGAGAATGTTACACTTGCTCTCGAACCAAAATCTCTACACTTGTCACGTATTTCATTCATTGATAATGAAGTGAAAAGTCAATATTCAAGATTGATTAAACCTTAATTCCTGTAAAAATTCTTCATACTGAATTTGACACTATAGAACAAAAACCGATATAAATTATAAAATCAAAGTTATCTTTGTTCAACCAAGAGTAACTTAAAAATGAGTGTTAAAAACCGTATCAAAATTCGATTAAACCATCGCATCCAAAAATTTGTTAAAAACCTTCATTTCGCACGCTGAAAATTCCAATTTGCTTGGGTACAAGCAGCGCAACAGTGCTATCGTAAGTTTCCTTAATTCGTAACTATGCTACAACTACGCTACGCTACACATTTTTATAAACACAATTAAAAAGATAGAAACCAAATAAAGATTTGTCTCGCCTAGATATCTGTATATTTTGTACACTAAAGTTTCTAATCCTTCGTACATAAAGATCTTCCACCCCAAACATTATCCTCTTTCATCGCGGACATGTATCGATCGGTCAAAAATTCGGCCTAAACAAAATACTCAATCAATTGGAACAACAGCGCGCATCGACTCGAACCTACCGCAATACTTGCCAATTTTTCCTGCAAATCCGCGCAGGAACCGTAAACACGGAACCGAGAACACGGATCCCTCTATTATCGTGCTATATTGCACACGCGACAAGTACCGGCATTCTCCGATATCTCGTTCGGGCCCGTATCACTCGAAACCAGTAGGCTCGGTAACGACGCGTCTAAATCCCATCCGCTAATATCGATAATCTCGTTCAAACAAAATCCGCGGGCTCGTTTATGGAAATGGAAATGCTGGGTCACGTACCGTGGAAAAATGAGCACCCCTGATGGACACAGGATTCGTGACCAGGGGGCGAGCACACTGTCAGACAGAGAACGAAAGGAAAAAGCGAGAAATACGGGGGAGAGTGGCTAGACTTGGGGGAAATAATCAGTTGGAAAGGAAAGGAGAAGGCGTTTCAGTATATACGTAGGCAAAGACCCGCCCTGGGTCCTCTGAGTCCTCTGGCCCTCTGGTGCCTGTTTAGGTTGCGGCCTGAAGGAACAACATTCTAACGGCGGCGTACCTCGGTGTCTCGTCAGTCAATTCTGTGCTTCCGACCGCGCACTTTGTCCGCGGTGGAAAATTTCCGAATATCCGAGTGTTTTTCCAACATCAGTCGATTGGCAACTATGCTCGTTTCGGGGATCGTGAATTGAAATTGTGAATTGGAATTGTGTCGATCAAATGTGTATATTTATCGCTTCGGAATGTCGGTGGCAAAGATGTAAAGGTATGTTTATAAAATTAGCATATCGTTGGACATTACATACTTTCTTCCTCCACTTTCTCTCTTAATGGGGTTCTTAATTTGGCTGAATTTATTTCAGGGGTTTAATACATGTACTTATATACGAAGAACAATCGATATGTGGATTTATGTGTATACGTAAAAAATACGATAGAACAGATAGGTTGTTAGAAACAGAGTTAACGTTAAGAAGAGCAATGAACACGAAGTACATTAATTACATCCTGATGAGTTTATTGTTAGATGAAGAGGTGTCGTGAGGAAGAAACGTGTTTACCTTTAAATTGTTGACTGAGGATTTTAACATTCTCCAAACACATTAAAGTCAAGTACTGGCGTAGATTAGAAAACAAGATTCTCTATTTTATCAAGAAACAATTTCCTCGAAGCTTAAGAAAACCATATCGATAATTGCGAGGAAGATCGTTATTGTTCCTAAATAACTATGATTCCATTTCTCTAAAGTGAAACAAATTACAAAATTACGAATATACTTCTACGTAACAAACTCATTCAAAAATAGTACATCTCTCATTCTATTTCTCTCTTCGTTTCCCGTGCTTTAAAAAAGGAAGCTGGCAAGCGATGATATTCAGTAACCATCTTTCCGTTTAAAATCGAAGTCAAGACTTGTACGAACTGCTGGAAAAGTCAATTTTGCACGAACGTAGCAGATATTAAAACGATAATTTCTATACCAATCTTATCCACATTCTTGAGAATGAAAAAGAAAACGTACAATTAATTTCATAAACCGTTCGAAAGACAAAGATTCATGAAAAAAGAAAAAGAAAAATACAACATACGTCGATCGTCATGCGAAAAATTCGCTCAAGTTAAGCTTAACGATATATCGTACAATACGTCAGTTTTCACAATCGAATAACCGCGCAGACGTTAAAAGAAATTCACGACTTGGTAGACGTCTCTAGGCAAAAAAGCAAAATGGACAATTCGCCAGCTTTTCCGCCTGTCCTTCGACAATTACTTTCGTCCCGTAAGGGAATCAGGCGCGACAAAATTTCATTAAAATCGGAGCGATTGCTCCGCGAAAGGGACGGTTACTTTAATGTTTACCTTGCCTTCGTTAACGAAGGAGAGTACCTTTTAACGTAATTAGGCCAGTGTAATCTAATAACGATATACAATCGATGCACTACAGGGATGGTACGGGGGGCCAAAAGGGGGGTCTCCTGCTTCAAATTGACGCCGTGTCGCCGCGTTGAATATAACTACGATAGTAGTAACGTTTACGCGTGCGAATAATATAACTTGAGCTGATTGAATAATGAGGCTAATTTGCGCGACCGGACGAAAGGTAAATTTTCGGCCGGACTGTGCTCTTCTCGTTATTCGTGTATTCGTACGTTTTGCATAAATATCTCGATTGTTTGGTGCCCGTTCGGCCAGGTTATAATTTATCAGGCGACCGGGAGAGATTCTCGATCGGTAGCCAACGATTTATCGTACAACAGAGGAAACGATCTGCGTATTCGGTGTTTAACCAGGGAAAAAGCTGCGATTTTGGTTGCAGTGGTAGAGGATTTGCTTTCGATGGAGCGTCTCTGTTTGTACAGAGATTTTTGAAAATTTTAGTTTCTTAATGCTCGAATACAACAACGATACACAAAGATTGGGATTGTTTGCGGGAAATTTGATTTTTCGAAAGAATTAATCTCAGGAATTACGGAAACATGGATAAACTTGATTAATTGCGCAAGTTTTACAGATTTCCCTTTAGGCGAATCGGCCTTCGTCAAACTACGGTAGTAAGAACAGTAGTAAGTAAATAGAAACTTGAACAATATGGAGCGCAAGGAAGTTAGAAGTCTAAATCGACTTGGCGAGTTTCTGTCGTGAACTAGCTGCTGTTGACGCTAAGTAAGTGCTAAAAGTGCAGTTCTCGAATTGTCACGAGTGTCGGAGTTGCTGAAGTTGCTAAAGACGAGCTCAGCGATTTCCGTATTATAAAACAGATCGCGTACCGTTGCATACACCAGTGTTTTATCGGCATTTAATTTCTGCTATTACATAGAATTAACATTATATAATTCTTCTCATTCAAAATTAGAAAATGAACATGAAAACTGAATTTAAATCGTGAAACAAACGAGTAATTTAAGTAACTCAACTGAAAATTCAATCAAAATCATAGCACGTTTTGAGACGCGCCATAAATTTATGGTATTATTTAAGTAAATTTATGGTAATTATTTAAGAAGATTCGTAATAAGAAACTTTCGCACTTTTAAATGTCATCTTGTCTTTCTTTCTCTCCATATAAATACAGTTTAAATGTCGAGGCTGCCTTCTTATTGCTGCAAACCCGTATTTCTGAGACCAAATATATCATTTAAAAATTTCAACGTAAAACTTCAACGTTTCCAAGGACAAGAAAGAATAATAGGTTTCTCCAAATGGTCATACCAACTGTATACTATGTAGCTTGTATACATACAGCTTGTATACTATGCTGACCTGGGCAGGAAATGTTAGGGTAACCTAAACAAAAACCCCGAAAATGCGTGTCGATGGCCAAAAGGGTCCCTCGCTTTTCCATTCCTCGCACAAAACTTCAAATTCGAAACACGACCACCAACGTTCGTTTCCATGAATTATCAGATTGACAAATTCAATTACTTCCTCAATCCGCGATCAATTAGCTTCGTCGTTCCAGATTTATGAGAGATTATTGGTCGTAGAACTAAAATACTCTTGGGATGAAACTGTTACAGTTTTTCTCGAAGAAATTTCAGAACGAATTTATCTACGATAAGTTTCAAACAGTATTTTCGAACAGAAATAGAAATAGTTTTAGGAAAAGTTCAAGAATAGTTGCTCGCTTCCCAGAAGTTTTAAATGTTATCTGATGAAGATTAAAATACTCTACAAAAGAGTGAAAGCGTAAGTTTACTTACGGAAGGATAAGTAAGTATTAGAAAAGTACTGTGAAACAGCAATGCAAATCTGGACTTTGGCAGACAATGCCAGAAAACTAGTACCCTTGAACGGTGCCTTAACGACGGTTATGGTCGATTCTTAGAATTTACTAGTCTCTGGTCTAAGAATCTGCGACTCGTCGCCGTAAAAGGACTCGTTATAACGACCAATGGGAGCTTAGACGAAAACCTTCGACGACCAATAGAATTCGAATCCTCAGCTATTCAACGCCCCAAGGAAAATAACATGGAAAAGCTGCGGTCACGTTTTAACGTTCAGTTTATGAAGTTTTCGTCCAAAGATATCTCTTATTTCTACGTATTTTTTATTTGTGCGAATGGCATCTGATTGGTAAAATTTGAATAAACTTTTATAGACTTCGCATTTGCATTGATTTTTATTTATATCAAAGGAATATTATCCAGATGAGATTTTCTCGTACGAGTTCGTAATGATTCATTACCAAAGGTAATGAAATTGTAATATCCTGGTTGACAGAAATATCAATTTCATTGAATGAGAGAATGCAATCAATTGTTATTACAATATTATGCAACGTATTAAAGCGAAATGCCATTTCGTACGTTCGCATTTATATTATAACATAAAACACAATTATAACACGAACGATAGTTTCTTCATTTAATGTAATGCGTAGAATGTTTCTTATTTCATGAGATTTTTTATTTCGTGCATGACTGATGGAAAATGAAACTCAACAACACGAGAAATATTTCTCTAATTAAGTATCTCATCAAACGTTTTACATTTGTACTTGGCTAATTGGATAATAATTGATATTTGCTTTTTGAAATTACGTTCCTTTTCCTGAAAATGAAATTGAACTTTCGTGACGTGTGAACGGTGAATGAACGGTACAGTGGAAGTTACGAATTCTAGTAATCGTGAAGTTACAAAATTGTAGCTTTCAATGGACTGGAGAATAACATCGTACAGCGAATGTTTGTGATTAACGTAATATGCTGTACGTACTAAAATTATTGTACTTACATTATGAATTAACAAGTTTATGCTCCCTTGGAAACTTGGAAAATCTTCATTACGCTTGGAATTTCATTTCAACCCTATCTCAGTAGATATTTACTTCAGTAATGTAAATGGTAATCGTCACGTGTAGAGATTTCAAAGAATTCTCCGACTGTAGGCACATATATCAATTCTTAGAATTCGAATTTCGTACAAAGATACGCTATACAAAAGAGTATAAAGAGTTAAGCTAGATAAATTCTTCGACTTGTAGGAAGAACTAAAGAAGAAACAGGTAGTGTACCAGGTTTGCACAATCGTGGAATCAGACATGCCTCGTTACAATGATAATGAAATTTCAAAGTGTTCAAAGTACAAATACTTTCATCGAGTCACTGTGCATCGTACAGACTGTGACGAAACAACGACTGGATATTATGTTTCAAATTTTACGAAAGAAGAACTTGTGCAAAGAGAATAATAAAATTTCAGTTTCCTTCCGTTTCAAACTGGTGGATGGAACGTTTCGACTAAAAGAGGGCAGAGACCTCGAAACTAAAACGCACGACCAACAAATTTTCCAGAATTAACTCACTCTAGAAAAATCCTACTTTACAATGTTTCACATGCAAACAAGAAACCCATCGCTGAAACTCATTCCTTTTTTTTCCTCTCGCGACACACCTCCGCGTTTTACTTTGCCAGACAGCGACAGCAACCGCGGCAACTTGCTCTAAAAAGCATCAATACAACATTTTGTCGCGTCTGTCGCGAGATGACCTCGCACAAAGCGTCTCCGCTTTTCAAAGGGCATTTTAACATTTAATTTTAATTCAACAGGGCGTTCGTTCGTTTCGCGTCTCGCATTTAACGCCGCAGCTCGGTTCCACGATTAAAAGGACCGGGGAGGATGTTTTTCTTCTCGTGGCACGAACATCGGTTACGTCGACCATAGAATGGAAACGGATAGAATTCGTGCAAAGGCCTTCACTCTCGTTCCAACGACCACGCGACTTCGCTCCGGCTGCCAGGTGAAAGCCAGAGTTTCTTGCGAACAGAGAGGGTGACGTGTATACGAGTGAAGCGGCTCGATGACTTTTCCAGATAAACCGTGGCCGAGGGACGACGGGATTGAAATTCCTCGCGGTGCACCGACGCGACGCGCTCGCTTCCGTCGCTCCTTCAATCGCCTCGCTATACTTCGATTCTTCGTTTCTCTATCGTTGTTGCGTTTGTATCTTTGATGCAATGTTCTTTTCGAACGATCGGTATTTATCCTGACGATCATTGTCTATTTTCCGTCATCGTTAAACTACTTCTTAATAGATTTGTTCGGAAAATTCGCAGAGCTTTTCACGATTAACACGCTCTCTGATAGAATTTGCTAGAATCACAAGAATGTTACTTTTACCACGAACCTTTCGTTTCTTCATCGTCGTTGCGTTTGTTTCTTTGGTGTAACGTTCTTTTCGAACGATCGGTATTTATCCTGACGATCATTGTCTATTTTCCGTCATCGTTAAGCTACTTTTTAGTAGATTTGTTCGGAAAATTCGCAGAGCTTTTCACGATTAACGCGCTCTCTGATAGAATTTGCTAGAATCGCAAGAACGTTACTTTTACCACGAACCTTTCGTTTCTCCATCGTCGTTGCGTTTGTTTCTTTGGTGTAACGTTCTTTTCGAACGATCGGTATTTATCCTGACGATCATTGTCTATTTTCCGTCATCGTTAAGCTACTTTTTAGTAGATTTGTTCGGAAAATTCGCAGAGCTTTTCACGATTAACGCGCTCTCTGATAGAATTTGCTAGAATCACAAGAATGTTACTTTTACCACGAACCTTTCGTTTCTTCATCGTCGTTGCGTTTGTTTCTTTGGTGTAACGTTCTTTTCGAACGATCGGTATTTATCCTGACGATCATTGTCTATTTTCCGTCATCGTTAAGCTACTTTTTAGTAGATTTGTTCGGAAAATTCGCAGAGCTTTTCACGATTAACGCGCTCTCTGATAGAATTTGCTAGAATCGCAAGAACGTTACTTTTACCACGAACCTTTCGTTTCTCCATCGTCGTTGCGTTTGTTTCTTTGGTGTAACGTTCTTTTCGAACGATCGGTATTTATCCTGACGATCATTGTCTATTTTCCGTCATCGTTAAGCTACTTTTTAGTAGATTTGTTCGAAAAATTCGCAGAGCTTTTGACGATTAACACGTTCTCTGATAGAATTTGCTAGAATCGCAAGAACGTTACTTTTACTACGAACCTTTCGTTTCTCCATCGTTGTTATAATACTCGAATACTTTCGCGTGTCATTTTCATATGCATGTTATACTCAGACTTTTCATACTTTCCAACCTCTCACGCCACAAAAAACCTACACACAAGAAAAAGATAATCCAACAAACTGGTATCGAAACGCAATCGAAATCCGTCAGAATAAGTTGCACGAGCCATTGCGTTCCGACGGACTTCTAAAGCGAGGAGAAATCCGCGGCAAGAGGAGAACGAGTGTCGGTCGTTTCACGCCACGATAAAGTCTGTAGATAAACCGTAGAGAAAAGACGTGCAGATAGACGAAAGGAACGAACGTCATCGTCGGGTATACACACGTTGGTCGTTCGTTGGCGATGTGTGTTTGGCTGTTTGCCGTAACAATCAGTCGTCTGTTGACTCAAGTGGACTGTTAGCTAGGCATCGCTAACGCAGCGGCTCGACCACCGCACGAACGCCGACCGTGTTCTCTCCCTTTGCCGATCGCCAGCGCGATCCCTGTTGCCCGCCTGCGAAGATTGCGATGACCGGAATGTAATAACAATCGATGTTCCCGGGCTTTGCGTGGCCCGGCCCCCGGACGCCTCGAATTAGAGAACCGCAAGGAATTCTGACGGCTTGGCGCACGATCGGCGTACGATCGCCTGGCATAGCCTGCGTCCTTCACGCCCACATGGTCATCGCGATGACTCGTTAGGTTTTAAGCGGATAGACGATGGCTTTCAGTCGCTGGATGCGGCTCGCGAATCTTTTATGTCTCAATTTTTGTTTATGTAGTTTCAACTGAGAAGAAGACTTGACGTTTTAAGAAAACTTATTGGTACGTAAACGGAACGAGTAATCGTGTGTGTGTCGATAAGGGTTCTTTTTTTTTTTTTTTTTAAGTTTTCCGTAGGTTTTACAGCGCTGCTCTCTGCGCTTCTTCGTCGCGTTTGTATCTTGACGGATATCTTTCTTGGAACACTTGTTCGTAGGAAGCATAGAATATATAATACGAAAGCTAGTAAAATGATACTGTGTTTTAAAGCCCAATATTTAAACGATATCCATAGTTTAATAGAGTCTATCGAAATATAACGTACGTTCTGTATCGTATAGAGAAGTAAGAAATGTAACGAAGATTAGTTTATTGGCACAATTTTTACTTTTTATTTACCTCTGTGCATCTAATTTATTTGTGATATATTATGATGCGATTAAGCAAGAATATTGGAAGACTCTCGTTGCTTACATTATTGCAACAAGTTTTGCTCTGCATCCATATACTTCTGTATATGAGCGAAATATCTCATTCGTTATTTCGAAGTATAAAAAGAAATTGTACAGCTAATTTCGTGTTTAGAATACGCAGAATGAACGTTGGTATTCGATAATTAATACTTAGCGAAAAATAAATAGTTTATGTTGGGTTTCGGTAATATTTTTCTACATCTGTTTTCGATAGTCGTTAAATTTATCATTTACTGAAATAACTATGGACAAATTTCCTCTGGCTTTATTAATAGTGTTCGAATTTCAAGTTGACAAACGATTAAAAATCACCAAAAATTTACTCGAACTGACATTTCTATCTGCTTGATTAATTATTATGATACAACTGTATTTAATTGAGGAACATTTACGAATACGAGTAGTAATGGGTTCCATTTGCCACTTTTTAATGTTATTCATTACGAGAGACACGTGAGCTTCGGTTAAAGCGGATAAGACGATTGAATTTCTCGATATTCGACAAATTATTTATCGCACATATAATGTATTATCTACCATAATGGTAATACATTAACATGCTATAAAGTTTCGTTGTTGTTCACAAATTTTCCTACGGAAACATCTGGAAAAATTATGCAAATGTATACGATTGCAAATGTTTTTTTCCGAAATATATGATAAGAACGTTATTTTCTAAAGCCACTCGAAGTAATGTTTCAAATTACTATCCGATGTGGTAAATGGTTTTGTTTATATTCACCCATAGAATGTCTAATCCTAAGTGCTTTGCAAATTTTATTTTGCATTCATCGCTAATAAATTCAGGCCGCGATGTATAGTGGTGTCCATTTAACACGAACATACCTCTATCATTAATTATTCATTGAATCAGCTGGAGACGTTTTATATTGTATCTGCTGATCGTGTACGTATGACGCAATGTTCTTAGATCATAGTTTGTGTATGCTATTTTTTATTAACGCCAAGCCTACCATACCATAAGAGGAAAGCGTTTTTAAAACGGTATTAACAAATATTAGTTCTTGATTACTAGTTTGAGAAAAAGAGCTTTTACTAAGTAAATTTATTTAATCTTATTCAATCGTGTTGAAAATTCAGATCTGTCGTACCATAAGAGATAAACGGTTCTAAGCGATATTGCTAAGTTTCTGATTACTAACACGTGGAAAATAATTGTAGCTAATGTACTGTGTTGAAAATTCGGGTACTGTTATATTTGGTTTCAATTGTGTATTGCAATCTGTGATTTACAAGATATTAAGATAGAAAATTGTTATTAAAATTGAACATTGTTAGAGAAATACAAAGTTGGATATATTTGAATAAGTATGTGTTCGCGATTTAAATACTTTACGAAGTTCAAATCGAAGTTTAATGAAACTGTCACGATGATCGATGAAGCGCCAAAATTTACAATCTTTAGCTGTCAAACTCTACTAGTAGTAGCATAATAAATATACACCGTAGTATGCTATTAATATTTCGCAAGAAGAATTTATTTAGTTTTCTTTCTTTTGAAAGCGCGCGTACAATCCGCATCACCATAATGAAATTGAAAATAATTCGTGGTTATAGCAATGCACCTAACGATGAACATTTTTAATCATCTTCGTGAAGAATTAAAACAGAAATAAATTAGAAATGAGATGAAGTAAAATACTTTCATAAGCTTCTCATCCTTTCAAATTGAATCTACGATCAAATTTCCAACAATGTAACGAGCTACGCAAAGAGGAATATTTTAATCGTTATTGTATGCGAGAATTCCGAAATAAATTAGAAAAGCACGCTCTTTTAAGCTACTTATCCTCTCGTACTGAACATTCCTACATATAATAAAGTTTGAGATAGTACAGCAACAAATAAATAGTACAAAAATAATTAAATAGTACAGAAATACATTTAAAACAAGATAAAGGGAATATATTTAGAAATATCTTTCAATTAAATTGAAGCTGTAATCCTCGTGTGCATCTTAATTTTATCATCGAAAATAAAAAAAGAAAATATTATTTCAAATCGTTTAAAAACGGATATATATTTTTATATGTCGACGAATTGTATCTCTCTACTCAAAACAACGCGTATATTTCTTATATAATATAATCCAGATGAAAATTTTGAAACCTTCAAATGGATGTTTTACGTGAAGATCCCAAGGGGATACACGGCAAGTACAAGTTTTTAATACCACTTTATGACTAAAAAATAATATTTTCATACGGCACAGTTGACCATAAGAACAACCCGTTAGATCTACAAATAGAAACGTTTCAGAAATAGCTTACAGGCTGACGAAATTTTGTGAAAAACCCGAATGTGAAACTACTAAGACAGGCAATATTCCAAAATCTTTTATACTCATTCTATTGGGTTGGCAACTAAGTGATTGCGGATTTTGTCATTAAGTGGTAATGACAGGCAATATTCCAAAATCTTTTATACTCATTCTATTGGGTTGGCAACTAAGTGATTGCGGATTTTGTTATTACCACCTAATGACAAAATCCGCAATCACTTAGTTGCCAATCCAATAATTCAACATTCTCGATCAACGTTCTAATATCACGACAAAATTATGGCAAGCTAATACTTAAAATGATGCATAGGCTGAAACAATTATGTTTACTTCCAAAACCAAACGACAATACAATCCTAGCAACATGTGATTGTTCGATAGCTTATCGAATATGGAAACCGCTTTTCCGTCAAAAATAAATCCTATGATTTTCTTTCTTTTCTTCCCATATATACAGCGATATTTTTTCGCGTCATTTGTACATTATTTCTATTTTTACGACTCCGAATGTCCCAGGCCATAAATGTACGAGCATCCCTATTTTATCCATCACTATGCCAACATTTCGAGTGTTCGAAAGGCAGCGACTAGCGACCCAATCGAATTACGAGGCGAAATACCCTATCCGAAAGTCGACGTATCGTCAGGATGCCACCTGTTCTTCGGTCGGAAACGATAGGAGGGGACTTGCAATCCATCGAGGAGGAAAGAGGCGGTCAATCGATTTCGTTCCGGCCGCGTGACTCATCCGTGCGAAGGTTCTTCCTCGTAAGGAGCCTCTGTTGATCAAGGTCTGTTCTAACCGCAACAACCATCGAGGAAAAGTGGAATATCCTTGAATCCGTACATCGAATCATCCTGATGATCGTAATAGTTGTCGGGAAGAAAGAAAAGAAGACACGAGGTTAAAGTATAATCGACGCAGAACAAAGACGTTATGTTGGCGGAATACGTTTAGTATTTGCATAATCTTTTGTGGGATATCGTCGAAGAGAATGCAGGTTGACGGACAGCGAGTGGAATTTCCGGCAGGTCGACGATCAAAAATTCACCCGTGTTTCTACGTTCTAATATGGAAATGGCGTGCGTGCTATAAGCGTATTTATATCGAAATATCGACGAACGAATTTTCATTCAATTTCGTTGTTAACTGGATCGATTAATTACGGGTGTTCGTCGTAACAATCGTCATGATTTTTCAAGCTTTTTCGCTAGCCTTTTTTATACGATACCATTTGAGAAGGTCGAAGTGACCTAAAATTTGTATGGAATTCAGATTCGTTCGATGTTTTTATCGTTGCAATTTGTTATCGATCGTCGAACTTCTGTTCGACACATTTTTTCGTGAGATTAGCCCGAATGGTTTCGGATGAACCAACGGAATCTCATTCAGAAATTTCTCATCGTTTTCTGTCCTATTTAAACCAGAAAAGAGCAAGTCGATATTTTGGCAACAATTTTGAAGGAAAGAGTTTGTAACGTTTCGCGTGGGTCGTACTGCGATTGATTTATCGAAAGAAGGTAAACAAGGAAGCACGAAATTCTGCCTATGTTCAACGTGCTTACTATTTTAATGTAAAGAACGATAGTTCGATTGTAAAATGACATCTGATTTAAATTTTTGTTCGGGGCGTTTAAGCTGATCGCTAAGATCGACGACAAAAAATCAGCTGACCACGTGAACAGTGGCATTCTCAATTTATCTCGCGTCTATATTTGGTATGCTCGATAGAAAGTATAAATGCGAGAATGATAGTAATTGAAAATCACAGAAAAGGAATACGACAAGCTTATTTTTGTTGATTTTCTGAATTCTAAAAAGTTGTATTTTAATACCAAAACAGTCGAGGAAGAGAACAATCCGATAGATTCGAGAGATATGTGATAATAATCTATGATATTTTTTAAGGTACGAATAATATTGCATTAATTGTTATATTAGTTTAATTAATATCGGTCTGCGTGATTGCGCAATTAACGTTATTAACATTCATGAAATGTTACGAATACACACAAGCACGTGTCTAATCCCAAAATCAAAAAGCAAAAGTAACTTTGCATTTTCAAATTGCAGCATAAAAGACTGGAAATCCGATTTATCGTGTCTTGTTTTTTTACCTGTGTTCTTTAATCGTGATATTATTACTTTTCTGGTATCATTACACATTTCTTTCTTTTTTTTCTTACGCTGCAATTTGTTACACTATCATTTACTAATATTATTTGTATTTTTATTTTTCAGGTATGTCAGTTATAGATCGGCGTTAGATGTGAGGTGGTTAAGTGGTACGTAGTTCCTTTTTTAACTTCAAGGATGGCTTTATCGTGTGAATGATTAGGTTGAATCAGAGAAGTTGAATTTTAATATTGAAATGGGTGTTAGTACATTACCGCGGCGAGGTTCTGATTTCTCTTGAAATATGTTGAATAGCTGTAATTATGGAAATGGAGGGTATTGGGTTAGTGACGCGTTGTTAATTATGCGAAAGTTTTTCCCTCAATTTTTTTCCTTTTACATTTCATTATTATGAATCATGCATGCAATCTAATTATTATTAAAAAATATTATTCGTTACTAAATATTTTGTGGATTTGATAAAATGATATACGTTATTGTAGATACATTATTTGAGAATTTAAATAGCCAACAGGTACGAATTATTCGAAGTATCTTGTTTGTTAGTTGTCGCAATATTATATAAGAATTGAATTTGTTAAATATTTACAAGCTGAGGGAAACCTGTTTGGTTTTTGCAAATCATAGATATAAATAAAAAATTAAATATCGGCAGTAATATATGGTCTTGTAATATATGTATGATAATGTCTTTTAATCACAATGTCTGTTTTTATCATTAAACGTAAATCAGTCAGTTAATGAAAACAAGGAAAGAACTTACGATGTAACAATTCTCAGTAATAGTCTTTTAATCTTTCCCTGCAAATTTCTTCTTCTTCGACTTTTAACTTGGCACTTAGTTGCCAACCCAATAGTACGATAAAATAGAAATAGGCTGTTAACATTCACGTAAATCTCTGGAATATCTGAATAAAAAAATTGAAATTTGAACTTACAAAATTTTAATCACGAAACATGATCCAATCGGAGACCAACGAAACATCGAGTATTATGCATTGTTTAAAAACTTAAGAAATGAAAATGATATTTGTAACATTCAGATTACTCTAGGATCTCATAGAAAGTTAAGAAACAATTCATAAAATCGACGAAAAGATGGTGGAACTAAGTCGTCAAATCGAAGCACACTATCACGAAAACCTACGATTATCTATATAAATGTATTTTAAATAGACGACAGCTCATCTACGATTTCCCAAATATATCTGATTATTCCAAATAACTTTCCTCGCTTCAATGCGGATATTCTATGATTAACGATATCATTAAGAGCTCAGATTCCACCTTAACAATGGAACAGGTTGACTCGTCTCCGAACGAAAGACGTGGTCAATTAAATATCGTCGGCGTTTCGAGGACGCTCAACTATATCATTTGGCGTTGAGCATGCGAATTTCGTGTATTAATTGGTCGCGGCGGATAGCGAGAACGGCTGGCGATACCACCTTACTTTCCAGATCAATTACGGATTCCGTGGCGCATGAATAAAATATGAGGTACGAACGAAGGAAACGTAACGAATAGTGTCAATGAGATGGAAAGACGGATGACGGGACGAAAATGCTGCTGGCACGTCGAGACAGCAAAACAAGCAACTCCGGAAGGAATAAAGGCGTTCGAAACGACTGGATTATGATGGCACAGCGAGAAGAGTACGTGGATGCATCGCATTGGGTATGTGTCGATCGAGCAAGAGAAGGTAGAAACAGAGAAGGAATGTTGATTTTGAAGTTGACACGTTTGCTGTCGACAACGAAGAAGAATATTCCGTGGTTTCATTTGTTGAGAAGCGACGAATTTTTTTGCCCCCTTTGTCAAATATTATAAAACATCCCTTAAAGTAAGGGTGAAGTGATCATGGAGATTCACATTATTCGATTATTTATACGAATTCACATTATTCGTATTTATACGAATACGAAATTTCTGTTACGAGCAAGCCTTCTCGTATAATAATTTGCCAACTAATAAGCTGATAGGTCGGTGAATTTACAAGTAGAAAGTTGTTGGTTATAGCCTTCCATCGCATAAATAGTTTTTACAATCTTACGTTGAGGAAGTTCATTAAGTAGCTTATGGTGTCTGAAATTCACCTGCAGAACATCGCCTGTTTTCTTATCGAACTTGCTGCGAGAGAGTTTAACACTCGGTGACTTGCAAAATCTCGCTAATAATATCGTACAACGGAAAACGTTAAAACGTCGTGTAAAATCGGGAAGAAAAGTCAATCAAGAAACGACAATATCGTGGAGAAGAAAATTGGAAGATATGCATGACAAATTTTGTAATAATTTTAACTTCAAAGTTTTTTCACTGTTATTAATTAACTAACGTCACGAACAAATATTACTAGCGAAAAGAAACAATATAAATTACCAAAAGGAATTTTATTCAAGGTTGATCGTTTACACGCATCGTAGATAATTAGTGAAAAATGAGTAGTTATAGAGCGGAATTGAGGAGCGTAGAAGAAGAAAAATATGGCGATGAAAGAAAAGGAATACCTACGTACAAAGAAAAACTGAATTAAGGGGGAAAACGAGAGAAACGGGAATGCAAAATAAATTTTAAACGAGAGGTTCGTGCGATGAAACCCGTAGAAAAAAGTTGAACACTTAAAAAAACATAGACGGGATAGATACAATCCGAGAGGAGGCAGAATAGATTATCAAAAGAGAGTGGAAACTACACGAAGAAGAAAATTGGGAAATATTGAGCGCAATTAGGAAAGGGAGGATAGAATTGAGAAATTAAGTAACATGTTAAAAATAATAATATGCGCTGGGAAGATAATGTGAACGAAAGAGAAGAGAAACTGATTTAAGATGATAACAGGGAAGGAAGTATCGGAGAAAATTAGAAGAGGCGGATTGAAGAAAGATAAATGTCGGTACAGAGAGAATATGTTGCTGAGGGAAGAAGGAAGAATCTAAATTGAGTAAGGAAGCGCAAGAACTGTATGGAAAGTAAGAATGGTGTAATTTGAAAAGATGGCACAAGGTGGGATGCAGGAAGGGAGGAATAAATTGTGAAAAGGAAATAGAAGAGAATCTGAGAAAATAGACTGCAGACTTTATAAAGATTAGAACTGATTAAAAAACGCAATTATTCATGAGGACGCAAGACGGAGTATATTTAATTGCAAATAAAGGAAATGGAAGTATGTCGAGTTTCTAAACTAGATATAACTTGGAAAAGAAGAAATAGCTGGTGTAAATTCGTCGATCTGCCAAGTAATTTTGCTCTGATATAATCTTCTGCATCGGCAAAACTAATTAACTAATTCAGTACATCGATTGTCTAATAACAAACAATAAAGATAACGTACAACGAACAAAAAGGGTTCAAGAAGGATGTAGAGAATAGAATTGTAGAAGAAACTGAGAGTAAATAGAAGAAAATCAATGCGCTGGAACGAAATGGAATATGAAAATCTAAGAATAAACATACAAAGAGACTAAGATAAGCCGTAAAAGGGGATAAGGGGTGTAATGAATGTAGAACACGCATCAGGTCATAGAATAATATTCATATCATGTTTATAAATGTGATAAAATCCATAGAAAGAAAAATAATAAACAAACGACAAAGATCAAAGAAGAAAAAAATGACAATCAACGCACAAAAACGTTGAAAATATGGAATGAAGCATCAACGAAAAATAGACATATATCCTACAACGTGCGATACAGAAAGAGAACAAGCGAAACGTGTAAAAAGGAGAAAGGTAAATTAAGAAGAAATTGATGATGCGGAAAGATACGACGAACGAGGAAGACAAAACATAGAAAAATTAGAAGAAGAGGCGATGAGTAGAGATAGGGGGAGAAGGATGAGAGCAAATCGAGAAGATGAAACAGGAAGGGGACGTTTTCAGCGAACGGGAGAAAGAAAGTATGCGGATAAGACGGTAAAAGGATAATTACATATAAAGAAGATAAAATGTGCGGTGTTGTAGAGGAAACGAGCGTCGAAAGGAAGAGAATAGGAGCAAAGATTCAAGGAGAAACAAGCGGAGCAGGAAAACGGGGAAGAGCAAAAGAAACGAGTGAGAAGGGAAGCGAGCGAGTACACAAATGAGATAAATAGACTATGGTCCTGGCGAAAGGAACACGACGCAGAAAGAAACGGCAGATAAACGTGTCGAAGTTTAAATACGAGTTAATAAAACTAAAATAAATGAGGAAGAAGAGTGAAAGGAAGAAGCAGATCGTGAAGAAGGGAAGAAAAATGATGATTCTGAGGGAAGTAATTAGGGAATAGCAGGAAATCCTGTGATCTGAGAAAGAAAGGAGGAAATCAGTGGACGTATCGTTTGCCCCGATGAATGATAGACTTTTGTTATTATTGTTTACACACAACCGCGATTAACAAAATACATAACAAAGATATACAAGACACATACACAGGGCAAATTACAAATATAAATAATAGTATCTATACGTTTTGGACATTGTTTACACACAACCGCGATTAACAAAATACATAACAAAGATATACAAGACACATACACAGGGCAAATTACAAATATAAATAATAGTATCTATACGTTTTGGACATTGTTTACACACAACCGCGATTAACAAAATACATAACAAAGATATACAAGACACATACACAGGGCAAATTACAAATATAAATAATAGTATCTATACGTTTTGGACATCTATAAAGTGCAATTACAGTACAGTTAGTAAACTTTAATACAATGTAGTGTATGTTAGAAACAAGTCATTGGTTATATATATAACATATTTAATGTAAAAATGAATAGCCAATGTGTGTTTGGTAATAGTACTTTTATTCCATTTTTAAATGGCATGTTATACGCGTTTATTTCTTGTACGATAGTAGACGATTTCAACAATCTACAATGCAAACTAACATGGTAAATGATGAAGCAATAAAACAACGAGTCGTACATCGTAACAGATGCTGGAAGCACTAGTTCGCACCAATGCAACATTGCAACCGTTAGATCTAAAGCCAATGCACATGTTATCACTTCCGGGTTGATTGTAGCGTGTGTTACAATGATATGACGCTGTTGGCTTTTCCTGACGCACAATAATTCTTAACGTTCTCCAGAGAATATTTTTTAATGACATTCCGTTGAGCAAACGAACTAGTTACGAAACTCTTCTGCCGCAAACTCTATCCAATCCATTTGAGAAAATTCTGTCGAGTGTAACTACTTACTGCACGCAACTACACGAAGGTATGAGGCAGAGTAGCATTTAAATTTATGAAATTGAACGTATTCTAGGAAGAATTCCGAAAATTAGGTTCCTTCGTGAGATAAGTAGATTCTCTATCGTGCTTGTCGTGGAAAACATGCATCACCGTGAAGAAGTCTTTAGTATTCTTCGAGATTTTAAGCTGAAAATAACGAGATTGATAGCTTGCCTTATTTTATAAACGTTACCTTTCTTAGGAAGAAATTTTATTGAGAAACTAAAACAGTGTGAAAATCTTAAAAATGAATATTTTTGAACTGCGTAGCTTTCGATGTCAAACCTCTACTTTCGAGAGACCGACGATATAAGGAAGTGAAAATTACATTGTTAATTAAACCTCCGTAGTCAAAGGTACTCTTTGGCATTTCATAGGCAAACTACCTTCAGACAAGAATCTAGAAAGATTCTGAAATACGCATATTAATGTTTCTACTATATTATACAATTAAGTCAAATTATCTGAAATTTTCCTCCATAGAAATAAACACTCGAAGCAAAAAAACTCCAATTTAAATACTTGTATGAAATATTTATTTCCAAATATTCTATTTCTACATTATGTATCCTAAATTTCTAAACCACGGTAATTTTCCCAATCTAAAAAAAAAAATGTATATATATACAATATCACAATACAACAAAAGCTTCGGCACAAAGCACACGATATATTCAGGCAAACAAAACAACGAAGAGAAACAGGGAAAACAGGGAAGAAATGGTGAAACGACATGGAAACGAGAATATGGAACACGATTCTTGGAAATCAGATACGCAGAGAACGAAGGTCGTAGGTCGAGGAGATGTTAGCCAGGAGACGGATAGAATGCTGCACGAAAATTGCGGAATCCCCTAGACGCTCAATTAGCGAGTAACATTATCTAGGGGTGGGTTTTCCGTGAATCGTACGTGGGTTTAGCAACGATTCCAGGGGACGCGTATAGCTCGGGGCGATGGACAGCAATTGCGCGAGCACGCGTTATACGCGTTACGGAAATGGTCGGGTGTTCGATGCTGCAGAGGATGGAAAAGTCAAGAATCGAGGGAGTGTCGTTCGTTTCCGGTGACACGCTTATGATAACGTTTATTTACAGCGTGTTCGTGTCGTGATTGAAACGAAACTGGATTGTGTTCGTGGTGCAATCAAGCAAGAAATTCTTATCGAAGAAAATTTCTCTAGTTTGTTGGATAGATACAGATTGTTAATCAATGGATTCTTTATTCGGACATCTGTTTTCAAACGAGCATATTTGTATAGAATGACTTTGTTACAAATATATTTGATCTTACTTTGGATACTTTGTGTAGAGGAATTAATAGAATCTAGTTATAAACGAGATGCTTCGATAGCATAAATATATTGCAGCAGCTAACTTATTTATAAGGTTAAAAGTTGAAAGAGTTTGAAAATTAAAAAGAGACGTGATATTTACATACACGGGAAACCAAAGATACGTGATACTCGATGACAAATTGTGGAATTTTAATTTTAAATGAGACATTCCGACAGCATAAATATATTGTCGATCTAGCTTGTTTAATTTGATTTAATATTATTCCAGTTTAAAAGTCTCGAGAACGTGATTCTATAGATTTGTGATAATAATAAAAAAAAAAAAAATTAAATAGAAAGAAATAGCCACCGATGAAATTTAATTTTACGAGTGAGATATTAAAATTGTTCGAATACAGTAATACAGTAACAAATTTATCTGAATTATTTTCAATGTAGAAAATGTATACTCCGCATAGCCATAGTTTGTTTAAGAATAACGTAGAATGTACAGAACATGGTTGAAGAATTTGTTGCTTAGTGAACTCGATGAATTGAATGAGGGAAAGGGATCATTCACGTTTACCTTCTTAGAAAGTATCCTCCATAAATCATGTTAGACTGTTTTTTAACATCTCGACAATTTTATGAAAATATATCGAAGATAAATAATATCGAAGAAAAAAATGGAAAATATAATAGAACCAGTCAATGAACATAAATAACACGAGTATACCGCGAGTGGCAGAAGAAATGAAAGCAAGCATAATATGAGAAATTTGCAAAAGACTTTCATACTCCACTTACGTTTCTACATACTTTCGTTAGAAAAAGTCATCCGTGAAAGCGGCGAGACTAGGATTACCATTAACGTTTAAATAAACGTTATCCCGTTATTCCATCGCGAATGTTTTTTTCTCTGCTATAGAAGCGCGATTAATACAGGATTCAATAGAAGAGTTAAACGCAATTTTAAACTTACTACTTGACAGACGTTAACAATCGAAGAACATGACGAGAGGTTTGGATTAATTTGCATTTTAATTTTAGGTTAGTCAGGTAAAAGTGGCGATAATGAAGCTTGCAGATGCTAGGAGAAAGCGTAATCAGTCTTGCGTAACAGAGGCAAGCGATGCGTATCAATAAAGACGATTTATGATACGCAAATGCGTAGGAAAATCTATGCGTGAGATTTTATGCTTACACACATTTTTTACTTATTTTCTTTCTTATTCTATTTACTTATATTCAGGCGATAATTAGCAAGTATTCCTGACAAAGCTTCAAATTTGGTTTTCTTCGAGACTAATCCTCGGACGAAAAAATATTGTTCTATGTTTTCTTCTTATTTTTTCTTTCGTATTTTTTTCATAAAAAATTATCTCATCGACGCTTGTACATGTTACGTACATGGTACCGTTTAAAAATTGATTTATTTTCTAAAAATGTACGTGTCTATTGTCTACACAACAGTAGCATGTCTACCATTATTTATATCGTTAGTCGTACTCATTGCGCTTGATTCAATTACACGAGGTATCCAGATATTTTAATCTTCTATATTTATAAAATCTACGTACATAGAATGCATTTAATTTCAGGGATGCTGTGATAAAAGTATTAGTGTATTCGTGATAGACTATTTTGTAGCTCGTCATTTTTATACTTAGATAGCTATAGAATATAAGGTTGAAAAATGCATTCAAATTGAGAGTTTTGCAAAGATGTATTCAGATGAAAGTTTCGCATATTATCATAATAAATGAAAGGCAAGTGAAAATGAATTGTTCGATATTTATAGGATCTTTCATTTTTTAAGTACTTTCTGTTAAGATATCAATGTCATTCGAGTCTCTTGAAATTTAAGAATTATGATAACGCGATAGTGTAATATGTTACCATTGTAAATAAAACTGACTGGTAAATAACATATAACATACGTCATTCGTGAGAATTTCATAGTATATAGAAGGTATCAAACCATCTAATGCTCCTGATCCCTGAGTATTGTTCAACGAGGTCGCTTGTTCATCAATGGTCAGGTACAGACGGATAGAGTGACATTGCCAACTAATCTTAATTACGGAAAATCCAGTATGTCAATTCGGATATTGTTCGAATTCCCCTTGAATCCACCTACATGTTATGCAATACTGTGTATTCCAGAATACCAATCAAGTTACATTTCTCTTAAGATTATAAATCTAGAATTCCCATAAGGAATTACATTATAACGTGATCTGATTATAAATAATAGCGTTAGGAGATTCGTAAATCTTTTATCAAAATATAAATTACCTTTCTGTATTAATTAAAATTAATTAAATAAAAATATATAATTCGATACAAATTTAATATCTTCTATTGGTTGTCACAGATAGTATCTGATTGCTTTAAGAATAGAAAAAGTATACCAGATTTATATAAAAATGTTATATTATTACTCCAGTTTAATATCTTGAACAAATAACGTGTTTTTAAAATAATCGCGAATCATTCTGAAATCGTCAATACGATAAGCAAAGAAATAATCGCGACGCGATTCAAGGATCGTACAACGATTAATCTGTCCCGGGAGATTGGAAGAAATCTGTAAATGAAACGACGCGACGCGTAGAAAAGAAATCTCCATCCATCACCAATGGCCAGATTCGTATGCAAAGCTGACCATTGATCAATTTCTGTAGGTCATGTGTACAACGTCCGCCGCTTTTCTACGCGCGACATCTCCGATAAACGTCGTCCATCAGCCCACGAAAAATGTTTATCGAATAGGAATCGAGTTACGCAAGTTCAATCACGCAGGAAACACTACTTGAAGAGCAAGAAAAAAAAAAAAAAAGAAAAAAAAGAAACCATCGACTGAAATCATGTACTTGTTCGAAACTCGTTTTTCGAACTAACAACTAGATGTTCGAAATTTTAGTTTCTGGAATATCTGAAACAGCATTGTTTTATCGTTATTCTTTCTAAATTTCTTTGTGTGTATGTGTATATATTTTGAATTATCTTCATCACAAATAACTTCTTTAATGCGTCTAATTAGATGTAAGAAATTCTTATACTTTCAAAATTTGCGTGTATACATTTTTGAGATTAATTTTGGTCAAATAATTTCCTTGAATGTAATTCTTAAGGGTAGAAAGTTTTTATTCTACTGAAATTGAATATTGAATATCGTTCTCGTATTATTTTCGATTGAATAATTTCTTTAACACGCGTATGCAATTAGAAAAATATTCTGTGATTTTAGCTTCATATTTTCTGTATTTTTGAACAAAAAATCCTTTTAAAAATTCTGAAAATTTACAATATTTCCAATAGCCAAGAATATTGTATTAATACCAATGAATAGAACAAATTGTTTCAACTACCTCAACACGTGTTTATCGAACCAACACGCAAACAGAATGCAATGCATGTATAAACGTTTTATCGACTGGCATTGTATTTTGTATCTTTTATGATAGGTGTATCATAATCAGAATACAGTATATATATATATATTATGTATTAGAACAACACGATTAAAATTATTATTTCATATTAGGCGAAAGAATAGTGAGATATTTGAAATTGAATTTGAAAGTACAAAATAAACTACAAAATTAAAAATATGTTACAGAATTTTTTTCTATGCATAATATCTTCATTATTACTTTAAATTATTTTCTAGATATTAAAAATTCAGAAATTTATATTTATCGTATGCGTAATTTCACTAAAAATGTTTATTTATAAGTATAGATTAATGTGATATATTCTTGCCTGATGTTTCTTTGATTTATTTTTTACTTCGTTTTTAATATTTTTCACTTGTTGTAGGATTTTTTATATTTGCAGTTATTCGGGCTGAAATATTCTTGATTGTATAGCTTAAAGGAAAATTGATCGGTTTCAGAATTTTTACATACAAAACGATTCATATTTCTGTTAGGAGTGCTGTTGTATCAACGTTCCAGCACTATTTACTGTTGTTTGATATAAATTTTGTTTTATTTCATTTTGTGTTTGCTTCTGAATTTACTTTGTTTATTTGATACCCACAGTCACTTCTATACGGCTATTTGAAACAATTGTGACTCTATGATTTGAAATTAAATTGATTTTGATGTTTTTATTCGATCCAAATGTTTCCATGTAAACGTTAGTTCGGCAATCGACTCGAGGAGGTTTGTTAGAAACGGTAACAGCGCAATTTGAAATTGAAAGGTTTATATTTCATAAACTTCATATCGACTGCATATTGTTATTGGAAATAGTTTTACGAAAGAAAAGAAAGAAATCAGGTACATTGCAGCAGTTTCACTAGCAATCGATATCGTCTTTGCATTATTCAGAATTTTATTTCTTTTAAATGATTTCGATGCGTCGTAAGATACTTTATTTTCACTCGTACAACACGAATTTGTTTCGTTCCCTAACGGTGATAAATTCGAAAACAAAGATACCATTTTAATAATTCTATATTCTGTATGTGCATGTACGTGTGTATTCAACAGTTGTAAACAGATTAATATGCGAATGTTTGAGATAAAATAATACAAAACGATAGAAAATTACGCAAATAAATATCGTGTACCGATTATCCAGATATTTACAATTACAGGATACATTTATGATCGTCTATTACCGTAAATCTCTTCGTATTGAAGAAAAATCAACAGAGTAAAATCTACTAAAAATGAGCGCAATATAAATTCGAGAATAAAAATTGTTCAACTTCCTGTTGGAAAAGAAACAAAAGCGACTAATAGGAAATCTTCGTTCATAATCGGCAGAACGTAAATTCCATGGAAAACGCTGTGAAACTTTATTTCCTAGTAGTATTTTATCGCGCACGAATTTAGCCACGTCTAATGCACGTTACTCGCATATCTCTAATACACGACGCGCAGAGGGTGGCGGCAGTAGGGAGCAGAATATCATCCGAAACACACCAAGGGGTGACTGGAAGCTTATCGAGATAGACGCACTGCTGCCAGGACACGAATCCCCTGGGACGTTTCCTCTGGCGGAAAATAAAATGAAGAGGTTCCGTTGGCAAAAGGAAAGAATGTCATCGAACCCTACGATCTCCGCGTGCTTTACCGACGACCACCAATTTACGATAAGATGAAAATAATCGTGCGATTTCATTTGTTTGATGTTAACTGAAATTATCTTTATTGTATTGAAATTAAAAGATGGATATTTATCGGCGGATGAATATTCTTTTGTAATTAATGGTATACGCAATTAAACTGTGAGAAATTGGTTTTATTACCATTTTATCGATGGGGTGTCTTTATGGCGGATAACGATTATTAAGATGTTGATATGAAAATTTGACTATTATTTCTTATACGTGTATCTATAGGTGTCTTATGTTTATGGATCTCATTATGATTATTTCATATAGGGTGGCAATTGGCATGCTCAATTGCTTAAGTGTTAATTTTCGTTCGTTATAGAATTCATACATAGAGTTCAATTTAATATGATAAACAATAGAGTAATAGGTGTTAGTAACAGAACTGTTCTAATAAATAATAGCAATAAGTATTAGGGAATAATTAATAATGAATAATTAATGAACGTTATATAAAATACTATAGAAATATTCTTTTGTGATTTATAATTTCGTGAAATAATGAGAGTTTCCTTCGTAGCATGTAGATTTACGAATATCATAATCTTTGATCACACGCTAAATTGATTGCAATAATTTAAATGAATTTGTAATGTCTCTCTTTCCTTTGTCTTTTACATATTTCTTTCGTATAAATTCTAGAACCCCTAAAGGAATGATTAATTGTAAATGATCCTATCAATTTTCTTGCCTGTTCCTCTGCTGGAATACTAAGATCCCGCTCGAGTATCTTAATTTCGTTAATTTCTTCTTTATTAAAGTACTTCCCATAATACAGAACGTTGCTAAATATTTATGGTAGACACAAAAAGCCTGATCATTTTCGAAATAGATAATTCGAGATTTTTCAATTGAATCAATTCATATTTACATGGAACTGGTGCTGATATTATTGTACATTCTGTTACTTAAGATAAAAATAGACAATTTCCTATCTTTTTTTTCTTTCACATTAACATAATATTTATTCGTACGCATTGCTCGCGTTTGTTATTAGAAATTCTTTCGTGTATTGCGATTAATCTATATTTCCTTATACGTGTAAACAACAATATTCTGCTAATATAAATTTCTTGTTCTCCTAAGCTTAATCCATTTCACTAATCAAGAAAGTCGCATAAAGTGACAGAATATATTGCTAGAAGAATGATTCTGCACAATCATAATCGTCGCGACAGTTAAGTCCTAGGAATATTAAATCATGTCATACTATATATTATGCACTACCGCTAACTTAAAATTCACGTTTCTAATTATGGGTTGGCTGACTTAAAATTACCTATAACTCATACTAGCCCGTGTTTCGTCGAAACTTGGAACAAAAGTGATCGTACGATCGTACGAAAGAGCGAGATAGGGCTAATCCGCGCGCAGTGTATTAATATTGCTCAAAATTTCGCGCGGCAAGTTTACGATGCTACCGGCGCGTACTCAGCTCACAACTATACGGATAATAGACGTGGCTGAATTGCGGCATCTGCTCGCGTTAGCTCGTGCAACGACGGTTTAAGAACCTGCCTCGCGTATATCTCTTGTTCTCGTTTCCAACCCGCGTCGTATTGTGCGCGTTGTTTCGTAGGGCCGGATATAAAATATCAAGAGACGACAAGAGAACGTCAGTTCCCGTGCCAAAATTCCGGTATGTAGCTGGGAATGTCGCTTACGGCCTCGTTCGATCGCTATAGTCCAAGTCGAACAATTTGGATGTCCAAGGATATTGGTGATGCTTTTGTCGAAGCATTTGGATATTATTAGGCTATCTCGTTAAAGGATGGTAATTTCTTCCTTCAAGTTCTTTTTTTTTCACACTAGAAATTACTACCATTACCATTTTGTTTTTTAGGAATTATTAAGTTAACTTGTTAGAAGGAAAATTAAGGTAATTCCTTCTTTCAAGTTCTTTTACTGACGTAAGAAATATCTTAGCGTTTGCGAACGTGGTTGGCTGAATTACTTTATTATCTGTTTTCTATTTTATTATTTTAATATTTTGTTATCTATGGATTATCAGACTATCTTGTTAAGGGGAAAATACTTGTTAAGGAAATTTCTCAAGTTTTTTTCAAGACATAAGAAATATTTTAGTATCTATTATAAACATGAAAGTTGGTCCAGTATGAAATATTATTAAAGATATTAGACAGATGTTAATAAACATTTTCTTTATTTGTCCTAATTGATCCAATTAGTTCTGATCGTAGAAGACTTATATTATAATTGCCGTTCAATAGTTGAAGATAATTTGCAAATTGCAAATTTCTCCTGTTCTTTTTTTCTTAACCATTGCTTTTCTCATTCGTAGATGAGATTATTCCATTCAATATCGAAAATATATGTATCCTATATTATTCAGATTGTAGTAGAAAACTCAATTCTATTTTACCATGGAACAATCAGATTCGCATTCCTTTCGTTAGCCAAGTTTTGTAGCAACGAACAGTATCGCGGGTTTTAAATCATGGTAGAAGTAGAGCGAGGAGGATTCTACAGTTTAAAACAGGATAATAATCAAAAAGAACAAAATTGAAGATATGATAATGATGCCACTCGTTCGATGGCTCTGTTCGGTCTGCTTATTGCTTGGAAAAGTTTTTACGTGAAAGATTTAAAGGCGTATAATTCACGACAATCGTGATCGTGTCGCTACAAAATTCTTCAGCTTGAAATCGCGTGATTATCTTTCATGTATTTTTCTCATGTTACATATATTTTATTACTTTCGTAGAAATATTCTTTGCAACGTAATTGCGTGAAAATTTCGTAACCAAGAAGCTGATAAAGAGGGACAATCTATAATACTATTCGAACAGCAGGTATCCATCGAGTAAGATCTAATTGCACATAAATCTTTCGCAGTATTTATTATGACAAACAACATATGCCAATCTAAGGAATAACCGTCATTTATTCCAATCAGTGTTAAAGCCACTTTCACCATTCAAGAACAGAGTAACTTATCATTTTATCGTATAATTCAATTATCGTGCTATTCCCTCTTTCTTTTTAGAGGCTAATAGGAATTTAGAAGAAAAAGATATATAACGAACATTTTTGTTTTGTCACACAAGTCGTGTTTAATGTTCATAACATTTATTTTGTGCATACCATATAGCGCGTACCATTATGTATTATTATTATGTATATCATATGATGGATAAAATAAATGTTATGAATATCAACACGATCCGTGAGACAAACGAAAAATGTTCATTAGGTGAACAAAAATATTCCCTATTATGTTGTTTAGGTAAAGTAGATGTTGCTACTATTTTCTAATTAAACATACATATTGATAGATAACTTTCATACTCAAATTTAAGATTCTGACAAAGACCCATTTTGAGTTAAGTGTAAATAATCTAGACATTAAGTATTCCCGACATTCTGTGCTTTATGAATTTCATATAAAATATCAAATGACAACTGGAAATATTCCATGATTCAGTTTATCTACAAGTTGCGGATTACAAGGAAGCTTTTCGATGAGGTTAGATATTATCCTGAAGAAAGTTTCGGCCAAATCGAAAATCACAGAGAATTTATGATGGAATAGTTGTCTCTTAGACAGGAAAGGACGTAAACTTGGAAAAGGACATCAATACCAATTGAACTCAACGTTTTCTTCTAATTTCATTTCAAATTCCTAAGAAAGAAGCGACAACATTTATAAAAGAAGCAAGTTATCTCGTCTCAAATGGATGCAGGAAAGAATTTAAATATTAAATGAAGATTAAACATAAAGAACATCTCACGAAACATACGAACGAAACGTACGAAAAGCGAATAATTCTAAAACACGCAAAACACGAATAACATAAAAATAAACAGCGAAAAGATCGAACCGAAACGGACAGCCATAATTTTATTCCTATCAATAATGGACGCTGGATGAAAGTCGAAGCACGTGTCGAAGTCGTAAAAGTAGAAATCAGTTTGAGTATTATTCGAGGATAGGGACGCAGTCTCAAGAGGGCGTAATCTTTGGCGCGAACTATAGCGCGTGATTTCCTAACGTCAGCATGAATTACATTTGCTAGACGACGTTTCGATCGAACGGTACCGGATGCGACAGACACGAACGTGTGCACGCCGCGTTAATTAAATGCAAATACTTCGTTATTTGCGCCGCGTCACGCGGCGCTCGGCCACTTTCGTGCCTGCCGAAAAAATCGAACGTTTTTTCCCCTGTAAAATATTAACTCGCTGCGGGAGTTTCGTAATGCGAAACATGGACGTACCTTGGCTGATTTTTCCTCGAAATTAATGAACTTGTTAGCGTCGGAGTATTTGAAAAATTTTCATGCAACAGACTGTCATACTAGAGGTACTTTCAGAGAGTAAATTAGATGGCTATTTTGGACGATTTAAATCTTAAATGGAAAATTTTTTGATATCCAGTGGAGCGTTTTGAAATTGTCGATTTATACAGGGTGGTTGGTAATTGGCAGTACAAGCGAAAAGGGGGTGATTCTACGCGAAAAAAGAAGTCGGAAATATAGAATACAAATTTTTCGTTTGAGGCTTTGTTTTCGAGAAAATCGACTTTGAATTTTCGCTCGGTACGCGTGCTCTTTATCACGTCTCGTTATAACGGATCTCACTGTAGATTTAAAAAAAAAATTTTTTAAAAATTAAAAAAAGAAAATTTTTATTCTATATTTTCGACTTCTTTTTTCGCGTAGAATCACCCCTTTTCCGTTTGTACCACCAGTTACCAACCACCCTGTATATGAAAAGCACGCGAGAAGAACAGTTTTGTCGGCAGGTTCGCTTTTAATTTCTCGATTTCGTACAACTTGTGAGGTTCACAAGTAAGTTTCTTGAAAATCGGCGATACATCTAAAAAATTTCGTGAACGGTCAAGCAAAGAATCAGTTTTGCATGAGGGGAGAATCATGTTCGATAAAGTGGTCCACTACGCAATCGAGTGAAGTGACAGTTTCGGTAACGTGAAATTGATTATCGGACTTTGAAATTGCTTTTCACGTGTTTGCCTGTGATCTTCATTTTATAAAATCAGAGAAGAATAGTTTTAATAATCTACGTTATTTGTTGTGTGTCTTACTTGAAAAACAGGCTATAACGCACGCGGAACGTGGAATTTTATAATACATATTGATAGACAGAAAATAAAATTCTCAGGCATAATTGTAGAATTAAATGACAGATTTCCTTTTCTTAACATTGCTAGAAATCTTAAATCATTTTAACCAATTTTGTAATGTTATTACTACGAATCCACGAATAAACCACGAGACGTAAATGCTTCACCTTTAAACGTACTTTAAATACGTTTCCTTTCCATGTTTTTCTTCAGTCTCTTTGCGTTTCCTTGTAATTCTCTTCTATTTGATGAATCGTGTAATCAGACAATAACAAAAAAAAAAAATAGTAAGAACTTGAATTTTTTGCATTGATGGCAAGAGTAACCACACGCCTGCACTAACACTATGCGAGGGGAATTGCAAAGCACTTTTTAGAGGATCGTTGTGGTTATTTTTATTTGCAATTATACGAGTTAGACAATTTTATCATAAGAATTATTTTCGATATATACAGCTAGATTTTATTGGAAATAGATTTTTTACAAGTGAACATTGATTGTTGATAAATCGAAGAAGTTAAAAAGGGTTAGAAAACGTATTTAGAAATTTTTACAAATACGTACATATAATGTGTTTTATTAATTCCTAGCTTGGTTGGACATGATTATCATAGCGCAGTGTGTAACGAATAATACGATGCGCTGATTAATTATATAATCTTGCGCGGATTGAGTCGATTAAATTTCTATCACTTGCTGACCGTTTCATGACCACATTCACGGTGAAACGTATTACTCAAACTTTATCGTTTTCATTATTGTAATTGATGCTAGTTTGTAAATAGTTTATAAATATGAATGATACGAATTTTACTCGTTATATCGTTTAATAACGTGGTCTTTGAAACTTTAGTCTTGAACATGGTTAAGTTACCATTTAATTTACCATTTAAGTTACCTTTTAATTTTGTTATTAATCAGATTGAAAATGTTAAAATAAACATAACATTATAAATTTACTGTACTCGATCATAATACATACATATCTCGTAGCCTTATTAATGCATATTCCAAATCGAAATACAGAGTCTCTGTTATGATGTTGCTATTATTAGAAATGAACTTTGTTATTCGAATGAATGTTGTACCACTCACTGCAGGATGTCTCGTACATTTTAGCAAGGAGAAGGGTTGATACTAGAATTTCTGGAATTTTACGCACTTTAGATCCTTCGTAATGATCGTTTCGACAGCGTAAAAGTTTCTTGATATTATAACAAACATTACGATTAAATATCGTCCCGCTCGACGATATACAAGAGATTTTAAATAATTGCAAAACGTAACATTTATAAAACGTACAAATGAAATGTTCTCCTTTTCTCGTGTTTCACGTATTTTATACAAGTTAGAATTCATAAACGATCACGTCATAAACGATCACAAAAGCGATTACGAAATTTTGTACGTATAATGCGATATTAACCCCATTATATTTATCGAACGTACGAAATATACGAAAAAATTCTTATTGATGTAGATCTTCTCTTTTCTTTTTTAAGTGTCAAACATCGAGAATCGTAGGAAAGTGAAATAAGAATACGAAATATCATGGAGCATTAAAGAACACCGTAATAACGAATAAGACGAGAAGGAAAAATTCTATTGTCAAGGATATAAAATTTCTTGCAATATATCTTTCGCCTTACACAGCTACAAAACTCATTAACGTATCCAACTACCCATCACGTAATCCTCATTCCCTTGGTTCCTCTGAAACTTAACGATGCTCCTTCAGAAAGAGTCGATCAACGTCCACTTGCCACTCTTCGACGCTACAACATCGATCTTCCACCTTTAACGAGCTATGGAATTTTAATAAATTCTTGATTGTTTAAGGTCGCAAAGGTATTTTATCACTTTGATGTTTGGTGTGTTTCTTCCAAACATCTGGCTCAATCGAGAGACGTATCGTCGTCTATCTCGACTAATCGAATATCGATGATCGCCGTTAGTTGCGTTAGAAACGGCGAATAGATCGACGGTAGAATTTATAACACGTAATTTGTCAGCTGCCCACGGCACGCTTTCGGATTGTTCGCCATATTCACCTGATTAGAAGCAACGAAACTTTCTATATATTCGTACAACCCGGTGTTAATGACGCTTACGAATCCTCGGAAATTAGCATTACACGCACTATCGTAATTATCGGGTTCGATCAATTTTTGTCAAATATATTTTGCTCCCTTGTCAGGTGCCATTAAGGTTGGGAAGATGGATGGAAGGTTGATTAGCGTTGTATTGAATCTGTTTAACACGTTCACCGTCATCCTGATCGTCGGTGAGCCGATACTTAAATTTTTTTAAAATGTATCTCGATCATTTTACATTTTTTTAGAATTTTTTTACAAATTTTTCCGAAGTCTTTTAGTTTGGTCGAAGTAAGATAAATATCGTGGATTAACAGATTTCCAACAATGTGAACGATTTAGGTAAAATTGTCAGAAAAAAGTGGACATAAATATTTTGGAAAAATTGAATGTTGGAATGTTGAATGTTTTGATCTTTAAAAAATCTTCGTCTGGAGCAGTCAACAGCAAGGGAGTAAACGAATTGTCAGGTGAATGAAAGACAATCACGATACGATTGATTCTTTTCTTTCAAACCGTGACAGTGACAGAATTTTCCAACCTACTATACACCAATATTACTTTTCAAGAATTTCTCGACTTATTAACAATTGTAGAGTTGGGTTTAATCGTCGAGCATCGTCGGGTCATAGGTAACTACAAAAGTTTGGATTGGAATATCTAACTGTAGAAAATACAATTTTATTCAATATCTGCATTTGTATATTATATATTCTATACTTATACATTGTTTGTTACGTTCGAATTTAAAAAGTATGTTTTAATGTTCAGAGTAGAACATAAACGTATAAAACTTCTCGGATTAAAACTGTCATACATCGTATGATCTCTACGAAATATTATAACGTAGAAATTACGAAATAATTTTGCGGAATGAAATAAAATCTCGTATTCTCGTTACGTGAGAGCCATTGCAACTAAAAAAGAAGGAACACATAATACGAACCAAAGCTTAAAATAAATTATACTATTAAAAAAAAAAAATACCATTCAATCCTGCCACTTTAATATCTTCCATCCAAAAGCTTATTATTTCCTCTCTCGACGAACACGAACCTTACATATTACTAAACTGCACCCTTCGTCATCCCTAAATATCAACTTTCTCCTCGTAAACCTTCTTGTGACTCACAATTTTAAGCCTCTTATCGGCATTATGACTCAAGCTACCGATAAAACAAGAACAACAAGAAAGAAATAAAGATATAACGAAAAAGTGAGAGGAAGGGCGGAAAATAACAAAGGAGGGGTAGAAATATCGAAGTAGCTGTATCGGAAAGTTTAATTGCAAGGCGGGCTTGCGATCTCGGTATTCTCCTTTAATTGGCCCTGCTGCATTTTCTTGCACGCGAGCGTCGACCGGGTTGCACCGATAGCGAGCGCATTCTGCATGAATTATTTCCACGTAATGCATATTTCGAAAGGTTATAGGCTTTTTCCTCTGTCCCTCAGTGTTTCCCTCGAATCCCTGGGACTTGGTGTTGCGACACGATCGGCAAATCGCCACCAACTACGTCGGCTGTTTTACTGCGGACGCAATAAAAGTTGCTGCGAGCCCTCCCACGGTGCATCGTGCACATGCGGCTGTTTTCTCGTTCTTCTATCGAGCATTTCGCAACAAGCTTCCTTCTCGCCGAGAAAAACCATTCCGCACTTTCGTCTGAGAGGGAGAGAGAGAGAGATGCTTTAATTCGAAGTAAAATATTCTGGAGAATTGTCTAGATGGTTTTCGTTTATTATTACAGTGAATTTCATAGAAGAGCGACAAGATTAGAAGAAGTAAATTTTGAGGAAAATTCGTTTAAAATTAGGAAAGTTTGATGATTTAGTAGGGAAGAGATTTTTTCTCTTTTGTAATTTCGATAATAATTTAGGGAATTTTTAAGGTTCCCGATTAATAAAGGTACTGTCGATGAATGTTGCTTGCTATTAAAATAATTTTCGAATCGTAAAATTCTTAAATTGTATGATTTTATTAGATCAAATAATAATACTTACAGATTAGAAAACTCATAGCTTACTTTCGGAGCTAATTTTTGCGGGTATTTGGAAATGCACTATTTGCAAGATACGTCGTCTAATTGATACACAATATTTAACTTTCTGTGTATGATTGTTATTCATTGCTTTATGCTCATATTTTTATTGCACATTTTTAAGAAAGCGTCGAAACAGCTTTGTTTGTAGAACAATTTCATATTATTTTCAGTCGTATAGCGCATTAGGAAAATCTGAACGAAGACTCACATACATAGGTAATAGTAGGTATATTTCCATAATCTTTCTATTCATCATACGATACACAGGATTTTCTATGTATCTCGATTTTTTTAAGCAATTTGTATGTTTTTGCATATTAAAAAGTGCGGGGTTTCGTATACCCTTCGCTTTCAAATATTTTCTCTATCGCAAGCTGTTACATTAATAGAAAGAGATGATAGTTTGATGGTAAAAGATCTTTTATCCGAATCTTTCTATTTTTGGTTGCGTTTTAGAAATATACATTTTTCCAGTGGTATACAATCTTGTAATAACACTTATTGTTTTATTCTATTGCTATTAAATATTTACAAAAATGATATCGTATTAATTGCTATAGCTACAGAAATGAATGATGGCATATATTAGAAATTCTTATTAAAAAATATTTATCAAATGTCATACGGAAAAAGTACAGTGTTTTTTGTCATTTTCAATAAACGAAATATCATGATACTTTCATAAAAATTGAAATACATTTTTCTTACAAATGGTACAGTGAACATGAAAGAGTGAAAGAAAATCGAAGTTACTGCATTCCATTTTGGCGAAAGTTTCAACGTGTTTGCATTAACGCATTTTTTAAGAGCTCCGATTTTTACTATTATTTTAGCAAAATTTTCTTGCTTTAAGAAATTCCCTGAGTGTTTAAAACCTGTGACGGTATAAAGGTACGAACGTAAAGAGAACGAATCGCAATTACAAACTTTGTAATCATTTTTGATACGCAGAGGTGAGCATTACATGTATTAAGAATTTCCTTGAAAATAAGGATCACGTAAATAAAAATATAAATATAAATATAAATGTAATACAAAGAATTATAAATTTAGTATAAATCTAATATAAATCAGGAAATTATAAATAATAATCAGATATAATAGTCTTGATAATTATGTGCTGACTGTGGATATATTTTATGAACCATTTATTTCTCATGAATTTTTAAAAGCAGAGAGGAAATTTTATGTTTTTGAATTCCACTTTGATTTCATGCGAGATTAATAGACATCACGCAACACAAGTTCTTTTACGCTTATCCTTTACAAAAATCTGATGCATTCGATGCAACCTGTTAGGCTAATAAATTACTGTAAGATCTTTTTCGTGTAAAACAGGAAGCAAAATATTAATATACAATACTAAGCTTTTTACGAAATAGATCACATATTACCAGATAAATTGTTAGATACTAAAATATTAATACAATAGAGTTAGTAGAAATTTGTCGAATAAAAATCGAATTTTCATTCTTATCTTGACAGCTTTTCTTCATTCACAACAATAATTTATTAGCTTAGTAATTCATAAAATAAATAATTATTAGTTCTAAATTTCATTAATTTGACATTCGACATTTTTTCAATGATTTTCGGGGAAAGAAGATTCATAAAAGCTTTTGACCAACACTTTTGCAGTTTCATAATCGACTAGACGTACAGCCACTGATGAAAGCTCGTTCGACGTTACGAATGTTCAGATGGGACAATCACTTTTCCCGCGGTCTTTTTCCCTCGGTTTGGTATTAATTAAATTAATGAAACTGAAATCGTACGAGTGTCGTGTAAACCTGATCCCCTTGAAGCATAGTCAGCGAACGATATCGAAATGTTTCTGAATAAAAACAAAATGGCGTACTGTCTTCCAATGAATATTCATTATTATTATTATTGTTAAATGAGTACCCTGGTCGTTATTAAATTTTTGCGGAGATTCGGTTTTATCGGAACGAAACAACAATTTTTGAAGCTTGGTAGAATTTGATGAGTTTTTCAATAGTAAAAATCGAATTGATAAAATTCGAGATAATTGGAGCCGATGACTGCAACTTTTAACATAATTTTAATCACATAATTAATTAATCCTATCGTATGTATTTTTTAATGAATATAAATGTGCACGTACATTTGTACATTTATATAAAATTCGAGATGATTGGTTACCAATGATAGAAAAATTTCGATGCTGTAGACATAAACGTAACTTATGTACACATTGCACATTCATTACAAAGTACAGATCAATGGATTATATAATTAAAATTATATTAAAAATCGCAATCGTTCGATCATCGATTTTACTTGCCTAGAATTTTAAGCAAATATTAATTAATCGAAGCCAATTTTTTTATTTTTGACAGTGTATTCCGGCCGGGGTTAATTTACGTCGCAGAGAAATTGAATTTTTTTTTATATTGCTTTAATCGGCGTAACGTTGAATTAATAATTCATGATATCCGCGATGCAACGCGTAGAAACATAAAAAGTATTAATTTTGTAGAAGTAAAGGAAAGAAATAATTAAGTGTTATGTTTGAAGACGTGCAATTAGTTTTCAATGTATGTAGCAATTATATGACATAAATATGTATATGTAGTTTCCTGGAATCGTGACTTTTGTCACGACGAAAATAATACAACGAAATAACTTGCTTAATATATGTCGATCATGTTCAAATTTAATATGTAGTTACGTGTATACGATAAAGTAAAATGGAATTGAAACAATTGAGTAACAAGTAAAATTTCCAATATTTGAAACATAAATCTAATGTAATAATAGGTTTTTGAGTTCTCCTCGGTACATGAAATATTCACACGTAGTGCGTTTATAAATTTTATGTAACTAAAATCTCTTCTTATAATCCGGACTTTGACTTAACCTTCAATAGAAAAATAATACGCACTCTGATCATTTTCCTTGTGTGTATAAACATTAATTTATGAGTCTCTATTTTAAACCGAGGTTCAAAAAAGATCATCATTTTATACAAGTTATAATTACAATTACAAGCAGTTAGATGAAATCGATAACAATTCTTAGATCGTTTCTTTTTATGGAAATTACAAATGATGAACTCGAAGGATAACGAATAGTTCGTTATTCGGTAATAGCAATGAATCTAATTTGAAAAATTTTACAGATGATGTATTAGTCTGCCGTCGTTGCTTCTTACCTTATCGATGATAAAACTCATTGTTAGTCTTCTAAAAAAATAACATTCACGAATAAAATGTTTAATGTCACTATGTATTTCACATTCGTAAAATCTTTTCCACGTGAGTAGAAAAATCGGAAAAAGGCTGCTGATTCGTGCAAGAAGTCGAGATAGGAGCACCAACGATGGGAAAGTTATATGGTCAGGCGTTTATCATTTGGAGACAGCAACAGAATGTCAGTTGTTCTGATAAAATTGATAAGAACACGGTCGTTCGCTGATACCAGCTTTGCGTCTATATCGCTCGAACGTGAACGATACCTTATAGTTAGAAAACGTTTTCCCAAATGCTAAGTTTCGTAGACTCTCCGCATGTAACGTTATTATTCGAAATTAGTTAAGAAGATAAAGTTAAATAACACTGGCACAGTATTTTATATGTATATTTCCAGAGTTCCCTAGTATCCTATCTATATTTAGTGATAATCAAAATTTACGAAAGATCGAAGAAATTCAGTTAACGCTTTGAACTCGCTTTTTATTTTTTTTAAAGAATTTTTCCTTTATTTTCCTTTCTTCCCCTTCTTATTTGAAATATGCTGTAATATAATGGAGCTAACTTAATATAACCAACAATTTTTAAGTTTAATTTGAACTATTGAATTTTTCATAAAGTTTTGCGCAAATGATTATAAAAAATAGCATAATCGTGTAATGAAATTCTACATTAATCGACTAGGTGCACGATAAATAAAAAAGATTGTGCAGAATCGTATTTTCTTCTAAAATTTCTATTTCAATTTACAAAGTATTGATTTCACATAGTACGTAGAGAATGTTTTCAGAAATTTCTTTTATATTGGAAAATATTTAATGTAACAAATTTAACAAACTGTTAGTAAAAATTTTACAAATTTACGAATCAAAAAAATGTAGTAATACGACTAATGAGAATAGAAGTAAATTTGATGCTTATTAAACGCACGATTTTGTCGAACATAATAAAACACCATGAAATTGTCAATTTTCCAAAATTACGAAAGAATAATCATAACGATCTATTCTTTTCTTTTTTTTTTATTGATAATTAGGAAAAGAAACAACAATATACGTATGACGTACAAACAAATGAAATATTGTAAAAATACGACATTACAACATATAATAATACAACAAAATACCGAATTTGCTAATGAATTTACGTATGAAATATCAATACTACAGCTTCGAAATACTCTTCGTCGATGCAACAAAATGTCAGGAAAGTGCTGTGCATCTAACGACCATTTGAATTAAGGGAGACAAGGTCGGCAGATGGACGCACATTGGCGTGCCTCTGCTTTACGAAACAGAAATTCCGCTGGCGAACATCGATCGGAGCGGCACGAACCTCTCTGCGAACTCTTTGTCCTATTGCCAGGAGCTGAAACGTGCTTGGCCGTCTAAAATCCTTGATTCCGGAAGATACGGTCCTGTACGACAACCTTCTTTTCCTATGTTTTCAGTGTTCGTAGATAATTATCCATCTGACGCGATCAGGGCAACAAGTAGAATCCTCTTGTTTGTCTTTCGCAATCTCTTTTCGATGGAATCTCTATTCGATTTCAGATTTTATTTGCAAATCTGTCTATCTCGCAAGAATATTTACTTGCAATATGATAAAAAGATATTTTTCAGTAATTTATAATTTTGTCAATGAATATTTCGCCTCGTGATTTTCTTTCCTAGTTGATTAAATTAATTTATGGGGTTGATTAAATTTATTTTTGAATTAACGTGTCATTGTTTAGATATTTTTCAGGGTCTTTACCAATAGGAATTGTTGCGTGTGTAGGTCTTGTGTAAGTAAAAATAATTCAAATTACGCGAGATACAGAAAAAAATGTTCTACCGATTGATACGAATCTAGCCATTCTACCTGTTTAAAAGAAAAAGATTAAAAGAACATTTTGATCAGTGTAAATGTGTTTATAATCCGAATAAGAATTTGAAAAAAATCTCAAAAATGGCTTAAACATTTCTATCGTAAAGTTTCTGTTTTATAACTCAGGTTAGAATTAAACTTACATAATTCGAGCTAAAACTGAAATTAGAATTCAAATTTATCTCGTATCATGAACACAATTTAATATTATGGAAGAAGAGACTAATTGTGTTGATAATTTAATATCTTCATTTGTACTTCTCTTGATAATATTGGAAAAATGGTTAAATGGTAAAATGATCGAGATGATTCGTTTGATCAGCTCAATTTTTAAGAATTAATGAACACGATTTTTTTTTCATCCCTCTTCTGTTTCAAATTTGTCAATTTCGAAAGAAAAATTCTTCCAATAATTAGAAAAGCTTATTTTGCTTCAATTTTTTTTTTTTTCGTTTCGGAATACACCAATTTGGTTGAGCAAAATTGATATCGGAACAACCAGATACAAAAATAACAGAAATAACGTTTTATTAAAAAATACCAGCTTTTGTAGCTTGCACTTTTACTGTACTACGAAAACAATGTACACATGCGAGTATGAAACAAACCTAATTTCAATGAGGGAAGAAATACGATTTCTCAGCTACATAAATTTTTAATTACGTAGATATAGACAGTGAGAACTATCAGAAAGAGAATCAATTAAATATGTTTAAATATTCGCTTAAAAAAGAAAAAGAATTATCTTCTACATTTAATAATTCCAATTAATAGAAGAAATAGCATAAAACAGACTGAAGATTAAAAACATAAAATTAACACAGAGAGCTTATTTGATTTCTAAATTAAATCCTCCGATACCCATATAGTACAAATAACGAAATCATTAAATACTAATCGAATAATTCGTCGTTCAATAATATCACAACTATAAATTGGATAAAATCACAGAAACAAATTTATAACTAGAACTGCCAGAATCATTGAAATTCATAATTCTTTATAGTAACTTTTTTACCACACTGCAGTTTTGCACTAGAAATTTGAACGATTTGAATTTTGATAAAAAACACATATCAATAAATGCTTTATATTTCATTCGTTATTTTTTTCTTTTTTTTTTAGTTGCTTTATACTATTGAATTCCATTAAATCCACATTGCTATTACGAAACGAAATTTCAAGAATTTGCTCAACATTCTTTTTGTTTCTATTTGTTCTTCCATCTGGATCGTACAATTTTACGAAATTTGAAGAAGTAGAAGTAATGTATGCAGCTATTTTTTTTAACTTATAGAAATTCTTTCTAATGGGCTTCTGTAACGTATCTAGTGTTCTAACATGTTCCTTAGGTTCTAATTTTTGGTCAAAGTAGTCCTCAGAATGTAAATAGGATACTTTTTAATGAAAATTAACAACCTATCTGAAAATGGAAAGGAATGAATGAATGAATGAAAGTGAAGAGCTCGTACACAGATATAATACTAACAGACCTAATCCATTCGCATAAATATCATAACGATCATATATGATCAATATGCAGGGAAATTGACGACTCGCACGCGATACCCAGATTTCGATACTCTACGAAAAAATATCGATTGTATTCTATTAAAAAGCGTTGATCAAAGCGCAATTATTCGTCCTGTTCCATAAAATGAAACAGAGGATCAGGAAGAAAGAACGTAGCCCGACGGTAATTAAAAATCGAAATGTCATTTCATTCTCATTTCGGTTCGATTCAATTCGACCCGGACTGGTTCGTTTTCGTGCTGTTCTACCTGCGAACTTGGAACACAGCCTGAGTCAATAAATAAGCTGGCAACGGACCGGTGGGCTAATTCTCATAGAAACAAACGAGAAACGGGAAATTTCAACGTTTCGTCCTTTCGTGGTAATAGAACGCGGAGAAACAACGAATCCAACGTAGCCATCGATTTATTTCATTTGAAGCCTCAAACCTCGTCGAACATGGAAATCGATCGTTCATGAAATTATTACATAGGAATTATTACACGTAGTAAATTCGTTCGTATCTTTTTAGAGGAGCGTCAAAGATTTGCTTTTATCTAAGACCTACGATGGCTGACGAAAATATTTGAACACTTAACTACCATAGAAATGTTTTATGTTCGTATCGTATTTGTCCTATATAAAACATTTTGAAAGATTAGCGTTATAATGAGGTACGATCGCTACGATTACATTGGTAAAATGTCAAATTTACATTATATGGGGTTACAAAGAATTTTCCACAACCGATCTAGTTGTAATACAACAGTGATCAACTAGAATTATATATAATTTCATTGGATCCTATATAATATTAAAATAATATAATGTTTAATACAAAATCTTTACGCACACATAATAGGTGATTTTTCGTTTCAGTTAATTTCAAGTCATATTAAAATTACCGCCTTCTCTTCAACCACCAAGCGTAGTATAAAAATTAAGAAATCAACAAATAGAGACTTATCGTATTTTCCTCGTGTCGTCAATGATGAATTCAGACAATGCTATTTAGTTGCTCGTAAAGTTTTCAACATTTTTGTCAATTAACATGTTCCGAAACGATAACTCTCTCTCTCTCTCTCTCTGTCTCTCTGTCTCTCTTTCTCCTTCTCTTCTATTCCTTCGCCGATAAGCTTGAACAAATATTACTCCCAGTTGAACCAAAGATTCGTATTTTATTCGATAAAATGTAAATTTCACGAGGATCTGTCCTCCTGAAATATCGCTACTAACAACCTAATACAATAATCTACGGATAATTAAACAAAGGGAAAAGGAATCAAACAAATCCATTACGAAGAATCGGAGAACTCGTTCGAATCTAAAAGCCCGTCGTTCTGAAGCACGAACTTCATTCCAGGCCGAGAACGATTCACAATCCTTCGGTTTATCTCGGGCGTAATCAAAACGCGATAAGTTTGCTCGAGAATAATCCTTCTGCCATGATTTCCGTTCTTTAACGTGGAACCTTCCTTGCCTTCGCGGCTGTACACGCAAACGGGTGCTCCGAGACGTCGATTCATAGAAGTTGCTCGCCGAAACAGGAAGAAAATGTAGCAGGCCACGGAAACCTGGCCGAACAACCGCGAAAAGTTTCGAGGATCCGCGAAACAGTTCAGCCAGACGGATATTTCTGACCCGTATTTCACCAAGTTCCAACTGCCGGATGTAATCGATACGCATTACTTTCACGGTCTGCTCGATACGTGTATCAATTTAATACATGCGCATCTGTACTGTATGAACTCGAGGGAACTTTTCAATCTTAACGTCACATGTGTTGCTGCGATTTAACGTGTTCAACGTTCGCTGCAGCAACTTTTCGGAAATTTATGGCAACTCTTCTTGCCCCACGATGAAATATACCGTGGAAATATTAAAGGATATAAAGATGTACGAGTAGCGTGCATGTTGAATGCAAATGGTGGATTACTTGATATTTTTAGATCAAGTCGAAAAGGAAGGCGGGTATTTTAGCGTACGTACTTTTTCAGATAAATTATAGAATAGTTTGGTTCCATTAGACGATATTCGATTCATATTAATGTATTTCTGGGACGTTTAAGCAAATTCATACTTTTATGTACAGAACTGTAGAAATGGAACCTTAGCGAAGATTTTGAATATTATAAGAAATAATATACTTTAGATATCTTATCTGTTCTGGTGTATTACGTGTACAGATATTCATATTTTATTTGTGATAGAAGTTACATTTGCATTTTGAAATTTCCAATAAATACTCAGAAATCCTTGCTCCACGTACGATCGAAATTACAAGACGTCGTAATGCATTTTACTTATTTTCTTTGGTTTCTTAAGTTTCCTTATGATCGAGGTTGCAAGAGATTACACAAGCACCAATCTTGTAGTGTCCAATTATAATTGCCTGATTTTCAAACTCGAAATGAAATTTCAAAATTGAAAGCTTCGCAAATTCAACACAGACAGACAAAATGGTAAAAGAGAAGAAAGAAATACAGTGGCTACAAGAAGTATCCTTACTTTCAAATGAATCGTTTCTTTTTTCTTTTCATTATATTACATTTCATATTATGTTGTGTGAAGTTGATCGTACTTGGACCTAATCAGTAGATGCCGTAAGAAATACAACGGTGGGCTCATTTTTCGTAGCCAGTGTATCCCGACGAAAACTCGGAAGGATCCTGTGAAGATCGATCTCTTCGATAATCCATAAATATCAACGATGAAGATAAATTGTTAAAGGAAAAGCCTGCGAGTTCTTTCCACGTTATTATCGGATTATCCTGCGAATTATTGCCTCCGTTACTCGGTCGTCGAACCCTTGATCTCTCCTTTACGAATCGCGAAAATAATTGGAGACACGGGGCGAGGGTCCTCGAGAAACGACGATTTATCTGAACCGCGGCTGGCGGGAGGTCGAGCAACGATTTTAACCTACGTTCCTTGGAACTTGGCTACTTGTAGAATTCTTACGAACGTATGATGTTGCACGTGAAATTTGATGTTTCTCAGGGTATAAATTTTCTTTTCGTTTTTTTCCCTTTCGTTCCTCCTCCATTCGCCGTTGAACCGACGAGGATTTTTGCTTTAGAGGAAGACCGAAGAAGGCTTTCGATCGAAGAAAGCTGTTGAATTGGTTAATTTGAAGAGTCATAGGAATTAAGTTGATATACAATTGGGACTGGAAAAAGTACTTGAACATTTACCACGGGAAAACTTTACGAATATAAAACTTGCCGAGATTTGTGACTGTAACTGTAATAAGACACAATCATCTTGACTATATAATATGTAAAATTTAAATCCAATTTGGAAATGTATATTATACGATATTTCCCACTTGGTATAAATGGCATCTAAATCGTTATTACTTTAGTCAATTTTGCATTATCGCACTTTAATCCGTTGTATTAATTTTATTCTACCTCTGTTCTCTAATTATAACTAATTGTGGTATATTCTGTACACAACGATAGTTTGAATAATTACATCGAATGATAAAACTATCCGAAAAGCTCGCGATTAACTCACCGAATATCTACGTCATATTTTTAAATTATTCCAAGCGAATTTAAAAAACCACTCTAAACCTAACCCAGCGTTCCGTTAAATAAACTCAACAAACTCTCCAAGCGCAGCGTGCTCCTGCAAAGGAATCCCCCGTTAATTTTTATTACGAAATTTAATCTCGCGTTCTTCACTATCCCACCAATCTTCGTAAGACGACGAGAAAAGAAAAATGAAAAGTAGAAACCGGATAATAAAATGAACTTGGGCGAAAAATGTAGAAAAAAGGGAAAATTCGGGAAGTATTAAGTTACGTGCAATAAGTTCGTTTTAAATTTTACATATCAGATTACAAATCTCTTTCGTTACATAGCTAATTAATATTCGATAATAGCAATAATTAATATTCGAATATATTAATTATTTCGATATTTCGAAATTTTATTAATTAAGAATTTACGAATAATCAACGCTTCAATCATTTAACGCTTGTTATATACCTAAATTGGTTAGTCACGCTAATTAACAGTTAAAAGGTACACTAACTTTTTACTAGGTATACGTTTGTAGAAAATTTGTACCTTGTAGAAACTATGAGAGTCTTCTAATCACGTTGTTTTGGAATTATTTGGAACATTATGCTGTTTTCTTTCATCATTTCTCAATGATTCTCATGATTTAAGATCGTCCAAGTACATTTCATCAAATGACTTCGTGAGTGTCGTTTAACATTCTCTGTTCGACTAACTGAGACATTTTTGTAACAATTTTTTTGTGACTAAATGAGGACATTTTTTGCAATACACAATTGTATGGTAAAAATGGATCTTTTAAATTGTATTAACAATACAAAAAACAGGAGAATTGATTCTCTCCAACTCGATTTCAAAGAACATAACTAAACCTGTTGTTGCGCCGAATATTTTGCGTTCATATCCGCTTTAGGCAACAAATTAGTCCGCTTCAATGTTTGTTCTATACTTTAAAAAAGTATTGGATAATTCGCAGGAAAAAACAATGTCAAACAGTATTCGGTAAATCGATAACTCGTATCATTTCAGACTAACAATAAGGCTATGCGCGCGCTATCGCCAATTTGTCGTGCAACAGTTTCGTCGCTCTCGTTCGCACCAATTAAAGATCCAATTTCTTCTTCTAAATAAAAAGTTATTCCGCAGTCGCGTTGCCAACTGCGATCGTACAAACGAATGTCCTTTTTGTAAGCGATGAAACTGTTGCGCGACAAATTGTCGTTAGTGCGCGCAATCGCCCAAACGTATTTTGGTCCATTAGTTCTTTCACGATATATTCCACGATAACCTAATTTTTTCATCGAATATTTTCCTGGTCGACATTCGCGAAATCATAAATAGTTCGGAAAGCAGAATTCAAGCCGACATCAACGAGCGTTGCCAGCTGTCACCGGAAGATCCCATCGGAACCTGCGTCAACAAGTAGAACAATTTAATGATTCGTCCCTTTTTTCCTCTTCGTCGTTGGGCTATTCGAGTGTTTTTGAAGCAGCGTCAGTGGCGCACACACGCGGCCTATGGACCCGTACGCGTGTCAGAAATCCTGGACCTTCTCTCACTCTCTCCTTCTCTCTCCTTCCCTGTTCCTGTAGCTGACGATGGGTCGATATACGCGGTTCGGCTCGTGCCCGAGGGTTCGCGTGTGCCTCGAGCAGGGGACAGGCAAACTGGCTGTCATTTTCACCCAACCTCTGCCCACCAGCCCCTCCGACCATCCCTCTAAATCGCCCCTCTTGGCTACGCGATATTATGTTCCTGAAATATTGCCGCGAAACAAACAGTCCGCTGCACGCTCTCCGCACGTTCCACGCGCCTGTTTACTTCTCTTTCCGTCTTACGATCACGTCTTGTTGCTGATTTTTCGACGGTTCTTTGATTTTTCTTTCGAGTTTTAGAGGGAGGTGAAACAGCCTAACCGCTGGCAAAATACATATCGTTTCAGAATCTTTTGTCATGCGGTGCGAGCTGCACATCAATTTTTGGTTACGCTGGTCACATACAAAATATAGTAGTTGATCCGGGTTATTAAGAGACGATTAATCGACTACAATTGTGTATTCACGCAAGATAATAACGCAAAATGCAGAGCATAAATTTTGAACAGTTATGCACAAGAATTATGGGAAAATAATGAATAAAGGATTATATGTATCTGTCGTATGTTGTTTGTTTGTTTTATGTTTATGTTGTATGTTTTATGAGGAAATAATAGACGCACAACGTTTTTTGGTTTATATTATTACGTACGTCCATTTTGTTCTGTTGAGATAAACACCGCGATATTTCACAGACTTGGTTTCACGTTATTATGAAGGTGCACTGTTGTAAAATACACGCCTGTGAAAGAAAGACACTTTCCAGACAACCTAATATATAGGCGTTCACAAACTTTGCTGAAGAATCTTACAGATCTTTAATTTGATTTTATGCAGAACTCGAAGTGTAAATCGCGAATAACGAACAACGCATTTGGATTGACAGACTTCCTTTGTCTCGCTCTATTTTGTGTTTGATACGTTTTGTTGAAAATTTCGTGAAATTCTTGACTTAAGCCTGGGGCTTAAATGATCAGTTATTAATCACAGACGAAAAACATTAAAGTTTCTTATGGTAGAATACGTACAGCTTTTAACACATTCTATTTTATTCGTCCTGTTTTATGTTTGAGTCTTATTATTGATTCTTAGGTATTTTCATTCTTCTCTTTTCTTGTGTTCTTACATGATTAATCATTGCTAAGATCAGTATCGGGATATTTTATGGAATTTAACATATGTAATAGTGATAATGTATTTTATAGTGATTGGTATGGATCGAATGAATATACTTGGCTTGGCAATCGTTTGTGTGGTGATATGTATACAGTGCATTGTGTATGTTACTATGTTTTAAAGATACGGATGTCAGGAGAAAATATGTAGCGTTAGAAAAATTGCAGGTTAGTGTAGAAGTAAAGTGATAAATAGGGATAGGGATAGGGATAGGGATAATAGAACGATTGGCGATAGGATTGAAACTTTTATTTCCTAAGGAAAACGTGAAGAAAAGCAACGAATATGGCTACTACTGAAATGTTTATTTTCCACGCTTAAGCAAAAGGAATGAGTCTGAAATAGCATTCTTATTGGAAACATCTTTTATTAGAATTTATATAGAATGGAATAATAGATAAAATATCTATCTTATTTTTTAGAAGTTTTAAATTTAAGCGAAAAAGGATAAATGTGAAGAGAGATAACTGCTTACTTTCCACAATTTTTGAGAATAAAAATGGTCGTTTTCAAGTTATAAAGAAACATCCTTATTTCGTAAATAGAAATTCAATAAAGATAGAGATGCTTGTTATTGAAGTCTGAAAGATAAGAATTCTTATTTTCCACAAATAAATAAAGAAAAAAGAGCTAGACGGAAATAAAATTGGATCACTAAAAGGGGGAGAGATGTTGAAAGAAAGTAGAAACTAGTTCTTAGTTTCCTAAAGTAACTTTGAGGAGAAAAAAGGAAGAATAGCAAATACAGGATGGAACTAACATTTCTAAGATGCAGAAAATAAATGAAGAAAAAGACATTAAATTCTTATTCTTCGATAAATCTAAATCTGCATAAAAAATAATATATTAGAAGAAAACAAGAAATAACAAGGAATAACAGTTTCTAACAACTGTGTAATTGTAGGACCAACCAAGGCAAGGTGCTACGTTCCCGTACTGATCAAGATGCGATACATTTTTATGATGACATAATAAGTCGAAACAACGAGCCTGCTACGTAATATGTAACGTAAACTGATTTCCGAGAAAAGGTTCAACCACTGGCCGTTCTGAGAATCGCAAGAACCGGCGGCCATCAAAGCGTCACGTTGAAAACGTCGTCAACGTCATTCTTCTTTCTCCTTTGGTCTCATGGTAATTTGTCGTGGCGTGGATGTGCCGTGTGCTCATTAAAAAGTGGTCATTTTACACCGAACGACGCGGTACAAGCTGGTTGGACCGAAGAAAAAAGTTGCTTAATATAAACCGGTGTTCTAAACTAGAATGGTTTAATTTAATTTTCGAACGACACCCGTGACAAATTTGTCAAAATTTAAAGCGCATTTTGTGCTTCGAAACGTTCTTTATTGGATGCTTCTATCATGCAGTTTTCTTTTTTTGTTCTTTTTTTTCCTTTCTTTTTGGATAATCGATGGGTAATCGATGGACTTTTAAATGTCATTTGAGTTATAACCCCGTTCTTCTTATTAATGGCACGAGTTATAAGCTTTCGATCGTGCTCATTTTATTTTGGATGACGGAGAACTTGTTATGGGTAGTTATATATCGCTGTACAGTAACCTGTTGTATAATACTGCAATATTGTACAGTTTTCCATAACATGTTTTAACAATTATGCTCTACGTGAGACTAAGTTGGTTTCTGTCAGTAATGCCACTATAACTACGTTAGCTTTTATCAGTATTACAATCGTAACTTCATAGATTTTGCAAGCATGTTGGATTTCGATACTGTAATTATAATTGTACTAAAACTGCAGCTGCCTGTAATGATAGAAATATTAATTTTTTATTAATACTTGTTCATTTAAGCGTACATTTAAAACAAATATCGTATAATATTTAAATTATGAGCGCTTTCTATAAGATCATTATTTATTTGGAAGTTTTCTTTGATAATTGAAGCATTATTTTTGACATGTAATTTTTAAGGTAAATCTACGATACGTAGTATAATATATCAAATAAATTACAATTATCCTACATGTGTAGAACCACCATTTAGTTAAAGCTGATATTACAAAGTTTTCTCTGACGATTCGATTATTAACTTTAACCTGATTTTTAACGTAAATGTAAAGCGAATAGTACATCGTTTCATAAATTTGCAATATTCGAAAATCTGTCATCCCAAAAGTCTACAATCCTGCCTTTACAAATAATTAATGTTAATTAGCGATACTGCTAGTTAGGTGAGATTAAAAATTCTGTAAATTACCATGAATGTTGCCATAAATCCTAGCAATTTTTAATCTCCAAATGAAAGCAAATAATAATTAAATTTTACGCACACGATCACACCTCAATCATCAAATTCCATACAAATGCAGAAGCCATTCAGCCCAGAAATTCATACTAAATTTCATTTCGCGCGAAAGGTAAAATGATAGGAAGCGACATTAAAACTAAATATTTTTGTTATATCAATTTGATGGAAGCTAACAAAACATGTAGAGATATGTCTACCTTCGGGCAGCGTGATTTTATAGAAATCACAGCCGCGCTGCGTTCGAGTCGTATCGAAAACCCAGCTAGTCTGTTTCTTTTATCTCTTTCTCCAATTTTCGATCTTGTTTCGTACAGGCGGTCCTCGTCGATCCCGTTTCCCCAGGCTCCAATTATATTAGAGACAGGATGCAAAAACCAGAGGCAAACTTTTCGTTCGATATTTCCGCGGTAACCATCGGCCACCGCATTTCGTTCAACGTAAATGAAAATTGTCGATAACTTGCGCCCTGTTTAGAAAGACAATTGATATGCATCGTTCCCATTAATCGATACGTTCGTTTTGTAGTAATACACTTTATGATTGAGTATTTGACTCTTTCGATAAAATACAACGTTAAAAGTGAGAAACGTGAAATAAACCGAACAGAGAAACGAAGAATTCGATAAATTCTTTTTATTTCTGACGTATAACAGGTGATTATAGTTTTGTATTAGTATCTCGCGCATAAGTGGACCTTTGTATTCGAGAGAAAGACAAAAGTAAAATTAGAAACTACAACGGTTTGGTGTAATGATGTTTCTTTATATTGATAGCAGAGAAGCTTCTCATTTTCCTCGAGCTTAATGAAATTACTTATTTCTATTTCAGAACAAATTTCTCATCTCTTATGTGGTTCAACTTCAAAAAGTTGACGCGTTTGCGAAAAATTCCTTTTATTAAATATCTGCATCCATTGCAGTGTAGTAATTTCATATCATATTCACATTTTATTTCATTAAAAAACAAAAAACGTGTCGAATAAACAACTTGTTCTTCGAAAATACGGAAGACAATTTAGGCAAAAAGACACGAACGACAATACCAAATACAAATTTCCAGCTACTTCTAGTATACTATCAAGATTCACGAAGGATATATTATATAATAGCTATTCTAGTAATATCGAGTTGCAATGATAATTAGTTCCATTCGTAGTTATGGACCATAGCAATGTTCAGCAACATTATAAAATAAATGTGTTCTTTATTATCGGTATACGAGGCAATAAATGATTAATGAAAAATAAATGAAAATGCATCTTCAAGGCAATCGGGTCTTAATGCTCATTTAATGTTCATTAGCCATTACGACGCAATACCATTTTAATACCTGCGCTGTATTTTCCATTTTTTAATTTGGCGCTATTGAAACATTCATTATGACTAATTAGATAAACTCGTAAAGAGACGCCCGTTTCTCGATAATAAAATACAAAAAGTGTATTTATTATTATCGATCGGCCACAATGTTCGCTTCTACGAACTTTACGCAAATATAATTGTCAGTAGATTCTAATTGATCTTCTGTAATTAACGACGTATGTATCAACCTGATAAATAACGTTATTTGAACAACAAGCATCCCTCGGAATCGTTGCATCTGAAATTCTAGCGTTTCGTGATTCGCATCTAATTTATTCCGACGAGCAAAAGTCGGTGGTGGGGTTTCCATATATTTTTCTCTTTTTTCTCTTTCATACTTTTCCCTCCCTTCTGATACTTCAAATTTGCCCACGTCACGCGACGTATTTTTCACGCGATGGCTTTCTAAACGCCGTTTGGTCGTAATTTCTTTGGGCCGGTATGCAACGGACGCGACGAAGGTTCGCACATACAATTTTTTTTTAAGTGCACGTTCCTTTTTTTCGTCGCATGTTGCCTTATCTGATTGACCGAGACGAAATCGCGTCACATCGGGCTTACACGCGAGTCGATTGGCCTCTTTTCCACGACGAAAGTGAATCGACATAGAAATCCGAAACTTTTCTTCGACCCCATAAATCTCGCTATTTCCGCGGACTGCTAAATTGTAAAGTCGCGAAGCTTTTTCAATATACTTCAATACACTGTATCCTAACATTAACTCGTTCTTCTACAGTAAATTTCTAACACTCAGTAATCAAAACTCAATATCTATTTGTCTTCTCGTTTTTCACCTACATTTTTCACGTACCCTTTCTTCCAACCTGAATCCTTTGTTCGAAATAGTTTGCTTTCCAGCGACACAAACAGAGAACTCTTTTCAAACGACGAATTGGTTAGATGATTTTTCACCCTTCTCAATACGAAGGGCAAATCTCTTAGTCGTCAAACGTAAAGAATTACATAAGCGAAGTTTGTTTCTACTTTCCTACACGTAACTGTACGCCTCAAAGAAACAAAATCTCGACCCAGAATCGTCGCACGACGTAAGAAAGTTTCGAAAAAGTGACGAACGAGATACTCACGATGTGCCACGTAATTCCGTGATCAGGTAAATAATTTCTTTCCGTATTTTCGCACATTCGAAATCGTGTCGGACGTGAAGTTCGCGAGAGAAGCTACCACGTCGCGTTAGGTGATCGTCCATCGCGATTTTTCTTTTTGATCTTGCGGCAATCTGTCTAGGCACCGACTCCTGACGCTTATGTTCGCGAGGGTAGCAGGTTGGAAAGGGCGCATTCGGTGCTCGCGAAGGATAGAAAAGAGAAACGCACGTGGAGCGGCGAACGACGAAGAAAGAGGAAAAGAAAGAGGGAAGGCAACGGAGTATAAAGTACTTTTCGTGATGTACAGAGGGCGAGGTGGAAAAAAACACGCGACATCGTCGACCCTCTTTGTGCAGAAAATTCCTTGCCTTATGAAACTCGTCGATTTGGGTTAACAGAAGTTACTGGAATGAGTTTCGCTGAGTTCGCTTCGAACTCGTGGTTTTAGCAAGGTTTCTTTCACCTCGGTATTTGCTTCTTCTCGTTTCTAGATAGATTTTCCTGTTCCAGTGTTTCTGTTTGATCGAGATCCACACATTTCGCTTTTGCTCTTTTTCGCTATTTTTCGATCAATTTTCGTACCGCGTTTCTATGACTAGGCTGATGTTAGGTGTTAAAAATTGTAATTATGTTCATTGTAGAAGAAGCAACTGTTGTGGACTTTAATATTTGAATTACACAGGAATTCCGTTTATTTATACACGTAGATTTATTTATTGATTTACATGTATGTTCAGCTGTCTCTGTAATTATGAAATCGAGATATTTGCACAGAAATATTTATGGGATATTTATAATGTAAATTAATTCTTTTTTTACATCCATTGGGTATTGTTCTGAATCTGCTACTATTAGAGCGTTTTGGAATAATCCATATGTTATATTAGATTACTCAAATGAAAATAATTCATATATTCGCGTTACACGAAAGAGAAAGAGGGCAAGAGAAATGCATTCTATATAAGACAAATATAACATAAAATATCAATGAAACGAAGTTTAAAGCAAATAGTTCGCTATTTATTATGTTCATGCATAGCAGAAAGATTTAAAAATCAATCTGCAGAAACATATATCTCCGTAATTTATTAAAGAACACCGTACTTTATTATATTCGACGATTATAATATAGTAATAAATAATAAAAATTAAACTAATACAAAAGTAGTAAGAGAAATATAACGAATATAAATCATCCATCCTCTGGTATGTAATTTCATAACATAAAATCTATCTCCAAGTGAAATGAACATAAATTAGTCCAACAGGTAATCAAAACAGAATTGCCAATAAACTACATCAACGAAATTAACAATTCGTTCGTTTCATTGGAATCGATATACTATCTAAATTAACTTCTGCTCAATTATTTTTTTCTACAAATACCAACGATTGTCTCAATAAAAATATTGATCAAAATTGAATTATTCTGAACTATCGGAATTGGCTGAACCAAAAAACGCGTTCATAACATTCCATGGCTCGACACCGTTGGGATACAACGTTTAAGGATTGACATCGAAGATTTCGAAGCACGTGGTGCTACAAGAATTTATCGTTACGGGTGTCTCCACAGTGGGCCGATGTTTATATTGGAAAATGTGTATTCGTTTTATTGCGGAACGACAGTCGTTGTTACCGTTTCCGGCATGGCATCCGCGCATGCACGCGAAAATATGCATCGATGAAGGAAAAGCGGAATATTTGTCGTTCTTTCAGAAATTACGTCATTCCTACGGTTATTTTGTTTTCCTTTGATAACACGCAAGAACTTCGAGCCGTGCGTTCTCAAAGGGGAACCATGAACGATTGAGAGAGTTGAAATACTATTTGACGAATGGAGCGGAATGCGCACACAATACAAAAATGCGATGAATTTGAGAGTCCAGAGAAATTTTAATTCGGTCGCGCACGCTAATGGAATTTTTCATTAAATAATTTCCCCTTCGTTCGAAAAATATAAAACTTCGTTTTGTCGAATAAAACTACGCAAAATAACCGTAACACCTATTTTTTTTTTCTTCGGACATTTAGTTCTTGGTTACCGAATTGACGAAAGGAGAAGTTCAAATGTTTTTCAAGTACAGAGAGTTGAAATCGAAAAATCAACAAAAACCTACCAATCATATTTTTTCCTGCGATCTTCACATCCTCAAACGTGATCGTTTCATATATATAACGTCGAGAAGATGGATGATATTTTTTTTTATTATGGTCGAAGATTTTTCTGTTCTGCGTCTCATCAGTCATTTATCAAATCTCATGGTAAAAGAACGTAAATTTACTTTTTCCTTTGGCATGGTGAATTATTAAATCGCTATGCGGAATCGTCGTGTCGCTAGCAAACAATTAGAACAACGATGTGTATCACTGGAATCGCGATTAATTTACCTGTGTCAGTCGGGAGCGAATCCGCTCATTAGCTAACCCTCGATTTCAATGGGACGATTTAACAGGCCTCTCGTAATAAATGTTTCCGTGATGAAATTTGTGCTATTGTCGTAAATACAATAACATTCATTAAATCCCGTTTGCTGGCGTGTTTAAGAATCGTCCGTTTCCTCGGGACGATTATATTCCAGGGAATTCGTTCGGCAGGAAACAGCGAATCGATTCGATAATAGAAAACGTATCTCTGTATTTAATTTTGAAAATAATTGCACGTTCGATTGATCGAACGCTACAGTGAGTTTAGTAATTTTATCTCGTTCGATTACAATGAAATTTTTCATATTTTCTGCCCCCGAGTTCCATCGATTTTTCCAACGTTTTCATTCTTTTTTTCTTTTTTTGTTTCGATTATTGTACATGATAAATTGAGAAAGTAACTACGTTTTCTTGTCTGTTGATATTAATATTTGGTAATATATTGTTCACAAATAGTTTATCTCATAAATGGGAGATTGATCAAAGAATTTCTAACTGGATATTCTAGTGTTTCGATCAGAACAATGTCGGACTCCTAAGCAGTTTAGGAACAAGAACGTGAATGTTTGGATTTCGTCAAGAACATATTCAGACTTCCGTGAAAACTTATTAGAACCCGAAGTTCTGGAAATACAAGCACTTTACAAAGTGGTCTAGTATTATTATATTGGTATCTACTATATTAGGGAGGTGCTTGAGATATAATATTTAGTAGAGATTACGAGCAACATATTGTTTACAATGAAAGAACGAGAATTAATTACATACTGATAAGACGAGAGAAGAGAAATGAGAAAATAATCCTTGATACGTTAGTGACAGTCCATTCATTTTATAATGTTAATATTTCTTTTGATATTTCATTTCATCTGCAATTTAGATATTTACGCTATTTATGGATATTTATTTTTATTCTTATAGTTTTGAGCTCATCGTTTTGTTGACTGTACACGTTTGCGTAGAAACTACATTTTCTTTTTATAATAATAATAGAAAATATACATTTCTTCTAACTGAAAGTTTCATATCGCATCTGCTATGAATTCATCAGCAATGAAATCGTCTTGCTCTTCTTCTATGTTGGAATAATTACGTTTCGTAGGATGATGGGTACACGATGAATTAATGATAAAAGTTGTATGTAATTTAAGGTATTTTCTACATGATCGTATCATGTTTCATATAAATCGTATTCTATCTTACACTGTCCAGTCGTACAAATGGTCGAGGGATATTTTATTCAATTTAACTAATCAAAAACAATTCTATAGCTAAAAACTTACGAAGCAGATTGCTCAGAATTTTGCAACAAACTGCCTGACAACAGTTGTTTGCAACAAACAATCCTCCTTTACTATCGCGAGTACAATGTTATACAAATTAAGATGTATCATCGTAGAAATGAAACAAATCCTCTCATCTTCATAGTCTACTTCTTACAATTCGAAACTATTCAAGAATCCCTAAAAATAAACTTCGAACGATTCTGAGTTACTTTATATCACTCTGTCTAGGAGCTTAAAACGCAACAGAATTCTCCAACATATCTAATCGCTTCATTAGTCGCTCAAACTTTGTACTTTTCTGCTATCGTAAAAGGCATACATTCCGTTTAGACACACAGTGTTCACTGTTCACACATCGCGATGCGATTATTTCACATAGATTGCCAATTGGTGCTCTCTATGGATAACGTGAGTTTCAGTTAGGACGTCAATTGATCGTACTCCGTCATTAAAGTGTTAAGAGATGCACAAGCTCATTGGTTTTTACAGGCAGACACGATTCATCGTTTATTCCTCGTTCGCGGAGGAAAGTCTGAAAGAAAGAGAAGCTTGGAGAGTTCGCCTCTGAGAGAGAGAGAGAGAGAGAGAGAGAGAGAGAGAGAGAGAGAGAGAGAGACGCGTATTAAGTCGCCGACACAACAATAGACTCGCTTAGACAGTAGCCTCTCGTCGTTCCTCCTCCTCCTGCTTCAATTCCACCTCCATGCCAGAGTTGAGTTCTCTCCTTCTACGGTATCAAACGGTTGTGTTCCTCTTTCCTGGATCATAAAACCGTTCGACCGATGCAACATCGAATTGTGCAATCGACGAAATCGAAAAAGGGAACGAAACTGCTTTTTCAAAAGGGCTTTGGAAAAGATCAAGTAGCCGGAAAATAGAAAGGAAGATTAAGTACATACTTGTATTTTAAAGTCATCTTTGCTTCGATAACGAATGACGTCAAGGTAAAACATCGATTACTAGAGAAACGAGTCTTTAGGTGAGTCGAGTGTGTCTGTGGTTAAAGGTGAATGAATCAAGTTCATATCTTGTTTGGCGAAGATGATCGTCAAGGAAATATGTATCTTTTTATTATCGAACTTTTAATAAATCAGTTAGTGCTTAACACGTGCACATACGCTATTCTTATGCTTCAGAAAATGATATTTCAATAGACTGTAATTCAAGTTTAAGACCAATAAAAGTCTGATGAACTAAGAATTCGGGATAAAGGTTTCAAACAATGTTCAATACGATACAAAAAGCTGTACTGTACTGTACCGGACGTGCACTGAGCTGGACTGTACTGCACTGGACTTGCACTGTACTGCACTGGACTTGCACTGTACTGCACTGGACTTGCACTGCACTGGACTTGCACTGGACTGGACTTGCACTGGACTGGACTTGCACTGCACTGGACTTGCACTGCACTGGACTTGCATTGCACTGGACTTGCATTGCACTGGACTTGCATTGGACTGGACTTGCATTGGACTGGACTTGCATTGGACTGGACTTGCATTGCACTGGACTTGCATTGCACTGGACTTGCATTGCACTGGACTTGCATTGCACTGGACTTGCACTGTACTGGACTGAACTTACACTGAGATGAAAGTTAATGGTTGCGCCGTTACAAAATCGGCACCTATCAATAAATACTCCAACTAAATATTAATGATTACCGCTATACCGCGAATATTTATAAGCATCCTAAGTTTTATAGATATACTTGAACAAATTAAAACCTGAGGGAAAGTTTGTTTCATCTACTGGATATTAAAGCATTTTACTTTGGCTGCCCCATGTATTTTTTGATAATATACGCATTCTATACGCATTTTAGCACTTTTAACTTTGTCATAAATGCATAAAAATCTACAGTCTATTTATTATCCATGAATCTTGTTTCATAGTAAAAGCAAAGTATTAAAATAATCGGATGAGATATTAAAATAATGACAGAATAATTTTATCACGGATTTGCAAGCACTCTGGTTCTTCACAAACACGTCTTCAAGTTCTCAATCGCCCTGTCTCCTGTCACAGCAAATCTTGTCACAGGTGGCTTGTCTCGTATTGTGCGCTTTCCTCGGTTTCTCTTGCACTCTTGTTTTCTTTTCCTCTCTTTCTATGTTTCTTTTTCGTTGTTTTTTTTTCGTTTCTTTTCTTTACTTAACACGATTGTGATTGCTCTGCGGTGCGGTTTCCTTTTCGATGTTTCGCTCTAAGGCGTTATCTCATGAATTTTAATGATTTAGTTAAGGGTTGCTATTTAATCGTTGAAGGATTCTATATGGCAGCGAATGAACTTGTAAGTGTCATTAAGGATAAAAGAAGGTATCCTTGATTCCTTTATTCGGCTTCTTTCGGTTAATTAACGTTTTTACATACTACTACTGCTACTGTGAGTTGCGTCTTTTCTTTTCGTGTGTTTGTTTTGAGGACTAAAAATATAAATCTACTGGTGGAAGATTATCATATAAATTATCATAGGATTGCTTGTAATATTATTCACAACGAGAAACACGGATTCGTAATTTTGTGCTCGTATTACATTAAAATAACATTCTATAATGTTACTAACTTCTGGAGAAATTTGAATTTAGTATAATATGGTATGTTAGTATTAGTTTTATGGACTATATCATATATAGCTACTTCGCTATTGTAGAGTTAAGGGTTGATACTGTACTTCTCCTTAAAGTGACTATAAAATTCAAAATGTTTATTAAGTAATAAATTACATGAATTAAAAGTTCGAAACTTTAAGTTCAATGATTCAAAATGAATTAATTCCCTATAAAAGTTATAACGGGCAAGAGAAAATAAATTAAGAATTTATAACAGTTGTATAACAGTTTATGAGAGATTAAATTTGAAAACAAAGTGGAAAGATGAAATTAATAATGCCGATTTCCTTTTTCGAAATCAAAATTGTGTTATTTATTATATCGTGCCCTTGCAAAACTATTCGCAAGAATATATTTCTGTTATTAACAACTAAAAAAATCATTTCTTTCACAGATTAAAAACAATTCGATCCTAATACGATTAATTTTAAAATACAAGTTTCCTTTTTAACATAATTTCTTTCTCCTGAAAAAGATTTCTGTTTCTTCTCCAAAACTTTTCTTCTCATAAATATCCTAAATTACATTCTTTTCTTTCGTTTCACTCCAAGTACAGCGAATAACGTTATAATGTAAATTACATTTGACAAAGATACAGAAACGTCATTATATTTTGTACAGCGAGATTCAATGCATCGCAAGCGCGAGCAGTTTCATATGCAATAAATAGCTGCGATATTTTTTTAGGTTCGGTGAAAGTTCCGCAATAATCGCTAATTATCCACGTCAACTCTGTCTGTCCGTTTAATCACACGGGATATAATTCAACTTTGACTTCAAAGTCTACTCTTGTTCGATTTTTGCCTCGGTCTCGCGTTTCGAGCTTTTCCGCTCGAATAGAATTCGCATTGATAGCATAGACATTAATAAGAGGAATAAAAAGTGCATACAGCGACGTGCATTTCGAGCGATATGCAATATGCGCTCATCAATCTGTCTGCCTAGGTTCGCCATGTAAGCGGGACGAGATTCTGTTTGAAAAACACACGTTATTTAATGCGATTTATATGGTCGTGACTTTTACGATCTTCATACGACGGAAATGAATCTTTATATACTTTAATACGAAAGTAGATTATTTAATTCTTAATATACTCACAAATTACGTGATTTTGGACTTTTACGATTTTTATATTTACGATTTTATATATAAAAAAAAATACGCAACGTTACGTAAATACCGATCCAATACATTTTAAATAAAATTATTATATATGCAAAATTATATGCTATAATTTTTATACAACTCCGGAACTATACAAGTAACAAGAAAGTTGATGAATTTAAAAGGCCATTGTTATCATAAAAAATCACTGACATTTTCTTTAATGCTAAGTATATAATTCGTATTTCAATTTCTGACTGCACGATGTATAGGATCCATAAAATCTACAAATTTATGAATACATAAAATTTATAAAATCTACAGAGTCGATAAAAATACTGACTTCCAACGTACGAAAACATCTTCCATAACATTTACAAGAATATTTTATTTCTGCCTAAACGTATTCATATTCTTTACACGCTAACCACTTGTAAATCAATGATCCTAATCGAATGGTGTGAAACCGTCTGAAACTGGGAAACATCTGACAGTATCCACGTAATTCACGGACATTAATTAAAAAGCTCATAATTCTCGTTCATCCAGAAGAACGCATGGAAGATGATAAACGAGTCTTCAAGAGCAAACGACAATTAGGGAGGGCCGGTTGGATAGCGTTAAAAAATTAATTATCACCAGTCGTATACATATAACGTACATATGTACATATATATATTTCTCGGAAAAGCATACAAAGTGTCGGTATAGCAATGGCGACAGTAAGACCTTGGAGACCAGCGCGAAGTACCAGAGGACTAATTACCGTTCTTGCGGTTATGGTGATATAGTTTCGGGTTAATCCGCGCGAGACCTCTTCCAGCATGTTCGTGTATTCGTATAAACCACAACCGTGAAATGAAAAAAAGGGGGTGGAAAAAAGAGAGAAAAAGAGGGGAAAAAAGTTTGGTTGCAAATCACATCGGCTGCAAGCGGCCGAATCTCTCTTTGCTTGCAGCGGCCTCGTTCAGGCCGCACCCTTGTGTACTTGAATTTACTACGCCATTCACGTTCGCGTCTACATAAATTGCTATGTCGAAACGTGCACGTGCGCTCTGTTCGTGTGTGCGTACACGCACACGCGTGCCAGAGTACGCGCCCCGTGACTTTCACGCGGAGAACACTTGCGACGCGCTTTCCTTCGCCGTCACCGCGAAAGGACTTCAAAGAATAGCACGTTGCATGATTCACGTTGGATTCACGGTGGCTTGTTACGTCGGACTTCGTAATATTTCTGACCGAATCTCTTTTTCGGTTAGTCTATGGTCGTGGGTTAGTCAAAGAACAGGCGAACGATTCTCGACTTCTCGAGATCGAAGTCGATTAGATGTAAGTAGATTTTTGAGGAGCATGCAAGGTGGTGGTTGAAGCTCCTGTTTTGGCGTAACAGTGAGTAAATATCCTATTACTCTATTACTTTTCGCTATTTCGTACATTAAATGATTACTTTTGTGCCGTTTGTTTAGGCAATTTGGGTGAAGGCTGTGTGTATTTTTTATGGCTTCATTTGCAGAATACACGGGAAAAATACAATAAGTTTATTTTTTTTTATTTCCTGACCGCATGTCGCTCGTGACTATAGAGAAGTACTTTAACGTAAAATAGATTGGAGAATATGTGATATGCCTACGACGTTTTGTAAAAGATGGATATTGAATATTATTCTTAATAAAAAAAACACTAATAATATTAGCTTAATTGTTATCTTACAATTAATTCGACCTAACCACTGGTCTTCATATAATATATGACTAACGTTATTAATGGTTTTAAATATTCAAGAAGATGACAAGACACATATTTAATCTCAAAATCAAATAAAAAGGTAGTTCTTATGTGTAATGAATGCATTAAAAATTATACAATTCCATTTAAAACGACGTAAATTTCTCCAAATTCTGACCTCAACCTAACAATACATTTTTGTCAATATCTATTTTCTATTTTCTACAACCCTCCAATTTTTTAAACCACTTTCTACAACCTAGTACATCTTTTAAAATGTTTGCGATAGTAGATTAAAATGGGAAATCCTGTAGGACATACGTAGAACATATTTGTTATCACCAGCCTTGAACTTGTTAGCTCATAGAACATTCCCATCCTATTACCAGAAGCCGCATTACGAATAAACCTGGTGGGCTACCATGAGAAGCTCACACTCCCTAGCAGGTTAAACTCTCGCGAAACAAGTTCCCTAACGCAAAGTAGCAAGCTCTGTAGCAGCTAGTCTCGTTCCCCCGAAACTTAACTGGAACCACTGCGACTCTGCCAAAAATCGATCTCCATGCATACACGTACACGCGGATTTCTGTGTAAGAGTGGATTCAACACTCGAGACTGGGCACGTGCTCGAGGGTTGCATAGGATTGTGCAACTGAGATCCGCCAAATTGAGCGACAGAGAGTATAGGATTCCGAATATTTGAAACTTTGCACAGAATAATCAAACTTGCTGCATATTATGAGACACCATTTCTTTGCCCATAACGTAATAACGAAGGAATGGGTAAACATCGTCCACTTTGAGTCCAGGAATCGCTAAGTTAGTTTCTCGATGCTGTATTTTCAGCCAGAAATTCTTATGTCTGTACGCGTCGGAGGCTCTGCGTTGTCTCTCTATTTTTCCTCCGTGAAAATTTCCTGTATTTTCGCTTGCACGTTCGGTAGGAGGGAGGGTATTGTTGCCAGAGGAAGTTGGCGACGTAACGGGATTTGCTCCGGGCCCGGGCCGAGAGTCGCGACGTGACCGACCATGGCTGTCTGGGCTCGCGTCGCGGACCCTTTGGGAAATCCAGAGTTCACGAGACCAGCAATTTTCTATTGAGGGCGTCGTAAAATACTCTAACGAATGATGCCCCGAAGAAAGTCGTTTATTGAAACTAACGGCTTCCTAAAAAATAATTTGAACCGACAGCTAGCTGTTTGCACAATTTCTTGTTTGTCAGCGCAGCTAACCGCTGTTAGCAGGATTATCTGAATCCGTGAGAATCGGTAAAAGAAGCGGAGAAACGTTACCAGTTTTGCGTAATCCCGCGTAATTCTACTGTGTTCATTGTCCAATTCGTTCGACCACTGATTCGAAATACAAGCTTGAAATGATAAAACGTTCAATGGAAAAATATAGGTCAGTCGGGAGCGAGTGTTCGATCGTGCTTACTCTTTGAACCGCTAGCGAGACGAAAGTGGTCGTATTATAGAGAAAAAGGGGAAACTCGTTTCTCTTTGACGTGATTTAAACGCTTTTCGAAGCTTTACCGGGGTTTCAAGCTCGTCCGGTGAACTGTTGGTCCGATCCTGTTTGGTCCCGAGGTTCACTCGGGGGATACACGTTCGGATGGTCACCGTATGAATACAATGGTAAAGACTGTTTCACCTGTTTGATTAAATACGGCGATGGAAATTCGTTGTTTAAATGGATACCGGCTTTTTGGAGATTTGATTCGTTGGACTGGAATTGGAAATAGGAGAAAATTTGTGAAAAAAACCGACCATAAGATAAAGTGGAAAATTAAATAAATATTGTTGGGAGATTTAGTTCTGTTTGTTTAAGCTGTAGTTACATTTGAACTGATAATCGTTGTTTCCATGAAATTTAAAGTCCGAATTTATCGCTCAGACGTAATAGCACTCTTTTGAACATGAAAAAATATATTTTAACAGTGGTACGAATTCTTTCGCCGCGACGAAACAATTGATTCAGTAATGATTATAAGGATCTGGAAAAAATTGAACAATTCGATAATAATTTTATATTTCGAAGAGATATAAATATCTTCCCGTGTTAAAGCTGAATAATTTTTATTATATTTATTTTTGAGATATAGAAAACATATACAGATGCTTCTAGTATTAAAGATTCATATTGTGACGTTTATTATTTCTAAAATTTTGTCTTGCATCATGTTACGAAATATTGTTACAACGCAATCTGCTTGTACTGATAAATTTATAATACTTTGATAAATTTATAATACTTTGATAAATTTTGTGCCACGTGCAACAAACATTGAAAGTATGATACAATTCAATTCGATAATATATCTTACATCTTCATTGAGTTTTCAAGTATATAATTATCATAATTGAAGACTGCACGAAAGGAACACGATACTTCTTATAGGGAAACAGTTTTCAAAATTGTTTCGTTATTTGATTTTAGATTTATTGTCGTTTTGGCGTGTTTTTTCGTCCTCAAATTTTTTAAAATATTCCTCGCCATAGTATTGAAACATTGCCTGTCTTAATAATTATACCTTTGACTTTCGCAAACCTTCATTAACTTTTATCGTATCAAAATTTTCCTCTTTAATTTAATTTAACATTACAGTATATTCGACAAAAATGAACTTGCTATGTTCCGTTTCCTGTGATATTGCATTTATAACGTTAAACGTCAAAAATTCCTTCGTTGCACATTGTCGTCAAGTTACCAATTAAACATGCAAAACATTGAATATGAAAGTACAGATTTAACGAGTTAACGTTTTGTACAAATCTGCTCTATTGTGTGGCGCAAGAGGCCTTGAATTTTCAAAGGAAAATTGTAAAGAAATAAAATTGACAGAAACAGAAAGTTTGAGAGTCCTGACAGCGACCTAATTCTTAATTTCCCTTGCTTCTGGCTGGTTGCAAGGGCGTAGAAGAGCGACGAAGGGCTGTGAGGCGGAGGAGGGATAGAAGAACAGGTTTTCAGGTCGGTAGGGTACGAGAAGGGCCTCGCCATGAATCGTGACTACCTGACGACGTAGTGCTGGCCCCTTTTACGGTTGGAAAATGGTGAACAGGTGCTCGTAAAAATCTGACGCCTCCGACTTTTCTTGCCTTCCCCTTCTTAGTTGTGCACGGTACAAATTACAGGATCAAGAACCGCGGGTTCTCGTGGACCCTTAATTATCGAGCGCAGAGTCGGTCGTCGAATTTCTTAACGACCTACCGGAATATCCTGCGTGTAGATTCGATTGAGAAAACCAGTATATTGCGTTTAGAGCATAAAACGTTGTGATTGTGGGCGTAAATCCACATAAGACTAGGTTTAATTTACGTGTATGCTTAATAATTCAGGAGTTTAGATGGTAAACGATGTAAATGTTAGAAATTAAAAAGTTTCTAATAGAATGAAAAAGCACATTTCTGTTGATGTTAGCTTTATTCTTTGAACTATAGATTTTCAGTGTTTATAATCTTCACAGACTTAATTAACCTACTAAAGCTAGTAAAAGTACCTTATCTTGTTGCAGCATGAGCTACTGTGTTATAAATCGTCTGTTCCTTTCTAAAAATAAAACCTAATTTTAGAAATACATTAACATATCTCTCTATAAAATAACACGCTACAGTATAAAAAAGGTTGAAGTATGAGAAAAAAGTAATTCGTAAATGTTAAGAGGACATACGACCCGCCTCGTCCATTATAAAATTTCTGGCTTTAAAATCCTTTTTCGCAGACAAAGTGTAGTAGTATTTAATAGTACTATCTTTTATTAATTAAATTAACTGAACTGCGTGCACGATGTAGATATATGAGTATACATCCTGTCATATTAGCTACACATCGCTACTTCGAGTTCCAGATGGGCAATTTTTGTAATTACGTTTCAGCATTTATTTCTTTGAATTCGATTTTCCTCCAGGCTGAAACGTTCAAAAATCAAAGTTTAACGATAACTTTCATGCTTATATAACACGGTTTCATGCAAATCGTTTACAGAGTGTAATAAAGTAAAGAACAAATGCAAGGAAACTTTGACACTGCAATGTATACTCGAGTCTATTGAGACCAGGAGACTAACAGAGTTAAAGAAAAGTTGTAAGAAAAGATGCAACGGAGTTACAGAGGTTGAATTCTTTTCGTAACTTTCAAGAAACTTTAGTTCCCAACATTTTGAAGATTACAGACTCATTCTCGACTTCTCTCCGTTTATTCGTTAAAGTAGCTGAACTGGCTGAAGTTAACTGGCTATTAATATATTCTTAAACTATAAATTTTATTCTTGGAAAGGAAAAGCAACTAGCTAATGTAATTAGCTTATCATCGTATGATCATGTAAATTAAATATCAAAAATGTAAATTTTTCACCAAACATGACTTATAACTTATAAATTGTCAAATTTGCTTGTGCTATGGAAAATTTTGATGATAATGTTAGCTCGGTCGTGTAAAAGCGCTCAGATATTTATGCAAATTTACATTTTCCAGAACACGCTTGGAAAAGCTAAATCCTCTAAATATTACAGTAAATACATTACCTTCTGATACTTGCCACATTCTTACACGCTATGTATTGTACATGTATGTATAACACATTCATTTTTGTATCTTTAAATCTTCCATAAATGTCCACAGTTTAATAGTCACACTCTGTTCACTACTTACTGTCTCATAATATTTGTATTTAACACAGTATTTCCCACACGCGAACATCATAATCTGCGTCTCACTTTTTACGTCCCTTCAAAATTCGATCAACTCCCTAAAATTCCCACGCGATACACAATAAAAAAAAGAAGCAACGTCTCAATTTTCTACGTGTAAATTATTAGCCCGAATCAAAACTTGTTATTTGCGCATTCTGAATCGGTAGTTGGGAACGTCGAGTCGCACATTGGCCACTTAATCATTATAATTCACGGACACGATCGGTAGCGACGTTAATCGCCGCGTACTTACATCTCCACAAACATACACCCGACCGATTGACAGTTTATTGACGGTTATTATCGCGTGAGTTTAACGAGAGCAACTAAGGCGTATTTCCACATAGCAAAAGCAAAAGGGATAGCGTATTCGCACGTGCAGCTTTTTTGGACACGCGACATCCGCCGTTTTCTCCAGCTGGAAGTTCGCGTGAATTTCAGGTCGTCGCACCGGGCTCATTATCCTGTTCCGCAAGTATCCTGATTTATCCCGCGGTTCTGAATAATTCCAACGACGTTACTGGCGTGAAACCCGCAAGGTGTTCTACCCGCTAAGAGTGATTCACTTTCAGGTTCACTTCCATCGCTTCTTTCTCTTCCTTTTACGGATTTTAAAAATGAATATATTTGGTGATACGGAAAGATTTTCTGCGAAAGGGATAAAAAGTCGGAGAAAATTTGGGTAAGGATATGGGGAAATGAAGGATTGTTAAACGTGAATTTTAATTAATATTCTTCTTACACGTTTGTCAGATATTATCAAATTGATATGTGGTGACTACAAAAGGTGTTTATACGCGATTGTATTTATTATAGGATTCATATACTGATTAAATAGCTTCAAATATATTCAATTTCGTGTCGATTGGTAGCATGTACCATCATGCGACTATAAAAAATGAATACTGTGATAACGGTAGGATCTGTTAAGAAAATGCTTCACTGAAAGATAGTCATGAAAACTTCAGTTCGCTGTAAATCCCTGACGAAATCAAATTATATTAAAATTATATTGAATTGTATTATGAAGAAATAGTAATTATATTAATATTTATTGTATATTAATTAGCCTAAAGAATAACCTAAATGAATTAAAATAATTTATTTAATTTTGTTTAATTTCGATTTAGTACCTGACGAAATAAAGTACGTTATATTAAAAGAATGTTATACGTAAAAACTTTATAAAATTAAGAAATTATCCAGAAAGAAACGACCAAGAATTAAAGAGAAGAAATACGTTCCATGTATGCAAGCATCCAAAGTCCTTCAATTGTGCCATTATGATACATATCACAATCGTATTTTTTTGTTTATATACATATCTCAGAAACACTCGATTATTCTTCAGAACTTGTTACAGCTTCCAGTCATCCACAAAAAGTATTCGATGTACATACACAAACCATGTAATTTGACATTTTCCAGAATTTACGATACAATCAACTGCAAATTATCCACCGTTTTTTGTTACTCGAAAAATGACAATTTTTCGACGCAACGTATATTTTATGGTTTCTCGTATAACTTCTCTCGTCATTAAAATCCTGTCGTTAACAAATTTCTTCGGTAAAAAGATTTCTCCGAGTACGTCGTTTCCGCAACCCCTGTATTTTAGCGCGCAAGAAAAAGACGTCAACTCATACTTAGAGATTTGTGTATCAAATGGAACTATGGTGATGTGTGTGCGTGCGTGCGTGTGTACCTAAGAGAGTACATTATGCTTGCCGACCTGTTGCTACCCCTCCTCCGTTTCCACCGCTTCTCAACCCTCCATGGCCATCCCTTCGGTGAATCACCCTGTGCTAGAAAATGGCGAAGCTCTCGCTTCGTTCAGCTCATTGAGAATGTTCTATATTCTATCTCGACCTCTGTCTGTCCCCTCTTTTTTCTTGCTTTTTTTGCACGAGGTTACATTGGTCCAGGCGCCTACGATGCTACGCCATCCACGATGTGTTCACGCGGCTTTCTGGCCCTTGCCTTTCATTCTTCTTCCTGTTCCGTTTCCTGTTCCGTAGAAATGAAGGGCGGCGAAAGAGAAGAGAGCTTGGGTTTTTAATTTCGCTAATTTTTGGTTGAGCTCGGATGTTCTTTTTCGGTGATCTTTTATCCATCGTCATTTTTAGAATATTTGCATACATATTTAAAAAGCAAGAGAATTTTCTTTCACTTTAAGGAATATAGAAATTTGAAGAAACGATTGCTTATTCGTTGATTTATTAAAAAATTATGTATCGGAACGTTAACAAAGTTGAAGCAGTGATCATTATTTGTTCTTCAATTTTTTAACTAATAAAATTTTTGAAGATTATGTCGCGTTTCGAGTAGGTATTTTTTCCACTGTGTTATCCTTAATTTTTTCGATAGATACATGATTTTCCTTGATCGTGTAGCCTGCTTTATGTATATTTCCGTGGAAATATGTGAATTGTAATTTTTGAACTATCAGTAAAATGGAAGACAAAAGATTCTACCTTTTCTTGATGAACCATATAGTTTTTTAATTAGCTTCTCATTTCTTCGAAGATTTTTACATATGTCGTGTCTGAAATATATCTGCATTAATGGGCACTAGTTGACTATTGAATGTACGAAATTACTTAAACGATACTATTCAAATATTTTAATTAGTATTTCTAGTAGTATATATATGCAATTTTTCTTTTCTTATTTTTCAATTTCCATCATTTTCTAGAGTATTGTCTGTAGGGAATATAAGGAACTCTGTTGTGGATTAATTTCATAGGTACCTCTATTGAAGCAATTATTTCTATTTTAATCCATCCACTTTTCCTTTGAATTTCATTTTAATGTCAAATTAACCTCTTATTTCTGCGTAGTTTCTTTTCTTCTGCAACTAACGAAAGATATGTATTTTCATATTTCGTTCTTCACGTTCGTCTCGCTGTTAGCTTTTCCTCGTTCCTATTTTGTTCTACTAAACGTGGCTGCCAAATTTCCCTTTACTGCATATGTTCCTATTGGTATCCCTTGATACCACGATCTATAGGCACAAGTGTGCAGAGAGATTAACGATGAAAAGTTGATTCCGATAGCCAGATACTGGCATCTGCTTTTCCCTATACCTTTCGATTCACCGACTAGGAAAATGATGAACGAAGCGAAACGTTACATCGCTCGTTATTAAAACGTTCGCATAGCCTGTATGTCATATATTGTCTATGGTGAATTTTCCATTCAACTCATTGCAATTTTCAGTATATGTAAAATAAGTAACAACGGAAAGCTGAATGAAAAGTCGGTGTCAACTATTACGTTAATTAATTAAAAAAGGGTATTAAAGGTTATATAAAAAGTCGCAATGAAAATGAGTAGCATTGCGATCGTTATTTTTTAGCACTTGGAATCTACCTTCTAATTGCAATATAATTCTAATTTTCAATGAGTTCAAAATGGTTTTGTCGATGTACCATAGCTTTCCATAAAACTAGAAAATTTTCTTTAAAATGTATCGTTGCACTAACTTTATCACCACTTAAAAATATTCACAAAGGAAGAATTGGGCGAAGATTATTATAATAATTCTGCTCTATACCTTAGTAGAAATTTCTTAAAAAATTTCACAAGAAAATTTTGTCTACTTTCAAATTTCTATCTATTCGAATCTCTTGCTTCCAATGTTCTTCATATTTTCTATGAATATAATTTTACAAGAAATATCTAATCACGTTCTAAATATAAGCCATCTTCTCTTATAACTTTAGAACACCAATGTAATCCTAAGAAGCTATAATTTTTATAATTTTGGTAATATTACAATCCTTAAATTTTTTGTAAAACATTCATCGAATGTAATGTGACAGTTTACAAATATTTTAATCGCCAAATTCTGTTCGTGTTATTTTTCAGCCTCGGGAGGGGGAGGTTCGATGTTGGTCCCTCCCGTGGCCCAAAGTGGGACTGGGGATCGTCCCGTGGGCGACACGGGTGCCCGGGCCCAACAGACGTCCGGCCCTGCCGCGGCAGCAACCCTATGGCCCTTAGCACCTGCACAGTCCAATCAGGTTCCGAACCAGCAGTCTCAGGCTATTCCACCCCTGGCCGCCACCCCCGCGCCGACTCACAACCAAGGTACGCCATTCACCTTGTATTAATCATTAAACAATTATTTTTTACTTTTTTATCCAAACGACTGGGAAACACTTTGAAATATATGCCACTTTATAGAACGATAATCAGTTTGGGTTTGATGGACGTTAATGATCTGAAATTTTTTGTTGACGAATCATTTATCAAAGAAAAAAATTCAGATTTAAGAAAAAAGATTGTCATAAATATTGTATAATACGATAACGATGAGGATATTTTAGAATAAACATTTTTATGAGTAAAATATACCGCAATATAAGGTAGGTAGATCAAATGATATAATTGAAAATTTTGCGAGTAGTTGTATAAAGTTTTATAAAGTAATACTTTCCACCCTTGAAATTCATATACGTTTGAACGTAATAAGGTTGTTTAGACTGTAAAAGAAGCGTCTCATACGGAAGTAAAATTTCAAACTGTAGAATGAGATAATATATAAAATTTCTCGAGAAAAAGAAATTCTTCTGTTTGTTACACGAATTCTTCTGGCAATATCTCGATTTGCAATGTTCCTATAAAGTTAAATCGTCCTTATTTCCTTTATGCAAATTAATTACTTCTAAGTAATAAAAATATTGCAACTTTAGATGGAAAAATATTTATTTTGTAGTATTTAATCATAAAGTATGCAATATATTTATTTAATTTAATATTTGATACGAATGATGTAATATTCTCTGTTATAAAATATCTTTATTTGATTTAATATTTAATATTAATAATTTGATATTATAGAAATTAAATGTTCTGCTTTTTTAATTGAATTTTTAATATCTGCCTGTGAATCATTTGTTCTGAGATTTCCAAAAATGAAAAAAGAATCGATATGAAAAAATAAGATATTTTCTAACAAAAAGAATAAAGTATCTATAAAATTTATTTAATAAGGCGTGGCAATATCTATCATACCTCCACGTAAATACATATATACGCAAATACAGCTCTTTCTCGATAGTACAGAATCTTATCTGTAAGGTGCGTCTTCCTTCTTATAAATTAAATTGGTTTTGAAGCAACTGTTAAATCTAGTTTTCATTATCTTATTATTGTCCAGTGTGATATAAATATCAGTATTTTAATAAACGGCTTAGCGTATTAATTGACAAACAAGCGTTGATAAATGACTGTTTTCCAGTTAAAAAGTAGATTTCCAGCTAAAAAGTAGATTTCTTATTAAGTTTATCGTCAAGTATATATGTATTTACGAATGTCGATCTTATCATCGAGAGAAATACTTTTAACAATCAACCAACGTAGCTAGAATATTAGATTACTTACTCAACAAAAATCGGAAATAATTATAAGTCATAATTTGAATTATTTATTCCGATATGGTTTGTCATTCATACTTAAACTGTAATGTAATTTTATATAATATTACGAAATTGCAGGTAACGTTAAAGATTATCCTCGTAAATGATTGAAATTATTGGATTATAGAAATTGTCATTATATTGCAAAATATATATTTGCCGAATTTAAAAAGCCTGAAATATTAATGTAATAAATAAATTTCGAGCACCAGCATCGCGGTAAATCACGGAAAGCTTGCTACACAAAGTACAAATTATAATCCCAAATTCGATAATAACACAAAATGTCTGATTCGATGTATCGTAAAGTTTTTAATCTATAAAACTTATTATTACATTTTCATACTGGCAATGTGCAATTCATTCATGTACGTATTATTACATAATTCATGTTTTTGCGAATGAAAAATTAAAGAAGGAAGAAAAAAAAAATAATTTCCCGTAAATAACATTTGCAAATCGTATTTAAATCATTTCCGTTTAAAATATCACGATATTCGAGTTATTTTCCAATCAGAAAATTTACAACGAATCATTAATTAAAGATTAACTGCAATTTCATATTGACTTGCCTGATACATTTTTATTACACATTGCAGAAAAAAAATTAGCACCTTCAAAATGTAATATTTATTTAAAGTAAACAAAATTTTATCCTTTCTCCTTTAACCCGATTTTCTTAATTTCATAATCGAATCTCCAGTTATAACTGCATCGCAGTGGTTGGTACGAGCCGAAATAGCTCAGTTGGGAAAGCGTTAGACTGAAGATCTAAATGTCCCCGGTTCAATCCCGGGTTTCGGCAAGTGGTTTTTTTTTCTTGTAGTTACGTAATTTTACGGGCAGGGCGGAATAAGTTGAGTCTAGAAGGCAAGATTCCCAAGAGCCGAAATAGCTCAGTTGGGAGAGCGTTAGACTGAAGATCTAAATGTCCCCGGTTCAATCCCGGGTTTCGGCAATGTGGAATTTTTTTTTCAATAATTTTATATTTTAACGTTTATTATGACGAGCTCTATCTATATTTTAATTTAATGATTGTACTTTTTTATTACAACATTTTTTATTATTTAATTTTTACTCCGAATGATATATGTGTTTATCAATTTCCCGATTGCGTTACAGAAGTGTATATGGTTAATCCTCAATTCTTAGGAAGCAAATATCTTATTTCTATAAATTCATTTATTGTACGAGAATAGCACAAATAACAATAAATACTAAGGTAAATTAAAAAAATTATGTTCGTAACATCATCAGTTTCCTCTACATTTCAATTTATGGAGTCGATCAATATTGCTCCTGAACGATTCATATATTTTCTGTTAAATCTTTTGGATCCTTCTGTTGAACTAATTTATTTGTTTACCTATAATTTGATTGTTCGTTGGATGATTGAAAACCGTAGCAAAATTAAAGCATTCTGCACAATACACAGAGAATTTGTTTTACGAGTTTGTTTAACTCTTCCGTGAATAAAATTTTATTTGTTTAAGGCAGAAGAAATGAAGACCGATTATACTTTTTCATTTTGCCACGAAAATTAGATATCAATGATTATTATTAGTAGTCTGCTTGGTATTAACATATTGTTGATTGGATATTATTCTGTGCAAAAAATTTTATTTTAACGCGTATCGTCGACTATTCTATGCAAAAGTTTTATTTTATTTTGTGACGTGTCACCGGTTATTGTATGCAAAAAAATTTTTTATTTTATTTTTAGTCCTATCACCAGCTATTTTATGCAGAAATTAATATGTGCCACCGGCAACAACGCCTGCGCATGAATGCATGATTTTACTCGTGATCTATCAACAATGTATTAATACAATCACTTGTTAATAAAACGCAATATAACAATTTTATTTATAGAAATTTTCGTTATGGACATTGTATACAAATATGAAATATTTCATTATGAGTAACCTTGATGATATGTACTTTTTAGAATTTTACAACTTACGATAAGGCATTTACATATATTTTGTTACTATGTATTTTGGTATTATAAATTACACACACATATACATATATATATATATATCACAACTTATTATTATAATTATACAACTTACAGCCTACAACTTCCTACTACTATTTATAATAAACCATTACAACTATAACTAACTATATAAACTACTTATAATAAACCATTTGCAATTTACAATGTACAAGTTACAATATATTATTACGATTGTTACTACTACATATTAAGATTAGCGCCTTACGACTTACGATTTCTTATAAAACTGCCTCTATCGGAAAGCTCTTAATACGAACACGAATGTTAAAATGAAATGAACACGAATATTTTTACACGTTCAAATTTCCCAATATGTCAGATCCTAGTTGAATTGCAACTTCGTTAAACCATCCCTATTTCCAATTAAGAATGTTCCGCTACCTCTACATTGTATTCCTTCTTTATTCCACTCATCCGTGCAATCCATCAAATTTTGCTTAACCTCTGAATAAGATTGATAAAATTCACAACTCTTCCTAAAGCGACAATTATCAATGGAGAAACTCGACTATTTACAACGATGTAGCTAAACCGTTAAAAGTAATTCTCTTCCGCTTATCGAATCGAGATGCACGGTTGTCGTGCAACGACCACAATCCATGCTTTAAAAAATAAATTCTCCGTCTGAATGGTGTTACAGGTGTGAGTCGTTACGGGCTATACTCGTTATTCCCAGGGGGTGGCGGGGGCAGTTACGTCGCTGCCACTCCCACCACCCCTGGACCACCCACACCTGCGCGAGCTTACCACGCGACAACACACAAGGGTAAGTTTACAACGATTTCTACTTTATTTTACTTCCCCTCTCCCTTTCTGTCTGTCTCTTTTTATTCTACCTTTTGTCGCGAGTCGAGTCTTCCCGCCTATCATTTACTCTCGCGATTGATCTCCTTATAACTTGCTCCGCGAGATTTATTTTCAGCTCGTAGCAACCCTTTCGATACATGATAGCCGATATATTATCGCGTGCGGTTCGATTGGAATAGGATGAAAATAGCTCGGATGGGATATTTCAGTGAGGCAATGCTTTATCACTTTTGTTTAAATTTAGCAGATGGGAAAGTTACAGAAGTTGTAAGAAGTTTTCGCTGATTTCGCGGTGGGTGGCTGTCGTGCTCCGTTGGCTTATTGTTAATGGGAGAAAGTAGTCTAATTTCGAATTCTGATGGATGGATCGAATGATCGGAGGAATATAAATAATCAAATTTCTTTTTTATTTCTTTCGTAATCGCAACTGCGTTTGTGCTAGTGGCGGGCGAGTATCGTGCTGTTGACACGTTGTTGTAATGCGTTTGACGTGGTAGAAAAAACTAATATAATTAGAAATTCTGATATTTTAATCGAAAAAGTTATAATATTGACACTTTCTAATTCTCTTTGTAATTATGGCTATTGTTTGGGAATATCCTGTATAGAAACTTCAATTGGAATTTTACTACGCTTAGTATAAAGTATTTATTCCATTTTAGTCATTAAATTGATATTGGAAATATTATCAGATTCTAAAGTTGTTTAATTGTGCGATAAATGATATTGCGATTAGTGTATTTCGACTCTATACTCTTAATTTTCAATTTTTCATCTTTCAATTTTTTCTTATAAATAATATATACATTGCGTATTATGAAAACATTTCATTGTTACGATACTGAGAGGATTCCAGATGTAACAAATATTTGGCAAATATGATCATTGTAATTCTTAGCGTGATATTTTGTCTTAAATATATGAATATAATATGATGAATGATAATATAAAATAATAATATAATCATCGATAACAATATAAATTTCCATTAAATTATATGCATGCAATGCACTATGTTCTAATCAGAATCCATTACCCTAATGATGTATTACCTGTATTATATTACGTTACCCGATATTCTGTGGTTTATAAACACATAATATTCAGATACATATTCCAGTACCCTAAATAATAATAAAGCAATATCGTAGTTAAATCAAAATATCATTTTTCTTTCTTTTTCAAATAAAATAATCCTATACAGTAGAAATTACGATAAAGATGATATTTAGTCTTCTGTAATCAGGATGTATCTTGCTTCTCATCTTTTAGTTGCATTAACCACTGACACATGTTATTGAGTACATAAAATTAAATATTTAAAATTATTTAAAGTATTTTCAATAATTTAATAACCCTTACATAAGGTTATTAATATTATTACTAACGACAATGATTCTTATTTGAAGAAGCAAGAGTTGCCGATATTTTTATTTTTCTGTAAATGTTTTAGTAATTATACATTTCCAGGTTGCTACCAAATTTTACCAATATAATCACGATCGTCGTTTTTATCATAGTGCCAATGAAATTTCAAAAGTATTTTCCTACATCCGTAAAAGTTTCCTACGATAAGAATTCAAATACTTTTGCGACTGTGTGTGCATTTACTAATTTCTAAATTATAATGCAATTACATAGCGAGTTAATAAATAATAAGGAAATTAAATAAAAGCATGCGCGAGAAGAATATTTTGGCTAATGAAGCTACATACCACGTTGATTGCCTGTGCCTCTTGTCCATCAAAATATTTATGGGATTATTCTGATTCACCAATGTTTTTCTTTGTCTATCTTTCTTTCCCTTAATTTGTACCTTTCCGAGAACTGCTCCTCATACTACGCTTCCCAGAATACTGGCCCTACTATCGTCTGCTAGGATAGTACGTGTATCGTAGTTGCGTAAACTTGTCGTGAAAATTCGGATATTTACGGAATTCATCGGCCTAGACCGTCGACACTTTGTTCATTGTTCGTGATCAGTCGGACTCACGCGTCTGCTGTGATTGGTTGTCTGATGTCTGTGCTCTTGTGTTTATGCTGCTAGGGAACTGTGCTTCCGGTAGACGCGCTCCACGAGCATCCCCTTTTCGTGATCTATCGTATGTGTAATTTTACTTTGATTTGTTCACTGTTTACGTCGCCTTTGTAATTCTATTGATTTGTTAATCGTGTTTTTAAATTGTAATATAAGGAGGATATACTTTATTATTTAGGCAAACCAGCAAAATGTTATTTTTCGGGTACTTTAAGCTACTCTAATGTACAGTGGCTACAAAAATATTGACGCGTACCTTTTTTTTATCAGGTTTTATGTATACATATCGCTTCCATAGTATACAATTTTGTGGTTGTATGGAAGTACTGCTAAACGATACGAAATTTAACATTATTTGAATCTAATTAATTAGTACGTAAATACCACAATGAAGTGTATGAAAGTGTATAAAACAATACATTTTATAGCCACTGTACGTAACAGAGAATGTTTTCAACTAATATTTCCTAGTAAACAATATTAAGATTATCGATGATATCGACACTAGAGTAATTTGTTAATATCGATGCTACTGCGAATATTGACAATATCGATGTTAGAGTAATGGAATCATTAATTAATATTACTGAAACAGTAATATATTAATTAGAAGTCATCAAAATCGAATCTGTTTCCGTCTAATAAAATATCAATATTTAATCAAATTTTAATATTTGAGGCTCTTAAAGCAGCGAAATAGAAGGCTTGCGATTTTTCAAACGATCCCTACGTGTCTTTTACCATACCATATCTTCAATCGAGCGTAGAACAAGAAAGATACCATTCATTAAGTGCTAAAATCATGCGTGTAAGACGAAAAATTCAACGCTACTGATATACATATACAATAGAACTCCATTTATCTCGGATTTGTGCAAAGTAAATTTTAGTCTGTCTCTGATTAAATGAACTCCTACTTATCTAAACATGGTCTTTATATCGATACGAATTCCAGTTGTATCAACTGTTTGCCTCGCAATAAGATCACATAAATAGAATTGTATCTTTAAATATAACTCGTTAGCATGTTAAAGGCATCAATACGTTAATTCATCTTTTACGTAATATGCAAAAATTAACGAATTATTTTCACCATTAGATATCCAATAGCATGATATGCGTTAATTTGAAATACTACGAAAGAAACAGTAAGACATAGAGTTTTATTTTAATTTCTCTACATTTTTTCAGATACTTCGATACAATCGTCAAATCGTTGATAGATAATTCACTGCCTTAAACGCGTATTTTGTTAAAAGAAAAACGAACGTTTCGACTCGAATGCTGAAATCAAATAAAAGGCCAATCGATTAATATTTATCTGAAAAATTCTTCGTCTATGAGTCGAACCGATCTAGATTCATCCATGTCATTGGAAGTCATTGCAAAGGTTAAGATTTAAATAAAAAAACACGAGGTTCTCTATAATCAAAATGTGCATTATGTGTCTCTATTTTATCTGTGAAAACATTTATACGTATATATATGTAAAAATGTACTTACGGACTTCATGAGCATAACATGAATCTAATATGATAACTTGACATAAGAAGAGGGAACATAGTATTCAACAACAACGTCTGGTATTTAGGAAAAGTAATAAGTCTCTGTCTACGATTGGTTTCTTTAGTTGCATTCAGTTTGAATTTCCACGTACATCGGCGTTCATTTTCCAGCACTGAAAATTTCCATAATAATTGACTTCCTCAAATCATTGCGATAGAATTCGTACGTATATCACTCGTTATTATTGACTTTCATCGTTCGTAAAATTTTGAAATTACGCAACTCGCGTAAAGTTTATGGTCGTTCAACCAGTTTATGCGAAACGCTGCTCCCGCCATATTTGCGCGCATGTTTTTCTGAACGCGCAAATACATATTTTTCTCCTCGGATACGTGTGTTCCCCGCGACTTGCTTCTGTTTCGGACAGCTTCTCAAACCTTACGAAAATTTCTCTTCGTTTGTGTTCTTTGCGCCGCCTCCGCCGAAACCAACGTCGTTTGCATTATACATTTTTATTCTTCTTTTTGCCCAATGCTTTTCCGTTTCACGTGAACATTCAGCGTCGATTTACAACGCGTGATTCGCCTGAGCTTAAATAACCGGTATTTAGTGCCTCGTGCCGAAAATTTTGCATCGAATTAGAGAATTATTGATGATGCGGTATATTAAGAGCTTTTGAGAACAATGGATGCAAATAAATGGTTTCATTAGTCTCGTAAAATAGATGGAAAGGTATTAATAAACATAAGCTTGCGGGTTGTTTATTTATGGGGTAATTTGATATGGTGGAGTGGTTTTAGTTTGGTTTGGTATAATTGCAGATATTTTAGAATACTTGTTCCTAAGAGCTTGATAAGTTAACGAAGTATTACAAACGGAAGAAGATCGTAAAAATATGTAGGAAATGCGAGAATGAGAAATGCACAGTTTTTAACGTTTAATAAGTTGTCGAAATATTTATATGTATATTATTTTCTAGCTATGCGTTAATTTCGTTTATTACGCGTATGCATTGATTATTTTAATTAGCATTTTTAATGGCGCAAAATGGTATCTGCATACAGATTAAAAAAAGGAAAAACTGTACATTGCGGAAATTGTATTATGGTTTCAGGTTTTGCAATGTTTTCTATTCCTTAATGTGTTTTATTAATTAATTAAATTCTACGCGGGTTTATATGTATATTAGGTTGTCCGGAAAAGTTCTTTCGTTTTATAAGGAAATAATAGACGCACAATGTTTTTTGTTTTATATTAGTTTATGGAATTATGCACGAACATAATAATAGAAATAGAACGAAATGGATCATACCTAATTCAATAAAATAATGTAAAACAAAAATTGTTGTTCATCTATTATCACCTTATGAAACGAAAGACACTTTTAGGACAACCTATACGTATTCAATTTCCGAAGAAGCTGTATTTTTCTCCCAATATTTTTAAAAGCGTTTTTAGGTATTCTTTGAAAATATATTTGCAATATAATTCTTCGTCTCGAAGAAACTCATCTACGTTATAATTAAGAAATTTGAAGAAACGTGAACATGAAGCAGAAATGAGAAAGACATCAGACAGGTTAAAAGAGGAACATATGCGTGTGTTACACATAACGTGTAACTGTAATAACTTTCAAAGTATTTTTCAATTTTATGTAGAATGAACAATTCTTATAAATCTGAAATAATAAAATTAATCATTGAGAAAGTGCATCGAACCTTGCAGAAATTATTTCAATCTAGCACATGTTAGTTATTATGAAACTATTTATGAACGTATCAAGTACTTTTCATGCGTTATGCTGAAAAAAGTCACCATGTTTAGACATAAAGTCCTTACATTATAAATGTATTATTTTTCGAGATACACGAGATTCTGACCGCCATTTGCTGAACGCTCAAATTTGGAAATTACGTCTTTCAAGAAAACCACATACATGAAAACACGTTTCAATATCTGATTCATAAAGTGAAGATCTTATGTTCATTGATGACTATCGTTCGTATCGTGTGCACCTTATAATACCGTACGTGCACGAAGCATTTGAAATCTCATTAACACTGTAAAACTTGGCATTACAAGAAAATTAAAAAAAAAAAAAGAAAAAGAACGTTCAATTATTTTAAACTGAAAATTTCCAATCTTTTCAACGTTACTGTATATCGTAACCATACTAGAACCTAGCAATACAATCATGTTGAACCAAAAACACGCAATGTCTGAAATACTACGTCGTTTGAGATGCCCCGAGAAAACCGATAATTATCAAGCGAATGCGGGCGTCGTGCCGGTATCGAACCGAGAAACGAAGGAGTCGATGGTTTCCGGGGAAATAAATTCGAGACGCGAGGCCAGCTGTGTTCCGGTCGCGACGCCTGCTATGGCAGCCTCGATACGTCGATGCTCGAGGAAGCTCGAGAGAGTCTTCAAACACGTGCGTGGCAATAATTTGTCCGTTGAGATGCGATCTAAATGAAATAATACGCGCGGGGCATTAATGATTGTCGGACGCGGACTACGCATCACCTGCTGCAGCTGCATACGAATAATGGGAAATTTCGACGAGGAAATTAAGGCTGACCGAGGGAAACGCTCTCGATTGTACGAACGTACAAATTCGCCTGGTCATTTGTATTGGTTTTTGTTCGCTTTGCATTTGAAGCTGGGAAGATTTTTTGTGATAATTGTGTTCGACTTTAGGCCAGTTAGAGATAATACGTTTATCGTATGTGTAGCATCGTATACATCTATTTTTGAAATTTTTTAATTTCGGTCAATTATAAAATTTTATTAAAATGTAAAAAATTCGTGATGTATTTTTGTTAGGTAGATACAAAAAGAATTGTTAATTATATTAATGCATATATTCATGAATAATAATTTCAAATTATTCCCATTTCTTATTGAAACAATGATTTGAAATATTTTTTCTAGAAACTCAAGAAATTCGGAAATTCCTTATTTTCATTACGCAAAATATTTATTTTTAATCAGCAAATAAATTAAAATAATAATTTTGTAGCGTGGCAAGTTGGAAATAAATTACTGTGCGTGCACCAACAACATAATTACACAATTGATAAAGAAAAAATGAATTATGAAAATGGTTATTCTCGCGAGTGATGGTAGAATTAATTAAATTTTGGTAAACGAGGTCAGTTACATTTAAATAAAACGCGCTGCTATTTCATTTACATCTATATTGTCTTTCGTTTTTATTTTGAATTATGAAGAAGCAGTAAAGGATTCCATTTTTGCGGTGAGGCAATTAATATACGAAAAAGAAGAGACAAGTATACCTAGATTGTCTGAAACAGGCAGCTAATTTATTAAACTTGACTAACAAATGCAAGGTAATGATTTTTCTTACATTTTCTTGCGACGAAGAGAAAAATATCAGGAAACAAATGTCATTTTAATTTCAATTTAATTTTTGATATTTCAACATTTGCTTCTATAGATACGGTTCATTTAAAATTTCCTGTGTTTTTGCGTTTGCAGTTGCGTTTCATGTTTGTTTTCCATTAATTTTCCAATTATATATTTTATTTGAAAACGAAATTACATTCAAATATATTGCATTGAAAAGGTAAACTTTGGTAATTAAAATTTTTATGACACAGTAGCGTTATTTTATTACGAGAGTAAGACCAACTGAATTTTCATCTCTATATAATTATTTTATTTTGATGATTTTCGGAATTTTAGACGAGTGCCTTCTAGATTCGAGATCCTCGTATCATTTAAAATAAACATTAAATTTATTTTTCTTTAATCTATATACATAAATTGGTTTGTCGTATCGAAGGAAAGTAACTTCGATAGTAAACTTAAATTGCTTTGTTTCTATTAGTCACATATCCGGAATGTTCTTGCACGATTGATCTAACATCGTTAGTGAAATCTTACAAATTCGAAATTTTAAGTTACAAGTTACAAAATACTGCTACTAATAAATTCTATTACATAAATTGATAATTATACAAATGAAATTTTGCTCGTAAATTTTACAAATAAGGGTTATTAATTTTTCTAAACGATGTAACATGAAATTAGAAAAGAGAAATCTACAACTTACTACTTCTAACTCCCCGCATGACGCACCTAGGATTATAAAACTAAGAAATTTACAAACAGCGGTTGATCGATTAACCTGTTAATCAATTCTTTAACCAGCAACTTGTATAATTATCTACAGAAGTAAATGCTGACGAACACAATTTCAAGACGATATATTTCCAACAGACATGAATCAACGAGTCGATTATTAACAAATAAGATACTTGCGAATAAAAAGATTTTCAAAGTCGAAGGATTGAAAATCCAAGTGACCAGTTGACTCGTCTCCGTCTGGTTCGTTTTTCAGAATCTCCACCTCGCAATTATCCAAAAACCGACTAGAAAAATATCGCTCTGCGACCCGAAAACGTGTCTCGAATCGCCTAATTAAAACTCTATTAATTAGATCAGAGAGCAATGGCGAGTCGCGAGCGAAAAATCGTAATCGTACCGTGGCTGGCTACCTGGCGGAGTCGTTTTGTGGAGGGGGCCCCTCGGCATTTTTTCTCACCTCGAAAGCTGCCCCCGTCGACGGGACTGGCCTTTCACGGGGCCCCCTCCTTGCTCGCACAATGGCGCAATTATGCAATTAAAGCGGGTGAATGAGGTGGGCCCGGTGGTGGGCAGGACGCGGGGAGGACGAAAAAGTCTCGACCAAATAGAATTCCATCGTAACGTGCACGTTCTCTGTGTATCCTGGCCGGTTCATCGTGCTGCGCGAGCGAGAAAGATCGCGAATTCTACGCGAGAATAGCGAAGGAAAAAGACAGAAAGACCGAAAAGAAGTGGACAGAAGAGCGAGCGAAGAAGGGGAAGGGGGTGGAGAGGTGGTAAGGGTGGCGAGCCGCGTCTTTCTACTTTCTACCTCCTTCGCTCGCCCCTAACGACCTCATTGTTCGAGGTGTAATCCAAAACGCCGTTCGCGAGGACCGTGCGTCCGCGCGAGTGAAAGAAAGCAAAAGAAATTAAAGACGAACTTTTTGGAGGCAGTGAGAGAAAGAGAAGAAGCAGAGACGCTTGGTTGGGGGAGAAAAAGAAAAAGAGAGGGATGAGCTGGTACGTAGAACGTACCGGCAGAAACACCTTAGACGCCGATCGATTCCTCTTTAACGCCGTGGCCGCTTGTCTAAAATCGAATCTCGAGCCGCGGGCGAGATTTCGATTATCCCCGCCCGCCATGCAAATCCACGCGAACAAGCTGGCCCGCCTCGCGTGGCGCGAACGCGCCCGAGTCCGCGCCACGCTTTCCGCCCGCGCCGATCGCTCGAATCCCAAATGAATACGCGAATTTAGTCGAGGGTGGATGGTATCGGGGCTGGCCTTTGGGTTATGGGTAGTTGATGATCTTTTGGGATGGGTTGGAAAGGCTATAGTTACGGCGAATTCGTGTTATGACGAAATGTCATTCCGATGATTACGTCGGAATAATCAGATATGGAAATTACAGAGGAGGAATATGATAAAGTGGTAATTTGCTGTTTTTTTACGGATGAACAGTTTCAAAATTGTGCACATTGTCGATTAATTCCAATTCATTAAACATGTATTGCTTCAGCCTCCTCGTGACTTTTCTAAAAGGCTTATGTATATCGGAGATTTTTGGATTTAATAAATTACTTTTAACGATATCGAAAGAAATTTATAAAACGTGCAAAGGGAATTAGATATTTTATGAATATAAATTTAAGGACTGCCTGTATTTTCGAAACGTTGTTTTATTAAATAGACGACTGACTAACGTACAGCTTGACTTGGAAATTCCTTTCGTAACGTTTTAGTTCATAGAAATGAATATTTAGTAATCGTTTTTCAAATATTCTGAAAGTTATATGAAACTACATACCTAATCTCTAAAAGAACTTAGATATTTAAAATTCTTATGCTTTTCATACGTATACATCTAAGATTTAAATATTTCAAGTTTCAATTCTCAATTTCAAATTCAGTTGAAAATAAACCCTTACTCTCCGTAATCACATGCTACGATATTCCGAAAAAAATCATTTCTCGTTCGTTTTATGCAAGCGGTAGAACTGCAAGTTCAGCGAAAAAAAATTGCAAATTTATGTGAAACAAGTGCAATTTATGTGCAACATATCGGAAGCTCATATTACTTGTACTTCTTTTTCATCGATTAAGATTTGAACGACAATCAATAATGCAATATTGGAAACATATTTAATTTTTCTCTTTAATTAAAACGCTTCAAACACTTTCTACCACGTCATAAATTAAATAAAGGCAACTCTCTAGTACTTTATTCGTCTCGAAATGTCGCTCCACTTGTTTCACTTACCCTAATTGAAGAGTAGGTGATATAAATTACGGCTTTCTTTTTCGATTATACGAGAGACAGATAATCAAAGGTTTCGATTTCCATCTGTGCCTTGTAAGTTGTAAGTCTACGGCAAAGAGTTGTTCATTAATAATTCGTACGTTTCGTTTTTCTTTCATGCTGCGGATGGTCAGCAGAACGAACAGGTGAGTGCAATATTCAGAAGTATCATCACCCAGAATTGCTAGGGTGAGATATCTGCTTGACAACTGGTACAATGGAATAGATTAATTTGCAGATTAGTATTGTTATTGTACATAACATGGTATACTAGATAATACATTTATATAAATCAAATATAGTTACTCCAAATACAGCGTAACATTAAGCAAACTAGGTCATACGATGGATGTTTCCAACATTGATAAGTGAAATATTATACGTGTCGTTTCATTCATATTACCCTGTTTTCTAAGAGACGTGCAACGAAAATGAAATAAATTAACTGTATCGTATACTCGAAACGGTTCAAAGGTTACATCGAAACACAGAAGGATACAATAGCCGATGAACGATCGGAATTATTTCAACTCCATTCATCCACGAAGAAGTTGAAACTCTTAAAAGAGCAGTATCGCTCGTTCGAAACGCACTCTGTCACCTGACGATTTCCAATTGTTCAAAGGTCTCTCAGACCAATAACCGGAAGATCGTCAGAGGATTCCATCGTCATCGGGACAAAACAGCGAATCGAGACAATTTGTTCCAAAGTGTCGCTGTATCATCCCCAAAGCAAAAATACTGCCCGGCACAAGGGTAAAAAGCAAATCGGTGCACTTCCCTTCGCCCTGCTCGCTTTTCGCCCTCTCTCCCCAGTTCTCTGGCCACTGTCTGTCTTTCTTCCGTTCACGGCGGCGAGTGTCGCGTCCGATTTAAATGAATTTGCATAGATTTTCCATTTATCCGTCTGGCCGGTCGTTTATTGCATATTTATCGAAAGTGGCGAAGAACTAATGCGATAAATTTCAATAAGCCCATCGGGTAACGCGTCACACGCCGACTTTAATATTCATACGCGGGTACACAGAGGCTTTGGACGATCGTTCGCGAAATCAGGAAATGCAACAAACCGTCTACAGGCGAAGCAGCACTGGCAGAGAGAGCGTTTCGAAACGTGGAGGCGCGAACGATCCTCGTCGTGAGAGGACTCGATGCCTGATTTACGATCCAAGTCACAAGTCGAGCTGCTAGACGTTTTGCGCTCGCTGGACTGCGTTCCTTCGTGATTTTTCATTCTGCGTATACCACGCCTCGCGCTTCTTTGCTTATTGCTGGAAACGACGAGAGAGATTCTGCCTCGATGGAATTTCGTTGATGAATTGGTTTGAGAATTAACGACTCGTTCGGCTCTTTTTTATATCGATAAGATGCAATGGAATTGATACGATGTTGATTCGGGGTGTCGTATAAGGATTCGGTTCAAACGCCTTCAATGCTTTATATTTTAATTCCAATTGTGTAACGACGTGGCTTGACGCTGCGAATCTTTTCAAAATTACAATTTTTAGTTCCCTCTTTTTTTGCAATTACTAAGTACAGTGTAGATGCCAGTGTAGACATTTGTAGAATTGCAAAATGGAGGATACATATTTATATTGAATATTCTACTTTGAATATTTTGTATATTTTTGCACATGATGTGCATTCCGTACATTTTTGCATATTTAAATTTCTATTGAATATAGAAAGATACACGATCTATTAATAGTAGATATGTATATCCTCCATCATTAATTATTTATGTTTTGCTTTACATTATTACGACATTTTAATAATAAGGATAATCTCTATATTTTAGTGCTTATTGTACAGATTAAAAATTACAAGTGAACCAGTGAGAAGTTATAAATAGCGAAATGTGCTAGATTTTACAGTCGGAATTAATTTAAGAAATAGTTCTCGATAACAATTTCACTGCTTCTGATCTATCGAAACGAAAAATTCGAGAAATCCGCGTAAATTATAAAATGTTTCAAATAGACTACCCATTTTTACCCTTTTGAGATCGAATCTTTCTTTTTGCCTTTGAGAAGAATAGTTTTTTTCGTATCAATTATTAATAATAAAGAAACATCTCGGATGATCTTGTAAAGAGTGCATTATATAAAAAAAATTTGAAACCACTTTTATCAAAAGCGAATAAATTCATCGTTCAGTTAATTGATAACTTGTTAACGCGTGCACGTAACATCGATCGTGCGAGGATCAAATATGTAGACGTATCCAAAATGCGTATAATATGCACAAATATATAAAACATGGAAAACAGAACGCTCTTTATAACGTTTAATACGCGAAACAACTATCTACTTCGATTGCATTTCTGAATATTCATAAAAATCTGAATCTGTATATAAATATTCGGAGCCTACTTGCAAATGATACTCGAAACGGTTGCTGCAATAAGGCACAGCCAGGCACTTCCACTTTACAGCAATTTCAACGAACCAATAAAAAATTAAACCGAAAATCAAGTACTTTTTAAATGATGCTATAAAGCCATAATCAATTGATTGAATCGATTGATTGATCGTAATAATAAACTTTCGCACTTTTTGAATGTGAAACTTTCCAATACGAAACTTCTTTCTCTCTTAATAAATACGATTTGAATATTTGGAACTGCCACTTTGTTGTCGGTGCGAATCCTTTATTCATCAAATTTTTCACTTTGATCCTTCTTATTTCCCTGAGAGATTACAATATATGAATTTTCCACGAGACTGGACGCAGATATGCTATTATGTCTGTGGAAACAATTCGCAATTTGTGCACGTTCTATGTACAATCGTATCGGGAAAATAATTGACTGGGATCAAAGTGACTATTGTGACTCTGAAAGCGGCCCAGTTCCGATTAGGGAGCCAGAGAAGGAGTAAATCGATTAATCGTCGGATTCTGTAGTTTCAGAGAGCGTGTTTTCCGCGGCCGTTGGAGTTGGGGTGGGTGGCTACACCTGGGGTGCTCCCACGCCACCCCCTGGCTCACCCTACAGTCCCGTGCCCGTGACGCAGCTCGAGTTGCTGGCCAAAAATTTGGCTAGTTTGGCTCCTCCGGGACAACAAGCGCTTAGTCTTCAAGGTGTTGGTGTGAACGTAGGCAGCTTGCATCATGCTCAGCACACACAGCATACCCAGCACACGCAACATACGCTAAATCTGACTGGTCTTCATCATCTTCATCATGGTGAGTGTTTTTTTTCTTTTAGTATAAATTATAGAAGAGATATATTGTTTGGAATTAAATTAGTATCAACAAGTTGTTAATTTCAAATGAATAACGTGATGGATGAATTTTCTGGTTTTCATAATTTTTATTATGGTGAGTTTTTTTATATATTATAAAGTACGAAAAGATCTTCTTTTTCTCGTCGTTTGGAACTGAATTAGCAATTAGATTAGTTGTAAGTTGTAAGAAACAAATAATATGATTGATAAGTTTTTCGTTAGGATTATTCTGGATTGCTCTTTGTGAAGCAACTAAGGAATGTTTAGGTACTTTTTTGGTAGAAAAGGAATAAACTTGCAATTAATAACGATACACTTATAATAATTTGTTAAAAAATACCAGGTGCTCTAGAAAAGGTTATTATGTCGCGTGCAAATCTACTTTGAAAATATAAGATATGTATGAATTATGCTAGATACAGCCGTATATTATTTTATATATCGAATTAAAAATCTTAAATGTTTTCGACTCGTTAACCTTTAAACCATCGAGATCATGCTCGTTTGCGCAAAGTTACTTTTAATCCAACTGTGAGAAACATTAATGGTCTCGTGATGCAATTTGATTTTAATCTTAATTTCACGTTTTTAGAATTAAATGTTGTTAAGGGCAAGTAATACACAGAGCACTTTATTTATCTCGACTACTTTATCATCGTTTATCATTGTTACTGTTAAAAATGAAAAATAGAAGGGGATGAACATGACAGTTAGTAATTTTCCTTCCACAATACATTTTCTCTCCAAATTTTAGAGTTATCACTCATCTAGAGTTATTTTCTCATACGCCGTTGTAAAACATGACGAATAACAAGGTTGAATACAATAAAGAAAGTAATTTGTATTAGTATATTATCAGTAAATATTAATTAAAAAGAGATAGAACTTTAGAAAGTAGTAGGGAGTAATCTAGCAAGTAGTTCTAGAAATATGTGGTGCTTCTTCAAAAAGTCGACCAGGAAGTTTTCTAACAGGAAGTTTTTACATTTTGTAAAAATACCACCATAAAATCATTCAATGTAATTCAATACTAATTAACTATTTTTATAACCTCGTCTATTATTCTATTACGTAACTTTATCCAATATTCTATTACGTAACAATATAGGTATCTTGAAAAAGGAGTAATATTTGATGAGAATGAATATAAATGATATAAATCCCATAAATATCTACATAAATATGCAGTGTATTTGTTAATCAAAGAGTTGAAATGTTATGAAATTTTTACTTCTTTCGTAAATGTAAGATAATCGGTATTCTTTAGGACTCCTAATTATTAATTCAAACGTAGCTGACTTAAGAATTATATTTTCCATTATTATTGTTTCCTCATTTTTGCAAATTATTATTCTTAATTTCATTGTTATTTCTACATCGTCTTTCTATGACTAATTATTCAATCTACTAGAAACTTTCCAAGTCTTCATTCTGCCTTGCCAGCCATTTTTCCAGAAACTTCTTTAATTATTCTTCTGGAAGGATAATTTGCATATCTCGGTCAACTGTGCAAATATAATAATGGACATGCTAATGCATATTTAATACGATAAAAAATGACGAAAATTACCTGTCCCACCCAACGCAAACGATAGATTCAAATGACGAAAAACAAACGGAGCAACTTGTTTTGATTTATCGAAACATGATCTCGAAGATATCGAGAAGGAAGTCGTGAAAGTTTTCTCGTTTAACTTTATCGATCGTGTTACCGTAATAAACGACGGAACGAAAAGTTACGCATTCAACAAGTTCGGAAAGAGTTTAATCGGCGCTCGATTGCCGACTAATTCGACGCGAATGCTGGAATAATCTTCGATCACCGCGGAAGTTGACACAGGGTTATTCAACGTTCTCTCGAGTACTTTTAAGGCTGTATCTATGCCGACGAATCGCTCTCCAAGTTCGACGTCGATTCGCCCGTTAAGCAGCTTACAATGTCGGAAAATAAGATGGTCGTGAGAAAGAGTTTCCAAGTTGGAATTCCTATGTATGTTCCTCTGTGTATGTAATTGAAATTGTTTCATAAATCACCTCGAGTTGCTCCCTCGCAGCCTTTGATCCCGCGATTGATGTAATCTATTGGTAATTATTTCTACGTGCATGGTTCGGTTTTATTTCTTATTCGGTATATTTGATAAAAATTAAATTGTAATTGTAGCGATTGGTAGACTGAATTTTTATTCTGTGACGTTCAAGTTAATTCTTAACGTACATAGAAGTTTGATAAACTTTAATTTCAATAAAATTAATGATTTTTTCCCTAAGTCTTTTACAGATAGTTTTCAAGCATTTTTTGTATTATTTATTTCAATACATTTTTACTTTATCAGATTTTTCTTTATATCCTGAAAGTGTCAGAAGTAAATATAGAAATTTTTTCCTCTAGGACATATATTATCGTTTTCTTTTTTTAATTGGTCCTCCGTAGTCGTATCAATACCTCTGATACGTTGTTGGTAAAACATTTGTAATTTTTGGAAAAGATCAGTTTGATTTTACAAAATTCAGCAGCTCTAACAACGAAAAATTTGTCGCAGTATAGAATGTGATTAGTAATTTTTCTGTCGTATAACATTTATATCATTATATCATATTTCTCCGTGTTTTTCTGTATTATCTGAATATGTTTCCTTTTGCTTTACGTATGAAACACAGAGTACAAAATAATCTTAAACAATTTACAATATGTTTTCCTAATACATATCTCTATAATGTATTAATAACAATGATATAATTATTTTGAAAACAACCTCGTTCCGCAAAATTGTTTGATATATTCGACGCTATTATGAATTAAAATATGCAAGAGGGAATGAATCAAATATTTGCATAAAGTTTTTATTATACAAATAACGTATGAACCATGTGAAACGTTTGTCACAAAAGTATAGGTAATCGTACAAAATCGGTTTATCGAGTAGAAGTTTGAAACTGGTCGAAGTTGTGGTTTCATTGCGTTTACCACATTGTATTAATAATTGGCCACATATTTCGTGGCCAGTAGCTTAATTAATGTTATCCGAATCGCGAGGATCTTACTCGCCGATTTTATTGTCTACTTCCTTTTACTATTACTAGCATTAATTATTTCAAAAACGGTTTAAAATTCGTTTATTCATTCGGATTTCGTTTCCTCCTTTATGAAATTACTTTTTTTTTTTTTTTTTGTAGAAATAATATTTTATAACCCAATTAACAATCAATTAATCGTAATTGATAAAGTAAATTGAGAAATTAAAAAGTTGTTACTTTACGGTTTAAATTACTAGACAGAATTAAGCCATTGTTATTGAATAATTCATTAATATTTTAAAAATAGAAGTATATCTACATGTTGGAAAATATTCAAGAATAAAGACGATGTTTACTACAATGAATAATGCATTTTTACTTATTAGTTTGCAGTGAATTTTAATCGATTACGCTTCTTTGAATAATATCATGTACATACTAGTTAACACCATTTTATGTACTTCGTTTCAATTTGAAAATTGAAACGTATATGATTTTTTGTAGAACGAATAAACTTTATCCCTAAATTAAGCGAGAATATATGATCTATTCCATAATTGTTAATTAAACATATATCTGTTGGTAACATTAAAGGTTTATCATCCTATATATACCAACATTTCACACACACATATATATCAACCTCGAACATTTCACGACAAGTAATATTTACTATGATTAACGTATTAACTGAATAATATATAATCATATAACGAATACATAATCCTACTTTAGATGAAACTCGCCAATACTTCAAATTTATCTCGTTTCAAACAGTTTACACACTTTATGCAATATTGCTGCGATTCAAACTCGATAACACCTAAAATTCGTTTCACCGTAAACCGAGCAGTTTTTCCCCTTATTCATCATTCTCGTCATCACTTCCTCAATAATATAACTATATAATCTTGAATAGTAAAATTTAAACGTTTCACCAATACCATAAATCAACCGATCGCAACTTATTACACGCTATAATAAGATCATTCACATCTTTTTCTCAGAGTTCATTCTTACGGCCCATTCAAAATATTTCTTTATGCGTTTTCTAACATTTGATTTAGGGTAGTATCATAGGGTTAGTGTATTAGGGTAGTAGGCTAGGATAGTACATAAGTACAAGAATTTATAAACTAAGAAAAATGAAAAACGAGTGGCAAAGAGAATATCTCAAGATTCGTTTCTATGTAAGTAACATCATATGGAAATGTTCCTCAAGAATGTTTTCAACGGCTCACGAAAATATCTCTAAACGCTAGCTATACCACTCATTTATTACACTAACTGATATTTCACACAGCCAAATGTGGAATCACTGATAGTACTGACATGATAATGTTCTCTGTGAACAGGAGGCTTGCACCAGAACACTTTTTCCCCTCAATTGTCTCTGGTGACCGGGAACGCGCCAACGCTGACGATCAACAGCTTCTCGTCACCGAATTCGACAGGGAATGTGGTACCAACGACGGGAGTATTGCTCCAGGAGTATCAGTCACCGACAGGTTCGACTACCGGATGCTCGGTCGCTGTGAACGGCACTTCGTGCCCTACGAGCTCGACCTCGAGCGCGATGGTGGTGCAGGGTGGCCAGAATGGCAACCAGGTTGTCCAGGCCACTGGCAAGAAACGAGAGGCCTTCCTATCGAGTCAAGGTCAGCCGGTGAAACTGGAGAACAAATCGACGAGGCAGCCGTGTGTTTGCAGAAACAGCAACGGTACGTGTAGCCCTAGCTGATTTACCTTTTTTCTTTTTTCTTCTTCTCTTTATTTCTCTTCTTTTCTCTTCTGCCTATCTGCGCTAAGAACGTTCAGTTCTGTCGCCCATCGACAAGAACTCGTAACCTGTTTACCGAATCGTTTATCGAGCAGAGAATTCTATAATTAGGCAATTAAATCTTTGATAATAATCTGTTAAATAATTGGTGAAACATAAACGAATATCGGTTACAGATTGAAAATTTAGATAGAGTGGTCGTCGGAAGTTTTCGGACCAAACGTACTCTTATTATATTCTTGCAATGAAAAGTTGTGGAAAATTAAAATTACTCACGCAAGTACGGTATATAATGCATCTTATAAACAATACTAATATTGACAAAATTTCTCCAAGAAGGATTATATTAATACGTAATTTAATACATAATTTAAGGCAATAGAACCTTTGTTCGAATACCTTCTTGTTTGGTGATAATAATAGTGATAATTAACATGTTGCAATAAATATGAATAAATAAAGAGGATTATTAAATCCCTGAAAGATGAGTATCGGGAGAAAAATATCAGACTGAATTTTAATATATTTCAGTTGTCAGTCTATTTTTTTATAATTTACAGTTTCATTGTTACGTAGCTACACGAGTATTACATGATTTTGTTTTCTTTCGCGTTATACAAAGATTAACTGCCACGTGGTTCTTCTCTCGCATCGCTACATCCAGTAATAAACATTATCGTCCCAATTCAGAGGGATCTTTACTTAATTACATCTTTGCTGGTTAATACTTGAACGATCCAAAGCGAGGTTGATTGTCGGATCTCGAACTATACGGAATGGTCACGCCTCTATAAGAGGAATTCGAAAGTAGATCGGTTAGGATGATCCTGTGGAACGGGATTCGTTTTTTGACACTTGTCGTTTTTCGTTTAATTGCCGAGTATCGGACAGTTCGCTAGTTGCGAAAGACGAGATCGTTGGTTTCTGGGTTAGCTAGGCCGTTGATCGGCGGACGTAGATCTTTGGATATTGTGAAACACCATTTTTCTACGATACGTGTAGTTTTCAAGCAACGACAGTTTGAGATCAATGTCGCTTGAATGTAATTTTCGATACTTCTAGTAAAAAATAAAGGCGTAAAGTCTTGTTAGAAAATATATCTAAATATGTAAAATTATTTATATTTCCGGTATTTGACAATGATAACTCAAGACTCTTTTGGTCATCAGCTTTGAATTTCTAGAAATATCGAAATAATTCAATGGCGTTGAAAAATGTGATTTTTAATATGTTCTCTATGAAGAAGTAGTATCTTTCATAAATAAGAAATAATATATCAGCGTTTGAAATTAGCTGTACTTCGAAGTTTTTATAATAGATGACCCAATCAATTTTTCTGAACGACGGATTAAAGCTTCCAAGAATCTTCAGTCAACTGAATTTCTAGACCTCCGATATTTCACATTAAGAATGTTGTTATTTCTACCGTCCTGAGCCAAAAAACCTTTATTGCACGCGCTTACAAAAAACTAGGAATAAAAACAAAAAGGCATCTTAAGCCTATCGATTAAATCTATCGATTGTAATTAGGATCATCCTCTAGTTACTATTTCTTATAACTAACGCATCTGCATATGGATGGCGGGCACGAACTCACGTTGTCATTTTCAACAAAGAACGTCTAAATTCTTCGGCCATAAATTTTGAATTTTCAAAAGTATTCCAGTAAATTGATAGAATTTCCACGAAACTCTAGATATTTCCTTCTAACATTTTACCTGAATAAAAATAGAAAGATCTTGAAATTAATTATATTTCCAATGTTTCACAATGAAAGCACGAGTTTAAAGCTAAACAAATTTCTAAATTTTCTCATCTACGAATTTTAAATTTCGAATAGCATCCAGAGAATTTCAATAATTCCTAATATATTGCTTTAAACTTTAAGATCAATTTTATTTCAGAGCAAAATTTTCCTGTGTACCATATACCGCGATACTAAAAAATCTTTCATTAGATGAAGTTGTATATTTTTGATACTTCATATTGAAAGACTCCAAAAATGTTGTTATTTTATTTATTTAAATGCCGTAAATTAGTAACTTTCGAAAGCATCGAAATGGACTAACAAAGTTTCCAGGCGATTCTCAATATTTTACGACGAAGGTCCGAACACGTTCAGAGACACTTCGATTCTAGGCCGGCGTCCAATTAATCCTTGCACAGATTGGTCACAGTGTAGCTCTATCGAAACGTTTCTGGCCGTGGACAAAGATTAACATAAATCACGACACGCTGTTCGTTGCCAAATTTAAGGCCAGGTTTGTCGTGTGCAGTTAGCCTGTCTTGGCCGAAGGAACGCATTAAGGGTCTACATGTACGTGGAAATCCAGTAGATACGTACATCAATCTCCTAGACATTTTTGTGACCAAAGTAAATTTGTCTTGCAAACTAAGTAACTACGTTAAATGAGTGGAGCGGCTAAATTATTATGAGACGCAAGACATATAAAAATTTGATGAATAAATTATTCTGTAACAAAGTGCATCTTAGGTGAAGTTAAAAGTGATAAAAAAAAATGAGATGCAATTAAGATGGTTGCACTTTGTACTTACGAGCGTTAGATAGAAAAATTGTATCTTCTACAGCAGTTTTTAAATAAAGTGGTAGCTTGTTTGAGTGTTTATGAAACTTCAAGAAAACTCGCTGAAGTAATATTTTAGTAATAAAAATGAAAAATTTAACAACACCGGGGCACATGTGAATCACCTGTAGACGCGGTAACAGTGAATTTTATATCGAAGACTAACTGATAATAATTTCAATGTTTTATCGAACAGACGGTTCAATGTTTTCTTGCTTTTCTTTTACCGAGAAAAAGAAATTGATCCTTTAAGAAGATCTTTGGCGTAGTATCGAGGGAAGAAATCAGTAATAACTAGATTGCAGATTTTTATGCATGTACGGGAAATTGCGCGAACAATGTGGAAAAATATCTAAAATATCCAAAGTAGAGTAGCTGTAAAAATATTTACTAGGTGAAACAAATTTCTGCGTAAGTTCCATCTCTTTAATTCTGTTCATAGAGCTACAAATTTGCATAAATATCCGCTCTCCATCAACGACGATTCGTTCTAATTTTTCACAAATTAAGAAACATTGCAAGGATAACGAAACGTAAATTTCAATCGAAAATAATGCAAAGAACGTAGCAGATCTACAATTGACAATTAATTTCTTTCCTCTCAAAGAACAAAAACGACGGAATCTCCCGATCAATTTGATATTTATTTGCCATTACGAGACTCTAAATGTAGTCGATATAGAAATTCTGCGTTATATTGTATATAGTCTTTTAAGTTCTCTCCAGTCCAGTCACTAGAAGGCCTGCTTCCTTTGTAAAAGACGCCATTCAATTCTATTCTACGCGATTCGACCCTGGTAATTTGTCCCTGACACGAAAGAACGATTTCTTAGAAGTCCTTGCGATTTCCTTTTACTTGTTATCGGGATTAGCGAAGCTGGCAGAAGATTTTAAGAGAGATGCCCTCGTATCAAAGCTTCGAACAGGTCGGAGATACGATTGCTGACCTTGCTGAAAGTCCTCTTGCATCTGCATTATTGTCAGGGGGTGAGCTAGAGCGTCCTTTGTTCGAAGGGCTTCTTCGATGGCAACTTTAATTACGAATGGTGATTTTAATGCTTCGTCCTTAGGGGTAAAACGTGATTCCGTTGCGGAAACGTTGAGATGAGAATTCTACAGGAAATGTTATTAAGTCATATATTGACGATTGAAATAGTGGAATATTCCGAGGACGTACTTTTTTACAATTTTTTTCCTAATGGCGTAGCAATTGTGCTTTGATTCAAAACGTATCAACGAATTTGAAGGAAGATAAACGTAGTACGTTTCGATTTAAAGTCATTGTTTTATTAGAAATAATTTTTGTTCACTTTTCGTCGCCTTATTTTATTTGATGCATCCGTAAGGAGAGAAAGAATCTGTTTTATGAAAATGTATATTGCTTCATTTATGTTTGAGCGCGAAGCTTAACACGATGAAAGCACAAGTTTAATACGATACGAGTTTTCAGAATTCGAGTAAAATTTTACAATATAGCTAGGTTAATGCATATTAGGCATGATAATTGATGCGTGAAATGAACGAAGCGGATCACTTAAAATATAATAGGTCAATTATGTTCAAAGCGATATATTTGAAAATTTGTACAACGTTATATTTAAATAAATATTCGTGAAATCTCCACGTTACATCTTTCCTATATCTTTAATTCACTTATATTCGTGTATAATACTGGAATTATAAACGAAATGTAATATAAATGTTAAGAAATGCAAATCCTATAAATGCATTATTACTTTTAACATGACAAGAATTTTACATCAAATTTAGCTTAAGCTAGTTACAAAGCTAGTTAGCTAGTTAAATTTGACTTTGCTACGTTTCTCTTATTAATTCTTGTAGCTATTTTAATCAAATGACAGAAATAAAATTTAATTTCAAATTACACAAATTTTAAGTAATTAAAAAATATATTTTATAATGAACGAACAAAGTATTACGAAATTTGTATTCATAAATTTGATTTAAAAAATCTATTTATCAAATTATTTTGGTTTCTTAATCTTTAAAGGTCCACGGTCTAAAATCTTACGGAATTCGTTTTATTTTATGAGATTCTCTTTATATTTGCTTGAAATAGTTACGATCTAAGAATTTGGAGTATTCTGACTGGAGTATTCTACACTTGCAATTAGTGCAGTTCACTTGTAGAAGCTAGAGATTTATTTTATCGAATCGACGTCTCTTCGACGTCTTTAAGAGGCTAATCACAGGTTGGAATAATTGATCGATTTATAATCAACTAGTGCTCTTTTGTATTTTCTATTGAAAAAACTCGTATTAGAATTCGAAAAACGATGGAAACGTTATCTACGTTAATTAAAATTTTAGCGATTTAGTGAAATTTTTGTACAAAATATTTACCAACGGTATTGAGTTTCTTTTAGACAAAAATGTTTTGACGAGGTTTTAAAAAAATAACGGAAAGAACATAACAATTGAAAAACGATGAATGACGAGTGATAAATGAGGGAACGGAAAGAAGTAAAATTTGAGTGGAAGATTAATTACGTATAAGTGATTCATCTTTTATTATAAATATTCCCTGAACCGACTTCCTTTCTGTCAGAATACTTTATTAATATTTGTAAATGGTCCATTTGAAATCGTAAAGAATATTTAAGATATTATTCGTGGTAATTTATCAAGCACAGATATTATCGAGTCATGGACCATTCATGCGCATTCATTGGAAATAATTAAAAAATCAACAATATTAAAACGAATAGTTGCAGGATAATTTAGATGGAAGAATAATTTTAAGAAAAATATCATCCCTAATAGGAAGAGAGAATCGATTTACCTATGGATCATCATAATTATTTGAGGCACGCGTACAAAGAAAAGAAAATGTTTCATTTTGGTAGCATCGAGATATACATCATTTGTCTTTCGTTCCTTTATTATCGTCTCCTCGCATGTGCACCAAAAAACCGCATGCACGCAAACGGGACATAAGAGTAATTTAAGCGAGAAAAAACAGAATAGAAAGTATTGTACGGTACGTGAACGTTATTTAGATTATTCTACATAATTCACTAATTTTAGACCTTTCACGAATTCCAACAAATTATATTCGTTATATTTATATCGTCGTCAAAGTTATCCTTAAGCAAGGATTTTGTTCTACACTTAGAGCTTCCATTTATATTCAGATTCTACTTCTTAGCAGCTTGTGATTGAATGAGCTGCTGTTAGATTAAAGGAAGTTGCATTCGCCACATTGGACTGTCGATTCGTTGCAATTAGAATGATCAATTCTACTGCGTAAAATGGCTACTTGATCTATCTACGTACTTAAGCAGTGCAGTAATCAATTTATAGTTGTTAAAAAAATTTACTCGAAAGACTCTTCGCTCGTTTTTAAAATTATCGATACAATTACGATTACGATCGTCATCGAGACATTCGATCTTGACACGATTCTGTATTGACATGTATTGACGTAGCATCGTGCAGCAGTGATCGCATCTAATATTTATTAGACCAAGCAGCGCAAGGTTTTGTATATTTAAACGCCTTGTGACGCGTAAAAGTCAGAACGGACGGGATTCCGTGGAAATTCCTTGCCACTTTGGAGCAAACATCGCGGAACTAAGAAGAAGATAAAATCTGAGGATCGGTCGACTGGCTGCATTGAAGTGCAAAGCAGGAAACCTCGAAGCTTTACTGCCGCTTATGCAATTGACGACGTTACTGCCGACTTCCTTGTAGGGTGCACGGTTGCTAAACTTCGACGTAAACTTCATGGTTGCCGTCCCAGACGTGACGTTTTTCATCGGCTCGACGAATCACGTTTCGTTACGTAAGGTCTGTTCGCGTTCGATGGCTGTTCTCTCTCGTCGACTTCTTAGCGAATGCTTATTTGTATCGAATTCCATGCTACGATAACGGATATACGAGAATTCACGGATTTAGAGGATTTTACTCAACTGTGAATGTAGAATGAGAAACGTAGAAGTTACATAGGGCGTTCCATGTGACTAGGACAAGCTGTAAGTACGAAACGATAGAAGATTGAAGAAAATTTCATAAGGAAAAATGAAATAGTTTCGAATAATACACGACCTGATGTAATTTGCAAGCGTTGGCAAGATGTTTTAAAGATTAGATTGCCACTTGTGCGTCATTTAGCATCGTCGAATCACCACATCGTTTGGAACCGTTCAATTTTGCTTAATGAAATTCTTTTCTATCCTTCGCCGTTTCAGGATTATAGTTTGATCCAGTTACGCGAGCCACCCTATATAGCCGAATAAAAGAAAGCTCGAGCGAATTTGCTAAGAACCGGATTCGCGATTTGAACCTTGCTCAATCCATCAGGTGTCACTATTGACGCAACATTTCATTTGCAGTTTCTTTTTTAGGCTGTTTACGTTATTGAATCTTATTCACTAAGGTAACGATTACGAAAGCGAAGTGCAAGATTTCCTAATACTTTTCTCGTTACGCACTCTTCTTCTACTTTGAATTCTGTATCATGAAACTTGAAGAAATCGAAGCACATAAATATTTACAGGATTGTGATAAATTATTCTTTTTCAAATTATGGAAATCTCTTTTGCGTCCCTGATTTACCGTATCACGAACTTTTTTAAAATATCTATCATTCCAAGAGATGTTACTGTGTCAATATTTATGCCAAAACGATATATAAATTAGTTTCTTTTTACGATTTTCAATAATATTTGTATGCTATTTTATTGCTTATATCGTATCTTTCGGTGACTTTTCATTTCACTGTCTAAAATTTAAGGGTTACTGATTTTCATTGTAATTCTTTTTGAAGAAATTATTCGTCATCCTCGGCAATAAATTTACCACACGCGTTGCTATAAACATCTAGTTTCTTCAATTTCTTGCGGTTAAAAATATTTTGCAAATGTTGCAATGAACAACAATCAGATAGCATTCCGTTGGGTAAATTGGACGAATCCGATAATTTCTGTACACTCTTCACTGACAGATTGAAGATTAGTATCAACTTGTTAAAAAATAAATTATTGACCAGTTCCAAATATTTCTCTTTAATTGCTGCATTTAATCGATTCGACTGAGAACAGCATTTATGTAAATTAAGAGTTTTGTTATTTAATTGAAATTTATCATAAACAAGTCACTTCCAATTTCCGATACACAATAGAGCTCAATTACGATAGGAATCTTTCGAATAATATTCGAATAATCAGTTATAGAAAAAATGATACTTAATTTCAGATGTGAATTTTGTCTGTGTATGTGAAAATTATTTTCGATTTATAGCAGCTTAAATTGAAGCGCGAATGTTATTATCGAAGAGCGATGGATGTAGAGAAGAAACAATGATTTGATTATAATATTCGTAAACAAAGATGGTTCACGAAACTACTTTACCATTTAATAGATAGATAATAGAAGTTTCGAATAGCATTATAACACTGAACGGAAGCCATTAATTCCAAGTCCAACATGAACACATAGACTGCAACATGAAACTGCAACTGAACTTATATGACTATTAAAGTTCCGTATAACTTTCTACAGAAATTTAAGGCGTTTAAATCAAATCCACCAGCAATGAACTCCAAGTGATCGATAACAGTATTTTCAGCTCGAGTGAACATGAACAAATTGTTGCTGCTGAATTGAAGTTCCGTTAGAATATCTTATTTGAACATTTTAATTATCCATCTAATGAAATTGGTAGATCGATAAGTAAAACGTTTAAACAGGAGATTTCAATTGGAAACATTTAAAATATTGTTAGTTGTTAGTTGTTAAAATATTGGCAAAATTAATCTGTAAAAGGTATCGAAGGTGAAATTCCATCACACGTAAATACTATCCCGATGTTATTTTGTAACCATCGCAAACAACGATCTTTCTATTTTTTATTTAATATCGCATAGCGATGAAACATTTAAATATACATAGCGTTTGTTTAATTCTATTCATCTTTATTGATCTAAAGTGAAAAGGATTAGTTAAATTTTACCGGTAATAGGATAAATCTAATTTTCTTTGACGATAGCTTTCAAGAGTTAATCTAGCAGCTAGTTGCTTATTTTCTAATATTAAAGCTTTACGTAAATTTAGTTTAGAATATCGAATATGTAAATTGATCGTGTCGAAAAGGTTGGTAACTAGATCTTTAACCGCGATAAAGAGCTACTTTACAAAATACCACCACCGAACTGTTAATAGCTTAAATGCACAAAGCTTCGTATGTGCTCCTACCGTAGTTTAGGGTATCTAAGTTAAATCCAGAAGCAATTAATCCAGACTAATAACGGCCACTTTGCAAAATGTGATCATCTAACTATCAATAAACCGATCATCACGTGTCAAACTTTACGTCCAACTTGAAGCATCCATATCAAATTCCTCAATGAGTTTCGATCCTTAATTGTTATTTATACGGTGCAATTTCAGTTGTACACCTTCGCAACGTCAAATGACAATTTCTTACTCGCGTTTCTTTTAGCTGCATTTACCAATTTTTAGCATTTGAAGAAGAAGTGAAATCCTTTAATAATAGAAAAGCACGATCGAGTGAAAAACGACCTAAAGAATGCTGTAAGGTAAAGTTGCAAGTTTTTGAACTGCGCGAAGTAATTAAAATTGAAAATCACATTTATAACAAAGACTTTCAACTCCACTTGTAAGAGACACCGATAATTTCTGATTGATTCAAGTATATGTGTTCTGTGATTCATATATTCTCGCATAGTCATGTATTTAAAAGCACGTACATATTCTCTCTCTTTCTTGGCTTCTTATAGAAAAATAAATGTTAAGATCTGTGTTACGTGCAGTGGCATTTAAGACGTGAAATTTGTAGTATTATGCCATCTTATTTTTGGAACACGCTGTTTAAAGATTCCAAATTTAAACGATAAACAAATCCTTATTCAAACTCACATTTCACGCAAACTATTCAAACCACATTGAAGAGGTTGCTGCAATAACTCGAGTAAATCAACGGAAAGCATCTCAAAATCGTCAAGTCACTGTTTCAACCTCCCTATAAATTCGTAGTCAAATAACGTTCCTAATAACAAACATTTGCGCTCTTGAATACCAAACCTATACCTCTCTTTTTTCTTCCAATAAATATAATGCAATTGAAATATCGAACCTGTCTGGTCTTATCTCTATGAACTTTTCAATTTCTCAACGTCTGAATTCAGACAACCGAACTTCTTAATCAAATCAATCGATCGCAATCCTCGAATCTACCTCGTTCTACCCTACCACTCAAACCACCATCGATCATCACCCGACAAATTACTCATCAGAATAACGCCTCAAAAAAAAAAAAAAGGAAGAAAAGTAAACTCTCTGCTTAACTTAAAAATCTTCGTTTTCAATTAACCCATTTCCAACCATCGACGATAAGTCGTTTACCCAATCCACGCAAACATCACTAGATCAATTAACTTGCTCTAGCTCGGAACATCACCTCAGAACAACTATAAAATACCGCAACCGTCCAACAGGTCATGACATCTTCTCCTATTGAGCATCGAAAGCACGAGTGTTTCGACGAGGTTTGCGCGGTTGGTTGCCTAAATAGAATCGACTGGAACAAACTGGAAATCGGTTGGTCGTCGTCGAACACAGTCCGCGAGCGATGTAGCGCACGGACAAGAACAAATCATGATATCTACTCGTACGAAGCATCGAAAGCACGAATGTTTCGTTCAGATTTTCGCGGTTGGCCGTCTAAATAGAGTGGACTGGAACGAACTGGAAATCGGTTGGTCGTTGTCGAACACGATCCGTGAGCGGTGTGGCGCGCGGGCAAGAAGAGAAGCAGGAAGCGTGCAGAGCTACCGTCGCTGATGCAATTGACGACCTTGCAGCGACTCCCTCCGGGCGTTCCGCAACACGAAGTCGTGTTTGGAGTCGGCAGCAGGGGAAAGAGGCGGTTACGGGTTGGTCGGACGCGACAGAGAGAGGGCAAAAGCGTCGGAGAACGACAGGCTGAAACAGACACACGAACCACACGGAGAAGCAAGGAGGGAATGGTCGTGAGTTGGAAAGGCAAGTTGAAGGAGTAAAGAAGTAAAATAGGGAGAAAAAGAGGGAGACGGGACGAGAGAATACAGGGTGTCGCAAAATATGTAGGAAAATTTCGAGGGTACAGGAACGAATCGGTGTATGTCAGTGTTACGTTAAAAATGTCTTATACCGTGCAAATGGGGATATTTATTTGTTCGTTGCCAAAGGTTTCAGTTGTCGAAACGGTTTATTGATCACGACATAGTCGTTTTGATATAGCTACAGGAGCTACGAATCCTGAATTAGATAGGATCATGGCACGTCGGTTGAAGGATTTGGCAATGAAAAGCTATTTGCGATCCACATAAATCATTCTTAACGAATGACTGACTTGTACTTATTGGCTTTTAAGCTCTCAATTTATAAGATCGATTGTAGGTACCGAAAGCATGAGAAATGTCCATTAACAAGAATGTCGTTTAAGGCTTATTTTTCAAATTATGTGCAACGCTGTTTTTCGTTAGAAATATATTAGCATAAGAAAAGAATCCTTCTTCGATCTTATTCATATTCTTCGTGTTTCTCATTTTAATGTAACAGTCGAAATCCTACCTATATTCTACATCGGTCAACGAAAGTATCATTTGAACACTTACCATAAGAAACTCTAATATATTGGTGTATTGTGTGTCCTCTATAAAACATCTTGAAATTTCATTGACACTATGACGAGATACAACTATCATAATTGTATATATTGGTAAATTCTGAAAACACTCTGGAACCGCCCCTATTCGTAAGTATCAAGACACAGAAAAATATGGTAAAACCTGTGACAGACTATTAGGAAATCGTCGTCAATCCTCGTTTAGCTCAGACTGTAATGAATCTATAAGTTCAATGTTGCAGTAAAAATGCCAAAATCATGTAATAAATTGAAATATGTCGGTTTTGTTTATATTCGTATCTACGTATTAGGTATCTGATTATAGGTGTACCTGTTAGATATTCTGTTATTGCGTTATAAACGTTGTGAATGCTGTAAACAATTCCATACGTCGGATTCAAACTTTAGGGTATTTGATTCATCTCAAATTCTTTCAACGTGATTCAGATCGAAGAGTTGTATAGATGCTAACATATTATCAATTCATTAGTTACCTTCAAAATTCTTATAAACAGTTTTCACAATCTCATGTTATGTAGTTTCAAGTGTTATCCCGTACTAAATCAACATACGGATGTCCTAATATTAATGGCCAGGGATGTACACATATAGTAATTACAATACATTTTCTACAAATGTATGTTTAACAAAAATATATCATGCACATAAATATTAAGGATGGTTCCACTGAATATTCAAGCTTACTAATATAATGAATAATTAACTATACATGTACCTTTATGACCTCTGTCTGAAATATGTACATCCGCTAAATATCTTGTTTTTTCTATGTAACGTACATTTTCAGATATGTTTCAAACTTGATCAATGTAATCGTCATAGCCGAATCTCATTACGACGTTAATGAAATTCCAGAATGTTTCGTACAAGACACGTACGTGACATGTTCATAAAATATCTCTACAAGTAAGCAACTGTATATGATTTGTTTCGGTTGGTGGATCTCAAAGTCAGAAACCTGAAGCGTGAATGAGACGGAGAGAAAGGTTCAGTCGCTGATTCATTGATGCCAGCACATTTCTACCGTAAAGTAGTAGAGTAGAGTTTTCCATCGTTTTCTGATTTCGAATCAACCCCATAAACGTTACCCACACATTCTGTGACACCCTGTATAAGAAGGGGTAGGGGTCGAGGAAGAAAAGGACGAAATCGAAGTAGTAGAAAAGGATAAATAGAAGGGACGAAGAGGATGAAGGAGAAGGAAGAGGGGGATGAGTAAAAAACGAAGGGACGAAAGAAAAAAGAAGTGGAGGAGGAGGAGGAGGCGAAGGAGGAGGAGTCAAAAAAGAGGAGGCAAAAAAGCGTGGAGAGGTAGAGAGACGGATGAACGGAGAAGGTTGAAAGAGGGTTGCATGTTAGTTAAAGAAGGAAACGACGAGGTGAGACAGGAAAATGAGGAAAGAGAGAGAAAGAGAGGGACGAGCTTACGCAAGATTCTCCCGCTTCTATATTTACTGTAAGAACCGACTGGTCTCTCCGGCAGTTTCTCTTTGGTATCCCCCGACGAGCCAGTTTTACGCTTCGTTTTCATGATTCATTCCTGTCCACCACGTGGCCCAGTCGACGACGCTTCCCACGACGGGCTACTTGTTCGAAGAACGACCGCGACGACTTTGTAGGCCAAAACTCGTTACCCGCGCGTTGAGTAAATTGCACGAAATACCGAGAAACTGATGAGCTCTCCCAATGGGAGGCTTCGACCAGCGATCTAGCCAATTTTTCGTAACATGATCGACGGACATCGCGGAGACAGGCTTCGTCCTCGTTATTGACGCTAATCAGTAATCTAAATTTTCGTGATTGATTGGTAGTTTGCGCGAATTTATTTTGATTACCTTTTACATAGGTTTTATGTGATAGTTATGAATATAACTATGGTAATAGGTTTGTTTATAGAGAGCATTATGGAGTACGTATTTTAAAGGGAATTATAGTTGTAATATTTTTAAAAGAAACTTTAACTTTGCGAGCGTCATACAAGTATTTACTAAATTTATGTTTTTTCAAATTTGTTAATTTGATTGTTTATGCTTCGGGCGACTTTGTAAAAACAATTTTAGACTTGTTTTCTGTTGTGGTTTCATCTAAAAAATTGAAGGTATTGTGCAGCAATTAATCTTGTAGGACATTTTCCGTTCTGCAAATTTAATTACTTCAGCTAAATAATTGAAAACAAGTTTATCCAGGAATAAATTGTAAATCGAGGTCTGGAGATTTTTATGAAATTAAAAAAAAATTATTTACTAAATAGAAATATATTTTACGAAGATCGTATAGAATTATGAAAGAAATAAATCTCGATGAGATATCATAATAATAATTAGATATATTAACTGTCGATGCTGAGATGTTTTAGAATTAATAATTGTTCGTAAATTTTTCAAACTTTTATGTCATTATCTTTTCTATAACAAATGTTTTGCCTTTCACAAATCTCGGTATAAAATTTGATATACGCAATATGGGTAATAAATATTAACCAACGTATATTGCAAGATATACATTAGCTTGATACGTATGCTTTTAATCAAATTAAAATTTTCATATCTTGCCAGAGCGCAGAAAACACGATGCAAAACAATATTTACCTTAATAATTCAAGAAACACGAAAGCTACACGAAGAATACAGCTTAAAATAACTGGAAAATTTCTTTCTCTAGTAAAATAATTAATACTTTGTGAGTAAGTTTCATACCGTGCCAACAATATATTAAAAAGAATTTTACATAATTATATATCTATGCAAATAGGTAATTCGTAGCCATGGCGAACTATAAATAAACAACAAAAGCATTTGCAAAGTTCAAGACAGCTATTAAAACAGTGTGTTTTAACCGGGTTTATTCCTAAGTGATTATCATGCATTTGCATATGGAGGAATTCTTAATAATCGCTTTAGGTACCATTAAATTTTTCAGTTATGCATATCATCTAGGTTAAGCAATGTGGAAAAGAAATGAGAGCAAGTAATAAAACTTCATGTACTCGTTCGTTAACCGTGCAATTTTAAAACCGAGCCAGATATTGTTTTTAATTATCCGGCTAACATAAGCAAAGAAATATGATTATACAATATATCGGAGAATGCGAATAAAAAGCCGACTCGAAGAGACGTTCATAATTACGCGAAATGTTATCAAAAATAACTTTAATTGCTTTGACTCGATGAAACAAGTGCATAATTATTTTGAACCGTAATCGTACTAATGAAAGAACAATGATATAGATAAAAAGAGAAAAACAGAATAAAGAATATGCAGATAAATATATGTTGGAAGAAATCCCGAGCAAAATTTGATTTTCTACAAATATATTATGGAACTCTAAATAATTCATTTTTCATTTCTGCTATCGGAAAGTAGTTTTAAATCGAAAATCATAAATTCGTACTATGTTGCTTTTGAAGTTCCTAAAATTTTTCAAATTGTTCAACATATAAATGACGTTGTTCTTGATTTAATTATTATTTTATTAATACGATCATTTACTTATTTCGAATAATAATGGCAGGAATACAGTTATTAGTTAGTATTAGTTTTAGTTAGTTATGTGATAATTAACATTCGTGTATTTAGTGTTCATAATAAATAGGTCAACGTAAACATTTATGCGGAACTACGGGATTATTACTTTCCCATTCAATTGATTCATTCATCAAACATTTAATTGAAATTCATATATCAAACTCTGAATTTCTTGATAATTTCGACTTCAAATGCCAAACTGTACAAACAAATTCATCCAACGCTTATACCGCGTTGAGTGTATCCTCGTTCTCGTTCCATCACGAACTAAATTCAACAAATCAAAATTATTTTAATAAGACTTTTTTCGATCGTAAAAGTGCAATTTTCATTGATTTCTCTTCTCGGTTTTTAAATAAAATTAATCTAGTTATAAATAACCTGGTATCTTCGATTTCCAATCTCCAATCACATAATCAAATTCAACAATAATTAAAAAATTAAAATTATCTCAACAAGACACTTTACAATCACTCTTCCATTACTTCAAACAGAACTTTACGTTATTTCTATTCCCCGTTTTCACACTTTATACATCAAACTCTAGATTTCTTGATCTCCTCAATTTTCTATTTGCAACCACGCAATCAAACTCATAAACAAATCCGATTTAATTTAAAATTCTTCTCAATAGCAAAAACAAAACTTTCCCCGTTTCCAAACAAAATTTACCATCAGCCCTCGAATTTCTTGGTTTCTGCGATTCGCAATATTCAACTATACAAACGCATCAACAATGGATCCGAACAAGAGTTTCGAATCAAACATTGTTTTCCTTCGATCACGAAAAATGAAACTTTGATTATTTCAGATAAAACCTTCCTTTCTTTCTGCCGATTTTCAAACAAAATTCACCATACTTAATCATGTTAATCTCTTTGGAACGCAAAATTCATCCCCCCTTGAAAATTCGACAAAAAATTACGGGATAATTTTCCATCGTTGATTTTCCGAGACAAGCGAAGAGGTAGGTAAACGTTCTATCGCGAGTGACTTTAACAATCGATCGAAATTAATTCAACTGGCGATCGATTCGCGAACAGGTCGATGTCGCGGCGTGAAATCGCACGGGAACTCGTCTTAATAAGTTTTTAATTCGCGGAGTATTAGCATCGGTCGGCCGGTTTTATGGTCGGTAAATTATGGTTTCATTTATTCAAAAGGTTGAACGCGTGAAAGGCCGCCGGCTCGGTACTTAAACGAGCTATCCATATTCCGGTGCACGTATATTTTAAATACCTGTATAATTTTCGTAGTTTCGGCGTGGTTCGCCACAGAACGCTGAATTAATTTCAACGGAACGAAATTTCCGCGTCGACTTTCGTCCCTTTTTCCTCGATGAAACACACGCGTCGCCTGCAGAGGTATGATTTTCCCGATTTTTTCTCGCAGAAATCGTCGAGCAGCACGCGTTACGCATTTTTTCCTCGATCGTAGTTTCCCTTGGTTTTTTCTTTTCGATTTTTCTAATCCCTGCTGTTTACGGAACAGTTGAGTTAGGAAGAATTGCTCGGCAAAGATCTAACTGCTGTAAATATCGACCGTAAGCGACAGATGATGTTAAACAGATTCAGATTTACATGTGCACATTTAATTCTAAATCTGATCCAACAACAACTTCCGATATTTGCAATTGCCGAATTACCGTTAAACGCGTTCCTTTCAGTTGCCCTAAATATAAAGAGTCCCGTTGCAAATTCCACATCAGAGAAATTCTAAATGGAAATTTCAGTAACGGAAAACAAATGTCAATTTCGTCGTGTCATTTTAAATGACACGGTGTTGTATAACAGGATTTAATCCCCGTAATATTTTCAATCTTCATTGTCGTCTAATAACCACACGTGCGTGGCTAATGCGACGTTAAAATCTACGAAAAAAGAAAGATCTCCGAGCTTTCTTCTTTTTCTCTAATTATAGTTGCATCAACCGTTCGCGCGAATTATTATATGACGACGCAAGAAATGAAAAGTTAGGATTGTACTAAGTTGGCTGGAATGTAATGTCGGCTTTTGATTAAATTAAGAAAACCAGTCTGAAGTAATTAATACGTCACGGTTTACGACGAAATTATTTTATAATTTAACATTAATTAATAATAAATTAAATGATATTAATGTTTATAAAACACTTGATTCACGTTCGAACTTAACAGTCCGTGTAGTTCGAGCAATTTTATTTGTATTTTAGCAAAATTAGACATGGAAAATGACGAAGCCTGTTCTTAGCTTAATCATGTTACACGTATTTGAAAAATGTGTAAATGTAATTACCTGGAATTCTCTTTCATCTTCTCTGTTCTACAGATACGACACCATGACATTATAATTATTATCAGTCACTGCAAAATTATTCAACTAAGGGAAAAAGGGAAATATAAGGTATTGGTTCCATCTTTTCACGTAATTTAATAATCCTCATGTTGATTTATCATATATTTATCTTCTAAATTCTCCTCAACAGCGCTTTTTATATCGAATTGCTATCGGTAGACTCTTTCATTGGAGAATAAAATTTTCTATCGTTAATGTGATATTGCATACATAATTCATATGTGATTTTCTCTTGAGAAAATGAACTAATTTTATGCCTCGACTCTCCTCAAGTCTCTTAGGTCCCAATTCTGCAAATTACAATTTGATCGTGTCTTATCGCAATATATGGTATCTACATTGGTTTTATAGAAATTATTCTACATCGTCTAACGTTGGTTGCTTTTTGTCATTTTTTTTTTTTTTTTCTTAAATATTTTCTTGTCTCTTTGAGAGTTTGAAAATTTTAACTCGAATCGTTCGAATTGTCGTATATGTTTTCTTTCGAGAGGATGTAATAGGATGACTGGGAAAACGGAGAGGATAACGGCAGGTGCTTTCCACCGGCGAACTGTTCGCCGAGGACGCGTTTGTTTGGGAAACGTCGATGAAGACGACGTGCACGGCTGAAAGGATTAGCTCGTGATCCGACGGTTGCCAGATGAGAAGTTGCGAGCGAGCGTCGCGGCCCGACGGTCTTTCGTCCTTTGTATTTTGTCGACCATGAACTCAGTGATAGTATCTTTCATCTTCTTTCTTTTTCAAATGTCTTCATCTATTTAACATCGTTCGCCATTTATTGGTGTTCATTGTAGATTCTTTGAACGCAGTATGATTTTTGTGCGCAATTTTTCTGTGGTTAGGTTTTACAGTTATGCGCTGTGATATTGATCGGATATTAATTTTATTTTTATTGAAGTAATTTAAATATCTGTGATGACGTTATTTTCAGTACACTCTTATTTATAACTAGGAAAACAGCTGATAATTAGTTTTATTTATTTTAGACAGACAGTAGTCTTAAGAAATTTTACAAAATGATAATTAGATACATAATAGTAATGATTTCTTTGAATTTTGGTGATGATGTTTATTACTGGATGTAGGAGAAATGCGGAGTCGGAATTGAGGAAAATATAAGCTAACGAATGAAACGTACGAAGTATAGTCTGTTATTAGGCTTCTTTCGACAATAATTTTCACGTCAATTTTAGATATTGAATTTTTATATTGAGTAGTATAGTCTTATCTCTTTGAAAAAATTAATGGGGAATTATTTGAAAGGCAAATTAAGAACTTACTAATAGTTTCTTTTTAGGAAGTATATTTTTCAGGAAAACATACCATCATTTTCGAAGTTCATGCTTTTATTGTAAATTTCATATTGTTAAGTATTTAGTTTTTGAAATATTGAAATTATAAGTCGATTATTAATCCCTTGTATTACTTTAACGGGTAATTTAACATTTAACGTCATTTTCTTGCAAACGATGATTTCAATAAATTATTTCATCGAAGTCAACTTAATTTCCATGGAGAGCATATCGAATCCACAAATTTTGCATGTAAGCTTATCAAGTTTAGCATACGATGTTTCGTCTGCCTTTTCGATATTCTATAAAACCTTGAAATAATCTAATGTTTAATAATTAATTATTCGTTCTAACAATCTCTTCATTTGTTTATTCTAAAAAATTCATACCTCTAAAAATTTCTAAAAAAAGAATTATCTTCGTGTGTGACTATATTTTTCATAAAGGGAACGACAATAATTGTGTACGTCTTATTGCAAAAAGAGGAAATTCGAATAAGTGATCGATAATCGTATTATGAGATTGAAAATCAGTTTAGCTGTAAAATACCGGTGTAAACCGATGAATAATTGAGGATTGCAGTTTGGCGTGAAAATCAATTCTAGTTGAATAGACTGTTTTGCCTTCGTTTCTATGCTGTTCCGTTCGATGCATACAGATTATTTTATCAATATTATTCATCGAAGAGGATTAAACTAGCGAGCGAAGGTGGAAAGGAAAAAAATAAATAAATAGCTTTGCTTTTACTTCATTTAACGCTTATCAATTGGCAGCGTTTGTCGAGGGAATTTTCGAAGGGCGGCGTTGAATAAAATTTTCAATTTCAACTGATGAATTGAATTGGAAAACGAGACAATAAAGGAAGTTTAATTTTTTGTGAAAAAGTTCATTGATAATACCGCGATTGAAATTTCCAAGTTATTCATTTATTGGATAACGTATCATACACCTATCGATGACTTTTTAATTTAATTGAAGTTCAATATGTTGCGGCACGTAAAAAAAGATATTCCACGGTATGGAGAATGATTTTTATGCCCCTTCTTTTTGATTGGGTCAACATTTTTTTACTCAAAAGTTTATTACGTTATTAATCAGCAATCGCTTCTTTGCATAAGAAAATGGAAAATGGTAATTATACATTTATCCATAAAATACAAGATATGATATAAATCTCTGTCATAAAATTTAATTCTCCATGGTGTAATGTTCACTTACGCGTAGTTAATTCTGCATTGATAGAAAAAACATTCGACGAAATAAAAAAATAAAATTCATTTATAAAGTGGATTAAGTAATACGTGATAAACACTCGTCAATTATATTTATTCGAAAAAGGTATGCGATACAAATGGATCGAAATATCTGACTCGTTGAAGAATACGATGTTATCAAGTGGAATTACAGCGTTAATAAATTAATACAATTCTCGTATCTGAAAACAAAAGCAGTTTATTTATATTAAAATGTATAATAACATGAAATACATTGAAAGTACACATCGTGTGTTTCCTCATTCAAGAAATTTACGATCTACATAAATTTAAAAAATTCCTCTTTCATTACGAAATATGATATTATCGATTAAAATATCTAGGAGTCTCATTGTAAACTCGTATTGGAAAACAATTATTGTAAATATATGTACTTTAGTAAATTTTCCAAACAAGACTAAGATTTAAATGCGCGCCCAAATAATTTCTCATTCGTTGTAAAATATTAATGTAACGACCCATAAAATTTTAAACAATTCGAGAAATTTATACAATTTATTTGTATTAAATAAATTCCAAGTAAAAATATCTACCATCTTATTTGCTAAATTCATGATTTTATATACTGCGATTACAATAATTTAGATTATTTGTTGCAAGCATAATTTAATTTAACTCGGGTAAAATATTAATTTTACCGTAGATGAGATGATAGTATCGATTAAAACGACATTTCGAAAATTAAGCTTCGACGAGGGAAATTTTTCTCCTATAAATATCTTTCTTTTGAATCTTTAATTTTTATTGAAAAAGCTTTCGAGTATTTAACGAACAGTTGTATGATGCATAACAGTAGAAATAATTAATAAGTATCAGAGAACTGTTTCAAATCTTTTGAAACTCTAGAATAATAAATAAATTAGGTTTGACATAGAATTAAATATTAGACTTACTACAGATAGACTTAAAGATTAGACTTAAAAAACATACAACCGATTTTCTCGCTGACATACACACCATCCACAATTGGCGAGCTGAATATTACACTTGTGCAAGTGGAGATATTAAACATTTGAATTTAATCACTGTGTTTCTATTCAGAAAAATCGATCCTAAATAAAAGTTGATCTCATCTTGTATATATTATAATAGATCTTATGGATTGTACGCAGTCTGTTCATCTTTGTATATTAAAATTTACAAATCTTATAAATGCATAAATATTCGCAGTTCGGTTATGACTTCACTCTCGTTTTCGTGACTTGAAAAAAATACAATAAATTCTTTACAGCAACAAACGTAAAATTCATTATTTATTATTATGGGATTTTATGAATTAGTTTATGAGAAATATCAATGAACTACCTCACTATCATTACGATTCTCACCGAGTCAGTTAATGACAATTATTTACGATTAAATCGATTCAACGAATTTCTTTACGATTTTTTTGAAAAACGCGCTATATTTTATCGAATGATCGCTATTGGGTTGGCAACTAAGTGATTGCGGATTTTGTCAATATCACCTAATGACAAAATCTGCAATCACTTAGTTGCCAAGCCAATATAATGAGAAACCTAAAAAAAACCCTCTTGCAGGGAAAAATAAATAAATTGGAAATTTTCTAACTTCTACAACCTCGAAATCGACGAATCGGCGAAAATCCTCTGATTTCGAAGCGAAGCACGATCGCTTTAAATACTTAACATCGCGTTTGACGGAGAGTTAAATCGCTCTCCCGGCAAATCCTTCAATTGTCGAATTAACGCGGCACCGAGTACCTTGCGGCCGGGTTTAAGTTACGCTCGTCCTCCGCCTCGACGCATCACGAGTAACGAGATTACCGACAAACAGGTAAACGCGTTCTGGATTCTAGTTAACGCGTAAATAGGTTACAGCTTCGTGGCAGTGCTGCCTTGTTTTATCCTTTCCTCCTTCTTCTCCTTCCAACACGCGTAAACACCACTGTCTAAAATTATTGGACTCTGAACTAAGTCTTTGGGTTTATCACGTTAAAGGAACTCCTTGCATTCTCCTTTAACTCAAATCTGTCTATTAACCTTCCAAAGGGATGAATGGTGGAAGGTAATATTACACTCGAAGATCATAGAGGAAAAATACGTCGAACGAACAAGAATTTAAAAATCGTTCAAAAAGTTCACTGAGATACATCACACGTCATATAGCATCACACAGATCACGTGTTACATTTTCTCATTACACAATTTAATTTATTAATTAACGATTAAATACTCTATCGAGCATCCCCAAAGCCACTGACACCGAAGTCCACGATAGCGTTGCCTAATCTAAATCCCAACAGGTTCGAATTAAACGGAACCTCAATTCGCTTCAATCGTTAAGCAATGTTGCACGAAAGCTGGCCAAATCGCGGATCTGGGCCATAAAAGTCTCGTTCCAGCCGAGAAGTTATTGGTCGTGTTGTTCGGGTCGTCGCGAGGTGAGCACAAAGAGCGCGGCGCGGAACGACACGACGAAGCTCCTCGGAAACAATAGCGGAAAGAACGCGCTCGCCGGCCATAATTCCCTTTACTTTGTGTTGTGTCACAAAGTGCTGGACGATATAAATGTTTTCATAGGCGGTGAACGAGCCGAGCTGAACGTCTGTACGACGTTCACGCGAACTTTACGCGGACGTCGCGCGTCCAGCCCCTATAAACATTGATATCACGACATGACATTTCAGCGATTCAACGGGACAAAATTATTTTACCCGAGAAATATTAATTTTTGTTAGTTTTATTGGATTTTCTGCTCTTTGGTTTTACTATATATTTTATTCTAGTTTTGCTCTCAATTTTTATATCTTTCGGTTGAGTATTAACCAGTTGTCTGGTTGAGATGGCTGTCTGGTTGAGAACAGCTCATAATTTTTATCATTCCACACTATTTCGTTTTGTTTTCTAAGTTTCTACATTTTTAAGGAACTACAAATCGAATTGCGATTTATTCGTAACGATTGTTTAAATGGAACGTCTTAAAGAGTACAGTTTAATAATGCTGATTTCTAATTTAATGTTCCTTATGGTTGTGGAAAATGACGTTTAAACCGTGTTTGCGCATTATAGATTTTGTACAGTGTTCGTGGATTGGAAAATTAAATTACAGAGAAGACTGCACGACGCAGCGTCTGATTTTCACAGAAACCATAGGATTAAATTATATAAAATCATATAAAATTATATAAAATAGCAGTGAAACTTTTACCAATTCGCAGCAATCCATATAGTTTGGTTTGAAACGGCTAGATTACATTCGTTCAAAAATTGATTATTCTTTACTGTTTCGATCATCAAGAGCCATCAAATATTTACAATTTTTCGGTACAAAACTTGCTGGACCAAATATTGTTCGTCGGTTTGCAGTTTACACGAACCTTGCAAGCCGCATCGTCCAGCTTTGATCACCAGCTTAAAGCCTGATTCATACTAACGGCCAAACGTACGGTCAGATCGCGATCAATCAAAATCGAGGATTTCACCGAGGCGTTCACACCGAAACCACCAGAAACAATCAAATCTCGTCGCAATGTCTCTCATTTTTATTCGTTCGCTCGAAGAAGGAACAATATCGTTTTTCGACTGTACTTTAATAAAAGTCGCGTTAATTTTAATCCAGCAGGATATTGCGTTACAAATTATTACAAAGAAACGATGGTCCTCGATATATCGAATTAAACGCTCGTCCTTCATGTTCCTTTTCGAATGTTGACCACGGCCTTTTGATCGCTAACAAACCGACGCCACGGTCAACAGATTTTCATTTGACTTATTACTGCGTATGTTCTCATTGGATTACGCGTACGTGTAAGCGATTTGGATCGATGGCTGATTCGCCGAGATCTGACCGTATCGTGGTCGCTAGTGTGAATCCAGCTTTAATCAAACGATAAAATCAAGATCGTCCTTTTTTCCCCCGTTGGGCCCCGCGATAGAGACCGTTGCCCGTGGAATTAATGTCGGCGTTACTCACGCAGCTATTGACCTCGTTGCGAATCCCTTTTGTCTCGACGATCGCGAGACGCGAGAGGATCGGCCGAGTGTTTTTTAAACGCGGCGCCCGCTGGAAATTCGACGGAACGGAAGTGGATGGCGCGAGGAAAGGGACGCTGGTGTGCGTTGAATATTATTGTGACGGTTGAATTGTGCTTTGCGCGGAACGAGTGTTGTGTGGGTAATGGTTGTTAAATTGTGAGGCTGGAATTTTTGTTTTTTTTTCTTCTGCTTCTTTCTTTTTTTTTTTTTTTTTGATTCGTGGATGGATGCGTTTGAATCGAAGTGAATGGAGTCAGGGAGGGGACGTTAACGCGCAGTTTAAGTATCTATTGTGTTGTGTTAATAGGAAGATACGAAATGTGTTATTAATGGTGACGTTAATAGGAGGTAATGCGTTGGGTTGAATAATAAGTTCGTTTGCATTTACTTAAAAGAGCATTTAATATCATTATTTTTAGATATCAAAAATTCACAATCAAGAATGTATATATTATTTTGTTTATATTGTTTTCCGTAAACTTGTTAAATGGTCTATTTACTCCGTCGCTGTATAGCTCTTTATTTTTTTTATTATAACTTTTTTTTTCAATTGTTTAATAATTTCTTGTGGAGAGAATTCTCTCAAAATTCAATTAAAAGCTAAAAGTTTTCTTTGAACATTCGAAAGTTGCTTTTATTTATTTAGTATAATTAATCGTTCGAAAGAAATGGATTTCAAAAGACAAAATTCTGTTAATTCAGCAAATGTTTCTCAGTTAATTTATGCGAGTTTGAAATATTGCACATGGTTTTCGTTTTGTTTTAAATGCGAAGAAATTTAACTTCGTTAAAGCTATTTGAAATCCTAGCATTTCTCCTCTCGGATTTTTCTGTATATGCTTCATATTTTTGTAATATATTTAATATTATTATTAATTTTCGAACTAATATTTTCATATTTCCTCGATACACCACTGACGGTTCAACGAACTTATTATTCAATATAATACTTGTTTCTGAACAGATATTTTTATAAGGTTGTTTCAGGAGTTGTGAAACTTTCAATTGATATTAATAAATAGTATTAATAAAAATAAAATCACGTGCCTTTCGTTCTATTGTAGTTAAGACCATTTGAATTTTACTCTGCAAGTTGTGAAATTACTTCTTAAAAGAAATATTTCTTAAATATATAATGATGTACGCGTTAACGCGTATATCAGTGCAGGGTTGTAACATAGCAGCGAAATATCTATAATCTGACATTTTACCTGCGAGATTTCTCAATTCGATAGAGATTGAATTAGCAAAATGTATTTTAAATGGTCGTCAGCAGAGTAGAAAGATTCGTGATAAGTGGACTGCGGATGTTTCAAACAAAAAAAAATGTACAAACTACGTTATAATATGTAAAAGAATCTGCAAGTATCTGAAAGTAGAATACTCGTGATAACGTTTAATAAGTGAAACAAATCTCTATTTAAATGATGCAACTTCAACTTACAGTAGATTTATCGTAACAGCGAGGGTAATACAGTTTTAAATAATCGTAATCGCTATACACAATGTCCCAGTAATTATGGTACAATTGAGAAAGGGGTGATTGCATGTGAAAAAATGAATAAAATTATTACGTGAAAATATAGAGGAAAAATAATTGAGAGATACGTAGAGTAAAATTATCCATTTCATAGGACGTTTCCAAGAAAATCAAGTTTGTAACATTTTTTCTTTCACGGTTTCGTTTCCAAGACATTCGACTCGTTTAATCAAAAAGTTGCACGATACATCGATACACGCAAACTTGAGAAATTTTCAAATTCGATATTCTCGGAAACGCGACTTCAAATGAAAGAATATTGTTCCATGTCTTTTCTATTTTTTCATGTAGAATCACCGCGAATGAGTATCGACGATATAAATTTACATTCGTGATACATTTTTTCCTCGATGTAGCTTCTTATATTTATACAAAAGTTTTTTCTGAAATGTAAAGTGAGAAGATACGACTATAGTCGACTCGTTTTACAAATTTTAGGAAAGACGAAGGCGGTGCATTCCGACGCAGGCTGCAGCAGAACGTTGCCAGTCGCCTCGTCTTGGAACGGACAGGATGTGAACTGCAATGGCAATAATAATGGGGGTAACAACTTGGTAAAGAGGGAACCTTTGGCTTCGGTGCCTTGTCAGGTTGCCGAAGTTTCAACTTCTCTTCATGCTACCACCACTTCCGTGAAAATCGAACCTGTCCCACCGAAATCAGAAAATGGTAAGTTTTTATCATTGGCAATTAGTGTCAATTAGTATACAGTCGCCTGGAAAAGTCTCGGTACATTTTTATCGCAAAAGGGACATTTTTATCGAAGTAAATTATATGTGGTATAATAACATTTAACGTATATTTTATTTTCTAAGGAGGAATAAACAATGTGTTGCAAAAAACCATCTTTTTACAGAGATTAAAATTGAGATTAAAAGAAATAATTGAATAAAATAAATCTTATAGTTTGTCGTTTGTCGTTATATTAAATGCATTAATATTGCAATGAATTTTTCTGGTATTTTATTTTAAAAAAAATAGCTTTTATATAAGGTGTATAAAGACTTTTGAGGATGGCTGAGAGATATCTCGTCTTTTGGGATTTTTTAAGGGCATATTTTTATGTGGTACATGAAATAACAGAATGAAGCGTTACGATAATGGTTTGAATGATAATATGTATTTAACAAAATGCGTGTACGAATTCTCGTGTGTGGATAGAGAGGTATTTCTGAACTTTGTTCGTGTAAGATTTGAAAGCGATGAAAGTGAAAAAGGGAACAAGTTATGAGAAATGTGTGAGTGACATTCGCTGAATATACGCAGGGGAGTACGAATAGGTTTGACTACACGAATATAGAAGAATTTACATACTTGGTTGGACAAAGCATAATTTTCATAGTCATCTCAATTTGCTTTAGATAAATGACATTGGTAAAATTATCTATTTTTCTCTAGAACTCGTGAATCATATCTAATGTAACACTTGGGTAAGTTAATAAAATAAATCAGTAGGAAACAGTTTTATTAAAAAGAATTTTTTTGATGGTATAAAATCTCGCGTTTTATACTTCTCACAATCACCGCCGAACTAGATTTAACTTTCCTTGTCACATTTGTTCAAACATAATTGCTTCATTCGAGGCATTTTATGTGGAACTTTATCGCTAAATTTATCTGTGAAATTTGCGAATTGTCTACTGTCATATCGTCGGTATGTTTGAAACGTGAAGCATCTAAAAAATTGGAAATTTCGAAATATTTCAAGGAAATGACTCTAAACGTGAACTATCTATATTCTGGAATTAATAAAATCGTGCTATTTTATAACCAGAATGTCACAGTTCAAAAACTATTTTAATCTATCTTTTTTTTTTAATAACAAACAATATAATAAACAGTATTTTACTAAAGTTCCTTGAAATTGAAACCCCCTAATTCCCATTACCCGAATAGTAAAAGAAGAGAATTGTTTTCATCGCTAAATGATCGAGTATTTTCTTCGAGTTACTTTTAATTTCCTAAGAATTTTACTCTTCCTTGTTGTGCCAATTTTCCAACAAATAATATAGTATTTTCAAACTATTTTACTTTCTACGAATAACGTTTGTAATTATCGAAGTATAAACTTGAGAAACTAAACCAAAATGGGAAGAAAAAGATAAAATAAGAATCAATGAAACACATGCTATCAAATTATATATAACGTAGCTACTTGCATGTCGTAGTGCAAAGGGTTAAATGTGCAATTAATCGCAATTTATTTTTTTCACTTTGAATTTTTAATTACAAACTTATTAATGATAATTTTACTTTTCCTTCGGTTATTATTTTACGTCGATTGTCGTTCTGTTTGTGCAATTACAGTTACATTTATTTATTAATACCGTTGAGAATTAGATAACTGAAAAGAAATTATTTTTTTCTTTTACAAATTGTTCTAATTTTATATATAAAATAATATGATCTATAGTTCGAACAGCAGACTTCTAGAATGACGCAACTTGCGAAGTTGGAAATTTTTTACGCGAGTTTGATCGTTATAATATTACCGGTGATTGATGATACACTGGCGTAGTTTTTAATTGGAGTTTTGGCAAGTTCGCGATGCACAGGTTTTAATGGGTTGTTAGAGGGAACGCAACGAAATCTTTGATTTCGTTTTGCCGTTGGTCGTGAAACTAATTTGAGGGCCGTGAAACGAGTTTCTTGCTCGATATCTGGATTCTGCTTTGCTTAAAGTAATTCCGTAAGGAGTTTCAAATAGAACTGTTCGTTCAATTCGCGTGGAAAGTTTCAGGTCGCTTCAACGCGCTATTGTATCCGCTCGAATTTATACCTCGTTAATTTACTTTGCTACCCTTGCTGCTTTGTTCGTAAAATAATCCATTTGATTTTCACGATTAATATTCGAAGGTGAGAGAGCGTATGAAATATAGCAGATGAATGGATAAAAGGGAACGGAATAAAATTTCAAAGAACGAAGGAGAAAGAGAGTTTAACTAGGTTTATTAATCCAATCCTATTTGTCGCAAGTTTCGTTACGATTTATCTTATATTACATGGTTAAGTAAATTTTGATACAAAGGTAATTTGTAAATAGAAAAGTTACTACTATAGAATTTTTTTATACGATTACGTGGATGGTTACCTGAAACCAGGTAATTATGGAAAAAAATTCATTTTTTCAATGCCAATAGTAAGTCAATAATTTTTTATAGCGAATATCGAAGTGCATCGATTAATGCATAAAAGAACGTACGATTTTAGTTAAAAGACTGTTAAACAACTTTAGCCGCAAAAAAGTTATTGCTGCCATATTATAGCCTGTTCTATGCTGAGCAATTTTCGTTAATAAGGATTTCTCATATTTCCAAAGGCAACAATTTCAAAGAATATTCAACAGCTAATTCTCATCGGACCACCCTGTATGTATATTTATATATAAATTATAACAACGTAATATTATATACAGAGTAGAATTGTATATAACAGAGTAGAATTGTACGAACGTTCATGAAAACCAGTATAATAGCAAAAGGAGATTTTTCTCAGAATTCGTAGTTCCTTCGAACCCTTTTCTTTCTCGAGCTTCCAGGAAAAAGCGATCGGACAGCTGTTGCTGTGCACACGAGGCGTGACGTGGTCGTATCGTAATTAACGATCGTAATTCAAGCTGCGTGTTATCTTTCGAGCGTCTTATCCCGCATGGACGTTTCTCCAAGACATTATTCAATAATCGAAATTAAGATCCACAGGAACGATATCCAGGGCTATTTCGCGTGGGTCTCGAGCGACTAAGGATACGCGAACGTTGTTAGCGTTATCGATTAGCGCAATTAGGACGGGAATACCTGAGTCGTGTGCCCCTGGCTGGATAATAGCGAGTTTTTATCAATGGCAGAATTTTACTGCGACGCTGTCGGGCATGTAATTAAGCGATTTACATTTGAACGGGAGGTCAGATCGTTTGCACTTATCGGAAAGTTTGCCTCGTCGATTTTCCACTTTTTTCCGCGACATCGTTGCTAAAACGGACGTGAAAATATTATTCCTCGTTTCGTGCAAGTGTTGTTTGAATAAGATTTTTTCGTCTTTTCTTTTCCTCCTGCAGGGTTTTACACGGTGAACCGAGCAGAGTGCGAGAGAATTACAAATTTCTAGCGTTCAGGGTTTCGAAGTGGTTTTGGAAATACTGAAAATTGTGTAAAAAAAGAAAAAGGAAGTTCAGCTTTCGATCGATTCTCTCCGAGGTGAATATTTGATGCGACTTGTTCAGACATTTTATTCTATTCTATGAACATTTGGTACGTTCTCGAAGTTCTCTCTTCTTTTGTTTTATTGGAAATGTTAAAATATTGTCAGTTTCTGGCGTAATAAACGAAACTCCACGTACGTCCTCTAAATTGGAAGTTTATTGACATTTAACTAGATTCTGACAGTCATGCATTTATGAAAAATTCAAAGGCACAAAAATACGCCGAACATATATCATAAACGGAAATGTACAAAGTATCCGGAGTATAGTACTGGCTATGACATTTTAATGGATGAAACAAATCTCTGTGTAGGTTTCGGTACTCTGATCGTATTCAAGATGATCATCGTAAAATGCATAAAATTGCACTTAACCTTTTGAAACTCGGATTCAACGAAACAAAATTCTATGATAGAGGTAAAAAGCGAATAGTTGTTAACAAATACATTAGCCATTATCATAATGTAAATATTAAATATATGATTATAAAATAACTAACTAACAGACAACGTGAACGTAATTTATGTAAGATAAGTAGTTCTTAAATATACTTCAGGAAAATGTGAAACGAGAATATAAGCGATGCTTTTCTTCAAGGTTTTAAATTAGCTCAATCAGCAGAACGAGTTCTCTATGGATATAAGGAATCATGGAAAATATTACGATAAGTTGGAATTCATTCAAAATATATGGTACGATCACGCAGGTTAAATATACACGGTTACTAAACTACGAAGAATTTGCGGGTCATTAATAATTTGAGGCACAAGATGATCATCCTTGACGTTCATTAGTAAGAAGATAAATATAAGATACAAACGAAGTATGAAAGTGGAGCATCACGATCGCAACACTAAAATGTAATGTCATTCGCGGAAACTGCACGCTTCGCTTTTACAATAAATTGTTAAATGCTAGTTTCGTCGACAAATTCGTAAAAATAAATATTCTTAAGATTTACATACAAGATATAATAATTTAGTCAATAGAGTATAGAACATACTTACATAATCGCAGAACGTAATGACAAAGCAACTTTAAATATAAAGTAAAATGTAAAGTAGTAGAAAATGAAGTATTTAGTTATCGCTTGGATTGCTTGGCCAGTTACTCTTTCCTACCTAAGTGTACGTTTCAAAAATTGTTATTCCATGAATGGTAATTATTATACTGTAAATATTTATGCGTCTGCATGATGTTTAAAAATGCAAAAATGCATAGAATGTAGAGGTAACTCACCTCCCCCCACACTTTTATATCTCTTCCTAAAGTCTGACTCTTGAAACTTATAGTGCTTTAAATTCTTGCGTAAAATGTTCGTAAACTGATAATATTATCTGTGATATGAAAGGTGAAAGTAAAAGAAAGACAATTTAATTGAGTTTCAAAATATATTTTATGTTTATATTTTATGAAAATAAGTCATCTCTGGAACATCAGCGAAAGGCCCTTAACGAAAATCATAGAAAGTCACTCTTTGGTAACATTTTCAGATCAGAAGTAAATAAACGAAGCAGATTCTTCTATTTATATACGAAAATCAGACGCATATTTTTTCTTTCACACGATGTGCACTCATCGTGTGCTTTTTATGAGATATAATGAGATTATAATCTTTTTTCGATTATCTTCTTTTAGGCTGTAGAACCATAATTTTCTTTAATCTTGTAACTTTTAACTTACATGTAATTTACTCGTGTTTCACACCAGCAAATCTAGTAGATGCTACACATGACACCATTAATAGCTAGATGTATTCGTTGTGATATGGAAAATCATGAGGCGGTCATATTAACATCCTTTCTTTAGATAATACGGAAAAATGCGAGTATGTGTAGTATACAAATATATCATAGAGTCTATAAAGTATTCTAAGTACACTATTAATTATAATGATAAAAAGTGAAGTAAGAAAAAAAATAATAATGACAATGCGTGGAAGAATATTTAGAGGAGAAAACAAATCGTCCGCTTAGGTTCGATTTTTCCAATTCATAAAAATTTCCAACCTAGTAATCACAACAATTTAAAGGTCTTAATATATCACTAAGTCATAGATAAATTTTATACAATCGAGAAATAAAATCACGTTTCATCATAAATCGTGTTACAACAATTTTTTTGGACTTTCTTTGCAATTGCTTCTTTTATTCGGTCAACTACAACTTCACAAATTTCTCTCTTAAGAAAAGAGGAAAACTACGAATTTGTAGTTTGTACAGATTCGTATGTATGAACTTTTAAAGTATATAAATATTTTGAAAGAATATAGAATGGCAAGTTTCAAATTTAAATCGCAAAAAAATCCGCAGAGGATAGAGCAGAGTGTATGTGCATGTATGTGAATAAAAAATTCGTGTCCGTTCAAAGACATGGCGTGTGCTTTCGAGAGTGAATATTGATTTTTCAAATTATTTCTTTAATGACACACGTCGGTTGGTTCGTACGATTTAAAAAGAGAAATGACAAGAAATGAAACATATATATCGGCTAATTAATATCTTCATTTACATTACCCGCGTAGCATGTCCGGGTCAAATGGAATTATGAAAAATCATTTGATGAAAATTTGACGATTACTTTTTGTAAGATTATATCGTCGCATTAGCTAATTTCAAAAATTCTAATAAATTGTATTCTGTTTGCATATAGAAATCCGAATTTTTCGGAATATTTCGAACTTTTCTTTAAGTAGAACTCATCATTATACTATTTTTATAGATGTTTGAAATAATACTTCTGTATTTGCATAATATCTGTGTATTTCAAGTTACCATCTTATGTATAATTAATATTTTAAATAATTAAATGTAGAATATGTGTTTTTTAATTAGTTATGTATATTTGTAGTGTAATAACGTAGAAGAACAATCTAGACGAATAATCTAGAATTGTGTTATTTTTATGATACCCAACGTTTCATCTGACATAATTTACTCTTGATTCTTATAATTACTGATTTTTATATCTTTATTACATTGTATCTTATCTGCTATTACATTATTCATTCGCACAGTTTCATTAAGAGATCTTACAGTACAGATTGGCATAATAATAGTAAAAATTCTTTAAAATATCATGTGAAACATTATTTATTCTTATATTAAAAGATTAAACAAGTAGATACATTTAATAAACTTCATACAGTTAATAAAATAAAAATTCACAAATGTTGTTCGCAATATATACAATTGCCTGCGATATTTTGACTTCAAAGGAATACGAATTTGAAATAATAGTAAGATACGTGTTTTCGTACAGAAAATTCTTTCTTTGCTCGTAACTTTAACTTTGGTGATAAAACTGTAAGAGAGATACGCTTAATATTATAAAGAAAAAAAATAAACGCTTACTAGTAAAATAGATGTAAATACATTTACAATGGAATCGTAGTAAATAACATTTTTCAATCAACAACATCATCGAATCAATCTCAAGCTAAAACGTCACAATTTTCTCTCACTTTTCTTCGCTTCCGTGCAAATATCAGCGATCAAAGATCGCTAACTGGTTCGCACAAAAAGGCAATCAACCAGCTCCTGTTCTTCATTGGTTCTTAATATTCCGAACTTCTCGAATTTCCGTTCGATCCACGGAAAAGGGCCGTTTCCGGCACGGATTTTATCGCGTCCATACTTTTTAATCGTCATCGTTAGCGTCCCGCGCGAAAATTTCTCTCTATCGATTCTCCCGGCCTATTATCGTCGAATCGTCCTCACAATTGGCGAGATTCTTGTTTCACACTTTACGTAGTTGTCCCCAGGCTATATTTTCCTAATAATTTTTCGTAATAATCGGTACGGAGAAATGTCCACGAATTTTTGTATTAATTTCGCCTGCCATCTATACGTTTGTATAATAAAGGGTTCGTTGTCTTTATAAATATCTCGTTAACTGATTTGATGTTAAAATGTTTTCGTCTTAATCTTAGGATACAACATATAAAGAAGGCATTTATTTCTAGGTACTTTTTATGTTTTTTCATTTTATTAAAATACACCATTGTAATGTTTCAATTTCTTAAACGCAATATAAGGGAAATTATTTCTTTTTCCCAACGTCACAGACTTCTAATACAGAAAAATAATAGACGGAGTAGTCACTCAAACGATTAAGATCAAAATTCACCGGTAATCGATAATTGTTTCCAGTGATACTCGCATGAATCACAATTATTATGATAATTGTTATTTATCAATTCGCGCAACTATTTTATACAATTATTCAGTATTTTAATTTATCATAGTCTTATGAAAATAAATTTCAAAGAATTATTATTGTATGCAGCGTGATAAAAGGAACGCGATTCATTTTTGTAACTGTGAAGAAAAATGTTTCGTACAAGCATATGTAAGAATCCGTGTATTCAAGATCACCTAATAAATCCCTGACCTTACCGTATACTTCATCGTGTATCTTGCGTAGACTCGAATGGAAGCGAATGACCGTCATCAACGTTTGTCGCTCGAAGCGTGACACAAGATTCTTACGTTAGTATAGTGTCCTTATCTAACGTTTCTCCTTCTTCACGATGATCATAGTCTCTGTGGCCTTCGCGTAATGATCGATACCTACTGTGAAACGCCCACGAATTTGTCCATCAAGTTGATACGACCGGTCGGTTTGTTCCGTGACCACGAAATTTACAATAATTTCGTGTTTCGCGATATACCAGTGTTTTCCTCGCGAGCTGGCAAACATCGTTCGGTTGGCAGCTCGCGGCGAGAAACGGACGAAATCGATTTCGTTGGTCGAATTAAGGGATCCTTTGTGGGAAACTAGGTGCTTTGTATATTTCGAGCATTGTGATTTTGTTGCGATTTATAGGGTTTTCAGTTCCACACAGAAGGAATTTCGGTGTTTTGAATAAAAAGTGGAATAGTAAAGTAAAAGTAAAATTTTGAATAGAATAGTTTTGCGATACAATATATGAAACATAGGAATTATTATCCTTCTTGTTCGCACGGCAGTCGTATGACTATATGCAAATATATACGTTTTCGCTTAGAAGTTCGTTTGTCTCTGATAGAATGTACTTTTTAAATTTAATTTAAAATTATAAAGAAAAAGAGCTGGAGTTGTTTCTTCTTGCATTAGGGCTATCCTGGAATATTATTGTACGATCAAATTTATTTTTAAAATTTAATATGCAATAAAAAAAATTACCACCTGTATGTTATACATTTCATTGAAATTACAGGTAGAATTTTGCTACCTGTAAGACTATCGTGATTAATCGAAGTAATAATATATGGAACAGGCACACATTCAATTTTAATTTTAACCCTCCGTCTGCAACCTTATTTTTACTCACGCTGTTTGCATACTGGGTCATTTAAGTTCATGCAGCTTTTTTTTTTAGGTTTCTCTGTTTTAAAAAATCCCAAACAATTCTCGAATATACTCTCAACTTTCTGGAATATCATCCGATAGTTTTTATTGCTGGGTGTTACCTTAATCTTTTTGAACGAAGCAAAATTTATACGAAAATATATAGATAAAATTAAAAAATGTTAAAACTAAAATTACTGGTTGAAAACGACCCAGATATGCAGATGGAGGGTTAATTTAACGCTGACTAAGTTTTAAGTAAACAAATTAAATTTCATATAATGTACATATATGTGTGCATTCTACAATAGTATGTGCCAATAGTGCACGTACATTCGCTGATCTTTTTTATGCAACCATGTCGCTTAACTTAAACACAGACACGCAGCAACGATCTCTTGTATCGTTTTAGGTTTCGTTTATCTGGTTGTTTATATTCTTATTTTATTAATTAGTAATTCTTGGTATTGAAGTTCTATTTAAGTACTTAGTTATCGTTTGTTAATTATGTATCAGCTAGGACTAGTTTTAGCTATTAAGTTCCTAGTAGTTATAATTATTCGTTGATTATTCACTTACTTGCGTATCTTTCCTCGTTTTTATTACTAATGGATTTTCGCGCAAAGTAAAATAAAATTACCTTCGTTCATTAGTTTGCTATTAATTCGTATATTTTTAGTAACATTCGTATTGTTGAAGTACAGACGAAATGAACGTAAGTACTTATGAGCTGCAATGCACGTATATATTCAGATTTATTACGTAGAATGGGTTCCACCTGTCAGACGCTAGTGTTACAAACAGGTAGATAAAAAATATTTATTCATTTATGGGGAAATTAAATATACGAAAGTGTTCAAAATGCGCATAATATCCAAAGATAAATACTCATTATAATATTTATGGCGTGAAAGGAATTTCTAGGTTTCACTCCCTTCATACTTTAGGATACAATTATTTCAACTAGTAGGAGAATTATCTTTCTGTTAGTTATTTACAATGAAGCAAATCTTTTTATGTTTTCGTAAACAGAACATAACGCATTAAAATTTGAGACGAGTTTAATTAAAAATAAATACATTCATTTTCACTTGCCTCATAACTTACTAAAGCACTTACAATGCACGTTGCTCCGAATCAGCGCAACACCGCAGTTTGCAAATAAATTTCATGTAAATTATACCTCAATAATTATTTTTTCTCTAAAACAATTCTTTCCCATATTATTACACTACAAGTATACACAATTTGTACAAACTCAACAAATAACTTTGTTAGTTTCAATGTAGAATTATAGTAAACAATTTTTATGCGTTTCCAAGTATCAAAATGTTCATATGAATTATTTATTTGCCAGAATTAGTAGCCAGAAAAATTACACACAAATGTTTGTTCCTATTAAATAATTTGGGAATGAAAGGGTTAGAAATAAAGATCGTTTTGCACAGTATAATTGTGTGCGTTAGTGTTATAGATGTCAAGTTTTATAATTCTAGTACTTGGTTCCATTCAATATCTCGATCATACTATTCCATTTCTAAAATCAATTGACCCTTCAGGGCCACTTCTTCCACTCTGAATAACCGCACGATCGAACTCCAATTTTCATGATTTTAATAGATACTTCGATCATTACCTATTGTATTTTAAATACGAGATACCTGTACGCTTGTGGATCTTTGTTCCATACTTTGAAAGGAACAATATGCATAAACAAATATTATTATAACGAAGAAAATCTTAAATATGAGCTATTGGAATTAGGGAATGTCAGAATGACGAATTAATCTTGGACGTATTTTTTCTCTTTTTATTGTTGTATTTATTTGTTACAATTTATTATAATTTTAGTTATTTTGCTTTATCAAAGACACTTGGAAAATCAATTAATTAATTGATAGGACCGGTGATTTATATTTATGAATGTTGATATGAAAAAATATGGTTATACATTTGTAAATAAAATTGACAATTTACAGATTTGAAAATGAAATTTGAAAAAATGTTTACAAGCAGAAATTACTTCTTCTGATAAGAATTACGAGTTAGTAAAAGATTGATCAATGTCATAGCGAGTTATAAAAATCAAGAAATGATCGGAATTCCAAGAACCAATTCTACTCTCTTCGAGTACACTTACCCAGCAAAAAAGAATTGCATAATACGTAGCTATATATCCTCTACATATCCCCAAAGTCCCAACATTTTTTGAATCTGCTGGTTTGCCAATCTCCCCTTGTCAAACTGAAGATCGTTCACGAATAGAGAAGCAATCTACAGGACAAATTGTACTTCGAATTGACACACAATCTCTGATAAAGGTTGGAAGAACTATACCAATATACTTTATATTTAAAAAAAAATTTACTTTCATTAAAAACCGTATCAAAAGTCAAATTTTCACCGACCTAATAATAAAATCTCAGTTTGAAAATGCCTGAAATGGTCGCGATATAATACACGCGAGAGTGCAACGAAGGGGTGGATTCTTCGATGCGGAAGACCCGTCGAAAGGAGTTTACGGTGCGAAAACCACGGCGAAAAAGCACCGCCCAGACGAGAGTATCAGGTCCTGTGCACGCCGATTAATTTCTCGCGTGGCCTAGGGGTGGAAAACGAGACTCGGCGCGAGGGGGTTGAATGTTAACCACAATCGACCAATGAGAGGTCGGCTGTTCGAGTGGAACCCTTCTCGAGAAACCCCTCGAAAATCAGTACGAATCGCTCGTATAAAAAGGGGGCCTCGTTGTGGCTGGCTGTTCGTTTTATTCGTGTAATCCACCACGAGAGAAAAAAAGAGAAGTGGAAAGGGAGGAAGAGTCACAGGAAATGTTTAGCAGCAATAGCGCAGCGACTTGCTTCTTTGTGTGAGATTGATCAATTGTGCTCGAAGCTGCGTTTTATATTGATCGATTGTATATTGACGGAGATAGGAATTTGTATCGAAACGAAAAACACTCGCGATTCTTATTATCTTTTACGGTTTTCTTACGTGTCGAACGTCGTATCGTCGTCCTGTTTTTTGAAATGTTCGAGAGTTTGTATTTGCTATCGATTGATAGTGTTTCGATCGAAAGAGGCTTACGATTGTTGCTATCTTATGGATTTCCAGTTTATCGAATGTATTATACCATCGCTTTTCTTTTCGAATTTTTGGATGAAGCTTTATGTTTGCTATTGACTGATAATATTTCGATCGAAAGAGGTTTATGATTGCAGTTATCTGACGGATTGCCTGCTTATCGAACGTGTTACCATCGTCCTTCTTTTTATAATTTTTGAATTTGCCTCTTGGTTTATGAGTGGAATGCTGGCGGCGGATAATTTTGTTCGTTTGTAGATTTTGAAACTTAATACAATATAGTAACAAAGCTTGTAATAAGCGCCTTAATTAAAAGTAATAGACAACATAAATTGGTGCTGCAATTAAAAACGGAGAAGATTAAAGAGTCATATTAAATTTATACATCTGAAGTAATAAAAATTTGAACATATGATTATAGAAGCTACATTTTAAGAATTACATTCTTAATATCGTGGGAGAATATTACATTGCTAAAATAAATATTAAATCGGCTTGTATTGCTAGAAAGTACGTAAAATTCATTTAGCAAAAAATCCATGTTTTAATTAATTCAAATAAATATCATATTGGGTATAATAATAGCAAAATTTGGAAACTAAAGTAAACAAATTTTTTTCATTTCTTCTTTGTATTTGTATGTTGCAAAATTATATAAATTCAGAGAAACTTTGTTAAACTGTAATTTCTTTTTCCAGTTATATCACCATGATTTTATGAAATTCGAGGAAATTGAGATATTTTATATCCCCACGATAAACTATCTTTCTCTTTAAGTTAGAGAAATGATTTTTGTTTAATATGTGTAATAGCCTTTTGTAATGTGTCTAGTATTTTGATAGATTCCTTGTTACTTAATAAAACGGTAATGTGCTTAACGTACGTTCTGTAACAACGCTGCATCTATGCAACTTTCACGTGTTATCTCATTTGGTCCTTAATGATGATAGATCAACCTAATAATTCCAGGATAATGTTTTTATACATTTTATCGCGAAAATTATAAAAAATTTAGACGTTACTCGTTTATTTCCTTATGTAATAAATATTTTTTGACATTACGTAATCTTCTTCACTTGTTCTTCCTGTTCCATAGTTTTATTCGTTCATTACTCTATCGCAAGTTGTGTCAAGCTTGTGCGATTCAACGTCACGTGTTACATAAGAGCACTATTCCAACGTAAAAGTCTTGTGTCACGCTTCACGTGACAAACGGTGATGATAGTCATTGACTCCCATTCAAATCTAAGCCAGCCACAACGTGAAATAAATGACAACGGATTTGTGAGATGTTCTTGAATATACGGATTTTGATATATATGAAACATTTCTCTTTATCGTAGTTGCAAGTGAATCGTGCTCTTATGCACAACAATGTATGTTTGAGCTTTATTTTGGAAAATGTATGATGTAATTATAGATTAACTTTTAATATCTGTATAAAACAATTTATATGTGTACGAATTTAAAAATGATAGCTCTGATAATAATTGTAATTTACGAGACTAACACTGAAAACAACTTCTGCTTACTCGTAAACAGAATATGTAGATATTTTAAATGTTTGATGTTTGACAATGTGTCTTTGTGTAAAAAACAACGGAACGTAAATAACAAGATATAAGTAACACAGGAACAATTCTAAAGGATTACAAGTACTTCGTCATCTCATTACAAATATAAACATTCTTTTACCCATATTTGATTATTTAAACAAACACTGAAATTTCTCGAGAAATATCTTATAACTAAACTGTGTAATTTAAGAGAAGAAATTATTTCGCTTTACATTGTACATTTTTGAGTACCGGAAAAATTACGAATTACGGACATTATAGTCTATTATAAAACATTACATAACAATGGAAGGAAAAGATCTAATTTTTGCGTTTGTTTAATCAATTTAAACCTTTGCCCCTTAGAAAACAACACGTAAGATCATTTACACAAAGCACGTAAAATTGAATAGAATTTAATTAGAAATTCACTCTTCTCGCAGCCACAGTATAAAAACGACATTTCCAGTAACAAACTTTCCTCTGAGAATATTAAATTCTACGACAACCTTGACAAATCCAGCTGAGACAAACTTAGAATACCACCAATGCTAACTAAGCCAGGGTAGAAGCGCGTGAAAAGATTAAGGTTTCCCAAAACGAATATCACCGTTTCCATCGAAAATCATTCGAGTATACACTCGGTAGCGTTGGAAACCGAAGTCGATCAGACTGAAACCGCTTCGTCCCGATGTTCTCAGAAGATGTCGTAATCGATTCACCAAAAACAAAACTAACAAGACTGAGAGGAGGAAGAGACGAGCACGATAAAAGCCTGCAACAAGAAGAAGAGGAAGGAGAAGGGTGCCAAAAAGGAAGTTACGAGTCAACCATGAGATCCAAAGAAAAGAAGTTGAAGAAGGGTGGTGAAAAAGAAAGCAGCAAGTGCTCGAAGAACTCCTTCCAAGGAGGAAGGGAGAAGACAGGACGAAGAAGGGCTGACGTTAAAGGGCTAAGAAAGAGAAGGATGAACCATTGGTAGAAGGGGATGGATCAAGAGAAGGGAAGGAGATAGAGTGGAAAAAAGAGGAAAAAGAGAGAGAGAGGAGAGGAAAGGAGAGAAACGACCTTGTTAAGTAGGAGGTGCGTGGCACGCATGGCGACGCAAACACAAGGCGTGGCTCAAAAGAGTCTCGACCCTATGTGTCTATCCCTGGTACCCGCTGGCACACGTACACTTACACCCACGATTGGAACGATCCACGGCCCACGTTTATCCGCGCGCGTTACGTCATGCGAGCGAGTATCTCGCGGCGGAATAACGACGAGTAAAACGTGAAAGAGCGCCGCGCGCGAGGGTGGGAGAGCCGCCGTGAGAATTCATTCGGTAGATCTGATTCCAACAGTCCGCCGCGGGAATCGATCGTCGGCGTGCCGCGTCAAGAGGTCGTCTCTTTCTTTTCATTTTTCTTCGCTTCGTTTCCCTCCTTGAACATCTTTTTTTCGTTTCTTTTTAGTTTTCGTTCTTCGGGTATTTTCGTTGTTTCTTCTTTGTGACGTTGGGTTCCGTTTGGTTTGATTGGGTCGAGCTTGCTTTGTTACGTTGGATCGTGCGGTGATCGATGGACTTTTAACGTCGTGGAAAAGTCGAAGGAGATGAGAAGTCGCGTTGGCGGTTTGGCCGGCAGATATGAGCGGAGGCGCAGGTAGCGATAGGTGAGTTTAGGGATGAGTTACGAGGACGAATTTTAGGCAGACGCGTAGAGGGCAGAAGCCAGTAACGATAGAAGTTCAATACCGTGGGAAACTTTTGTTCTTTTAAGACGCGTTATAATGGAGGTAATAAGGTGTTCAAATTATGGCAATCTCGTAACAAATTGCTTGTTTAAGGAATACTCTCAGCGAGTTGCCTAAACTCTATTCTACATTATCATAACTTCGTCAAATATTTTTCACAGTTTACGTCTGTTTCTTGAGAATTGAATATTAATCGTGTAATGAAACCTGGGTAACCGAATAAATAAGAGAATTAGAGTCTATCGGATGGATTTTGGAAAGCTCATAGTTATAACGCTAATAGTAAGTGTCTCGTTATCAGTATTTTTCATTTGGTACCTTATAATTATGTAGCTATAGTTACTTCAATATTATCAAGTACTAATTACATTTTAATATTAAAATGACGTTGACATTATATAAGATTTAGACTTTTCGTAAGGTGCCTTAGAACACCAGTGAAAAGTTAACGCTTTTCCACTTTACCATAGTTGTTTGATATTTGATGAAAACGGTTAAGATACTTCGTGTTTACTTTGTTGATACTGCTGTACATGGTGTGAGAAAGAGTGATTGTAGATACGATAGAAGATAATAGTTGGAGAGGATGTTGGGTGCGATCGTTGTGGAAGGTAACTGCATTGATTGGACATTGTTCATGGAAAGAAAAGCGGTAGGTGCCGATAGTTAGGTGTGTGTATGGGTGGAAGAGGTATAAAGATGTCTAAGTGCATGAATTTGAAATTATGTAAGGCAAGAAAGAATAAACGCGCGGATTCCAATGAAGTTATACAGAGTACTTGAGACTTGACAAATAGGCGACTGGAGAAATAGATAACAATTTCAGGATAACAAAATTAAATGCGTGATACCGTGCACTGATGCGATTACAAATTGTAATATTGCACCTGTTTTTTTTAATATGAATAGAATTGTATAATTTGGTTTTCATAAATTTCACACATGAAAGTATTAGAATTATCAAAATTTATTATCAATATCTGAATGATTTTGTAAGATATTTCAAGATTTTCAATGCACATACGTGTCAATAGTCATTTATCTCTACTCATTGTGTGTATATAACGAAGAAACATCTGTGTGTTGAAGTTTGAAGTTGACCTGTGAGGTAGTTTGTCGTAAAAATCAATTCAAATAAATCTATATTGATGTCTGTCTATAAAATAGATAATATTGCATATAGCGTTGCATCTATAAGAAAAATCGATAAATTGAAGTACGGTTTGCTTCTTTATTCCATGTTTTTCCTTGTAGATCTCTTGTGCTTCCAAGATATTAAGAAATGGATTTCTTTTATACGACAAATCGAGTATCTTTACATTCGAGATATATCGCAGCTAAGGCGAATCGTATTAAAAAGATAGAAATAATTGAAAGTTTAAATTCGTATAATTTTCTTAATAGGCCACGAGTTTTTAAATTTATTCAGTGATTCTTCCTGCTCATCATGATTGATAATACAATTAATAAAACAATTGTAAGATGTTACTTGATCGATTTTTAAATTAATGTATCCCACATAAAAGTATATATGTCGTCTTACAATTAGATTTGAGACGAACACTGCCGCTTATAAGTATGTGTACATTTTGATTTATTTATATTTTAATAGTAGGAATGTTACTAAAATGTATGAATTAGTGGCAAACTAATGTTCGAAATGATTGTGAAATCAACGAATATATATTATATGAAATTTTGTATAGTTCACTTAAAAGTTATCAAATGGAATATTGAAAATGAGTGTAAGATGCCTTGATGCGTTAACTTGTCTTATATATCGTTACTCCGATTAATCACGATAGATTTTTTTATCAATCTGGAAGAAATTTTACCTTGAAATGTATTAAGTCATCCGAAAAGTTTCTTTCGGTTTATAAGGAAATAATGGATGCAAAATATTTTTCGTTTTATACTATTTCATCGAATTACGTATGATCTATTTTGTTCTATCAAGAGAAAGATCACAACTTTTGACAGATTAGATTTCATGTTTGTATAAAGATGCATCGTCGTAAAAGACGTGTCTGTATAAGAAAGACGCTTTTCGGACAACCTAATATAACGTACAGGTAACAATAGCTTTATCGTATATTAAATTTAAAAAATCAATTTTATCGTGTCATAATATTCTACGATAACCCTAACGAGGAATAAATCGTCTTAGAACTCTCCATTTATAATGTCGTTATCGAATTATATCCTACGAGCAGAAAAAAAGAAAAAAAAAGAAATAAGCAAGTGCGTAACATACCTTTGAGCGGTAGCGTACGTATTAAAACGTATTAATCCTTCCAATTGGCCTGAATCTTGACAAATTAGCAGGCATACTTCAAACCTATACGCAGAACAAGAAAGCCATAGAAATGACAAAAAAATCGGAGCATTCATTCACGTACACACCTCCTTTTGTGTAGCGGCGTGAAATATCGCGAGCACAGCATGCAATGTCGTTCAAACTTCAGCTCACAGTCGCGTGATTTATCAGGCGAAGGTTCGCATATTGCGAACACCGCGTATCCGCGTTACAGTTTTTCATTTCGCGCTTATTGCCGGCCGGCGGAGTATTCGCAGGGAAAAGGCGCGAAAATGGAAGTGGAAATTTATACGAACGCGTATCTGTCTTTCAGGGATCGTGGTGTCGAATGCAGGAACCGGCGGTGTTCCGGTTGGGATCGCGGTGGCCAGGCAGAGACTGCAGCATCAGGAAACATCCACTTCGATGCGCAATGTTTCCCTGAGTCATCATACTTCGCATCACGCGAGCTATCATCACTTCCAGCCCGACAATCTGGGTAAGTTTTTACGATCTCTTTATGTTCCCACCTCTGTGCTTTTACGACAAGTCTCCGGAAAACGCGCGGCAAATCTTCGTCCTGCTCGTGCTTCAATTTACGAAGGATTTGAAATTTAGGTTAGAAGATTTGGAACTTTTGGATGGAAAGGGTGGAATTATGAAAGTTCCAATTTATTCCGAATCGTTAAAAATAGTTGTATAGTCGGAGAAACGAAGTTTTCATTTTTTGATGATCAAAATTGTGCAGAGAAGGAAGCAGAAATTAATATGATGTTTCTTACAAAGGCTTTTACTTATGCACGGTATTGATATTTTTAACGATTGGTTGGAAATAAGATATTCGAAGATTATTATATCTTTTTACGGTGGTCGTGGTCGCTTATTGTCTTTCTTGTAAAAATTATTCGTTCGATCCTTTTCTTTTGACTTGCGGATTTTTGTAAAATAATCAGTTGCAATCGCGTTAATAGATTTATAGTAGTAAAAATTCCTACGATTAATTACTAAAGAACTAGACAAAATATTTTTTACTATCTGTTATTGGCAATTTGAAAATGTGGCTATCCATTATTTATTGTCGAATATTTTCGCGTTGACTGTCACACGTGAAACTTTAAATTAATTATTAAAATTTACCAGTATGGCAGAATTGTTAATCATTTGTCACTAGGCATGGAATTTATGGGCTACAGAACAATGAATTGTATCGATGGAAGAGATGTATACACTCCGATATATACACTATAATGCTCGAAGTAATTAGGAAAATACGTTTCTAAACAATCAAAGAAAATAAATTATGTATGATATGAATGAAGTAATGTTTGCTTTACAAATGAAATATAAACGGAATTTGATAAATATATCATATACTCGACAATTTAATGTTGTCATCAAATATTATCCCCTTAACCTACGATTTACGTTCGAGAATTTTGAGCCGAAAACGTAAATAAGCTATTATATATTATATTTGGCCCGATCATCGTACTACGGGTTATGCCCGTAATATTTACGTTTGGCCCGATCATCGTACTACGTGCTATGCCCGTAGTTGTAGGTTAAGGGGTTAATTATTATTTGATCTTTTCAAGATTTTCTCGAATATCCATAATCACGTCTGGAAAAGATCGGAATTTTCACTAAACGATTGTATTACTAAATAATGATTTGTGTTCGTTGCTAACGTTTGAAATTTCTCAATGGATTGAAATACTACAACTCGCGAAATGAGTTCTGAAAATATTATTAGAAAGACGCTTGAAGCGACATAACTGCTGATGAAAAGATTGCATCAACCAGACTGTCAATCGCATAAATCAATTATCTGTCACGAAATATAAATATTATTTCTAATATTAAGTACCTATGCTCTCCACTTAAACATTGGACAGCGAAATGAAAAACGAAAGAAAAAATATTGTTGGATCAAAGTTCACGGGGTAAGAAGAGAGCATGGAACACACGACAAGGACTAAGAGGGTGACTCCAAAGACGCCGTTGAGAAACAGAGCGTGTAGAATCGTGGGAAGTGGTCTCCTTTGATTCTTAAAGACGCGTGTCACAATATCGTTTCAACGAAATAATTATATCGCGATTAAATCGCAGAAAAAGAGCACGCGAGGCACAAAGCCGGACTACGGGGTAGTTGAGCGTTTTCGAGGGAACAATGCAACGAGTATTTTCGTGGAGGCTGCTTGCACCCTAAGAGACCGAACGATATCCGTAAAAGCTCGGCCGTTTCGTGGGATCAAAATTCGTCTAATGAAAAACAACGGGAGAAAAAAAGTAAACAAGAACGAGGTAAATTACTTTCTTTCTCTTTCGAGAGGTGGTATGCAGTCGTCGAGTGTCGTTCGAGAAGGAAAATCATCAGACGATTAAACTCGAAGAGACTTCGACGATGAAACGTTTAGTAACGAAGGAAATTGAAAATTTTGAAGGTTGTAAGATATGGAATTTCTGATTCAATTAGCGTTTTCTACGATGATCTACGATAAAAAATGTAGAATAATTTATATCGTGAATAACCTATAGGTAATATCCTTTATGAACTACGTTGCATTGGAATCTATTGGATTTGAAAATTGTATGGAAATTGGTTAAAATGAAAAACACGCAAGACAAGTTTTACAAGTGTGAAAACAAATTTTTATATATTTCATCGAAACGATTGACGATCTTAGCGTCAATGTTAGTTAAACATCTTCTACTCTTTTTAATAAGTTTCAGAAGCTCGTGAAATCTTAAAAAATATCTTGTACAATGCTTGCGTAGAACCAAATTCAAGAATCGCTATAGGAACGTTTTCCTCCGTGACTTTTATCCGCCTTTGATACGCAATAATGCTCAGGGTCGACTACATTCGCGTGTATGAAACCTGCCGAGAAAAACTCATTCTAGGCTAATTACTTTTCATGCCTGTCCGACTGTGTGTTCGTTGTATACATTGTTCCGTGTATCGCGCTTACAGCGCATTCATTGCGTCACCTATTCCTTCTGAGGATGCTTTTTTTTTCTTCCACGGATACTGGTACTTTTGACACAGGCGATAGATTCGAATTATTCGTCAGCGAACGTAGGAGCTATGTTCATCACAGGCAATACACTTTTCGAATTTTTTACGTTTCGACTTAGGGGGAATGTCCGAGCGAATGAATTTCACTCGCAGCGAGCCCGATGGTTGTCGTAATCTAAATTCCGATCCTGGTATTTGTATGTCCGTCTTGATAATGCGGTAACCAATGAATGGAAATTTTTCCCAGGCTATTTAAAGATCGATTAATAACAATTAGATATAAGAACTTTAGATGTTGTAGGTTTCTATATTCAAATAAAAATCAGACGGGTTTTTTCTATCGTCTTATTATTATTTTTCTATCGTCTTGCACCATATGAGTCGGCTATTTCTAAATGTTTTGTTCAATTAAAAAAAAATCATACATTTAAGGGTTAATTTCACGATAAATACATTTCAAACATTTCAAGCTTCTTCCAGTTTTCCTCTTTTTTCTTTTGTTTCAAACAGCAATGAAATCAAATACCCCCGTTAACCACGAATATGCGTTAATCACGAGATGATTCTCATCGTTATCAAAGTTCGTCGCTACAACGAGAGTTTCCCTTTGTTACACGGCCTCACCTGTGGAATATTAGATATATTTCCACGCGGTTGCCTACGCACACGAGGAACAAGCGTTATCGGATATACGGCTGTTTTCATTTGATGCGGTGCTACAGCCATCGGCATTCCTAAAGCGAGCTGAAACATCTGGACGGAATATTAACGAGGGACAGTGAAGGGCTGTCGACGTTCTTCGGGAATTCCTCTTCCGTCGTCCGAGGGGTACGAAACCGATCATCTTTCCACGCGTCCAGATCGACTCGTCCCAGGACAAAATTTCCTCGTGGCCGTGCATTTTTCCTTTCATAGCGAATACTTCGTATACTTTTCGCTTTTCAAGCAAATAGTTGCGCTGTACAAGATACTAAGGATTTTTATTTGGTGGTTGAATTTTCTATCTATTCTTTCTCTATGGTCTTCCCTGAAAGGCATTTTTCTACTTATAATATAAATTTTCTGGACATTGCCGCGATTCCTCCAGGCATTACTGAAAATCTTCTTGTAGAATATAGCTGAATTTTTGCATGGCTAGTGTTGTTTACTAACAAGCTTTTTGTTGTTTAAGGTAGACATAGACGGGTTTCTTTGAAATGATCTTTGATTGTGGTGTGGCATAAAAGCATGCTGTGTATTGAGTATAAAAGTTTGTAAATATAACCAACGATTCAGAAAAGCTACAGGTTAACGTGCACATACAAGTTAAATTTTATCTGTTAAATCTCTTAAGGAAGTTTTCATGTATACCGTGATCTGACCACTTTGTTTGAAGAAACTTTGTAGATATTCGTGTAATCGTTTTAGAAAAGAGGATAGATATTATGAAAGAAGCAAAGGGTTTACCTGTGGGCTGTAAACCTGTTTAGCTGTAAAGCGTCCAACCCTTAAAGAGTCTAGAATTATCGAGAAAAAATATGTTGGTGATTGTGTGGATAAGATTCGCTGAACCTTTTGCAATGTTCATCTCGCGCTTCATTGCCAAAATGCAGATTAATTGTAGTTCGAGTTTTTCTGTCTTATTTGCATCGACACCTAAATGTCTACATATATTATATATATTAACAAAAATTAAGAAATCGATTAATCAGATAATACGAGAATTTTCATAAAGTTAGATGACAGAAAGAAATAACAATGAACGTACAACTTTAAATTAAATCTTGAAAAACCTGGTAAAGCTGGTAAAGTTGGTGTTAAATTCAAACTTCGAAGAAACGATGTTTCATATGCATTGAACAATCTAATATTTTTTACAAGAGACTTCTGTTTTGTATATTCATGGTCAAAGATTGAACATAGGAAATCTAATTAAGGTACGTGATATTGTACGAAAATAAAATTTTAAATTAATACGTGATAAACGTGCTGTTACGATATATGTAACGCGATACTGTACTTGAGGAATTGAAAGTTTTTCCAAAATAATTCCACGTAACGCGTATTTCTCGATACAAACAGCGATTGTCGACGCTATACTGTACGAGCACGCATAAAACATTTGTCTCCTGATATCGCGAGGCCAAGCCAAGAGCTTCCATTCTTACGGCAGGTGCATGATTCAAAGGGGTGGTATATGTGTGGAACAGGCAATGTACAAGGTGATTCAGGTAACTTGTTCGAAACGACGCAAAGACCGCGATAAACCTGTAAAAAGGAAACTTTGGAAGCTTAAAGGAACCACCGGAATATCGATAAAAGTTGCCAGCCGGGATAAATTAATTAACGTTTCGTTGAAATATTCATCGCTCGTCCATAGGACGAGGTCCTTCCTTGCAAATTTAATATTCGTAACACGCGTAGGGTGTTGGGTTCTTGAGTATAATCGCAGGTATAATTAGCTACGAAGCGAGGAATTTTTAATTTCTTAATAATACTCCTTTTTTTTAAAGTCAACGAGCAAAGAATGTCGTAGCGATAAAGTGAGCGAAGCCTGGGAATTTTGAAGCTTCGACTTTTGTTCGAATTATTTTGAATATTTTAGCCGGTGCTTAAAATTTAATACCTATTTATATTCAATATTTATTTTATTTTGAAGGTTTCGACAGGAATTCGCTTCTGACAATGATATGTACTTTAATATGTATTTAAATGTATATAAATTTTTTTCTTTTCATTACACTTATAACCATAACATAACATAGCAATTTCTGACTATCATTAATTCCTATTCATTGTGTAAAACCAAAAACGTATAATTAATATTTAATCCTTTGTTTATTATCAAACAAATTTCTGGTTATCTGGGGCTGATACGATATCGATCCTATAAAGAGAATTACTTCGTTGTATAAAAAAGAACTTGTAAGTTCCGATACGTTGAAATCATCTGCGGCCATTCTGAACGCGTTACAACGATCTGGAAGAGATGATTCTAGATACGGAAACAGTATAAGGAGTAGTTTCGTGTCTTGGTAACAGATGTTCGTTATCACTTGGAGGTCATCGGCGCAGCAGTCTCGGAGACACGAGATTGCCGATTCTCCTACTATTTTTTCGAAAATGTGTGTGTAGGTACAGAGTTAATGGCGCAAGCAAGCGTAATAAAAGCACTCGTGGATGATGTAATTAAATTGTTTCGTGTTCTCCTTCCAGATTATGAAATTGTAGAAACTGATTTTTGAGAAATTTCGTCACAGCAAATGGTTCAACGTAAAAAGCAAGCGCGTGACAAATACGAATCGTCTCTTGAAAGAAACGAAAAAAGTAAAAATATTTGCAATCGTATCGCGCGAAATTTTATTTGTCTCGCGTCTTCATCGGTTTTGTTGTAATTATTCGTGGATTTCTCTGACGATGGTTGCAACTCCTCGTCGAAGGGTGTCCAATCGGTGCGTGGAATATCGATACTTTTTCGCGCGACCGAACCGCGTTACGGGTCGTTCGTCGCAGAACGAGAAGCAGGCGGAATTTTTCTGGACATGAATAACTTTGCAGTAGAATAGCGACGGCGTGCGTCGAGGTATTATCCGTTCTTTTGCGGTAGAAATATTCCTGGTCGAAGGGAAAATGTCGGATGGAAATGATCCGGATGCAAGTGGAATTTTATAGGTAGAAAGGATCTTCTTAGCTTCTTTTTCTAGTAAATTCGTTTGAGAGGCTGAAAATTATGACAATAATGAAATAGCTTCGCAAGATAGCACAAAATAAGAGCAATTTTCCAATGTTCTCCCCCCCCAATAATAAACTAATAATTAATATTTAATACTATACTAATAAAAGAGATTAAGTTAAATTATTTAGACTATTAATTGGATACACAAGACTAAGGCACGAATTTCTATTACAAAGGGAAGCTTCTCCGTGTGAATTGTGCGACCTATCACGTACAGGGCGACACATGATTCTAAAACGTACAAAATTAGACAAACCACGCACACAGATTCAAAATTCCCAAGGAACACGAGGGACAAAGTAGAGAGAATTTCCCAAGATTTATCAAATTTAACAGACGTATGAGACGAGATCAAGATATAAGCAAAACCGTTGCTAATCACCGTGTTGTCAATCCAACACGTTATAAAATACAGTAAGAAGAAAAGTACGTAGATATTCTTGGAAACAAGAAAAGGAGAATGTAGCGAAATTAATGTTCGAAATAGCTTAAAAACACAAGCAGAATGAATTTAATGTAAACTATTATCCGCCTATATAAATATATAAATAAATATAAAATATACAGGATGGTTGGTAACTGGTGGTACAAGCGGAAAGGGGGTGATTCTACGCGAAAAAGGAAGTCGAAAATATAGAATAAAAATTTAAAAATTTAAAAATTTAAATATTTAAAACTTTAAAAATTTAAAAATTTTAAAAATTTTAAAAATAACGTCAATCGAGACAACGATCTACAGTGAGATCCGTTATATCGAGACGCGATAAAGTGCACGCGTACCGAGCGAAAATTCAAAGTCGATTTTCTCGAAAACAAAGCCTCGAACGAAAAATTGTTATTCTATACTTTCGACTTCTTTTTTCGCGTAGAATCACCCCCTTTCCGCTTGTACCACCAGTTACCAACCACCTCGTATATAAATATACGTATTTATACAACGAAGAAAAAACTGGCAAGGTCATTAATAGCTCGGAATCTGGAAGTAGTACATTTAGGTATACGCCACGATCACTCGAATCGATCACGAATCACAGATAATAGTCCGGGTGTAATCTCACCCCAGTTCGGATATGAATCATAGACCGCGACGAAGATAGATGAGAATGAAGACGACTGTTATATCTGACACAGGAAGACAGGAATCTTCGTCGTAGCCGTCACTTGTTCCCTGTCGCACAATGCTGAAATAGTATCCCAAGCGCACTATTCCATTGTTGCGCACCCTCGGCGAACACTATTCCATTGTTACGAGCCAGATAAAATGGCAACGTGAACATATATGGACGAAAATAGGCTTGGCAGCCAGGAAAACATACTGTGCCTCTTGTCATCTACGAATCGTCATTATTCGTCTTTATTATCAATACCTACCGCGTGCTTTTTCTTCTTCCAGCGGATTTTAGATCGAACTTTGATGGTTTTATTCTAAAATCGGACTTTATCTAGGTCAGGAATTTCTAGCATGATGAATCTAATATCATTAATGAAATTTTGCAAGGACACAAATTACAAATTATCAATGCTAATAAGTCTACTTCGTAACAAGTTTGGACACAAGCAAGGGAAAATTTATAAATGAACAAATTGCAAGTAAAATTCTAATATTGTTAAAAATGTTTGTGCAATGAAAAGTACCAAATACTTAGTGATAACCAACAATTTGTCATTTGTTAATACATGAATATTATTAATTAGTAAATTACTGTATAAAAGTGTTCGAACCGTAAATTCGCGAGCATTTTCTCGTGATTGTTAAAAAGAATCGGTCTCATAAGAATCATTTTTCGCGGATGAATCATACAATATATTTCGTAGTAAATACATTTTTAATTGAAATAAATTCCAACTTTTTAGCTTTCTCTCGTTTTATTGTACACAGAAATACGCACGAATTCACAGACCGATCTGATACGCGTCCTACTTTAAATAGTGAAATCAGAATCGCCGCAGCTAAATATCAACTACAAAATTAGGATCTGCTCCAATACTTTACGCAACAAACGTTCAACCATTTCAATTAATCACTTTATCACTCGATCTTGCCAAACCTCAGTCGCTTCTACAAATCAAAGCACGAGCAAACAAATTTTTGGATTTCACTCGAATAAATCCGACACGAGCATTAGACAGATTTCTAACCACTCGCATTAATATTCTTATCGCTCGATCTTTCCAAACTTCGCCCCAAACTTCAACCAACCCCGAAAATTGAAACACGAGCGACCAAATTTTTACATTTCGCGCGTTTCATTTGAATAATTCGTCGACAGTATTAGACGCATCTCTACACACTCGCACTAATATTCTTATCGCTCGATCTTTTCAAAAAGAAATCGAAGCACGGAACAACCCAATTATCCGATATATTTCGATTCTATTCGCGATTCGTCTAACCGATGCATCGCGTGATGAGCATCGAACATGACATGTAATACAACGACAGCCGTGCAATAACAGATTAGCGATAGATATACGACGAACCTAATCGCGTTATTGTAAGAGAAATACATCTGACTGGGCCTGTTGTTAGGTTCGAGCACGGCCATGGCGGTAGGCGGCGCGACCCTGGTGCATTGCGGAGGACCTGGAGGGGAGGACAGACCGGCCCACCTTGCCATTCCCTCGGGAGCCCTGGCACCCTCGTTGAACGCCGCTCTTGGATCGAGCCTGAATTCCAGCCTGAATTCCAGCCTAAATTCCACGTTGGGCAGCATCGGTGCGGCGGCGAGCGCGGCAACCGCCGCCACGGCCGCCGCCACAGCCGCATGGCCGCCAACCTTATGGCAGTACCCCGCGGCGGCCGCGGCTGCTGCAGCTGCAGCTGCAGGTGAGGCCAAATCCCCTTCTATCTTTTTACCAATTTTTCCCGTTCGAAGATAAATATGTTTCTCGGATCGTCTTTTAATTGTTAGTGGATGGGGTAGTGCATGTTTCTGTGAAACACATAGAAATGTATGATTCTTTCGAAAGGTTAAAGAGGATACTCTACGCTTTCTTCCTTTCTGTCCTTATCGGAAAATTATCTTTTTGTGGGTAAATATATTTTTTTGCGTTATCCGCCAGTATATGACGTTTCTCGAAGTAAATAATCTAGAGATAAATATATCGATCCCTATCTATAGATCTCTAATCAACGTGGAGTGAGAAAAAAGTAAGATACGGGCATGGGTGAATCAACAGCATGTTTACCAACTTTCAGATACTTGACCACTTCCACGGCAGGACCTTTAACACTTAGCCAACCGAATAGGGAGATCCCCCCTCTGTAAAGTACATCGCTACGTGATCGAACGGGGAGATCTCTCTTTTTGATCTTTGGAACGTGTTTTCTTGTTTTGTTGTTATTATTAGTTATCGTTTAACTGGAATTGTCCCCAATTAGATGCGTCATTTTCTTTGCTTTTATAAAGTACAGTATATAATGGAATACACCAATTTAGTGATGTTGAAATTAATTAGAAAGTTACACTATCAGTTATGACTAAATAAAATTATAATCGAACGATACCTCATTATAAAAAAATATTAGAATGCATTATGAATTTCTAATTTCACGTTCAACTCGTGTTATTTATCTTCGGACATCTTTAATGTTTTTAATTTTTCCTATATTTTTTATACTTTTAATATATACTTTCAATTTGATGTCTTGCATAAACAATATGTAAAATCGTTAAACAAAATTATCACCGTAAAATATAATTGACCACTTAATTAATTTTTAGATTTCTTTGTTTTTTAAATAGTGAACATTAATTCTAAATACTTGGAAAAATACTCGGTGGAAATAGCATATAGCTCGCTGTGGCACGCACGGTTAAGCGTGCTGTGGCAAAGTGTTAAAATGATTGTGATTGTATAATTTTATGCTGACTGTACAAGTTGGGTTTGGGAACAACGTTTCTGAAAAATAGTAACTCGTCGTATGAGTCGTAGAAGGCTATAGCAACGAGACTGGTAAACTCGTTTTCGAAGTGAATCAATGTCTCTTCATACCGCGGTCTATTTTATCCTAATCGCGTTAGCGCGCCGTTTGTTTGTTTTTCTTGTCTGACTTGTCTCGCTGTACAGATTATAACGTAGCGATTCAAGGAAAAAATTTAAGCAGCTACGTTAAATTTCTTTCCGTCGTTTTTATCACTTTTTGTTCTTAATATGAAATATATTTTGAATTGTTAATGTGACATCGTAGTATGTAATGACTAGTAGTTAAAAGTGGTATGCATATTTTCTTATTTTCTATCGTTTTCGTCGGTTAATACTTAAAATTTTTAATTAATAGTTTTTTGTAATGTTGTAATTCTTACACAAGCTACGTATGAGTTTAATGAAAGTTCCATTTCAAGTGAAAGAAATTGTATCACGAATATTGATAAACAAATGCTTCATAACACGACTGTTAAAACTTGAATATACTTTGATAAAGTGGAATGAAAATTCATAATGCGTTAAGACGGAAATTAATCTTATGTAAATAACTGATACCACAGACGGAACACGATTTCGGAGTATTTATAAATGCCACGTTAATAATCAACGTGTGCAACAAACTTATTTACCTACGTTAATAATCAGCGTGTATAACGAACTTATTTACTTGTAATTTACTATTTAATGAACATATGAATTTATCAATTACGCTTTGGTTGTTGATGCATCGGTTGTAAACAAATACCAAAATCAGAGCAGAAAACGATTCCTTAAACTGTCATCCCTACACATTCCGTTTCTTATCATATTTAGCACATTCCGTTTCTAAAAATGTTAATTTTTATTTCCACGAATCTATATCCGCAATAATACTTTACGCACTATTAGTTTCACCGTGAAACATTTGTTAATAAAAATAGGCTAGAAATAGCAGAGTTTAGCTCTAGGTACATTCTTTTAATGTTTTTTTATTAAATTCAATTGCTAGAGACCGCTCTACTATTATCTTAAATAAAACACAAAAAATAGTCATCGAATAATCAAGCATCATGTACATATAACAGAGAATCTACACAAATGCTCGCGTTCGAACTTAACTGTGCGTAATTGGAAGTAAAGGGGAAAGTAAAAAGCTTGCCGTTTGTCGAATTTATCGTGTGCAGTACCGGCGCGGAGCTTTGCCCCGATTCCGCGAATTAGCAACGTTACAACCGACCCGCTCGTTTTTCTTTTTCGGTTAATTCTCCGGCGGATTGCGTGGCGGAATAAATCATTCCAGTAATCGGATATTTATTTGCAAACCGGTGACCGCCATTTAGTTAAGCCGTGCAAATCTTTCGGTGCTCGATGCGTGAATTGGCGCCACATCGCGTTCGTTGAACGCGTCGTACCTCGCCTGACATCGAGAATATTTTCCGAAAAGTCACCGCCGTTAATTTCGTTTATTCGAGCGATACAAAAGTGACCATTGCAAATTCGAAAAGGGAAAGTTTTTTTTTCAGAGATATTTTGTACTCTCTTGGATCGCGTTTTTAACATTACGACCAGAACAATCAGAATTAATCAAACTAAACCAAAATATCAAAGTAAAATCAACTCGACTATTCGTCAATTTTTCCACTTTATTATATCAGTGCATGATCGATGTTTAATTCTAAAAAAAAAAAAGAAAGTATTATCAAATGTATAAATGAATAATCCAAATTTTTCAGTGAAACTCAAGGTATATCTAACAGAATGTACAGAAAGTTATTCGATCAAAATGTTCGTCGTTGCCTTCTATTACTTTCAACCATCTTTCAGACAAGTGATGAATTCCGTCACGCAAAAATCCAATCGTCAAGTCATTTTTCTATCTCATTCGCTAATTGGAAGTAGATATATTGGATATGACGTGTTCTATCGAACCGAACGGGTAAGAGTCCGAAGGAGTAATGTCTAGTGAATAAGCTAGTTGTTACAAGATGTATTTCAACAATTTATAAACACGTTATAATTGAAATTAAAGACATAATGCCTTTTGTCGTAGAGACAGTGCATGGCCTAGCGTTGTCACGCAGCAATCTCACAGAACATTTATCTTTGTCAATGCCATAATCATTGGACCTTGTTTAAAGACACAACCTTTAGAGTTATAGAAAAGAACGACAAATAGTTCGAAAATCTTGCGGTATTTGTTTTTTAAAACGAACTTTGAGCCTAATACATATTTACTTTCATATGAGCATCTATCATAACGAATAAATTCTAGCAAATTTAAAATAGTGTTTGCAACATAATTTTTCCCCGCTTTTCAATTTATGGTGTTGATCAAATAATTTATATTTATACTTAATTGTATTTTGTACATTTTGTACATTTTTAGTTTGCCTTTGTGTTCTGTTGTGTTTTTACGTTTATTTTGAAGGATCGCTGTGTCTGGATTAGATACTGATCGCTGTCATATTCTTTGATTGAACGTTCGCGATGGATTTATAAAATGGCGAGGCTTTTGGAAATTCAATTAAACTCCTAGTTTCCAAATCCGAATATGTAGTATTAATTGTTTCAAATATCTTTTCCTGTCTTATTGCTTTTATTAGTGAGCAGCATGATATTGGATTTAGCTGGTACCTCGATTCATCATTCAATCGGATTTTTAAATTAATGTAGGTAATCTTTTAAATTCATACATTTAATTAGAATTAGAAGATCCATTTACGATTTTGAACTTAAAATAACTAGAGAACTCTTTATTCACCAGATATATGTCGTACGCGTTCTAAAAAACGCTAACTTTTTCAGACATTGATCTCTCAATAAATTTTTAATCTTCTAATTCGAAATTCATTAAAAATAATATTCATCGATGCTTACCGAATAGTTCGCGTATCTATAAAATTATTTTTCAAAATTGCTTTTTAAATTCTATTTTATATCATCAATAATATATATCACTTCGCAAACGAATCGATTAATAACAAATATCTTTTCTTGGAATTAAATACGAAATAGAAGTTTCGACGCAGTTTCGTTGAAACATATACATTTTCGAACAGCGTGGAGCGCGATTTCGGGTGGAATTTCACCCCTGTTCGGAAGCCTGGCCGACCTCCCTCGGTGACCGAGTGACATTTATCCGAATAACGAGCGTCTATATTCGCTTTGCCTGAGCATTCTCGCGCCATCTAAATCATTCACGATGTTCTGCATTCAAATTGTCGATTTTCTACTCTTTGCTCGTCGTTTATTTCGACCGGCTGTCGATTTTCTTGATCACGATTGAAGAGACGCGAAAAATCCTTCGGGCGCGTTTCGTGTCTGGTAAAAAATGGTTTTTAATTTGGCCCGACAGCGAAGTATCGGGAAATCCTTCGCAGAGGAAAGATTTGAAATTTGCGGGCAATATGGAATACGAGAATGAAAACGCTGTTGTAGAGATTTTATCGTAGACGGTATAAAAACGAATGAGATTTCCCATTTGAACGAAGAGTGCGAGTTGTTCGAATCTTTTTTCCCCGCTATTTTTCCTTTTCGTAGAAATTTGTTTTATACACCTTTGTATCGCACGAAAATTAAGATCTTCAATGGAATTTTCGAATATGCAAGAGACAGAACCATAGTAATTATAAAAGATTGCAATTGGGGAATTGTTGTATTTCCCGCGGTTCATTCACGCATATATCGTTAAATTGGATACTGAATCAAAGAGAATTTTTGTTCACGTAATAAAGGCTTTGCATTTGATAAATTTTCCACATTTGTATTAAATTATATTAAATTATGAATTTTTTTTTTAGCGAGATGCTATATTGCAATTTCTTCTAAAATTTAAAATTCAAAAGTCGATGCTAATTAGGATTAATTACATAAAAATTGAACAGAAGTAAATTTCATTAGAGTAAAGATATCTTTAGGAAATTCATAATATTATTCTTGACATTTTAATTTCAATTCATTAATTTTGTAATTCACTAAATTATGTTACAGCAATGCCAATGGAACCAGTTGGTTTTCCCCAAATGGGTGTTGGTCTCCAAGGTGGTTTGCAGCTGGTCAGGGATCCAACTACAGGTCACCTTCTTCTTATCCATGCTGCTGGTATGTTAGATGGATAATATACATTAAATACAATGTAACAATTGACATAAGAATAATTGAGTATACGTATGAATGTTAAAAAGAGTTCAGTTTCTCGAATAATTTAACACGAGGCTTCTAACACACAAACTTGATTAGAGATCATTTGAAAAATTATAAAATTTCTAAATTCATCTAGGATTCTATTTTTTATAAAATTTAATCGATTTTGAAAACGCATAAAACCAAAAATACCAATTAAACGTCGTATCATGCTTCTTTTTCTCTAGAGAAATTGATCTTTTCCAAAAAATTGTTATTCAACGATTAAGTTGTGTTTTTTTTTTTAATAAATATAAATACTGCATTCTCAATTATTCAGAAGAAAATTTCTAATATCGAAACACAAAACTAAACAATAATCCCATGATGCTCAACGTGCGTCAGGAGGATTGTTTGCTTCAAAACAAGTAATCAATCAACGCCAATGAAACATTCTAATATTATTCTAAGCATTTACAGTTACTTAGCTGTTGAAACTATCTAATATTTGCTTTTATGATTTACACAAATAGTCTATTTAGCATTGGCAATTACTAAGGTTGCTGTGTAGTCTTTATTACACGGACATCACAGGTAGGCAGGCATCAGGTGTGACATAAAACCTATAATACGGTCACAAGCAAATCCATTATGATTAATGGTCATTGTGGCTTTAGTGTGAGCAGTCTCGGTACCAAACCATACAGAGTACATTAAAAGAACAAACGCATTTTGCAGATAAATCTAACTATTTACACGACGATGTATTAAATATATTAAAACACATATAAAGTAAGTTTATATGCAATAAACAATCTCGAAGTTTCGGAATATCGTTTTAAACGTCAACTCGGGAAATATAAAAAATTCTATCCTAGAAAATATATATCGTATACAATAAAGTGTACAACGGAATATTTCTCAAAAAGGAACATGAAATTTTCTGTTCGCAGAACAAATGCAACAAGCCGTAGTGTGGCCAAATTATTCGAATCACAATAACGGAAACGTCGCGCCACCGCCTCTCCTTCTTCCTCCTCCGCCGCCTTCGCTTCAACTTCTTAGCGACATTGGAGGCGCAAGGCTAGTCCTTACGGAAAGTAAACGGAAACAGCAAAGCACTCTACCTATCGTGAAAATAGAGGCGGATTGCGGCACCAGCCCTACGACCATAATCAGTAAGCGATGTGATTTTTAAAGTGAACTAATTATTTTCTAATTAAATTATTGACAGCGTTGAATGAGGAAAAAATCATCAGTAATTCTTTTCTGTTCATTGTTATTGTTATAGAATATAAAGAATTCTAAAGCTGCAAGCGAGTAGATACGTGTCTATTAAAAAAATTCCAGAAAATCTTTCTACTATGAAGATAATTAAAATAGATCAATTGCTTAAACAGTAACGAAAAATACATTTTCGGATGATAATTAAAACTAAATCCTCTACTGCAAAAATACGTTTACGTGTACTACGTACAAACTATCGTACATATATAATTTCAACATTTCTTATATAAATATTCATCAAAATACTAGCAGAAATACGCGTATCTAAAGGAGATCGTACTGTAATCAGTTAACAACATTCACATACAAAGATTCATCGATCGAATGGCTTGCTAGATAACATGGAAATTCTAAATCCCACAGCGTCGACAGAATCAACGAAGGCGCTGCAGACCGTAACTTCGATGACCGGAACTCTTGTACCAGATGCATCTCTGGTGACCACGTTGCACTATTACCCTCATACGCCTGCATTAGTTCAAATCAGCCAGGCCGAACCAACACACTGCAGATCTCAAGTAAGTCCTCTATTTTTTTCCTGTTTCCGCTTCTGTTCATCGCTTTTCCTCCTTCCATTTTATTCAATTCGTTTCCCTATTGTCGTTATACTCTATTGCTCTTTCCGTATCTACGACAGCATACGAAAGTATTGGAACACTGATAGCAACCTTTTATGAATATATTACGTGCGTTACACGAAACATTTTGAAATTTCATTGGCTCTATAACGATATATATATATATATATCGTTATAGAGCCAATGAAATTTCAAAATGTATATAATATATATATATTATAAATTATATATTTTCTTCTATCGATTTTCTTCTGATTTTGTCTATCTCTGATGTTGGCTGTCCGTTACACAAAGAAAGTCGTTCTGTCCGTGAAACAAAGAATGTCCCTATCACCTTTGAACTTTCTGGGGAGTTAACACACACACGCGCACGCACACACACGAACACACACACTCTCTCTCACGCATACTCTCTCTCTCACACACACACTCTCTCTCGCACTCTCTCTCTCTCGCACACATTCTCTCTCTCTCTCTCACACACACACACTCTCTCTCTCTGTCTCTCTCTCGTACACATTCTCTCTCTCTCTCTCTCTCTCTCTCTCTCGTACACATTCTCTCTCTCTCTCTCTCGTACACATTCTCTCTCTCTCTCTCGTACACATTCTCTCTCACACACACTCTCTCTCTCGCACACATTCTCTCTCTCTCTCTCACACACACACTCTCTCTCACACACTCTCTCTCACACACACACTCTCACACACACACATACTCTCTCTCACACACACACACACTCTCTCTCTCTCTCTCTCACACACACACACACTCTCACACACACAAATTTTTTCTATGGTAAATGACAAAATATTTTCGTTAGCTGCTATATGTTTGTCAATCGTACGTCGAATCGAGCAAAGTGACAAGAGAGAAAAGCAAACGCAGAGGAGAGACGACAGTAATTATGCCAAGCTCAGGGCGCGGTCCAACCGTTCGCATAATGCGGAAACGTTGTGGCACATTGTATTAATCATGCGCAAACCTATTTGCATCGCTATCTGCATAGATATTACTAACCAGCTCGTTGTTGACCCTGCAATTTCTGGAACGCTGAACGTTTCCCGTTGGTTCGCCCGACGCGGTCTTTGGTTTGCTTTTCGCTAGTCATTTATCTGTTACCATTTCTATGCTTTTCTATTTTATTATCTTTATTTTGAAGCGACGTGTTATTTTATATTTTGATATTTTTCGATTTTTGATGTGATTTGTATAGCGGAAGAATATGGCTATATGGCGCGCGGTATGGTCACTCGCTTACACTTACTTTACACTAATTGATAAATATTTACAATTGCACTATGTAGGTATAGTTATCAAATAATTTTAATTACGACAATTTTTTATGTATTATATTTTGGTTTTTTCCATATATTACAAAATCTTCAATTTTCTAAATGAGTTTAGAAGTTCATTTATATTATTAGTTAGCATTCAACACAATATTTCAATTTTATTTTGATTTATGAAACTCTCAACTGTAGTAGGAGATTGAATTTTTTATTAACATAATGAGCAACAATAATGGTCGAATATAGATTAAGGAAATACACAAATATTTATGTTATTTCCAATATCGTTACTAATTACGTTCCTTGCTCTGAATCTCTCGTAATTAATAATCTTCGTCGTGTATTGAAATTGCTGTTCAAAATGCGATATCGTGTACAGAATATATATCGCAGATATCGAATGTAAACATCAATATCAATTCTGTACTTAATGCAGGATAATAATAAAACATAAGAAAAAATGTATAGAATTCTCTCGTTTGATCTAATATCATAATCAACATATTTTTAATATCCACTTAAATTTTAGGTAATTTACTATCTAGTATTTCTAAACTTTTCTAAATATTACTGTCTCATTTCAATGTCACAAAACATTTTCTTTGTGCGAATGAAAGAGAAACCAAACAAGCTTTTTTGAATCGCTTTAATTATATATCACGTACTATTTGTTTCATATTTTGTTTATTATTTATAATTGCATCAACCGCGTGCTTGGATTGTTAGCGACATAGAAGAATTGAAAGTATTTTAGGTACTTTTTAGTAGTCCCTGTATCAAAATTTTGTAACCTTTAAATTATTCTCTACAATTTGTAATAATAAACTAATTATCGAAACACTTCTTTCCCATTAGCATTATGTTTTCTGACATAATTAGAAGTAAAAGCTATATTAAAAATGCTTCATACATCTATCAGAATTACTTATTCACAGGTTCAAATTATTTTTCTATACCTACATCAATATAAATTATTGCAGCAGATAAATATTAAATATTGGATTAATCCTTTGAGTGCTGAATACCCCCCGCGGAAGGAGTCCGCGAGTAAGGGTTTCCATAGTGGAGACGGGCTACTATTTTTAATAAAACGTAATATAAATTGCATTTATAGATTGCACTCTTATAACATGCATTTAGGCTTTGAACGTCTCGAGGATTTAGCGAAAATTACCCATCATATTTCTTACGGATTATTGGCAAACAAGTGAAAGATCCGGGTACATGGGATTCGTCATTTTCCTCCCACTGTCCCCACTACGGCGCACTTCTTGGGGGTAGTCAAATTTTCGTACCTTCGTAGTCGTAGTTCGGTTAGTTGCGCTCGTGAGGCCATCGTAGCAGGAACAGAGTGCAAAGAAATATTATACGTCTTCACAACTCTCGCAGTATAACAAGTGTATTTTTCACGAAACGTACAGAAGGTAAACCAACTTTCATTTTTCTGTTGTTCATTGTCGTTCGCTGAGAAATACACGTATATCGTTCATACGCTAATGAAAGAATCTCGAGCGCGAGTGAGGCGAAGAAAATTGATAAACGCATATATATATGTCCATAGTCCACGCGGGTAGTTTTCGTTGGTAGCATATACGCGTGCATAGCTCTCAGAGAGTTAGATTGCATAGTTATATCTGTGTGATACGGTTCTGTTTGCAATTGTAACGATTTCAATGATCTTGAACGATTGTAGCGATCGAATAGAAATTATATCTTGTAACCTTTAAATTTTTCTCTAAAATTTATATCGAATAACTAATTATCGAAATACTTTCTTCTCGTTGGCATTATGTTATCTGATATATTTAGAAGTAAAAGCTGAGTTTTAACGTTTTATATATGTATTAATATTACTTAACGCACGTTGAAATTATTTCGCTATACCTACATCAATATAAATTATTGCAGCAGATAAATATTAAATATTGGATTAATCCTTTGAGTGCTGAATACCCCCCGCGGAAGGAGTCCGCGAGTAAGGGTTTCCATAGTGGAGACGGGCTACTATTTTTAATAAAACGTAATATAAATTGCATTTATAGATTACACTCTTATAACATGCATTTAGGCTTTGAACGTCTCGAGGATTTAGCGAAAATTACCCATCATATTTCTTACGGATTATTGGCAAACAAGTGAAAGATCCGGGTACATGGGATTCGTCATTTTCCTCCCACTGTCCCCACTACGGCGCACTTCTTGGGGGTAGTCAAATTTTCGTACCTTCGTAGTCGTAGTTCGGTTAGTTGCGCTCGTGAGGCCATCGTAGCAGGAACAGAGTGCAAAGAAATATTATACGTCTTCACAACTCTCGCAGTATAACAAGTGTATTTTTCACGAAACGTACAGAAGGTAAACCAACTTTCATTTTTCTGTTGTTCATTGTCGTTCGCTGAGAAATACACGTATATCGTTCATACGCTAATGAAAGAATCTCGAGCGCGAGTGAGGCGAAGAAAATTGATAAACGCATATATATGTGTCCATAGTCCACGCGGGTAGTTTTCGTTGGTAGCATATACGCGTGCATAGCTCTCAGAGAGTTAGATTGCATAGTTATATCTGTGTGATACGGTTCTATTTGCAATTGTAACGATTTCAATGATCTTGAACGATTGTAGCGATCGAATAGAAATTATATCTTGTAACCTTTAAATTTTTCTCTAAAATTTATATCGAATAACTAATTATCGAAATACTTTCTTCTCGTTGGCATTATGTTATCTGATATATTTAGAAGTAAAAGCTGAGTTTTAACGTTTTATATATGTATTAATATTACTTAACGCACGCTGAAATTATTTCGCTATACCTACATCAATATAAATTATTGCAGCAGATAAATATTAAATATTGGATTAATCCTTTGAGTGCTGAATACCCCCCGCGGAAGGAGTCCGCGAGTAAGGGTTTCCATAGTGGAGACGGGCTACTATTTTTAATAAAACGTAATATAAATTGCATTTATAGATTGCACTCTTATAACATGCATTTAGGCTTTGAACGTCTCGAGGATTTAGCGAAAATTACCCATCATATTTCTTACGGATTATTGGCAAACAAGTGAAAGATCCGGGTACATGGGATTCGTCATTTTCCTCCCACTGTCCCCACTACGGCGCACTTCTTGGGGGTAGTCAAATTTTCGTACCTTCGTAGTCGTAGTTCGGTTAGTTGCGCTCGTGAGGCCATCGTAGCAGGAACAGAGTGCAAAGAAATATTATACGTCTTCACAACTCTCGCAGTATAACAAGTGTATTTTTCACGAAACGTACAGAAGGTAAACCAACTTTCATTTTTCTGTTGTTCATTGTCGTTCGCTGAGAAATACACGTATATCGTTCATACGCTAATAAAAGAATCTCGAGCGCGAGTGAGGCGAAGAAAATTGATAAACGCATATATATATGTCCATAGTCCACGCGGGTAGTTTTCGTTGGTAGCATATACGCGTGCATAGCTCTCAGAGAGTTAGATTGCATAGTTATATCTGTGTGATACGGTTCTGTTTGCAATTGTAACGATTTCAATGATCTTGAACGATTGTAGCGATCGAATAGAAATTATATCTTGTAACCTTTAAATTTTTCTCTAAAATTTATATCGAATAACTAATTATCGAAATACTTTCTTCTCGTTGGCATTATGTTATCTGATATATTTAGAAGTAAAAGCTGAGTTTTAACGTTTTATATATGTATTAATATTACTTAACGCACGTTGAAATTATTTCGCTATACCTACATCAATATAAATTATTGCAGCAGATAAATATTAAATATTGGATTAATCCTTTGAGTGCTGAATACCCCCCGCGGAAGGAGTCCGCGAGTAAGGGTTTCCATAGTGGAGACGGGCTACTATTTTTAATAAAACGTAATATAAATTGCATTTATAGATTACACTCTTATAACATGCATTTAGGCTTTGAACGTCTCGAGGATTTAGCGAAAATTACCCATCATATTTCTTACGGATTATTGGCAAACAAGTGAAAGATCCGGGTACATGGGATTCGTCATTTTCCTCCCACTGTCCCCACTACGGCGCACTTCTTGGGGGTAGTCAAATTTTCGTACCTTCGTAGTCGTAGTTCGGTTAGTTGCGCTCGTGAGGCCATCGTAGCAGGAACAGAGTGCAAAGAAATATTATACGTCTTCACAACTCTCGCAGTATAACAAGTGTATTTTTCACGAAACGTACAGAAGGTAAACCAACTTTCATTTTTCTGTTGTTCATTGTCGTTCGCTGAGAAATACACGTATATCGTTCATACGCTAATGAAAGAATCTCGAGCGCGAGTGAGGCGAAGAAAATTGATAAACGCATATATATGTGTCCATAGTCCACGCGGGTAGTTTTCGTTGGTAGCATATACGCGTGCATAGCTCTCAGAGAGTTAGATTGCATAGTTATATCTGTGTGATACGGTTCTATTTGCAATTGTAACGATTTCAATGATCTTGAACGATTGTAGCGATCGAATAGAAATTATATCTTGTAACCTTTAAATTTTTCTCTAAAATTTATATCGAATAACTAATTATCGAAATACTTTCTTCTCGTTGGCATTATGTTATCTGATATATTTAGAAGTAAAAGCTGAGTTTTAACGTTTTATATATGTATTAATATTACTTAACGCACGCTGAAATTATTTCGCTATACCTACATCAATATAAATTATTGCAGCAGATAAATATTAAATATTGGATTAATCCTTTGAGTGCTGAATACCCCCCGCGGAAGGAGTCCGCGAGTAAGGGTTTCCATAGTGGAGACGGGCTACTATTTTTAATAAAACGTAATATAAATTGCATTTATAGATTGCACTCTTATAACATGCATTTAGGCTTTGAACGTCTCGAGGATTTAGCGAAAATTACCCATCATATTTCTTACGGATTATTGGCAAACAAGTGAAAGATCCGGGTACATGGGATTCGTCATTTTCCTCCCACTGTCCCCACTACGGCGCACTTCTTGGGGGTAGTCAAATTTTCGTACCTTCGTAGTCGTAGTTCGGTTAGTTGCGCTCGTGAGGCCATCGTAGCAGGAACAGAGTGCAAAGAAATATTATACGTCTTCACAACTCTCGCAGTATAACAAGTGTATTTTTCACGAAACGTACAGAAGGTAAACCAACTTTCATTTTTCTGTTGTTCATTGTCGTTCGCTGAGAAATACACGTATATCGTTCATACGCTAATGAAAGAATCTCGAGCGCGAGTGAGGCGAAGAAAATTGATAAACGCATATATATGTGTCCATAGTCCACGCGGGTAGTTTTCGTTGGTAGCATATACGCGTGCATAGCTCTCAGAGAGTTAGATTGCATAGTTATATCTGTGTGATACGGTTCTGTTTGCAATTGTAACGATTTCAATGATCTTGAACGATTGTAGCGATCGAATAGAAATTATATCTTGTAACCTTTAAATTTTTCTCTAAAATTTATATCGAATAACTAATTATCGAAATACTTTCTTCTCGTTGGCATTATGTTATCTGATATATTTAGAAGTAAAAGCTGAGTTTTAACGTTTTATATATGTATTAATATTACTTAACGCACGTTGAAATTATTTCGCTATACCTACATCAATATAAATTATTGCAGCAGATAAATATTAAATATTGGATTAATCCTTTGAGTGCTGAATACCCCCCGCGGAAGGAGTCCGCGAGTAAGGGTTTCCATAGTGGAGACGGGCTACTATTTTTAATAAAACGTAATATAAATTGCATTTATAGATTGCACTCTTATAACATGCATTTAGGCTTTGAACGTCTCGAGGATTTAGCGAAAATTACCCATCATATTTCTTACGGATTATTGGCAAACAAGTGAAAGATCCGGGTACATGGGATTCGTCATTTTCCTCCCACTGTCCCCACTACGGCGCACTTCTTGGGGGTAGTCAAATTTTCGTACCTTCGTAGTCGTAGTTCGGTTAGTTGCGCTCGTGAGGCCATCGTAGCAGGAACAGAGTGCAAAGAAATATTATACGTCTTCACAACTCTCGCAGTATAACAAGTGTATTTTTCACGAAACGTACAGAAGGTAAACCAACTTTCATTTTTCTGTTGTTCATTGTCGTTCGCTGAGAAATACACGTATATCGTTCATACGCTAATGAAAGAATCTCGAGCGCGAGTGAGGCGAAGAAAATTGATAAACGCATATATATGTGTCCATAGTCCACGCGGGTAGTTTTCGTTGGTAGCATATACGCGTGCATAGCTCTCAGAGAGTTAGATTGCATAGTTATATCTGTGTGATACGGTTCTATTTGCAATTGTAACGATTTCAATGATCTTGAACGATTGTAGCGATCGAATAGAAATTATATCTTGTAACCTTTAAATTTTTCTCTAAAATTTATATCGAATAACTAATTATCGAAATACTTTCTTCTCGTTGGCATTATGTTATCTGATATATTTAGAAGTAAAAGCTGAGTTTTAACGTTTTATATATGTATTAATATTACTTAACGCACGTTGAAATTATTTCGCTATACCTACATCAATATAAATTATTGCAGCAGATAAATATTAAATATTGGATTAATCCTTTGAGTGCTGAATACCCCCCGCGGAAGGAGTCCGCGAGTAAGGGTTTCCATAGTGGAGACGGGCTACTATTTTTAATAAAACGTAATATAAATTGCATTTATAGATTGCACTCTTATAACATGCATTTAGGCTTTGAACGTCTCGAGGATTTAGCGAAAATTACCCATCATATTTCTTACGGATTATTGGCAAACAATTGAAAGATCCGGGTACATGGGATTCGTCATTTTCCTCCCACTGTCCCCACTACGGCGCACTTCTTGGGGGTAGTCAAATTTTCGTACCTTCGTAGTCGTAGTTCGGTTAGTTGCGCTCGTGAGGCCATCGTAGCAGGAACAGAGTGCAAAGAAATATTATACGTCTTCACAACTCTCGCAGTATAACAAGTGTATTTTTCACGAAACGTACAGAAGGTAAACCAACTTTCATTTTTCTGTTGTTCATTGTCGTTCGCTGAGAAATACACGTATATCGTTCATACGCTAATGAAAGAATCTCGAGCGCGAGTGAGGCGAAGAAAATGGATAAACGCATATATATGTGTCCATAGTCCACGCGGGTAGTTTTCGTTGGTAGCATATACGCGTGCATAGCTCTCAGAGAGTTAGATTGCATAGTTATATCTGTGTGATACGGTTCTGTTTGCAATTGTAACGATTTCAATGATCTTGATCGTTTGTAGCGATCGAATAGAAATTATATCAAACCAGTAATACATTTCAGAAAATTCTATATTTTCATCAGATCTCGACCATTTCATGTAACGCTTTGCATACGAAACGACGCTATAGACTTTCGCTTTCGGTTCTTTCTGTTATAATATCGCAACGCATTGCGGCAAATTGTAACAAAGTTGGACAAAGCATTTTTGAAACAATCAAACCGATCGCTCGGACAAGAAGCGAAACCTTCGTTGAATATATTTGATTATCGTGTGTTTAACCTGTGCGTATTCAACGTTGAGGAACGATATTGATATTTTATTAGCATTCCCTATTCGTTTGGATACCAGAAAGAAAATGTGAATGCGAATAACGTTATTCTTCACGTTTGTTTTTATTATTCTTATTTTTCTTGATTTAAAAATACACTGTTTTTTTTTTAGTAAAATTACGTAGAAGATATCATTAATGTTTCTTTTCTAGCATTCATTTAGTTTGATTAATCAGTGTAATTATAAATCATAATCATTTAATGGTCTCACTTCATTGCTGTTCTTTGTAGAATGGTACTATGGCATCAATTTTTATATGTTTTATATATCTTATAGTGTAGAGTTTATTTATAATATACACATATTGAATATTTCGAATAATAAAATCACGGGTATTATATTTCATTATGTATTATAGATTTTTTTTAATAACAGTAACTTTATTTGTATAATTTTTCCAAGTATAGTAAAACATTTCCAAATTGATATTTTGCATAACATGAAATCACAAAAATCTATAATTTTGAAAGTCTATCAGAAAATTTCATAAGTATGGGAATAACTATATCAAATAATTTTCTAACATATTAATATCGCCTCGGATATGCATTATACTTCTTATTACGCTTATAAATACAAGCAAAACGATGTCATTTTATATTCATATTAACTCTCCTCGTGCAAATGTCTCGAAAACATGAAATTACAAGTGCATTGCCTAATATTTACAAACGTATATAATTTCCATTATAATGGTCAAGAAATATAGATTTAATCAGTGCCGCATACTACGTTCAAATATCAATTCAATCAACGATCCCTAAAGATTCAAATGGCGGTTGAAAACCCCCGAAGTAGTCAATTCGAGGCAGTTGTCCGGAATTGTTGACCCAGTTCGATTTCCCAGCTTGGTCCAACTTTGCCGAAATTCGCCGTTTCCTAACTCACCAATATTTGATCCTGGAATATCCTGCGCGTTGCAGCGAAATTCGTTTCTGTCGAAGGCGACCTCACCGGTCTCGTGTCTGACGCCGCCGCCAGAGGTGACGACGATCCACGCAATCGAGCCAGCTGAAGTGGCGCCGATAGTAGGCGTACAAGACGCGTCGAATCAGACGGACGCACCGGAATCCGAGGATCAGGAGCAATCTTTGATCGAGGCATCCGTTAAACAGGAACAAAGTTTGAGTCCCTGTCAACTACAGAATTCTGCCAACCTAACCACTACCACTACCAACTTGACGAATTTGACCAACTTCGAGATCGTGGCTGCCTCGCCGGAGAAGGTGTGCAACGTTGTTCGAATAACCACCACAACAACAACCGTAAATCCAGCGGTCTGTAGCATAGTGGGTAAAGTGGATAAAGCGGAAAATACTGTTATCAACATGGCAGATTGCCCGAAATATTCTATCACGAAGGAGTGTAGAAGCGTCACGTCGATCGATAGAACGATCGAACACGTGGTTACACGGCAGATTGATAGGGAACATGATGATAGAAATCACATGGAGGAGGAAGGCGAGCAACAGTTTGCCGAGGATAGGATATCATGCCGAGATGTGAGAACTGGTTCGAGAATTATTGAAATAACTGAAGAAAATTGCGATAGTTTTCACGAGAATTTGGAATTCTTTGGCAGAAGACGAGATCATTCCTTGGATAGACTCAGAGACAGGAAGAAGAATTACGCGCAGGAAACTGCGGGTTCTGAACAGGAAAAAGAGCCAGATACGAAGGTTGCCGATGAAAAGAGCGAGGTAAGAATCAAATAATTTTCTGTTTCTTGTTTTTCGACGTTAGGCGAAGATGTTAATTTGCCGCGAATTTTTTTTTGGAGATCGAGAAGTTTCGCGTTGTAACATCTTGTTTTTCTTTATGAGGAGTAATATATTTGATTATAATGATAATTCACGTTTAATATGAAATTTTATGCTGCGAGTGTTATTTGATTTTCGTCATCGTTGATTTATTAGAAGAATGGCATAACTAAGAAAACCATATTTTTCGGGAAATTTTTTTTTATAGAAAATTTTTTTATAGAAAGTAAAAGATGATCAATTATAATTATTTAGTAATGAATAATTTTCTTCTTTTTCTTCTGCGCTTTACTTTATTTTAGATTAATAATATTTTCAATAATATTTTACATTATTGAATGATTTTTAGCTTTCGAGGATCACTAACAAAATATTGTTTGTATACGCATATGTGACGTATTTTTTGTTAGATATAAAGTAAAAACAATAATATAGAATAATACATTATACCTGAAAATTGGAGGTTTTTAACATGTCACTTGTTTAGTAATTCGATTATATGTTATTATATTAACGAAACAGTGACATCGACATATAGAGAAACATCTTTCGTTTCTTGTATAAAATATCGCGTGATAGTCAGTCGACGCTCGATATCGATAAAAAAGAAAAGTATAAAATTTTTTGATTATTAGATGAAAAAAATTAATGTGCAAAATAATGTTATTTGTTAATATATATAATACGATAGTCAACTCTCGATATTAATGAAAAAAAAATGGAAAGAGTAACTTTTTTATACCACACTGTTTAGCTTATATGAACATATAACGCTTATAAAAGATAAAATTGATTATTTCATAACTATCATTGAACTTAAATAAGAAATATCTTATGAGACCATGAGTCTCTCAACGTTACTCTTTATGAAAAGAATAAACCAAATGCAATGTAATTATTAACACTTAGCCAACCGCGCGCGCCACAGCGAGTTATACGCTTCCACCGCGTTCGGACATGTCAACCCATACGCTGTCCAGCGCGCATTTTTCCAAATATCGAGGATTAATTTTCACTATTTAAAAAACAAAGAAGTTTAAAAATTATTTAAGTGGTCACTTATATTTTGCGGTGATAATTTTGTTTAATGATTTTACATATTGTTTATGCAAAACATCAAATTGATAGTATATATTAAAAGTATAAAAAATATAGGTAGAATTAAAAACATTAAAGATGACTAAAGATAAATAATACGATTTGAACTTAATTAAAAATTCATAATGCATTTTAATATTTTTTCCATTGTGATATCGTTCGAATAACTGATAGTGCATCTTTTTAATTAAGTTTAACAACACTAAATTGGTTAATAAAAAAAAAAAAAAAAACGCGTTGCTAAAGTCAGAAAAGGAAATCTCCCCGTTCGGTCACGCAGCGATGTATTTCGCAGAAGGAAAATCTCCCTATTCGGTTGGCTAAGTGTTAAAATCATTCGATTTCATCGACCGATAAGAAATTACAAAGTATCAATTTTACACAACTTTCAATAACAATCACGTTACATTTTACAGGCCGAATTACCTAAACCAGAGGAAATGTCGGCGACTGAGTTGCACAAACATGCAAATTCTTCGGTCGAAACGCCAGAAATCAATCAAAGTCCAAAACTATCGGAGGATCCGAAAGAATCAAAAATGGAGATCGATCCGAATTACGAAAGTTGTGAGAAGAGCAGGGACGAGCGATCGCAGGCAATCGTTCCGCGTCCACAGATCATTGTGAAGTCGTTCGATATGCCGAACATCGATTGTGACGAACAGGTGGTCGAACCAGTCGTGATCAAACAGGAAGCAGATGAAGCAATGTATGAAGATTATTCATACAGATGCGAACCAACTTCAACCACGGAAAAACCAAAGTGCCAGGACCTGTCCAAGAGGCACATTGTTGAAAAGTCTCATCCTGGAATCGAAAACGTGGTGGAGAAGCTGAAGAAGAACGCAGCTGCAGCTTTACAAGAGACGACTCCCCAAAAAGTGGACGACTCGAAGGATAAGAACGCAGAAAATCTTCGTTCAAGGAAACATTCAGAAACAACACCGAGAAAACTAGAAAACGGTTTGAAAAAACACATTCTAAGATCCTGCGAGAACTCTCAGTTCATGGAAAAATATGAAGTGGCACGAGAACTTGAGGTATCTTTTTCGGAAAATGCTCGTTCGGCTAAAGATTCTCAGGATGTTCCTAATTACGTAACAACGACCGAACATCCTTGCGATTCTCCTACGAGTAGCAAGCATCCCCTGTCCAGAAACCATTTCCCAAACAATAATAACGACACGAGAAACAATAACGATAATACGAAGTTAAACGACGATAAAGAACCTGTCGTGAAAAAGGAGAATGTCTCGCCGCCCGAGGTCTGTGAAGTGGAAATGCAATGCACGAACAATAACACGGTGACGCCTAAAAAAGGAAAATTGGAACCGTTAGAAAATTCGGCGGCCTTGACGTTTAATAATGAAACTCCCAAATCTAGATTAATGATTAATCCTAAACCGAGACCTATAGTTGATATTAGCGGATTGGAATTGCTGTCGAACAGTATCGAGGAGTTGGAACGCTTGAGATCAAACGGCAATAGAAAATCTGAATTAGAGAGATCGGCTATCAGGGGCAGGATAATTTTTCCTCTGGAAGAGCGCCTCAGCCACAACAACAACGAGAACAGCCCTTTGGGGGTGTTGTGTGCTTTGGCAGAGCAAAGATTTATGGAGGAAGTAGGGGATAGAACTCCCCGGAGGTCGAATCTGGAGAGTTCCGAAGAAATATCTCATGCTGGTAGACTACTATTGAACCTGGGCAGAGCGAATGTCCCAGAAAATGAAACAAAGACATCGGAAAAGAGAAAATACGTGGAAGAAAATTCCGAAAACCTCAAGAGGCTCAAAACCGATGGCGAGTTGGAAGATGAGGAATTTAAATACGACTCATATTCCGAAGATGATGATTTTGATCAACAGTACGATGAAAATGAGCGAGAAAGAATTGTGTCTATGACGACTGAGAATACGAGAGGAAGTATAGATTTTTCCGAAGAAGACGATATTTGCACCGACGAAGAGAATGATGTATTAAAAGACGCTCCCCTTGGTACTAGTAGTCCTTGCAATAATGTAAACTATGAAAGAAAAGAAGATTTTGAGGAGTATGAAAGAAAGGCATACGAACAGTATCATAGGAGTGAATCTTATAGCAGCAAGGAATCTATTGATGATAATTTATCGGATTCTGATGTTGAAATGTACGACGAAAAGATGTGTGCGGATGATAAAATGGTGGAGAACGACGAAGATTGCAAATATGAGGAGAGAAGACATATCTTGGTAGAAAATCGAGATTGTCACGATTATAGAAATTTGCAAGCAAAACTAGACGCAAAGAAGTTTATCGCTAGAAAAGGGCACATTGATAATGACGCAGACTGGCCGAATATGGATGCCATGGAACTTGACATGAGAGTCAGGTTGGCTGACATTCAAAGACAATATAGAGAAAAGCAGAAGGAATTGTCTAAATTGATCCCGAAGAAAGACGAAAAGAAGAGTCCTGGAAGACCGCGCAAGAAGAGCCATTCTTCTAAGTAAGTCAAATTCTATACTTTATTATTAAATCATTTTAAATGTATTTACGTAGATATAAATTTTGCTATTTCATATATTTATGTTAAAATGTATATGCTTAAAGTATTTTTTATAGTATATCATGTATTAAATTGAACTTTTTAAGGTAGTAAACAAGAAACAAGAAACATAGAATTTCCATTTCTAGCGTTGGGAAAATTTGATTTGAAAAATCATTATATATGCATGCATTTAATTATATATTTCTAGATAACAAAATTTCACCACTTCATACTTTCACAAACGAAGTCTTATATGAAACTCTTTATAAGAGATTAATGTAAAAAGATTTTGTTTCACATTATTAACTTACTTTTTCACGTAGGATCGTTCCTTTCTCGTAACGACTAAGACAATTTTTATAGTTTGAAAAAAATATGGTTTATAAATATATATATGCAGAATAATTTTCTTACTGCAAGATTTCTTGAATAATTTAATAGAAAAAAACCTTGATTAAAATTTTAATAGAAAATCATTGAGTTACCGTAAAAACGATTAATAAACCACTATTAATAATGTTTACAGTTCCGATCACGGTCTCCTCACATCCCCACCTACGCTAGAATCGACGTCTTCACCCAACAAATCTCCATCGCAACCGTCCGATGGAGCTCCGCAGCCATTAGCTTCAGCTGTCCTAGCAATGCCAAGATGCAATGTGAATTTGGTAAAACTGGGTGAACAAAGGAGCCACATTAAATTACTGGATAGTATACCAAGTATTCCCATGCCCGTTGCACCAGTTGCTTCGCCAGTCACCGTACTACCATCAAACAAATTGCCGCAAGAGGACGACGAGAAAGGCGCAGGACGGGTAAATCGAACACTAACTATGAAAAACAAAACAACAGAAAAGACAGAAGCAGACTATTAAATAATTAAAAACTAATAAAACTTTAACAGTTTATATTTGTAATTATAATTCAAAATTTTAGAAGTGAGGGCAATTCTGTTATTTTTGACGAACTAAGATACCAAATTAAAACGCGAGAAATTGTTAAGAAAAAAGGAGAAACATTAGAAAATAAGAAAAGATTTATTTTAATGATAAAGAATAATGACGAAAAATTGCTTATCTGTAATGCTCAAATTAAAAATAGTTATAATGTATTATATATATATATAATACATATAATATATATAATAATATATATAATACATTATAACTATACTTATATATATATATATATTATATATATATAAGTATTATATATATATTATATATATATAAGTAATAATATATATATATAATATATATATAATAATATATATATATAAGTATAGTTATAATGTATTATATATATTATTATATATATTATATGTATTATATATATATATAATATATATATAATATATATATATATTATATATATATATTTTGTATATAAATTTTAGTATATATATATAAACATAATATTATATATCATATATATATAACATATATTGATTATATTGTCATGGTAATTAAGATCTTTATTGATATACTTCATTTATGTGATACGTTTTATTAATTTCATTAATTTTAAAATTTCGAATATTTTTATGACAATTAAACATTAAGATTAGTAGGAATGAATATCTCATAATTGAAATGTATCAGTTAAGTTCAGCAGCACTAAATTGGTTAATAAAAGAAATAGAACGCGTTGCCAAGCTCAAAACGGGATATCTCCCCGATCGGTCATGCAGCAATGTATTTTAAAGCGGGGAGATCTCCTATTCGGCTGACTAAGTATTAAATATAAGAAGCTAAGGAGACTATAACATATGTGTATAAGTAAAGAATCTTTTTCTAATAAATGTCATCAGATCTCTGACAAATGTATGCAACTTGGATATGATACATCATCTCCAGCACCTACTATCGCAAGTTCTAGTTCAGCATCGAAGAAACGGAAGGTTGGTCGACCCAGGAAGTTAATGTGCTCATCCGGAGGTGTCAGACACCTTACGGAAACGATAGTTGCTAAGAAACCTAAGAGCAAAAGTTCTTTGGTGGGCTATCTTTTGTCGAAGAATAGGCATCTTCAAACAAAAGTGAGTTTTGCTTCTAGATTTGTTTATTAAATGCTTCAGATATATTTATAAAATATATCTGAATACACTATATTTATAAAATATATGCAATACAGTATAGAGAAAGATATATGAATTTTGATTTTATTATATTTATCATACACAACGTTCTATCTTATTTCATAATACTGCAATTATAAAATAATTTCATTACGAACTATAATTTTAGAATAATATAATACGTAATTATTAGGTTGTCCAGAAAGTTCTTTTCGTTTTTTTTAATAGGAGGTAAGTACAAAATATATTTCCTACTCTTCTGAAATAATGTATGGTCCTTTCTCTTCTACCATCTTTTGTCATCTCTCCGGGAGTCTCATAATGCCATTTTTCCAAAATTCTCTTGGCTTACTTTTAAAATATTCTTCGAGGCCGTTTTTCACTTCGTTTACTTATTTGAATCTTCTATTGCGAAGAAAATTCTTTAGGGAGAGAAACAAATAATAGTCCGATGATGCAAGATCTGGAGAGTATGGAGGGTGTGATAAAACATTCCAATCAAACTCTAGAAGTCTCGTTCGCACTGCTAAAGAAACATGTGACCTCGCGTTATCGTGGTGGAACACGACACCACTTCTCCACGTTTTGTGATAACGGCTTCCTTAAGTTTTTCGAATTGGGTGCAATATTTTTCACTGTTGATCGTTTGCTCTTACGGAAGTAATTCGTAGTAGAGGATACCCTTCCAGTCTTAGCAAATTAAAAGCAGCACCTTCTTCGGCTGAAATCCAGGTCTTGCTACCGTTGGGGAACGCTTATGTCAATTCGACCAAGATCGCTTGCGCGCAGTGTCGTCGTAGAGAATCTAACTTTCATCTCCAGTAATTAACTTCTTTAAAAATGGCTCTCTTTTGTCGCGTTGAATTAACAAATCGCATGTCGAGATTCGATTCAGGAGATTGCTCTCCGTCAGTTCCTGGGGGCCCACACTTCGTAGCGATCAACGTACCAAAGCTTTGTTAAATGTTCATGAATCGTTGTTCACGGAATGTTTAAAGCATCTGCTATCTCACAAATACTAGACCTTGGGTTTTCACCGAGGTAGGTCTTGATAAGGTCATTATTAGTGGTGGATGGACATTCGCTGCAATCTTCATCTTTCAGATTAAAATTTTCGGCTCTAAACCTTCTAAATTCCAGATTGTTTGAACAGTTGTAGACCGATCACCATAAACGTCACAAATCTCCTTTGCAGCGTTTTTATGAGTACTGTCTTTTGTAACATGTTGACTGCCATGACACCTGTATTCGGGTGACAGCAAAGATTTCGGTAGCGCCGCATCACCCGTATTCGGGTGGCGCTTATTTGACTACTTGCGAAGGGTCGTCGTAGGTATTTGAAAAGATATTCCAGAGGAAATAATAATACTATTGAATTGTTATAAAAGTAATACGAAAATGGTTTACAATGTGCAATGTTCGTTCTTGGTAGAAAAGTTTCTCTGCAAGCTGTAGACATACATTGTGTGCGATGAAAATACCTAACAGAGAAAGCTTGGTACTGCGGCACGCGTGGCCTGAAAGAGATTTCATTGAAAACACGCGTGGCAGTCAACGTGTTAAAGCAGTGAAACATAACATGACGAAAATGCATCTTTTGGTCTTCCATCTTTCACCACGCAAAAGACACTCAATACACTTTCTACTAACATCGAGAACTGTTCTCTTGCCTCACCAGAGGATAACTAATGATCACACGATTGACGGTAGAGTGGTTTGTTTACTTAAGCAGAACGAGGTAAGGCACTGAGCGGCGAACGCGAAAGAACTTTCCGGACGATCTAATATTATATTTTCTAATATATAATTATTTTGTTATTACACATGAGGCATAATTTCATTTTATTTGTATAAACAGTATGTGGGAAAAACTGGTTATACTCCACTACCGTTCAAGACTGGGCTATCTTCCATAAAATCTTCTTCCAAGAGTCACAAATCGACAAAATCAAAGCCGAAACCAGCGAAACAAACTCCTTTACACAATAAGAATGTGATCAGCTCCATTATCGCGGAAAAGGCAAAATTAAGTCAAGAAGTGAAATTGGATAAACAAAGCAAGATGAAGCCGAAATTGAAAGCTGAAGCGAAGGTGAAGACGTGGGAAGATGACGAAACCAGCAGTGTCACTGAAAATATATTGCCAGAAACCATCGCGGAGGAACCAGTGAAGGTAACGTAAAGAGAAAGATTCAATTATCAAACTATTCAACATTAGACATTAATAGAAAAGAAAAGAAAGAGAAAAAGAATTACCCCCTCCCAAAAATTGATCTTATAGATATACGAATACAATTTCAGAGTACGTAAATAGGATATTTTTTGAGGGTTAATAATTGAGATAAAGTTATACAGAATTTATATGTAAAATTTTTTAGAGAAAGTAGTATAATTAATATATCTTCCACCATTCACCGCTTCTTCAAGAAATACAAATTCCACTATAATCAAACGCCATTCCTACTGAGGTGATATGTCGTGATAGGGTCGGAAGGAAAACTCAGATTTATTGAACGATAAATGTTTATTCACTCTAATGTCAATGAGTACACTTGACGCAGGATTCGCGATTATATTCGGTTCGCGAATGCGCGATTATAAGATAGAGCTTGGATAGCTACGATTCGAGATGCGCTGCGAGTGCGGACAATGACTGCACGAAATGTCGAGAGTTTAGATAATTATTCGACTCGAACCGTATAAGTATAACGATCGTGATATGTTGACTCGCGGTAATAGACTGACTTTTTGTCGCGATGCTGCTGCGGAGGAAGACTGCGTTGGGATGTGTCTAAGGATGCGAAGGCATCGGATTCGTTGAGAAAAGCTTTGGTTCGGAAAGTGAGGGAAATGTACGTTAATGTTTATTGGCTAATTCGCGTTGGTCGTTGGAAAAGGATGCTAGCTGCCCTTGAGAGGGTGTTGCTAGCGGGAAGCATCATACGTGAGAGATAGCAGATTTCTCGTGTGTCCCCGTGATAGGTGGTCGACTTCGAGATTGATAAACAAAGACTGTTTGTCTCTTTGGGGAACCTTAGCTAAAATAAATCCTAAGATTTATAGCGGTCATTAGGCTAGCTGGAAATATTCGGTACGATCATCTTGTCCGCAGGTATAGGGTCTTTGTGCCGTGCGTCACGCGACGTAAACTGTTGGGAAGTTTACTGTCAAGTGCCGCCACACTACCAATATTTCATCCACTGTAATCTACTCTCTGATTCATTAGGAAATCCCAGTGGACACGGCCGAACCTGCCGAAAACGAACCCGAGAAAAACAAACACGAGAAATCGAAGAAGAAGAAGCGGAAGTCCAGTTCGTCATCGCCATCGCGACATAAGTTGAGCGATCGAGACAAGAGAGAGTCAAAACGTCGAAAGTCGCTCGAGTGCAAAGAGTGCAAGGAATGCGCGAAGGCTGCCCGAGCGGAGAAGACGGAGAATGTGAACAAATGCAAATTAACGTCGGCGCACTTGGCTATAGACCAGTTGAGGGTCTTAACTGCGATGGGTGGTCTATTTTACGCCGGAAGGCTGAGCGCGGTTCAGGCGCCTGACGTTTATGCGATCACGCTGGACGGCGAACGGGGCAACAGGCCTCACATCCATTCCAGAGAAGAGATTCTACGAGACGCGGTAAATTAACGTTGATTTATTTTACTCTATCTTTCGTCCGTATAGAGGGCTCATGTTCCTGTTTTCCGTTACTGTTTACAGATCGTCGAGGTCTGTCCCACTTCCACGAAAGAGCTACCGCCTGGCACGAGATTATGCGCCTACTGGAGCCAGCAATATCGTTGCTTGTATCCGGGTACCTCGGTCGAACCATCGGAACCTGACCCTGAGCTCGATGAGAAGTTTGTTAGCGTGGAGTTTGATGACGGGGATAGCGGCAGGATAGCTTTAGATGACATTAGACTGTTGCAGCCTGATTATCCAGTTGTCGGTAAGTTTGGATGTTTTCTAATGTATTAGGTTGTCCAAAAAGTTTTTTTTGTTTTATGAGAAAATAATAGACGCGCAACGTTTTTTGTTTTATATTATTTTGTCGAATTACGTACGATCCATTCTGTTCTGTCGAGATAAACACCGCGACATTTCACAGACTTGTGTTCCACGTTTGTATGAAGGTGCATCGTCGTAAAAGACGTGTCTGTATAAGAAAGACGCTTTTCGGACAACTAATAACTACTTACGCAGATTTGAATTCAGAGATGCGAATTTGAAATTCAGTTTTGAAATTTTTATGGTATTGGCTGGGATATTCTAAAGATTACTGGTTTTTTAAATACATTTTTCTTTGGGAATTTTAAATTACTGTATTGGAATGGTTTAAGGATTTTTTTTAACTTTTTGGAATTTTCTTGGATTATTAGTGTTGACTTTTGTGTACGAGCACCACGAAATCTACCATCGTTGAAATTGTATTTCTAAACAGTATAAAATTGAACTCAATTTATTCAAACGAAACTTTCATTTAGTATCAGGTTAACTGAATTTCTATCGATTAAATCCACTTATTTGCACAAGCAATACCTAGTTGGGAGAATCGGTGAAAGCTTCTATTGCTTGAACTTCAGTTATATACATATACGTATATAAAGTATTTGTTCTCAGATAGTTTTCACGAAATTGAATGAAATTTCACATATATGTATTTATAGTATTTAACAATTTCTGTATCATCTGAACATACTCATGTATATCGAATTTTTTATCAAATTATAGAATATGATCCCAATCCCCTGTTGTCGTTGGGAAAACGTCGACGACAAACGTCAATGTCGACGGAGGATAAACGCTCTTCCAGTAACAGTCAACCTTCTACTTCCACGAATGCGAATAACGCGTTGACTCCTGTTTTATCCACAACGAGTTGTTACGTTTCCCCAACTGACGCACAGTCCCTGGATCGACAGAAGGTGGATGACGTAGATGCAAAAGTCTTGGAAGAATATCGCGAAAGGAAACGGATGAAGAAAAGGAGAAAAGACAAATTAAAGAGATTGCAGGAGGCTCAGGAAGGGAAGAAGAAGCACAGAAGGCACAAATGTTGCGAAGAACATAGAAAACATAGGCACAGAAAACATCGTAAACACAAGCACAGGCATAATCATCACAGCAGCGAAGGAAGTCACATTAGGTTTGTTCTTTTTCGTGTTAAATTCTGGTACATTGGATTAATTTTTTAATTTTTTTTATATATAAGAAGGTTTGTTTTGAATCGCCGTTTGAAAGTATTAAAAATCTATATTTATTCGATAACAATTTGAGATCTATAATTCTTGTCAATGACAGTAGGATATGCGTAAATATAAGTAAATACGAAATAAACTATAAATTAATTGAAAAGATTTTATTGCAATATACCTTTGATATTTTTTAAATTATTAAATATAGTTATACAACAAGATTTATTCAGTCTAAAAATACTATTATCAAGGAAATTTATTGTATCATTATTAATATAAATGAAAAACATAAGACATTAACTCATTAAGGGCAAACGTAGAGTTAACGGGTGTTTCAGTTATAACCCCCCCTTTTTTAAATTCTATATTTTACTATTGTTATTACAGCAGAAAATTGTAATGACTTAATTGTCTATCCAAAATATACCAAGGCACACGCTATACTATCTTTCCAACATCCGTACAGCAACTCGATGGTTCGATTTTTCACTAAAGTTATTAAATCATACTTTCAACAATTATCTAGCTCTTAATGGGTTAATCAACCTTTTTGCTGCGAACAGCGCCTATAGGCGCTCAGTCACAGTATCTTTTTCGGAGCATCGTGCCATCCGCGCGACCGATCTCCCATTGTCCCGCTGGCTGCTCAAAGAGCAATTCCTTTCTGAGCGCATCGCAGTGGGAGGGTTAAAAATTTAATCAAACTGGAAGATGTTTCTTTCATACTTCTTTATTACTCTCGTTTCGCGCAATGAAATTTATAAATGAATAGAAAAATATTGAAGGATTTGTAATAAAATAAATAAGTAAATAAATAAAATAAAACTAAAGCAATATATCTCTACACTACTTTTTCGATCTTAATTCGAATGTTTTTAAATGCCTCTTAGCAGTGGGGAAAGTTGTTGCGGGCAGAAGAGCGAAGAAGAACTGCCCAAGGAAACGGTAGCCACAGTAGAATGCGAAGAAGAACCAGTCCAAGTCCAAGTCCAAGTCCAAGTCCAAGAAGAACCAGTAGCGCAAGAAGAAGTAGCCCCGGAACCGATCAAAGAACCTATTCGCGAGGAGAAACCCGAGAAACCCGAAAAACCCGAGAAATCCGAGAAACCCGAAAAACCCGAAAAACCGAAGAAAACGGACAAAAAGTCGAAAGTGCGTGAACGACAGGAATCGGTGGAAAGTCGAAGCAAAATGGCAGCTTTCTTGCCAGCGAGACAATTGTGGGGCTGGGCTGGAAAAGGTTACAGACGACCCGGTGCCAAGGGAAGAGCCAAAAAACAATTCTTCCGAGCTATTCAACGAGGTAGCGAGACGATCCAGATCGGTGACAGTGCGGTCTTTCTGTCGACTGGCAGACCCGATAGACCCTACATCGGGCGCATCGAATCCATGTGGGAAACTTCAAGTTCCAATATGATCGTGAAGGTGAAGTGGTTCTATCATCCTGAGGAGACCGTGGGTTGCCCGAAGAATTTGAAGTACCCGGTAAGAATATCATGGGATGTTTTAAATAATCACACTAACTAGAAAAATTATTCCTATTCTTTAATGAAGAGTCTTTCTATCAGATTTTACATATCATTCGTATAGTATCAAATTTTGAATAGTCATACGAAATTATTACTCAACGATACGAAATATCGTTACTTGTGTACTTGGAGTTAATTGATTAGTATGTAGTGACTATGATAAGTACGACGTGCGAATATCTTCTGCAGCCACTATACTTTGAAACAATAGAGATTTGTTATCACTCTTACATCTCTTTAATTATTACGTTTCTGCAAGTTTTGGCGTGGTTAGAACAATAAGAAGAAAGCAGATATCGAAGAAAACATTGTTATCTATAATAAAATTGTTTCTGCTGAAAGAAATGTGTTAATTCGATAGACAGTGTCGGCAGAAATAATTTCAAATTTGTGGTTGATAACAGATAATTAAGTTGCACAGTTTGATAAACGCGAGCACGCTGCAGAAAGAATACTTTAAGGACAGACACATTCTCAAAAAGCATTTTACACGCACATAAGATTTTTAACATACATACATTTACTATATGTTTTACCATACATACACCATACATGTACATGTACCGTAACGTTCTCCATATTTTATTCTCATATTATCTCAAAACAGTAAAAAAAACTCAAACAAATAATTCAATTGCAAATAAAAAGCAAAAGAACAAATAATCAAAGAAAGATAAAAATAGCGAAAAAAGACTAATAGTGCAAGTGAAAATGTCATTCCACGTAATTCACATCCACACACAAGTCCCCAACAGTAAAACTACCAGTCTTTATCTTTCACTATGCCACAATTGTTATATCAGTATCAGTATCGTTATAGAAATTTTCTACACTGCAAGACACGAGCCTCGAACGTTTAACTTTTTAACTTTTCCTCTTATATTAATGAAATCTGTTCAAACGAATGTCCCTAGGGTGCCCTGTTCGAGTCCCCTCACATGGACGAGAACGATGTTCAAACGATCTCCCACAAATGCGAGGTGCTGCCGCTTCAGGAATACACAGAGAAGCTGGGAAAAGAGCCGCACAGATATCTGACCATATACGACAACAACGACATTTACTATTTGGCTGGATATTACGACCCCACGACGTACCTGTTGACCATGCAGCCAGGGGTTGTTTGAGAACAGCTTAAGCTGACGATTAGGTTAACTGGTGTTACTTAATTGTTGTCAGCCAATAAAATATTATGCGAAATTAAATGAAATGCCATGACCGTTAACGCCATGGCCATTAACGCCATGGCCATTAACGCCATGGCCATTAACGCCATGGCCATTAACGCCATGGCCATTAACGCCATGACCGAAGCTGTTACGTCTGCCAGTTTTCAAAGATTTGGAAACGAGATGTGAAGATGATACATGGACGAACGAATCAAACATTCGTCGATCCAGAGACATTAGAGTTTTACATTGTGAATAACGAGCGAGTTCAATTTTGAATCTTAGCTCGATGATGCGATCGATGATACAAGCTTTCAGAGAGGCATTCAGGATCACCACAAGGCACAAGCATTATTTATTGTCACAATGGACAAGAGATCGTTCCCATTTATACATCGATCATATCTTGTCTTTTTTTACGGTTATTATGTATTGCATACATTGTTACGATCGGTTTCCTTTTGATCGAGCATAGAATCCATTCGAATCTAGTTTCTCATTTATATACATTGTTTATGCGAGATAATCGTTGTTGATTTGATAGTTTTCCATTAATATTCTTGCGTCTTTCGCGTCGCTCACAGATTCCACAGGGTTGTATTTCATTTTTGGTGCTGAACGATGAATGGAGAATATATTTTCGTGAATCGCGGGATATTGTTGTGACCATGTGATTCGCATTTAAGCGAAACGCGAGTGTTGTATATTTTTCCGATGGAATATGAGGCGAAACGTGCAATGACAAAGTTGTATCGCTGTTCTTGACAGGGATGCCTGATTATTTGTGCGTTAGCATGATAGATATGTACGATGCACATGGGTGGTGCAATTTTTTCCGAGATTTCTTAGGATCCAAGAGCTTGTAAATAAGAACCGAGAGAGTTTAATATTTACCGTAAAGAATTTTCGAACTGGAATAGAGGAGGAGGCTTGTGCCTTGTGTATAACAAAGTTAAATGAAACAAAATGAATAGTTTAATTTTTTTGATGCCTACGGGTTGCGTTTGTCGCTACTTGGATCACATTGGATTTCACACCAACGTACATTGATGAATAATTACAAAGAACGCATTTACATATAAATATATGTATATATATATATATAAATATAAATATATATATATATTATATATGTAGAGGACAGATGCAATAAATCTATGAGTGGCATTAACGAAAAAACGTGAAATCAACTACGGAGATATTTATAAAAATCTGTTTTATCAGTTGTAAATAGAAAATACATAGTATATATACATATATGTATACTGTACATAAACGTTAAGTGCGTATATATCTGTAAGTGTAAAATCAGATTATTAACCGTTAGACTAGTGTTATATATCGTTGTCTAACCGCGAAAATACAATACATTGTATTGTATATACAATCACACACATGTACTGATATTGAAAAACAGAAAATCGAAAGATTTTGTGCGAATCTTGTAGCCCGATCACGCAGACTCTACACGTAAAAATAACAAAATTTCAAGTTGCGAGACGAAGTGGCCTGTTCTGGCAGTTCGATTCTCGAGCTTTGAGACTTTCATTGCTGTTTCCTTTAATACTCTAGCGATCGGCGTTTACAAGACGCGATGTACTTAGATTAAGAATCACCTTCTCACGTTAATTTCTTCATTTTCGAGTGTCGCTCATTTACCTTAGCGTTGTTCGTAAATAGAAACTTAGGTTTTATAGTGATTCTTTTTATGATTCCATTGGTATAAATAAAAAAATCTGTATGTACTTGTAATGTACAATACAGGCAGTATTCTATATTCAGAATGAACCTTTCATTCAAAATTCTTAACAAACATTTCTTGATGAAAGTAAAACTTTTATTATAAAAGATAAAGTTTGATGTAGAGTTTAAGTAAGATGTTAGCAAGTTAGCACAATCGATAATTCTTCCTAATTATCTATCTATTACTGAAATATTCTTGTGTCCATCGGAACTGCTCGCTTACAGCAAACAAAAAGATTTAACGTATCAAGAAAAATATTGATATAAAATTGAAATGAGAAATTACGTATGTTAACGACAATCCTTTCGTATTTTTCTCTAAATTCAATAAAATATTTGCTCATAGAAAGACACGTTGTATCGAATATAAGTCAATGGACGTAGAAAGGTTCTGATATTGATTTTTCATTCAAATTGAAAATTTCGGCAGAATGATTATTTCTCAGAGTAATGCTAATCATTTAAACATGTTTCTAAAATAAAACATTTGTAACAATTTGTATTCTCCGTTTGAAGGGAAAATCCGATAAATTAGTTTCAGCAAAGGGATCAATTACTACTTAATGGAACAAGAATTTTCATTAAATCTTTGTTGCTTATTACCACATAGATACTCAACCGTCTGATGTTCTCTAGCTACGATAAAAGAGACAAAAACAAAAAAAGTTTTTATAAGCTTCGAAATACAGGTTGCACGGCACTGATACGTATGATAAGATGGAGAGGTTGACGTGAGCGGACGTTCCACACTTTGTATATTTGTCTTTTTTTATTTTCTCGATACGAAAGAAGAGATTCGATGGATCGCGGCGCTCGGAACGATCGAAGCGTCTGGAGCGTCGAATCCACAGCGAACCGTTGTCGCTGGTGATACGATATAAGGTGCTACATACAACGTTTTTGTTTGTTGCGAGCGCGTATTAAACAATAAGTTGACACTCGCGAATCATTTTTTCATACTGTATACGCGTTCATTTTGCGAGCATTACGCTATCATGCTAGAATTAAGATGTTCTTTTTTGATTTTTTAATCGTTCTTTGTATCTCTCCGCGGCATTCGTTTCGTCGACAGAAAGAAAGGGAGAGCTGACCACTTTCGCCCACGATTTTCGATCACTTTAACGATCAAACAACGATCGTTTCTCTTCTAATCCGCGACAGATCTTCGTAGAGGAACGTTAATAACAGATCCATCAGAGACACACGTACGCATAGCTCGGATGGTGATGGTACCAATGACGCTCTTCGTCGATCAGCAACGGATCGAGAAATCGCCGATTTTTCGCCGATTCTCGATACCTTGGCTACTTATTACGCGGATAAACGTGTCGTTTCCCGGTTCAGTCCTCTGATTTCCCTTTTAAAAAGAGGATAACCACCCGTAGGGCGAGAAAAACACGATCCTAGTACAAACTGCAGATACAATAATTATCATGCATTTTTTCTGCTGACGTTCATATTCATATGGGCGAGATATAACGGGAGAATAAAGCGAACCAGAGTACTTACGTCGTGGCGCGTATGATTGTTCGCGTGTAAATAGATCATGTAAGCCGTACAAGGATCGGCGAGTCGCCTGTCTTAGACACAAGCTGATCGATCTCCATAGATTTCTATCCCTAGTGTACATTCATTGTTATCGTCGTGCGCGCACGTTAGCGCGCGGAGATGTCGTGGTCGAATCTTAAAGACCACGACGATCGACCTATCCCCAGATAGGTCTCACGCAGCGCGTGCAATCTGTATATTGCATAGTATTTTTCCATTAAGGTAGAAAACGGCGAGGAAAAGGCAAAAGAAAAAAAATGAAAAAAAAGAAAAGATACTGTCGATGAGTCGCTATCCTACGAGCGATCTTTCATGTTATTCGTTGACTCGATGGTTTTCCATTTTGATGGTCCATATTGTTCTCTCGATGAAAGATGTTCAAGTGCGTTAGACGGAATGACACGAACGAGAATGTACAGAGAAAAGAAAAGAGATTTTAGTCGAATCATTCCGATAAACGTTCAGAGAATAAAAATGGAATACGAAGAGAAAACCACGCAGTCGACGAAACCGATTGCTCGAAGGAGCGAACGGTTCTTCGTTCAGAGATGTCGTTTCTTCGACGACGATTTTTTCGATGCTTCGATTCTATGAGGAGTAGCCTACCGGTAGACAACGTAGACGAGGCACGTTCGCTTGTAGATTTGTAAATAACGTAGACTTAGGTAGATCGAGGGAAATGTCGGTGTCCTCGGTCGTTTTTTTATACGTCCCTCAAAAAATCGATTTCTTGGTCGTTGCATTCGATCCATTTTGCTCCTCTACGTCATCCAATGTATCTTCCTACGATAATTGGAGAATGGGAACAGATAGTCGAAACGATGCTGCGTTTCGCGTGAAAAAAACGAGGAAACAAAATGTACGATAATGACGAAAGTTAATGAAAAAAAAGAGATTTAATAAGTGACCACTGTATATACACACGATGAATAAAGAGACGCCGACATTTCGCGACGACACTCCTCTTTCTTTGAATTCACATGGAATTGAGGCGCTTCTCGTTGAGGACTGCGATCGTTTCTTGGAGGAATAAGTCGAACGAACCACCGTATATCGACAAATCGATTTATATCGCGTAAAGATGAACCGCGATGTGACGTTTCCTTCTCGAGGAGACGAGGCCTCCTTCGCTCCGGCAGATACGACATTATTTTCCTTGTCATTTTTCGGCGAGACGATTCAGAACGAGCGAGAGAATCCGTACGATTTAAGCGTATACCGTTCGAGCTAGTCTAGCCGCTACGATAAGGATAGTTTGTAAGCGTCTGGTCAAGGTAGCGGATGAGCGAGAAATTCATGTCTCCGTTTATAGAAGAACTAAAACGAGCAATTTCTATTGAGTTAGCAATTAAGTGATTGCAGATTTTGTCATTAAGTGATAATGAGAAATTACCACTTAATGACAAAATCCGCTATTACTTAGTTACTCGCCCAATAGTTTTATTTTATTTAGAATTTTTATTATCTTTCCATGTAGAATCTTTCTTATTTCTTAGGCTTGTAATAAATTCGAAATTTGCTTGTACAATAGTTTCCTTTGGATTTCATAGAGAGGTTGACTAGTTAAAAAGGAGACCTGAACGTTATCGTGCACCCGGTACCACGAAGAAGGATCCCTCTTTCGTCACGTTGCGTACTCGATTGCCATTTGTATCGTTCGCGCGAGATATAGAGAAGAAAAGAAAATCGTAATTATAGTCACGAAGCGTCAAGAAAAGGACAACGTATAAGCGATCTAGCTAAGGTTAGGAGATTATGCGAGCCTGTATATTTTACGATATGTATAGCCGATGCGTGGATGATTAAGGCAAGTGAGCAAGAACAAGAGCGAGAGAAATAGAATGAACGAGAGAGAAAGAGACGGAGAGGATGAAGTTAAAACAGAAGAAGATAATATTTTATCGTAGAGAATTATCGAAATTATTATATTTTAATAACGGAGCTGCGATTTAAAAGAAGTAAAAAAAAAACAAAATGTGTAGTACGAAAGATACGAGACGCGAGAGAGCGAGTAATCGTGCAAATGATAAGCAACAAATATGATAAATGACAAGCAACAACAACAACAAAAAAAAAAGATATAAAAGACGCGAATAAAAAAAAGGGAAAAAATGAAATACGAGTGAGAAGAATTGTATGCACGAGTGAAGGTGATGTAAGAATGAAAGAGAGAGAAGAAAAGAGAGTAAGAGAGAGATAGAGTGAGAGAGAGAGGGAGAAAAAAATTTTAAAATATAATGGAGCGACTGTTTTTTCGAACCCAAAAGTCTGAGAAAAAGAATTCAGGATTAAAAACAAAACAAAAAAGAAAAAAAAAAAAGAAAAATGAAACAAAAGAGAGATACAGTTGAACTTCATTTATATTTTCCTACGCGAAACTTTTTGTATGGCGAATGACGCGTGTGTGCGTGTGCGTGTATGGAAAATCTCGGTTGACGTTTGTTTGTAATAAAAGCGAAAAAAGAAACAAGCGACAAAAAAAACCATGCACGAAATTCAAAGACCTTGGTCAAACGTGTTATATGTAGGAAAATATGGGAAGAGCAGAAGAAGCGGAAAACGTTTGATGTACTGCGTTAAACGTGTATATAAGTATTTTGTATTTCTCCGTGTTTTGGTTTTTGCAGTATTGTCAGGTCGACTGCTTTTTCCCGTGATCGAACGACACGTTGCATAGATTTTCCTTTTCTTTTTCTACTCGATATATACGATTCTCGTATTTACATTGCGGAAAGTTTCAATAAATGCAGTCCTTACTGGACATGATAACGAGATTTCGTTCAGATTTCTTTATATTGTTGGCGACATTTTTCATCTGAGCCTAGCCGCTCAGATGGTCATGCGTGCCTCGATTGCGTTTGGGATAAGGATTTCCTTGGCTTTCCTGTACGATTATTGAGAAACAAGTTTCTGTGGAACGGATAATAGGTTAATATTAGTACTTAACGTAAGATTAGATCAGTTCTATGAGTAGATTTTTCTCAAATTAATCTTCCATTTAGTAGAGGGTATGTAGCTAAATTTATAAGTGGAATCTTAAGAATGAAATTTAGAATGTAAGACTGAAGACAACAATGACTTACTAACGTAAATTGAATAAATTCCAATAAAACTTTAATTAAAAATTCTAATTTGACGGAAATATCGAAGAATATAACCCGATCTAACAATTCAATAATTATTCAATATTCAACATTCTTCAACATCTTTTTCTTTCTTGTAGGATTTAGTTTTCAAATTTGCAAGTTTAACAGCATGACATTATACTGTATCAATGGTAGTAGGATATTCATTTTCATTTAACAAATAGTATTATTTTTGAAATTATATTCCGTTGTAATTTTGGTAAAATTGATAGAAAGATAAAAGTAAAGTATATTTCATACGTCAGTGGAAAGTAAACTTCAGGATGCAATTTTTGAAAACTTATTCGTTTAAAATATGTAGAAAAGTCTATTCATTGGACGAGCGTCATTAATCATTCTCAACTTGGAATAGAACAATCTGTGTCATTTTCTTGATATGAGCTTATTGTTAATGATATATTTAAGACGAATCATAAATTATAATAGTAATCTATATTTTCCTAAAGTTATGAGAAGAAACAATTTATTTAGTGATGTATGTACATGTTATACGTAGTTCCATCACTATATATTTTATATCACAGTAGTCGTATTTTCTTAGTAAGTATACAAAACTGAAAAATTCACTATTGTTCAGATTCTAAAACAGTATAGCGACAAACGCACTAATTGTCAATCTATATCGAGTACGTTAAAATTGTTGCAAAATATTTTTCTTCGCTATTAAAATCCTTAATATTCTTATTTAACTTATAATTTTAATCCAAATATGTCATTATTATTTTGTAATATTTTTCTATTATTTAACTAGTGTCGTTTTTTCGCTTTATTTGAGATTTAAATTGAATATTTTCTTTGAACTTTTGTATTTTTGACAGCTACTAGTCGTAACTTAGTCTTCAAGTAACCAGTTTTCTAGAAATGGCCACTCGTTTCAAAGATTTTGAATGTTTACACATTTACGAGTAGTTTAAAAACATAAAAATACACAGGAAGCTTATAGAATATACAAACTATTTAAAGTGTTTACTGAAACGAAACAAATCTTTGTTTAGGTTCCATTGCATTACTTGTATCCATGAAAATACGAATTTGCATAAACATCCAGTGTTATATAATGTTAGTTATCGTCCAGCGTTGTAAAAGCGTCACAAAATATGAAACCTACTTTCAGCTATCCCATTAAAAGGCTAATAGACATGATATCTGAATTAAACTTCTTATTTCTCGTCTCATTCTTCGATTGCATTAAAGATATAACGTCAGCTTCGTAAAAAGATGAATATAATCAACGTTTGATCGCAGTAAAACGTCAAGTATCTGACACAGGTTCCCAAAAACCAAGTCCCTTACGTGCCAATCACTGTCACAGAGGCTTCAAGTCGAAATTTGTTTTATCCATCGTACGGAACGCTTAGGACCTCGGACTTCTTTCGCTTTATCGGTCCTTTTCTTTGGAATCGAGCGAAGTCTGTGAACCTATTTCCTATCGCTTAAAAAATAAAAAGGAAAGAAAGAAAAAGAAGAAGGGAGAACCTGGCAAATCTGTGATAGAATTCGTCGTCGATAACGACGCTTCCATTCGAAGCAAAATTATTGATCTACAACGGAGTACCTCTGTATGAACATTTATCGATCACACGTGGTTGTACACACGAGTCATCGTAGAAAATTATCATTGATTTTGAATTCGATCCTGTTCAAATGAACGTCGTAAGGATGGATGAACCTCGCCTATTTTGTCAACTTTTCTGTTCTCATTAATACCTAGATGAATGATTGATATATCGTGATCGTTTGAATAGCAGATGAATGTATAACAGGGATTTTTCGAAAATGGCGAACGAATACTTTTGTATTTTGCGGGGAGAAGTATTGTGTATATATTGATAGACTAAGTTTTTTGAATTACATTTAATTATTTTCTAAGCGACAATTAAGTAGTTTGATGTTGAAGACGTAGATGAAAAATAATGGGTAATGAAATAAACGAATTATTACTTTATCTTGAGTATGACAGTGTTTGTGGATTGAATATTTCGAAGATGCAGAAGAAAGACATCGTTCTTCATTTCGGAATATGTATACGTTCTATTGAATAAGATACATGGACTCGATCAAATGGATTCTGTAATATTATAAATTTACGAATAAGTACGAGATATAATTTTATTAGATGCACTAGGCATAAGATAATCAATTTTAAAATAAACGTTATACACTTTCGAGTACGTGAATAGATTTTTAAAGAACTATTAAACTTCGTTATAAGGTATTATCATACTCTTAGTTTATATTCATAAAAAGGCTTTACGCTTTGTTTAAGAAACTTTCTTAACATCTTTATTTTCTCTCTTGAATAAATACTAGAAACATTAATATTAGCAATACTTCTAATAATAATGTATTTATGTATGTATATAACGCAAGAATTAGGAAACAGACATACAATATGATCTAATATAAATAAAATTCAATTTTCATACATATATTCCCATTTGTCCTATTTCCATAAAATGAATAAAAATTTCAAATAAAAACTGATAAATGTTCATACAGAAATGTAGAATATTTTCATTTATATATAACCTGGACCAATGCATATTTATTTAATAATGATCAAACCTCTCTTATAGATTTTTAAACGTTTGTCACATTAATCTAATAGATTTTCAATATCTTTGATTTCTCTATTGCAGCTTGTGTTCAACGAAAGATTTTTGACGCGTTCAATGGAAAGATTTCTTCTTCTGTGCCTTCGAAAAAATTCGATTTTATTTGTAAAAATGAGATATTTGATAATGAGCAATGATATAGGAATTATATCAATTTAACTACAAAAGAAGAAATAAAAAAAAGATAAATGATATCGTGCAGAGCACAAGAATACGAATCGCCATTTTGGCAAATTATTTCCTTCGGCTCGATTTAGTTGGAGACAATTTCGAGTAAATGAAATCCGTCATTTACGAGTACATTATAGATAATATCTAAATTCATCACAAATTCATACAGTGTTTCCTAGTTCATACATTGCAATTCTTACTGCTAATTTAAGAGTAAGTTGTAAAATTACAGACTTAACGTAAGATATTGAAAATAAATTACGTAAATTGGATTATAATTATTCCATTGATATACTCGAAAGAAACGTGTATTCTCTTTCAGCTTTGTGCCTCTCGTAACATTGGTTGGAATTTAAAATACATAACACTTAATATAAGTTTGAAACCTAGTTGGAAAGTTATTAAACTCTGAAACACGGTTCTAAGCTATTAATAATACGAAGATATAGGTATACGATATTTCAAACGTCGTACGCTTTCAAAACAATTAATTCAATTCATTATATAGGAATATTGATAATTGAGAAGGGTATTTTATATCAGTTGAGTTCAAAGTAGGCTCGAAATCCAAGACAACTTTTGAGAAAAAATAATACTACGTTTAAATCAGATAGATTTTATATATTATATATAATTTTATATTATAAAGAACCATTCGACTGATTTCGTTATTTCGCCTGAAAATATTGGTAATAATCCTTCGAAAAACGAATTTAATAAGTCAATTAAATATCTATCTAAATGTACCTCTCGAAATTATTTCCAACGATCTTCAGAATTCCCATCATAAAATAGGCGGGCGTTCATCGAATTGGTAGAACTTCCGCGAAGAAAATTCGATTCGAAAGTGGCGATGCAATACGCGAGGTAAAGTGAAATTGATCGATAAGAAACCAACCGTGGATGTTCGATGATCGCGTCTGAATAGTATTAATATCGGTTTAGAATATCTATAGGATGTTCTGCTGTTTGCCTCGATTGTAACGCGGTTGAGCGCGAAAGGAGAAGGAGCTATTGTTGCGTATACACGGAAAACAGTATATTTGTGAGAAGGAACGAGAGAATGAAATCGAAGAAGGTGTAAACGTGTGCATGTAAGAGTGATCAAGCAGGGAATGAGGAGAAAGGCGAAGCCAGCTATCGATTTTCATTTATATCGTGCAATAACGCTTTCTAAGAACTCGAACAAAAAGTAATCAGAATGAAAGTTTTTACTTTTCCATTTAAATGTACCATTTTTTCTTTCATCTTTGGTTCAAATTCCATAGCGAAATTTTTAGTCAAAATGTTGCTCCAATGATAACTAAATTGGAGTAAGGTAATGAAACAAAAAAAAAAAAAAAAAAAAAAAAAAATAGAGAGAAATAAAATAGTAGAATTAAAGTAATTATTAGACTGCGGATTTTTATGTATTTATGGAAAATTTAATGATTAAAAATATATGAAATATGCACAGCGCAGTATTCGTTATTATTTTTAATAGGCGAAATAAATATCTATTTAAATCCTGTTATTTTAATTGCATTTAGAAAAATATAAATTTGCACAAAAATCCGCAGTCTGATAACGATAAACAACGTATCGAAAGAAAACTTATTTTCAATGATATTGCTTTTCTAAAGACGAAAGAGACGAAAGAAAGAAAATATTGAAGTAAAGAATGACATTTAAAAAGAAATGTCTTTCGTGTACTAAACTTTACGTGGGATTAGGGAAATGATTTGAAAACGAGTAACAACTGAATAGGTGTTTCGTATACGAAGTATTAAAAAAACCTATTACGTGCTTCTTACAAAGTCGATTATAAACCTCAAGATGATACAGAAAGTTGATGTTCACGAATGATACGTGAAGTTTATTTCTTCAAGTTATAAACACTTTAATTTTGTGTTAGAAATGCTTATTGTATTGGTAAAATTTGAAACAAATCTGAAAATGTACATGAGAATTACGAGATATTTCTTGAAAAACATATATATTTAGTAAAAAATTATTATATGGCGTAAATACTCATCTTAAATATATAGTAAGTGTTAAAAATCGTTCCACTGAATATTGAGGCTTATTAATGCAATGGATAATTCATTTTTATAATCTCTGCGTAGTATATGCTTGTGTTAAATATTCTATAGCTTCCGTGTACATTTTTAGATTTGTTTCATCCTGTAACAATACTATAGACACGAGTCTCGTTATAGTGTTAATAAAATTGCAAAATATTTCTTATAACGCACATAATATATTTATAAAGTATTTCTACAAGTGTTAAAATATTTCCATGAATTATAATACACGTACTTCGTTACATCAAATTTTTTAATCATTCCATCAGTTCGTTATACATGGCTTTATTGCACGATATAACTGTACATTTCCGGCTGTATAGTTTTACATAGATGAAAACAAATGAGTCGCAGTAAGAATTATTACGAGAGAATGAAAGAGAAGAGATTTCTAAGCGTGTTTTGTGCTAATGCTTCTAGAAAAGTCAGTTGCCTGTAATGAAAATAGAAAATCTTCACCATGTACTACCCACCGTCTTTTAATATTATACGATTGTTTGACGACCGATTAGTTGTCGAATTGTCTACCGATTGATTGATTGTCGAACCGTCTGTCCACGATGAAAGGAATATTTTGATCTGTCGAGGACTTAACGCGCACACACGTTACACGGTCAGAAAATGAAATTAGGACGATGGGATGTGATAAGGACATTTATATTATTACGCACGCAGATTTAACGAAAAAAAGAAAAAAAAATGATAAAAACTAGTGGAAGTTGCGTGAACACGATAACACGGTGATTTTGTATATAAAATATATCGATGATAAAATAGAACGCGCGTTCTGTCGCGATGACGAAGATATACGATAAGTGCAAATGACAGAAAGAATGGGCCATCGGTTATAGCGATAAGCAAGAGAACAAAGAGAAGCATTCTTGTTTACTTCTATTAGCTAAGTACTTGGCCAACAATAAAATGCATATTAGATACAAATCAAACCGAGGGACACTCGACGTGATTTTATTCCAAACTTTCATCTCCTCCAGATCCTCTTTCTGTTCGTACGATTCTGGTGAATTCGACGAAAATCTTCGAAAATTTGAACCGTCTTTTCTTCAGTTTCTTGAATCTTTTCTTAACTAGTTTATAAATTTAATTACCTTATTAAAGGCTAAGGTATACTCGCAATATTTAATTTGCAATTTTTTTTTCAATTAATTTACAAACTATGGAATTTGTCACTGTGAGAGGGAATTCTAGGAATTTTCTGAATATTTCTTTCATTTACTGTGATATTTAATTTGATTCGATAGTTGGAGATTTGATTATTTAAATGTCGAATAAAGTATTGGAATTGTTTGAAATAATAAGTGGGATTTAAAAAATTTTTTAACTACTATGTCTACGATTTTTAGCTCGGTTTCATGTTGAATTTTCAATCAAGACCACGAAGAATAATTTAAAGATTTATAAATTTATTTTAAAAACTTATATTGTGAAGCCATTGATAAAGCTAAAGATAATGATATTAATGATTTATGTACGATAGTTCTTTCAGATATTATTCTAAGATATATCTCCAAATATTCTAATTTCCTAAATGTTAAATTACTCTAAAAATATTTTAACAACATCGTATAAGAAATATTCTTACTATATAAATGTCCCCCCTAAGAAATACTTTTATTTTATGAAACTCGCAAATGAAGTATTTTCTCTACAAGAGATTCTAAATTCTATATACAAATCATTTACGTTAAAAAATATATCTCCCAGAGAGTGATTAGAAAAGTGCAATAATAAAATCGATCAAATCAATAAAAATAGGAAAGAAGCTACATTGGATCAACCAAATCTCATTGCTACAAAATTCAATAAATGTTCAACATTTTCACGACAGGCACTTCCGTTTAAGCTCATGGAACGACACAGACTAATTCTAAAATTATGTGGCGTACATTTATGTTATGGCGTAACCGTAGAGGAAAGGGCAAATATTTTTCTTATTTTTTCACTGTAAAAGCGGATTTATATCGATGGAGAAACATCGATGAAAAATGAAGTCGCCCACCAGTCGTTAATCCGACAGAATATCGCGAAGAAAATTGGAAGCAAAATCAGAAAGAGAAAATGGAAGCAATAAAAGATACTCGCTTCAGCAGGCAATGGCCGACAAAAATGGCCCATAGGAGAAACCATTTCAAGGCTGTGCTTTCAATACGTTCGCAATGGGAAACCCAGCTACTCTCCTCGAATCGTATTCTTCTTTATTTCCGCTGGAATTCGTTTCGATGATGTTTTCAGTTCTCGATGAAAAACACTCGACTCTGATAAATTAAGATATTCCCGCACGTTTGTTGCTTTTATTCAATTATCAACGATTCTCTTGTGGCCATTCTGTGACTCTAAAGTGGAACGAAAAATCCCCATTCCCTTTTTCGCAACTTTCTAATTATAATAATTGCTTCCTGTAAATATTCATCCTATTAAGCAGTTGCGTAAATTGAACAGAATAATTGACGAGCTTAATGAAAGACTGTAAACGTAAATTTATATCTATTTATTATTAAAAATGTTTTCATTTTCCTCATGGTAGCATTGAAAACGAGTTTCAAATCATATTTTTGTTCCTGAACTTCACTTTCGTCATTTTAATGTCTAGAATTGATCCTATAAATATTCCACACATATTTTCTGACGTTCTGTAAGCAACAGAAGAGAAAAAGAAATCCTTTCTAACAATCCCGCGTCCACGTTGACGGAACAGAGTGTCGTCGGTCTACGACTGGCTGCTAACACAAGCCAAATTGGAGGATCGGTGCAAAGGAGACGAACGAAACTCGTGAAAAGGCTACTCGAGTAGCAGACGGATCGTTTCAGGAGCGGTAATCGTTATTCAAGACACTGACGTAACGGAGCCTCGAAACGAGGAAATTAAAGCGGGCTAAGGAATTAAAACGAACGGGAAAAATTCCACGAAAGCGGAAACACGAGGCGCAACGACCGCCGGAAAGGCAAAGATAGATACGACTTGCGTAGCTCGTCGAGGCACCCTTGGAAGATGGTCGACTCGTCGTCGACGACGTTTTTCGTAACGATCGTTGAAACGACGTATCCAGCCATTTAGAACGTCGAAAGTCGGAAACAGGCAAGCCGGACGTAACAAATTCAAAGAGACATAGGGAAAACAGACGAGAGAGGCGGCTTTGAGCGACTCGTTTGAAACGTTTCAAGGGATAGACCAAGTTTACCAGGGTTAGTGAACGAGAGTGTCGATCCTGAGAACCGATAAATTCAATCTAAACGCGAATCGAAGTCGAGGATCGAGGAAAATGTTCGCGGAATAAGAAGTGAGATGGGTTTTTGAAGTTATCAGGTAACGATGCTTCTTCGTCTGATTGATTTTATAATTTCTGGTTGGAAATTATTGCATTAACTCTTATGAAAGTAAATGTTTCTTTGGATTATGAGAATTTCTTTTTTAATCATCGATAATTGAAGTACAGATATTTATGTATTTATGAGAGATTTAAAGATATTAAATTGTATCAAAATGAAATATCTAATATACTTGTTGTATTATAGTATTTAGTAGGCGGAATACGTTTTTCTCGAAATTCCAGGTTTTTCAGTCATATTCCTAAAGATACGTACTTGGGTAAATATTCTCAGTTTATCGACGAGAGAAATATATTCTGTTCGACATTTCTGTAAAAAGGATATTATAAAGTAAAATTAGGACCGTTGTTATTGAGAACAGATAGATTTATCGTTCACTTAAATCGTGAATAAATTATTGGAGCAGAATGTTATATATACGCTTCGAATAACTTTGAGCGTAAATGTGTTAAAATTGATATAATTGTATTTGTAAACTTGATATAAAAATCTTTAGATTTAATTTTCATCAAATTGAATTTAATCAATTGTACTATTAAATTCGAAAAGTGGCGTTCATTGCACTTTTTCATTTCCATGAAATGAAGTTAATTTTCGAATGCAAATCAGTCGGTTTTCCAGTTTCAAACTTCAACTTCGAATTTCGAACTTTGCATTTTCAATTTTAAATTGATGTTTCAATCATTTCCATCTAATTTCCTATTTTTACAACAAGTTAAAGGAGATTTAATTTGCCTAGAGTTCTAGTAAAAACTGGGATATTCGATAATTATCATATTAGTAAATAAGACGATACTTTGTGAAAATATTTCTTGCGTATTTTATAACATACGTTGAATTGTCATTCACAATTCGATTAATTTCCCTTAGTTTTTTTTTCTATTTAACAGAGAACACCAGTTCTCGTTTGGTTATTAAAATTAGACTATATTAGACATAATTGATATTTAGATGTGCAACCATTTAGACATTCTGTGTGTTGTTGACGTTGCTCTCAAGTGTATTAAAACTTTAATGATCAACATTGACCGCTTGTAGATTAGGAAGCAAGAAGCGACGACAAATGAGTTAAATATAAACTGAATAGTTTTGTTATTCGAACATTTCCAAAGCCAAAATGATCAACTGTCTTCCTGAATCAATTCACTTTTTATAAATTTCTTAATTTGTTTGCCTAAGTACGAGATTAATTCAGTGAATTTTCAAGAAACAAATTTTATTTTCAAAAGTTCATTCATTACAAGAAGAATATATTCTAAGATAATCTTATAAAACAGCGTTTGTCACATTATTACTTTTTTGTACGTTTGCATTTATGGAGTTGATCGATGTGACTTCTGAATGGCTAAAAGGTGCGTAAGGAATTTTATAAATTGTATCCTAAATCGTATTCTCATTCTAACGATTTTTCTCTAAACTCGTCAATTTAAATTTGCGAAAAATCGATAACAAACTATAAAATATGTACGATTTTATTCAAAATTAATTAAATCAGAGAAAAGTAATCAAATAAATAAATGATCGATGAAAGGTATTTGCGTATTAATATAAAACAAGATAATATATAGCGATAGAATGAAAACATACAAAAATATTTTTCCAAGCTGCAACACGAGAAAAACTAAAGTATACATTAAAGTTAACAAAGCAATTGAAATTCTCCAAAAAGAATATCCGGATCCTGACAAATCCAAAAGTCATCCTACATAAATGATACGCTGTCGTAGATTTTTTCGATCGTAATACCAACAGTTCGACCAAATGATGCATCTGTTTTGACGATAGAACATCTAGTCAAAGCAAACTTTCGAAATCGGCTGGGAGAAAAAAGAAATTGACGAATAATTAAAATCGGAACGTGACTGGAATATTCGAAACTGAAACGCGGCGAAGAAAAAAAGTCGGCAGGAAAACAGCGTCCACGGAGAGAACGAGGATGTTCACGTTCCAAGCGTCATCGAACAATCGTCAAAACAAGGATCTACAAGCGGGAGAAACGATCCCCGTTTCCCGCAGTCCCGAATATGGAAAAAGCGCTTCCGCTTTGTCTCCCTAACGATCGTCCTATTTCGGTGGCCGATTGGGACACCTATTGTTTCCAATTGGATTTTAATTTAACGGCTTTACAAGCGCGTGACACGGTCGGGATAACAGAGCAGCTGTAAACGGAGTTCAAATGGACAACAAATTTTCCTACGCGGTCTGCATCCGGCTCTTTTTTATCGCGTTTTTATCCCGCTCAATCGAAGCGGAAATTTTTTCGCTGGAAAATTCAGTTTAGATCGCTAGATCGTCGAATGTTTCTCGCAAGCGTGTCAAGTTTCGTCGCGTGCAACACGACAGAGCCAACGAATTATGGCGAATATTGATTTAATACCGTGCAGTGCCGCGCCGGTATTGCGTGTTTCCTTAGTATCTTGCAATTAGGCCCTTTTAACGATTCTTTGGCTGATACATGGTTTCCAAAGTCGATATAGAAAGCAAATATTACGTATGAAGGATTCACGCGAAAAAGATCGCAAAACTTGATTCTCCTTGATTTTTTTTTATTTTTATGTCATTTACAATTAGTGACTAATTAATAGTATAGTAAGCATTATTTGAGTCCTTGAAGCTTTAAGCTTGAGCCTCTTAAAATTCAATCCGTATTTCCCCAACCTTCTTGGTAACTTTAAAACATTGCTTGTTCCGCGTCAAGGAATAAAGAACGTGGGAATATTCGTAAATATTTTTGTGACACCCGTGTTCGAATACAATCGAATACAATAATCGTAGCTATTTTATTCGTTGCTGGTGTATATTCATTGTTGTACGTATATATGCATTTTATACCTTCTATGTTTGTCGTATCAGAATAGCCGAGGTCATAAATTCGGCTTTTCCAACGAATAAATAGCATCGCGTGAATGTTCGATCGATCGAGGGCCATCCGAAGAAAATTCTGCTAATCTTGCCTAATAGTTTCCATCGCCTCACGTCAGTGCTATCGCAAGGGTGAGAGTGACATTTAAAGCATGCTGATTGCAATTTTCTTCAATCAGTGAAGCTTGGAGGAACAACAAGCCATTCTATGATGACATATTTATGATTTATCGGGTTTCGAAGAGAGGTCTTTTCAGGTCTATCACCGAAAAATATGAACTTGTAATGTTGGCGAAATATCACGTCGAAGGAAACGAAATGTACTAATAACACGATTGGAAGCCGACGAATCACAAATTTGTAATTTATTCACCGTGAAAGTTAAAAATCTAAGATATTCTATGATGCTTTTACTTAATCATTCTCTTTTTTCCTCTTCCGAGATGATATATATTCCTGGCAAAGTGGAAACTACATCAGTGCATACGTCAGTGCATACACAACACAGTTGTAGTAAAAAAAAAAAAGATATCATTTCAAATCAACATGTTATTCACCAACATCAGCGAGAGCAGAAATAAAATTCAGGACTTTACGCCTTATCGCTCTATCGTAGGATATACATATTTTCAGTTTATTTGTTCAACATACTGAAACATAGAGGAATTACATGTATTACATTTACCCGAGGTAATTGCTTAAAGCAATATACTTCATGTTGATAGATCTTACACTCATCGATTATACGAACCGCTTTCGTGCATAGCGTTTTTCAACCCTTACTTACCCTCGAGTCCAGCTATAAATTTTATATAGCGGACTAAAGTTGCCTGCATTACGAGACAAAGTATCGGTTTCTTGTTGGATGTCATTTTACTTATCGACGAAATTTTGTTAATGTCAACGAGATTACGATCCAAATTAATAATGGATCGATATTGAAGTTAGAAAGCTTCGAGCTGTATATCAGAGTAGAACTCCATATTAGAATTCTATTGTACTGAATTCCATTTGAAACGAAAATTTCGATAGTGTTCGATTAATTAAACCCTCGAATGTGAATTTCTATTGCGCGAATGAAAAATAATAGTGGGAAGAATTGGTGAAATTCTATTGTACGAAATCCAGTTACACGAACTGTTTATTCCTTGATATATTCAGACAAATGAAATTCTATTGTACCGATAATTGTGACTTTGTGTCGTGTTCGTAGAAAGTTAACTTTGATGATAATTAAGATTGATTGATACCGGTAGAAATAATTTAAATTCAGAGCGAAATAGAGAAAGAGAAATCAAATTATGCAGAGTTATCGTATACACATTATTAGAATTATTGTGTTAAGAAATATCGAAACAATAATATATATTGGTTCATTGATTGTCAATTGATATTTCATTATCTGAAAATCTATTTCGTTTAATATTTTAAATATCAGTACGAATCGAATTCATCATATTATAAATTAGAAATGGGAATTGAAAGAACATTTCTTATTTTTTAGTTACTTTAACCAACAGTTTTTTTTTTTTGCTAATAAAATTTTATTCAGAGTTTCAATAAAGATCATGTTTTGTAGTATCTTCACGAATACATAAATATTTGCTTCCCAAAAAAATATTCTCTCTTAATACGGTATATTTCGACTAAAAATTTCTTACAAACGGAAGTTTCGAAATCAAAATAAACAGAAATTTCAAAACACAATAAAAATACTCCTCAGGCATTTGAAACATTAAAACGATACTGGGAAATATTGTTCTGGAACAAATTCCAGAAAATTCATACGAAGAAAACTTTTTCTCTTTCCATTATATTCATTTTAAACTAAATCGGTTTATGAATTTTATCGTAGTGGTAATTGAATCACATTACACTACGCAGTTGCCATATTTTGCAGGCTGAATTGTGTAAATTTGACAAGAACTAGATAAAGTAGGAACACTATATTGTGTCGCATATGGTAGAACGTGAACGATGATAGTGATTATTATTTGCGAGGAAGTACGTCTGACCTATAATGGATGACTCTACTTTCGGAAATTTATGTTCAGTTCCTTCGCGTACACATACATATGTATGTGGCCTTAGCAAATGAATGCATAGTACTGAAAGAAAGTGGAATAATTTTCCAGTGCGCAGGCTATAAACAATTCCATAATTACATTACATTCATCATATTTAAATTATTAAAAGTTAAACATAGATAGTAGTGCTGCGTGTGTAATTTCAGATTTATAAGCGTATCTTATAGTCTCCAAATTTTGTTTAATTATTGAATTACTTTTAGTATAATCTGTTCTGTATTAAACAAATTAAATAATACGATATATTAGAAAAAATTACGAATTGTTCTTTTAAGTAAATTTGAAGATAAAAAATATTAGACAATTTTTTCAATGCATCCGTTCAACCTAGAAAATTTCCAAGAATAATATAAGTCCCAATTATAGTACATCCTAAAAAGATCATTTTTATTTATTTATTTTTATTTTTTTCGCGAGTATAAAAAGAACAAAGTTGTGACCTTCCAGATTATTATGATTATCAATTCAAACGTAGCTCATATTACAAAACCAGTACTAACATTTCTAACGAAATTTACTATATTCACCACCCTATCGCATGAACTCTTTTCCCAGAAAAGCTCCCCCCCCCCATTATACATACAGAATCTTTCAAAACACGGATCCCAATATACTTTTCCAGACTTTCCCGACTTATAGGTCATGTTACGTTTCCTTATCGCACAGTCACCACTGTAAGCCGTTGCTCTTCCACATATTCCCATGAGACCCTATATTAGTTTGACAAGAACACGTAGCACAATTAGCCAACGTCTGAACTGATCTCAACAATGACACTGTTGGCACGTTTCCGGTCGCAAAGCAGCCGCCACGAAATCGCAGCAGCGTGCACGTGTGCGTCGGAGCTATCACGTGTGACCCCTGACTAATTCCCAGCCACCAATCGGCGTGTCTCTCCGCGCAATATTCCAAAGCGAATCTGCACACGCGATGAATCGCTGAGAACACCGAACTCCCAAATACGCTTTCCATGTACCCCACATTCCATTATATTACGTAGAGATGCCACGCTGTAATATCGGTGCTTGCTCCGCCCGTCTGACCAACACCGAGTTGTTCTACTTCATGCTCGCTGCCGCCGCTGTCTCCGCGTTGATTAACCCACGTAATTTGGTTCATTGAATAACCGAAACATGATCTCATGAAATACCTGCCCTTTCGATATTGGTACTGATCGCAGGATCTTGGGGCTAAATCAATCCTGAGTTTCACTGACACTACAAACGTTAACACGTTGACTGTCGCTCTTTTAGATATTTTGCCCTGGGAACCGTAAATTGCCCGCAGCAGTGAAATATTAATTCCAATATTAATAATTATTAAAAGATATAAATAAGATAAAATAAGTGAGTAAATAGAGAAATATTAATAAATATCACAGCATAAAATTTAATTTTTTCAAAATATTATATCGTATCTGGGCATTTTTCTTTGACGATGGATTCATCTAGGTCATTCACATTGTTGGAAATTATTATTTAGTTCATACAATTTATTTTAATTTAATCATTCTAAAAATTTTAATAACGTGGGTCACCGATGACTAACCTCGTGGTCGACGCGTTAAACGCGGTCGTGTTATACCAGTACGGGTTTCTGAATCGGTTGAAAAGTAAACATTTTTAGAAAATGTATTGGTGTTGTGGATAGATATTGAGGCACGTGTGTGGATAAATATTGGAGTGTTTCTGATTGAAGTTCGAGGAAAGTTATTTTGTAATTTCGTATTCTGTATCTGGAATAAAGGATATTTGAATAGAAAATGTTAAAAAATTGCAGTTTCTCTAGTTCGTTTTTAGTTTTAATCTGTTAAGGACAATCTGCGTTAAATTAATCTATTGGATTTTGTTTTGTTAATATCGTGGCTCTGAAACGTTCCTTCATTCAATGTTCAATTCTTTATCTGTATCTGTGCATGTATAAATTTGCATAAGTGATAATAAGTACTGTTTTCAGTGATTAATTTGCCATTCATTTGTACGTTTCATTATTATCCACGTATTATTACTACGAACCAAGTATCGAATGTCACGAGTAACTAATATTAAATACGAAAGCTTTCAATGGAAACTATCAATTAAAAAAAAAACTCCTGCAGCACCTGAAGAGTGCAAAGATAAAATTTCACTCGCTTAATCTGAAAAAGTAGTGGTAAGTTTCCTTAACTGTTAGAAAATAGTCATATAATTTCGATTTCTTCGTCCCACCTTAATCAACATATCACACGACCGGTCTTCTAATTCTTCATCGACGGTCTGTCCCTGTATAAGCGTATTTACTTAACCGAGACCGATGTTTCCGCAACAACGGGGGCAAATATAGGGATAGCGATTCGATCCGGTTCGATCGATTAAGGAGCATTACCCGGTTTGGCAAATATTTGTGTGTGCCGTAACTGCAAGAATCATTTCAGGGACGGTGATAGAATTCGAGCGGCCACGAAATTGGCATCGATCCCTGTTCCGTAATTGCGGTTATCGCAAATTCTACTCCTCCCTTTCTCTATCCCTCTCTCTCTCTCTCTCTCCCCCCTCTCTCCCCCCCTCTCTCTCTCTCCCTCTCTCTCTCTCTCTCTCCCTCTCTTTGCTTTCTTCGTGGTATCCTCGTCCGAATCGACGATCGTGGGCAATTTTCAAGACGCTCCAACGTACAAGCTGCTCGCCTCCTATTTTATCGCGTGTTCTTCAACGATTCGTTCCCTGCAAGAACGGTCCTCTAAGAGGTTGTACTGCCATGGGCCATGTCGTCGCTACCGATAATTAGGAATCGTTTACATACACGCTTAAGTCTCGTGGTGGACGGGCCTCGTATTGCGAGTAACCGGAGCGTAGAAAACGAGAAGGTTCTGCATAATAGCCGACCATTGTTACCCCCGTCGTTACCATCGCCAACCCTCCCTCATCCCGATCGCCTATTAAGCCGGAACGCCGTTCTAGATTCTTGCCTCGCTCCTGGCAACCTCGTTGATTCATCGATCGAATTTAATAACCCGCGATCAGCTATCGTCGAGAATTAATTAGACTACTTTTCGGGGACGAGCTTTCGGGGGTTAACGATCGCTGTGTGCCAATCGGCTGCGTTTGATTTCTGTTAGTTTGTTAGTTTGTTGGTTCATTTAAGTAGGATTTGTTGGTATTTATTTTATTGTTTATTCGGAAAAGTAGAAATCCTTATCGTAATGTCTTTAGTAGGGTGGGAAAAAGTTTATAAAAAATATAAAATAATGAAAAGTTTATAGAAAATACAAATACAATGTCAAGCGCATGTTTTTTTATGATTTCATAGAGATGAAACAAACTCATGTATAAATGTATCGTGAAAGTTTATTTTGCATATTTTTTAATAGATACAATAGATTGTTATTCTTTTATGAACGTAACTTTATTTATACAAAATTTGATATCAAATGTATTATTAATATTGACGTTTTTGTCATAACGTTTGAAAGAGAGGCGTATGTAGATTTTTGTAACTGATTGTGACCAATCATTAATTATTTACAATTCTCACAATTAACTGTATGTTAGTCGTGATATTAATCATGTTATTGACTACTGCGTACTCGAAATATTGTTTCTTGCTCGAAAACGTTCTTGTTCGAAAACTTTTCTTCACACTTTTTACACATTTTTGAATATCATGTTATTGCTGTTTCTATCTATAAATTTTCCACAATTCCATAAAAATATACACAATTTGTTACGCCGCGCGACTCTCTGCCTGGCCCAGGTCACACACCGCGGGCCAGACGGACACCAGATGTCCGCTCTTCCGTACGGCGTACCCTCAATAGCCTAAGTACCCGTCATAAACCCGAGTAATTTGCTCGTTAAGGTCCTTCAGACCCAACAAATGTCCTTTTCTAAATCAGTTTCTAAAGACTATTGTTTACTACGGCTTGGCAAGGGAAAGTTGGGTTTTTCCACGTACGATGCTTCCTAATAACAACTTTCTATCAAGGGCAGCTAAGACCCTTCCTAATCCACCAACCTTCGTTTAACCAATTAACAACGAAGCCTATTTCCCTCACTCTCTTAGCCAAACTCGTCACCAACAAATCCGATGGTCCCGTGCGCTAGACACTGATCCTTAGCCTTCCTCCGAGACAGCATCGTCTCCCAAGAAACACTGATTCTACATCCTTCGAACGGTCAACATCCTTCGAGCGGGTAGACACACCCGCAGATCAGTCACTCAATCATCTCGTACACACGCACCAGTGTAACTCTCCTCGTTAGAAGTTGTGGAATAAACGGTGAAATATAACTTACTACTGTGTCAGATTCATTCAACCACCTCTGTTATCTTAACCGAAACAGGGGAACGACTACTTCGCGGCGTCGATTCACCGAATCGTAGCGAGAATTTACGCCTCTCGCTGACGCGTTTTCCTCGCGACCGCGTCTCTCCGCGATCGGTCGTAACACAATTTAATTATAAAATTTCTAAAATAAATCCTCTAAATATCCTCTAAATATCTAAATATCACAACCATTTCGGTATGAAAAAATGAAATTGGATAACATAACAATCTTGCCGAAGGAAAAGGAAAAGATGAAAGATCAACGAAAATGACATAAATTCAACAAACAAATGTCTTTCCAGTAAACAACTCAATTAATATTTTCTTACTAGCATCCCATAAACTACTAATACAAAATCTCTAATCTTTAAATATCCGATATTACCATCTCTTTTCAGCATGGAAAAAATGAAATGAAATCACAAGAAACGAAAAGAGTCAAAAGTGAGATAAATTTGGTTTAATATCGAATGAAATAAATGACACTCGAGCAGCAACTCGACTAATATTTTCTCACTAGTATCGTATAACTATGCCTGTATGAAGTCGCATGAAACGAAGTATAGCCTTTTAAATGGATATTGATTTTTCTGCAGATACATAACCCATCTCGAACGTACAAATTCGTTTGGCGATTGTTCGTGCCTCGTTCATCGTCGAAATGTAACATTTTGTACTTTGCTACGAGTATAAAAATCCATATGGATCTGTATTTATATTCCACATTGAAATCAAATGGGCAAACCTGTCTTCATAAAATTCACGTGAAAATTTTACGCGAGCCATTGGATATAATTATTAGTTCGCCAATTTATATCGTTCGCAGTTTGTCGTAATTTCGTGATAATTCTCGCTTTACATTCGTTTTCTAACGGAACGTTACTTTGTTTAATGTACTAATTCGGAGACAAATTGCTGTAATATATTGATCGTAAATTGATTACTATTCGTACTATACATAGAACAGCTCTGAATTTTCTGACCTGATGCGATTCGTTTGCATCGTGGATATGTTTATATTATCTAAAATAAATCACGAAAGTATTGAAACGCTTGTTGAAACCTGTCAGAAATTTATCACGTGTCGCACAAAATTATATTAACATTTCGTTAACACTGTAATGAGAATAATATAACTTGCAGGGGTCTCTTACTTTCGTACGCTACCTGACAATTGACGTAGATTGTTGAGGAGATAATTGATATGAATTTTGTACTTACCCAGTGACAATAATAATGGCAATAATTTAAAATATGTGCCAAAATATATAGAAAATTATTTGTAAAATTTTTAAAGATAAATAATGATTTAATAATATATTAGCATCGAACATAAATTCTCTATATTTTTTTATGTTTATATATACATATATACATATAAGTCAAACAATCCAATTTTTTTCATTGTACTTCTTTCTTATATACATTTTTTCTTAAACGCTAAATCTTTTAAATGTATTTAAGTAATTACTCTAAAAAAATTTTTCTAATTAGAATACACTAATTACTCTAATTAGAAAGGTATCAATTTTCTATAATTAAGCGATGCAGTTTTATCACTCGAATTTCACTTTTTCGTCAAAAGTTTTGCTAAAGTATTTCAATATATAACCTGTATTTGGCTATTTGGATTCCGACGTTGTTGGGATAATGGATCGGGGCCCGAGGAGTTCTTACGGTTTATTCCCGTTCAAGACGTCAATTGACACTTGTCAGGGCAATGAGTCTCCTGAAAAAACAAGCTCTCGCAGAATCCCAGTCGAACGCTAATTGCGTCTACGTATAACGAGGTTATACTTGTCCCCTTTTCCAAGAAAATATCATGAAGATTATCACGAAGATGTAAAAAAGACAGGCTCTTAGAAGAAATATCCACTTAGGTATTACGATAGATTTTTTTAAACCAAATAGAAACTCGGAGCAATAAAGATCAACGAAAAAAGTTTCCGAAGATTGTAATGTTTTTGCGACTTATTCCACCTGGCACTCTCGTTTCCTTGAAATTAGTAGGAAATGTGATTTATCGTGTTCTTTCTCTGAATATTTGTTATATTGACTCGCGTGAATCAAAGTTACGTAAAAGGATAACATCATACCAAACAAGTTATTTTATGGAATTCTTTCGAGATTTCTCTTTCAGATATACAAATCGTTTCACGAAAGGGCAAAAGCTGAGTATCAATCCCGATCCACCCAATCAAACAGTGCCACAACGAACTCCCACGCGTAGGCTTCAAAGGTTCTAAGAGACGCGAGACGAGCGATACAAAGCTGAAAGAAGATTCCTCGAACGCGATCTTATTGAGCTCTCTCTTCTTCGACGATGGGAAACAAAACGTTTCTCGAAGAATTTTTCGAAATTCCAGCAAAGATACGGCGAAGTCGATGAATTGAAAGGACTCGGGAAAGAATAGTCGGGAAACCATCGAGAAAGACGTCAAGACAGAGCAAAAGGACTTTGTCGCGTGTAGGAAGGAAAAAGGAAATAAAGGACGTAACCGACGAGGAAATAGGAATCTCTTTCCCTTTTCTCGATGCAATCGTTGCTCTTCTCCACACGGCTTCGAAGCTTAAAATTTCACTAAAGCTGAAATCCCGCAACGATCGCAGACGCCCGGCTGAGACTTAAGAGCGACTTAACTCGATGGCTTCGACGGAATAAGACGACGACCACCGCCGTTACTGCCACGTCGAGAACCTTCGAGCAATGGCTGTAAAGGAAAGGGAGGGAAAGTAGAGGAAAGGCGGTTGGTCGCGGGCTCGCGTTACTGGCCTAGTTATTTCAAAGGAACGGAAATAATGAAACGACGACGGTCGTGCCGGCACTGCTGCGCAAACACCGATATCGAGGGATTTAAGGACTTTACGCCAAAGACATTCGCGTCTACGTTTAGAGAGGCCTGCTGTAAGATCACTTTGTCGACCAAGGCTGGAAAAGCAAGGGCTACGTTTTCTCATCTTTGGATTAAGGTCGATGAGCGAAAGAATTCTCTCGGGAGTTCTCTGTTCTTTATGTAACGATGTATATGTATATGTAGACCTAGTAGACCTTGTAGAGAGATGCTTATTAGGATGAGATTCTTGTTTTCTTTGATTCTTGAGATTTGTTGGGTCAGGGTTAAGGAAAGAGGATCGAAATAAACTTGGGAAAAATGGTATCTGAAGTGGTACGTTGGAAATAGGGTAACTACTGTTCCATTTTCTTGGTGAAATAGCAGAACCAGACAATTTACGTAATTTAAAATTGGATTAGCTTGCATAATAGTTTCTGTAACTGAAAGAATTCCAAATCTTTCTCTCGTTTGATGTATTTTAAATTATGTGTTTAAATCGAAGAACGTTTTTCTTTAGAGTAGCCCTATTTTTTAAGGTACAATGGAAAAATACTACAAGAATCATCTTATAGTTGCTGCTATTGTTTCTAAAACCTTGAAAATTTTATACAACTTAGGTGATATTGTATTATAGGCAATATTATTGTATCGTATTATGCGTAGAAAGTTTGAAATTCGAGATTCTAAAAGCAACTGTTTTCGGAAATAATTTCTCGTATATTATTATCTTAATATAATTGAAGGAAATGAAACTCTGGTTAAATTGTTTGTATCATAATACTTTACATACCAGTTTTGTTCAAAATTGAAATGAAAATTAAATAAAAATTGAAATTGAAATATACATATACATATTCCTGTACCAAAATTATACGTTTAATAATAATAATAGAACTATACACGTTTATTCATTTCGAATATAAAAATATATTTACCAGCGTGATATCATTTTATCTTACACTGGTTGTGACTCTTTGCTTTAAATTGTATTTCATTCAATTTTGTTCATTTAAATTCTGTTTCTAAGAGATCGCTCAAACCATGTTAAAAGGTAATACGGTCACGGAGAGTCCCTTTGTACACCGATTCTTTGAGTCTCTGAAAAGGACGACTAGACAGCTGAATTCACAGAAAAGATGACATAAATACTTAAAAGAATCTTCGGTTATTCTCGACGTGGAAACAAGTATATAAAAGAATTGAAGTACCGACTCTTTGATATAATAATGCTTTTACTTTTGTAATGTGTTGTTTCATTTTTTTTTTCATTTTTGACACGAATAAATTATATCGTACTTACATTTGCAATGACTAAAATCGATTACTACTCGAAGTCGATTCCATGAACAAGTTAATTTTCAAAGTTTTTTCTCCTTTGAATTGTATATTTAACCCTTTCGATTTCCCCATAATCGTACGACAACATATTTCGAATCGAAGGGTTGAGAATGAAAATTGACGGAAAATATTTTGTTACCATTTTTGAGATTACCCATTTCGTCTCTTTATTTTTTATAATATTTCGTAGTGATAGAAATAAATGAAAGTTTATCGGTACTAAGTTTACGAAAACAGGATAAATAATGTAATAATTTTCAATTCTATTACTCTACATGTCTTATTTAATGTTTCTCCTCTATGAAACTGGCGATAGTCATAATAAAGTAAAATTCTTTCTTAATTTCATACCAATGTTACTTGCGCTCTTTCTACTTCTTAACTGTAAGCTTCAGTAGTTATCACTTAATTTTACTTTATAAATTCAAGGCACAAAAGAGGAGATGTCGTTACTTATGGAGAATGTTCACGTTTATTTAAATTCTGTTTAGTTGCGCCCATAAAAATACGAATTCTTATAAATATTTACAGTCTAGTTGTTATAATTGCATTGTAAGCTTCATAGTGTTATCTAGTGCCGATCTCAACTTTCAACACATTACAGCCTTCTTTGAAAAACCAGTGAAAAAATGTTTCTGCTATTAATAATTAATAATAAAATAGACTAAAGATTTTCTCACTGACTAAATAAAATTCAATCCTGAGAGGATTAAGATGCAAAAATACACCGAATGCATTATATACAAAATTATATAAGAAACGAATAAAGATATAATAACGAAAAATATGCAAAGTATGTTCCTAATATCAAAAATACTTAGTTTCCATATTTTTAGCTATGTCCGTAAAGATATAAATGTATGAATTTGCACGTACATCCACAGTCTAATAACAAATTGTCTTGGAGGAAAGATCAGTAGCTGTAAACATCAATTGCAGCCACGAGGGTAGCAGTAACGACAGCAACAATGGGGACGAGCTGATCAGAAGACAAAATATCACCAAAACTCCAGGGACCGGCGGAAGCTTCGTTAAAAGCTATCGAAGCCAAACGTGGTCGCGGTATTTCTGGCATCCGTTTCTCTTTGGAGGATAAACGAACCTCCAGTAACTACAGCTGCAACATAACGCTGCAGGATAACGCGTGTATCAGCCGCTGTATTTTGCGAGAAGCCTCGAGCCAGATCGATTTTCTGCTAACAAAAACCGCGCAGAACACGACCTGTAAACCGCGCCGCTGAATTTCGAACTTCGTAACGCACTTATCGGAGAGTCGATACACATGGTTAAGATGTTCGTAAATTTCGGTTACCTTCGATACTATCGATATTCTTAGGATCCAATTAGTGTTAAGTACAGTTACTCTGCTATATAGAAGTGGTTCACGGAATTATTCGAATATCTACCATACAAAACTTCGATATCCACGTATTGTATACGGTATATAAAGCAATATGGAATTTCATTTACACTACAACGATATACAACTGTTATGACTACATTCGTAAAATTATAAAGCAATCTGAAAACGTATGTAGAAATTAGGAGATATTTATTGTAAATATATATTAGTAAAAAATTATTATAGAACGTGAACAGACATCTTAAATAAATGTCAGGTATAATTCCACTGAATAATATGGTTCATTAACACAATGGATGATTGACTATTCAAATAGTTTTGGAACTTTTGCAAAATGCATATACATATACGTGTGTTAAATATCTTATGACATTCATGTACATCTTCAGATCTATTTCAAACTTTACCAATATAATTATGATAATCGGATCTCGTAACAGTGATAATAAAATTTCAAAAGGTCTGCTATGAAATGCATAACATATCGATGAAAGATGTGTACAAATTTTGGAACACTTTTACGAGCTTGTATACACACGAGAGAGGATAGTATTACAGATTTTGCTACTTTAAGTTTTATTCGATGTAGATTCTTTCTTTCGCTTCTTCAAAAACGATTGTGTTATAGTTCTCTATCGTGCATTCTAATGTCAACGTGATAAAGCCTCGCCACACACTGAGAATCTATCGTGATTATTCTACTTACAGAATAATGTGATTTTATTCCGTTTCCTGATGCCTCAGTTGATGTGACTCGAATCATACTATAAATTCTCCGATAAAATAAATTTTATTTCATTTTATTTTACGAGTTTTCCCTATTTACGAGACTCCAACGATATTGGAACGTGGATTTCAATAACCTTTGTCAACGAAGAAATAGGTACTCGAGCGTTTACTTCTCAGCAAGATTTTTACAAGTCTTGAACGATTTAAAAAGCACTAGGAATATTAATAAAGAAAAATACAAAAATACGAAACATTCGAAGAACAATATTAAAAACAACTCGTGGTATTTGATTCAGTCTGATTGATTATCACTAAAACTACCAACTTTTAATATGTACATAAATATGTTATATAGAATTAGAATTAAAACGATATTCCGACGATATATAATACATGTAATCATGTTCTGTTGTCTCAAGAAAATGAGACATTAATATTACATTAATATTAATATTATATCTTTTTAACCATTCCAAAAATAAAGGATTTAAGAGAATTGTTTTAACAGGCTAATAGTTCTGGCGTTAATTTAGTTTATTTAAAATAGAAAAATCTCCCGAATTATACGATACTAAATCGATATAAAAATCTTCAAAATTTGATAATCTTACAAAAAGTAATATTCTAAAAGCGTTTCGCGACTTTTGACCCTATCTGACCGACTAATTTAATTCAGTTAAATAGAAAGTATATTCTCCTAAATTATTTGTTAATATATAACAATTTTCGAAACCAGAGAATCTTTCTCAACTTTCAGTATCTCGTAAAAATATTTATTCAAAATCAAATTAAATTAAGAATGGACCTTCAAGCACAAAAATCTCACGAAGCATTCTCAAGGCCTCTTAAATCCCGGCCACTCTCGAGCATCATCTTCAGTTTGCCTCAAAAAAGACCAGTCGATCTTTCAACCCGTTCCCTCGCGGATTCCCGAAGTGTCACGAGCGAAAACAAGGCGTAGAAAGTCGAATGCACAAAGACAAAGGGTTGGCCTTCTTACCAGAAAGCCCCTTTTATCCAGCAACAACGTTGCGAACGTTAAATATCCCTCTCCTCCTTAGTTAGAAAATATACTCGCATCCGCCCACGCTTGCCTCATATAAATCACCATCGACTTTCCCGGCCGATACTCCACCCTCTGAAAGCTCCATTGTTGTTGGTCTCTTCTCGTAACAAGGAAATTGTTTACGACGCTCGTCGCGTACTAGGCGAGCACCCAACGCCACCCAATGCCGCCCAATACCATCCAACGCCACCTAATGTCGCCAAACGCTACACAATGATCTGGAAAGCGGCATTTCGTAGCTAAAATCCAATCTTTCAGCTGTAAGATTAAGACGGTAATTCGTTTCGATAATTATGCAATTTAATGACTTTTTCTAATTTTGATAATTTGACTATTTCGATTATTTTATTGCAGTCAAGTTTTTCTTAAGGACTTTATCGCCAATAATAAATGAACAAATCGATAGAAGATGCTCGCGAAACTAATATGCTTCTTATTATTTTCTTTAAAAAAAGATGTCTTTAACCTTTAAGGATACATTTTCTTAAATTATTCGCTTCAAACGCAAGCAAATGATGAAGCTAAATACAGCATATAAAATTATGACATAGAGTAATCATAAAACAGATTCGACGATGAATTCCGTGCCACAAACTTAATTGAAATCTTAATATCGTTCTTTGACGACAATCGTGATTTACAAAATTTTTGGCTCGTTGTCTATTGACGATCGCCGAATTCAAAGGATTAATTCAATCCACGAAATGCAGATTCCAAGATCTCAGTGTTCATCACTTAGTGGTAGTTACACCCTCTCGAAACGTGAAAAGCGAGTGGCTAAGACTACTCATAGCGTGCCATTATTTCCCAACAGAACTACACTTCCGTGTAGGTGCACCATTATATCCGTTACGACAATAGCGTTCGTGTGTCCCTCCCATCTTATCACGAGGAATTCTGTCCCTTTTGGCCCAGCTGCTATTCTACCGGCTCCTTTTCGTTTCCGACAAGGTGGATCCTTCCTGGCCGCGCTTTTCACGCCTGCCAGTGTTGCGGCTTCTTTCACCCCTGTCCGCGGCCGTGAAACGCGCCTATGGAAAACTTATCGGGCAGAAGACGGCCGCGAGAATAGCTAGCCCCTTACTCCTCTTTCTGTCCTGGCTCATCCACTCTGCTTTCTTGCGGGATGACCGTACATCTCCGCTTAGAATAGGGACAATCGATTTTATGCAACGCGCCTTGTCACGTCATGTTACGTTGAAGAAGATTCTTGGTTATTTTGAAAATTTTTTGCTTTTATTAGCGTGGGTATTGTTGAAAGAAAGGTTAATGCGAGCCATTTTTCGAAGGGTAGTTTGTGATGATGCAAGATGCATGTTGGATATGTGTTGAATCTACGCAAATAGATTCGTGGCAGGAATTGACGAAGAAATTAATTCGTTATTAATTTATTACCGGCAAACTCTGCATTTTACGTTCTTCGAGAAGGGAAAGGTGAATTGTTTCAACTTAATTAATTAGTGAATTAATTAATCTCTAACACGATGCTTGTAGATATTCAATTATTTTCACGTTCATTTCTGTTATTAAAATATTCCGTCGATGTTTCTACAATTTAATACCGAGTATCGAGCATGAACTCCTGCCAAATGTTTTCATTTTTGTTACTAAAATATTCATACAGTACTTTCAGAACCTACTACAGAGTACTATTGAACGTTTCCTATGTCAAAAAGTTTTATGGAAATCTAACCAAATTACCAAACTAAAAGCACTGATTTCTGTAAATTATTCTGTATAAATTATCCTTTGGTTTTCACTTTTCATCAATGAAGAGAGAAAATTGCTACGTATAAGTACAGATTAATGGATATTTATAATCTTCTTTCTCGGAACGTAACTTATGATTTCGACAAGCTTCAATTACTGGTCGATTATATTAAAGAATTCTTGGAGTGCAAAGCGTTAAGATCGCAGTTTGCACGATTTACGATTAAATTGGATATTTGTACATTTACGACGATGACATTTACTTACTTACATTTCTCGTTATTTACGTATGTACTTTTTGATATCGAATAACATAAAATATCGAATTAAGAATAATAATAATCAAGTTAGATTCAAATGAAACAACAATATGTACAAATGTACATAATTATGCACGAATGCAAAAATATATAAAATATCAGATGAAAAGTACATATTATTGCATTTGGACAATAAAATACTCTTTCACGTTTAATTTATAATTCTTTATCTAAATCTAGAGAAAATATGAATTTACATAAACATATACAATCTGTTTACAATTTTAGAGAGTTTATTGTACTAGAAGGAAGTTTATCGTTGCGTAAGAGAGTTAAGTGTTAATTTCTAGTAGGGAGGATCAGGTTGAGAGTATTGGTGGAGGATAGGATCCATGGTATGAATTGTTGCATATTGAAGATCAATTGGCTGTTCAAAGCAAATTGTAGTACTCTGAGTGACGTCATGAGTGATCCTTTATGGGCAGAGCGTACGCATGTAGCTTTGAGATACAGCAGAGTGACAGGACGGTTAAACAGCATCGTGGGATTTGCCCGATGACTTGGAAATTCAAAATGCAAATGTTTCAATATATTTCAATATGTTTCAATATATTCACGAAGATATCATTTCATTATAGATATCACTAAGATTCGCGGGCAATTGCTGAGGTAATGAATTTATTATCAAAGGATAAGAATATCTGTTATAGATAAATATTAAATCGATTGGAACATTCTTGTTTGATTTATTCTACTTTAAAAGTTGGGTTTCATTGAAATATTTATTAATCTGTCTTCATTTTAAATACAAACGCTCTGAGAGGAGCTGTTTTTTAAAAGAACTGAATAATATCGAGAATATTGTTTCGTTTAAATATTAGAAATTAGTAAAATTGTTAGAAACGTAATTTTCAAAACAAACGACATCATGCTAATTGTCGGTAGTAATTATAATATTTCATATTAACCAGTGATTATCTTCCACTTATCTGGTAACTAAGTTACCTCTGTTGGTTGCTGTTCAATTTTCCACTTTTGTCATTAAAATATTTATTAAATGTCTTTATAGCCAGACTAAGAGTAATCAATATTTTTTTTCTGTCGACAAATATGACGAACGTCAAAAGGAATTACCATTTTCTCTTGTAAAAGCCATTGAAAATTCTCGAAACTTTGTTATGCAACAATTTACCGATCAAATTTTCAGCAACAGATAATTTCTCCAGTAATATTACACTGTCTTTTCGTAATATATGTTCTGACAGGTAACATATACAGTAGAATATCGTTTACCCGCACCACTCGTATACGAACGAATTAATGCTAAACCTTTATTATCCGAACTACTGTCACACGTAATTTTGCAATACATATAACCACTTATTTTTATAATGATTATACGTGCTCCGTTATTGGAACTGTTCGGTCCGTTTATCCAGATAAACGAAGTTCTTACTGTATGTACATACAGTTTGCATACAATATATCGATTAAATAAATTCAAAGAGTAAAAGGTAAAGATAGTCTTAAAAATGTCAAGTATAAGCCAAATCCAAATATACTTTATAAATTCCCAATCTTTGCTTTTTTCGAAAATTAAGCCTCGACGGAAAGATTTTATTCTACATTTTCCTATCTTTTCATAAGGAATCACCTCATGCTCGTTCGTACGTGTCATTTAGCCGCACCCTGTATTTAATGGCCTCTGAATGGAGTAATTCTTTGAGCTCTTGACAAATCTATGTATTACCTAGCTTTCTTGCACAATAATTCACCAGTTAATAATAGATTATGGATTTATTTTCCACAAATTCTAACAGGGTAACTAAATGCCTAATATGAATAGAATAACTTAAATGTTTTTTGCTTTGTAGAATTTAACTGTAAAAATTTGCTATTTCCAAAGCCGTTGCTATGCAAAAGAATTTATTAATGTTAAGTTACTATATGTACGTTTTAATATATTAAGAACTTATTAATATAATTTGTAATCCCTGGTTTGCGGAGATTCAGAATTTCATGAATAATATTAGCTGCATTGTGCGCGAAGGTTCAGATGTTCTTGACTTTCCTATTTTTATTCACTAGGTTGCACGAGAGTGAATTATTTCGTTTCGTTTCATAACGTGACCCGTTGCCTCGTTGGCCTGCGCAAATTACATTGATTTCTACCGGATAATCACAAGGTCTTGTGTCCTCTGTAATCTTCGTTTCTCTTGCTTTCGCTGTCCTTTTTCATTATTAAAATCCATTCTATCGAAAAGAACATCTGGGTGTTGTAAAAATTCGCGAAGCATTTTATCATGTGAAATGCTTCGCATCACGTTATCGTTGAAAAAAACGTTAAATTGAAAAAATATTGGAAAAGACATTAAAATGAATATCTGCCGTTATCAAACGCGAACAGTCGATATGTTTCTACATATTTCGACCTTTACCGTTTACTCTAAATTTCAGTGAAATATGAAGAGAAAAATAAAAGTACGTGTAATAAATATAAAAAGAACATTGATCTATGCCTGTCAGCGAAACTTTTATCGATTAATATTACAAATCCAGGGTTCCTCATACATAATTTTTACGATTAACAGATTTACAGCGCAGCAAGGAGATAGCTTTAATACACAAATTGTATTTATTATAAATATTAGTTGACTACGAATTCATAGTACGTTTTAGAAAGTGATTTAACGTTGGTTGATATTGAGTTGGTTCTCGTTCGTTTATTCAAATTAATAGAAAGAGCTTCTTATTATAACAGGTCTTTCAATTCCTTTAAAACATCACTGAGCAACATTAAAGTATATTCAACGTTAAAACGTGGAAGATTCTTCTGCCCGCGATTCACCAGAGGCGAGCATTATACTTTTAGTATTCGCAATTGTAGCGAATTAAGAAGATAGGAATACTTGTATCAATTATCATTAATTGTCAATAATATACAATTATTAAAATAAAAAACACGGCACAAGAATATCTTTCATACATATTAATGATCTCTTTGTTATGGTATGTTCAATATTTTGTACGCTATGTAAATATCAATTAAAAGTCATAATTAAGCTATCTTTTTGGTTTTGTATTATTTGTATAAAATTAAGACGATGAATATGTATTTTATTTCAGGTACAATAACGACCCATACTAGTGAAATTTCACTGGTTGCGTATGTATATTCACATGCATATGTATATACGTCAATGACGTTTACTAGGTGTATTGCATATATGCGCTTAGCTTAAAGGGTTAATATTTTATCATATCGAGCTTTCATACATTAGTAAAACAGAAATCTAATATATCGATTGAACATTACAAATTTAAACAATACGTATATCAACGTTTACGAAAAATTACCATTAAAAGAAACAATTAAAAGGTTCTCTAAATATTAACAAAAAGCTTGACTATAATATTCAATAAAATGCGAAACCAATAAATATGGTTCGGAGGATACATTTCTACGTGTTGCACTTTGGAGGAAATGGACAATAGTTGTGTTAGAGATATCGCGAAAAAAATAATTATAAATGTTCCCTAATTTTAAAATGAATGAAACAAGACTTTGTCAAAAAGTGACATTCACCGTACAAGGATGTAACATTTTTATGTTTTCTACAAATATCATCATACTTACATAAAGAGAAGAAGAGAAAGGAGAAAGAAGAAAGAATGTATGAAAGCAAGTTATAGATTCGTTTAACACAAATTTTTATATGGAAGCAGTCATTTGTACGTAATAATTTACGTTTAAATGGTGAACGCCAGCTGGCGTGAATCATCGTGGAACGAAATGAGAGTCGTGTTGCCATTACGACTTTCTCGGATGCATTAAACGGTTCTCTTGGAAAGCTCCGTGGATGCAGCTTAGACATCGAGTTTCTGCAATTGCGAACGTATTCGAGGAACGCTCGTTATACGCTCAGTACCGATTGTCGTTACATGCTCTGAACCTTACGTGAAATGGAATATCTTTGCTTCGTGTTACGTGGATACGCACTCGAACGAGAAAATCATGGGAAATTCATTAAAAGTTAGGAACAAATGAAACATTTAACATGTTGGCTGTATATTGTATTTTCTACAATCTTTTTCTCCCCATAACGATGAAGTGATGTTTGTAAACGGTACCAAAAAATAAACGTAATCAAAACAAGGAAATAAATACTCGATTCTAAATGCTGCAATAAATTAGATTATTGGCATTTTATAAATTGCTGAGAATTTTGTTATTTGTTGGATTGTGCAGGTAGATCATAATTTAGAAAGACAAACGACGAACACATTATTTAAAATCCTAATACAATAAATTTTGCAGACGATAGAAGAGAAGCGAAAACTTGGAGTTATATAATTTTAGTTGAAGGAATTTTCTTCATTTCGAGGGTTTTGTATAAGGGGCATTTTAGGTTTCTTAACATCTGCTAAGTATTGACGAACAATTGTATAATCCTTCTACAAATTTAACGACGAATTTAATAATCGAATTTAATAATTATGAAACAAATAATTTATTAATGCTAACAAATTTTTGCTTGTTCGCCGTAAAGACTTCACAAAATTGAAAGGAATATTTAATTTATAAATTGTTTTGACAATACTCGTGGTGGAATGGAACGCAGATTGATTAATGAAACATGAATTCAATAAATGACCAACTCGCACGAATTCGTAACAAATAAACATGTATTATGAGAATATTTATGAAATCAATAGTATAAAATATTGATATTATCATGTCAAATATATGATTCCAATCGTATGTAAATCGGTAAATATTATTTTTAGCCTTTATTGCCATTTAACGATAAACTATAAAGTAATATTTGACTCTTATTAGACAATATTGAATTACTGAGATAAGCTGAAAACTAAAAGGTACATACGTACAGCAATTTATAAAAGCAGTCGAATACCTTTTTATAGACATCTTTTATAAATATATTATGCGCGTTATGCGTGGATCTTGAAATTTCATCGATACTCTAACGAAATGCGATTATCTTATCTGTATTGGTACAGGTTGAAACAAATCTAAGAATGTACAGAGAAGCTACAGAATATTTAGAACAAGTACTTAATATTTCGCAGAGATCACCAAAATATTTAAACAGTCAATTATTCACTATATTAACAAGTCTTGATATCCAAGATTGGGATATGTTTGCAATAAATAACTCGTAACTTCTATATACATTTTCAGATTAGTTTCAGATTTTACTAATATAACCACGACAATCGTATATTATTACAATACTAATGAAATTTCAAAGTGTTTTATATAACACGCGCACAACATACAGATAGAAGTTTTTTTTTATAGCAAGTGTTCGAATACTTCCGCGAGCCACTGAATTTAAAATAAATAACTATAAAATTTATTACATTCTGGATAAGTTGACGAAGCCTTGGACACAGTTTTAGCCTTTCGCATGCGTCCTGTGTTTTTATTAAATCACGAGTCTCCTACAAAGCGGTAAAGGCAAGAACAGAAGAGAACGCGCGAGCCAAATACGAGAAAAGACATTATGAAACATTTCCTCTGTATCTGCCTCCCTCGACAGTATGTTTTCACGAAACTTGCCACCGCGCAACGGCTCGCGGAAGGTAGCTTTAAGAACGTCTTAACAGCTCGAGGTGTCCTGGAAGATTTCTAAAAAATTGAAACACAGTCCGATTTAACGCGGCTACTACGCTCATTCCACCTAGATAAGTTTGTCTCGTAATCGTTTCCATTATAAATTATAAGTTTCCGCAACTCGAGCCCGCGTTATAACCACTTGTTACTATTACATTTATAACTCTGTTTAAAATTAGTTCTACTCCATTTGTTTCTGTCGCTTGGCTTTCGTTTATGAAATCGTGAAAATTGCATAGCGCGCATTTTTACTTGTATTCGCGGGAAAAATGAAAAGTACAGATTGTGACACAGATATATGTATGTGCCAGAATTTCAAGTGTTTCCACGTTAATATAAATATTTAATCTTGCAAAAAGTTTCAAGAACAGCGATATTCTACGTCTGCAAATCTTTTAAACGTTAAATCGAAAATATTTTGTATGATAAATAAATACTGATAATAAAAGTCTTCAAATAATTTCAATAATATATTGAATTATAGAATCAACTATTACACTTAATCTTTTATCCGTTGAAAAAATTGATTGACAATATTAAGAGACAAAGATGGGGTTCTTAACAATTTCGTACAATCCTCGGTCCTTTAAACGAGTCCAGCAATGGAAAAATGTAAGCAGCTGCAAACGTCTACTATTAAAAAAAAAAAACATTAAATTTTGAAGAGTTATGAGGAAAGAAAGAGAAAGTGCGTACAAAAGCATATTCAAACACAATTACATTCTCTCAACATGGTAAATGATCTTACTAACAACAAATAGGGAAAACGGCAAGATTCCGATGCTTGTCGAGTCTCCGCGCCTATCAAGTCGAATCACTGCGCGATACCTCGTTTCTTCGCAGCTTTCCTCTTCCGAAGAAAAAGTCGATCGACGTTCCCTTTACGCTGGTGTCGAGAGTTAAGAGGACAAACAGACGAACAGAGAACGTCTCTGCAGCCACGCGTCAATTTTCATATTCTTTCGCGGATCGCGTTCTTTCGATCCGTGCACATGCCGTTGGCCTATCTATCGGAAGAATAAAAGACGACGCGCGCGTACGACTCTGTCTATACGTTCGTTCCTCGACGAGAGAATAGCATATGCGATTTCCACTCTTTTCCTCTTGCATTGTTCCTTTACGAGAGGTCGTCTCTCACGGCGCTCCGGCAAAGGATAAAGCTCGCGGCGAGAGTAACTTTTTATTTGCGCGCGGAGAAATATGAATTTCCACTTTCCGTGTTAGCATTTGATATCGCATTCCACCTTCGATACGGAAACTGCTCTCGGTTCTGTATTTTGTGGAACAACCCACGATACGAAGACTTTAATTCGCTATTTTTATGAGGGAATTTATGCGATTTTGACGTAATTTAATGAACATCTGTACTGCACGGGAAGTTTGTAAAATATCACCAGTGAAATTTTCATGCATTTTACGTCTTTGTTTCTTTGCTCCTTTGTTAAAACGTCGTGTTTATCGTTTTTCACATTTTTAAGATGCGTCGAGATATTTGAAGTTCTCTGTGTTTTTTTCACTCTTTTGCTTACTTTTCAAAGTAGAGTTACATTATACACATTGAGAAGTAGCGGTTGGATATTTGATGGATTGAATGAAGGTCTTCAGCTTTGAAATGGCAGAGAGGATAATTTAACCAAAGAGACCGGCGTGTTAGGGATAAATATTCGAGATTTTTAAGAATTTCGTTAGTTACAAAAGGTACAGCTTGTTGCAAAAGGTACAGTTTATATCTAGAAATGTTGAAAGATTCACTTATAGATTAATGTAGTTTTGAAGTACTATAAAAGCATGAAAACATCAATCAACAATGAGTTACTTTATAGAATAGAAATATACAGATAGACATATAAAAATATGTTATTAAACATAAATATATACATTATAACATATTATCAAATGTTAGCATTTACAGTTTGTCATATTTTTTTTGGTTCTTATACTGGCGAAGAAAGGAATTATTAATATGTTTCTACGTACCTACCAACATTAAATTCTTCGCAGGATATTGCTTGTTCTACTTTCTGAAATGGCGCAGTACTCATGACTTTCTGTAATACTTCGCTCTTACCTGGTACTGACCGTCCTTAAGAATATTCGTTACATTCCATACATTTTACGTACATAAATCTCCTGCACACATCTTAAAAGAATCGTCGTACCATTAAACACGAGAAATTTCTAATTTCAGCAGAATTTCATGAATCTCATGATTTAAAAATTAATATATTCCCTAAGCCAGGGATATAATATCTTAATTCATCTTAACCCCATAATCTACGATTTACGTTCGAGAATTTTGGGCCGAAAATGTAAACAAGCTATTATATATTATATTATATATTATATTTGGCCCGATCATCGTACTACGGGCTATGCCCGTAGTTGTAGGTTAAGGGGTTAACTTAATGCTCCTTAAATAGAAAGGTATATTGACGCCTCCTAATGTCATGCAATACAGTAGTAAACTCAATGACTTTTTCTCCTCGTTGGGAATTTTATTTATCTGACTTATATGTAATGTATTCTATTTACAATTTAAATAAATTATGTAAATGTAAATAAGCCAATGTAAATAAGTTATGTATGTTATGTGTATGAATAAAAATATTCCAAAAATATGCACTTGAAAGAAAAGATCTTAAATTAGTACGAAAGAAACAAACATAGTTATAAGAAGATTAATAAGTTTCGAAATTGACGTTGAAACATTTAAATTTAGAAAATTCCACTGTTCACGCTTTGAATTGCGACTCAGCCGTTGACCTCGTCGTTTCTTAATCAAAAGCTTCGATAATTATAGAACTAGAAATTAATAAAGACAAATTAACTTTAGTAAGATCGATTTCACTCCTTACAAACTTAAATATAAATATAATATTTACTTCTACTGCAAACGACACGATTCGATAAAATGTGGGAAATTTATAAATAAAGAAAAGATTATATCCAATGCATTGTGAATCCAGTGACGAATTAACTGGAGTTTTCCGCTAAACAGATTATGACTAAGCTAAGAATACTATCTTAAAGTATAAACTACAACAGAAACACTGTGCCAACCACACTAATTGTATGAATACAATTTTTAAAGATTTTCAATTAACGATGTCGTTTAAAAAAATATATTCTGACAGGATTATCATTCGCGTCTAAGGCGCGAAATAGGAAACTTAACTGATGAGCTCATTAGTAGTTAATTTTTTCATCCACGTTTTTCTTTCTTATCACGAAAAAGACATACAATGAAAGAACGTTATTTATCTTCGTCATACCGAGCAGTTAATTACGTAATTTCAGAAAGATCGGGAATTTCGCAAAATTTGCAAAATCAAAGTTGCCGCGGGAAGGGCTCCTTTCTACCAAGTAGTTCTAGCTGTATAATAATTATCGCGCTATAGAAGTACGTCACAGGGATCCTTAATTAGCTGTAAATTATTCTGAGAATGTGAAAGTGCCGCAACCATCTTCACACCCACTTATCGTTTCTATCCAACTTATATTAGATAGAGATATAATTACGATAATACGCGATCCTCCATTGTCGAGTCGACGAAAGATCGTATCGGGAGCAGAGCGATGGTATCTCCTCCCTCTTCTTCCACTTTTCGTCTCACAATCCTCCTTTGTCGATGAAATTTCACTGCGTCTTGTACTACACCCGTTACGAATTCGAAATATTCGTGGGAATTATGTCAAAGAAGGTGATAAAGGAATAAAGAGTCAAGTAGAATCGCGCGAGATTACCGAAAACCAAAAGTCTTTCCTTAATTAATCAATTTAATTACGACGAATTCCGCAATTATTAATTAGTAGATTTTCTAACCATTAACTTTGTAATTATCGATTGCATGAAATATATATCTAAAAATCTCAATAGAAAATAAGCTAACTGAAATTATAAATAATTGCAGAAACACGATATATTTGATATTCTAATCCTTTAAACTAAAATACTATTCCAGTAACAGTTTCTTGCATTAATAACAGTTAGTAGCCTTTATGACGCAACTAAAAAATAATTAAAATCACCTGTATCAGTTTGTCATCAATATCATTATCAAATACTTTTTCTCGTTATTTAATTACAAGCATGCTTAATTATGAATAAAATTTCTTCTTTAAAAAATAAGTTTTTCGTAGATCTGTCACGTTTTTTCTTTTCTATTATAATCTGTACGCTAAGTAGACTCATTTAGGTCAATCATCTATCGATTTAACGATACAATAACACTCCCCTTAATTTTCAAATAATATTTTAAACACTTTGATATATATCAAAGTGCGCGATAAAAATATCAGGCTGCTTCGAAACGAGTTCGAGTTAAAGAGCAATGGTCATAATGGGGTTGTAAGAAAGAAGAAGGATCGATCAAAGACTGAAAAGAGTACACACTTTGTAACGAGGGTGTAATTCGATGGTGGTTCAGATATTATTTCCTCGGTGCGAATAATAGGGTCGGTCGCTCTAACCTTTCTCGAACGTTTCTTCATCCTTTATTTTATCCTTTCCTTTTGTCCTGTTCGCAATAATGAACGCTTTGTCGTGTAACGCGTTCCATGGTTCGGTGGTATCGCGTAAATTACATTCCCTGTATAAACAAGTGGCCATTGTCTAAGATTCAATCGTTCGACCATGTTCTCCGCGATTAATTGCGTTTCTTTTGACATCTGCAACTCTCTCCGTAGCGAAATTGAGAACGTTTCGAGAGCAGCGTTTTCGTTCTGTCGTCGCACGCGCAATCTTATGTTGCACCATGTTGCTTGGAAATTCTCGCAAAGTTTCATTCTAAAATCCGCATGTGAAATTAGCAACTGTCGAATAGTTGCTCGACTCCCTTTCTACGTTTCTCGGATCGTTGCATCTGTTGCATTTGTTACATTTGTTCGTGGCTTGATAAGTATTATATATTTGAGAAAGAAAGGAGTTTCGAAGTCACTGAATCAATTGAAACAATTAGAAATGTGTATTGTTTGATATTTTCAATGCATTGTTCATTTACATGTATATTACCAAACAGATTATAATTAGAAATATACAATTTAGACTGTACTCATCAAGGAATGAATAAATAAATAAGATTACATATCGCAACAGCTGATTTGATATATCACATTAAAAAAAAAAATTGTACAGAAATAAAAATAGAGATTGTAACTTTGATTATTAAAACAATTTATCAAAAATTCAGGAAATGTAGTTGGTTGTATATATGCTGATAATTATTATAGTCATGTTATATGTATGTATATTTTATACATAATTTATCTTTTTATATTATTAATAATGCGGTTATAATAATTTGTTAAAAGTGAATTATACATTATTGAAAAAGATACAATTATTGATTGTACGATATGTTATGTTCAAATTCACGATTATTTCTGATAAATTATTCTGAATTGGAATCTAATCAAACATTTCTAACCAATTACTCTATTCAATTATTCTAATCAAATGAAATCCGATTGAATATTTCTGATCGATTGTTCCAATAGTGAAAAACGAATAATTGTTTTTGATATCTTCCACGAAATACCACTGAATAATTTCGCCAGTATATTTATTTCTGTACGCTGTTCATGCTCGTTTCGTAATATGCGTATGGTTAACATTTTTTTTTTATCGAAGCTCATCATTTTAAAATGTGCAATTTCCCTTGCAATAACATTTCCATTGATTAAACCGCCATTTCAGTATTCGGAATCACTTCAAGGTCATATTATAATAAGTCGTTGAACTCGTCTTAATACCAGCCATAACGATATGAAACTAAAGATAAGTAATGTCATTTAAAAAGGTCAAGATGGTCTTAATTTTTTATGGAAAAAACAACTTCGTGAAAATTTGTTATACTGCAATTTGTAGCCGATTGAAAGCCAATTAACTTGTATTCAAAATATTTCTTCGTCAAATTATCGGAAGTGCCTGAACAATCGTGGCTATATTTACGTGGTATACCTTGTATATAAATGATATAATAATAAACCCTGTGTATAGTAAATAAATTTTTTTTTATCCTAACGCTCAGAGTATTTGGGCGGCCAGTTAGAGCGAAATAAAAAGCGAGGGCCAGTATGTTATAACTTTCTACTCGCTGAATTACATATAGTATTTGTAATTTTCATTTCATAATTTGCGTTATACTAAGTTCAAGCGTCTCTGTACGAACGATGAAATTTCTCTCGTTTCATCTCCCCTGTGTAATTTACATGGAGATCCCTCTAATCTTCAGCTTTACGTACGTTCAACGAACGTTTTCGGAAACTGTGCTAAAGTTGCACCCCTCATGGTATATTCTGTAACTGTGAGTCGTCATTCCTTAGACGTAAAAATTTGCGCATGGATAGATATGAAAAATATTTTAAATGGTGTTTTAAGAGATAATCCTGTATGAAAGTTGAGTATGAATTATATCGAGTACAGTATAGTATAATCTGTATATTATTTGTTTGTTTGTATATGAATATATAAAAACTACAAGCAAAGAATGTGATAAGTCGCATTTTGTATATTTTACAGAGAAGCAGTTTTAAAATTCTCTTTAACATTTTTAAAATATCTCGTGCCATAATATCACAACATCGAAGGTATCAAAATATTTTTTGTCTTAAAAAAAATTATATCTTTGGCTTCCATAAAACTTGGACAACTTGTCAACTATTTTTGAAAGACATACATTTTTAGATCTGACAGATTCATTTTCGATTATGTCGTATAACAATTCTCTTATTTTATCATACAGTGATATTAAAATCAGAAAGTCAGCAAAAATCTGCTTATCATGTTTTTCTCTTGGGATCTTCATATGTATAACCATTTTATACTTCACATATTCTATCGAGGTACCTATACTTCAACGTACATGTATGTTATATTTGTTGTATAAAATATAAATGTGCGTGGAATATAAATTAGGCAATGAAATGTGAAATGTAGACAATAGAAAATATAATAAACATAAAATATAGGGAGTACATATCCCAAATATATGAAAATATGGCTTATATTCGAAATATTTGAGCATACACGTTTTGCTACGAAGTGTACACATCAATAGAAGCGAAATGAAATTCCGTGACACGAAAATAGTACGTCGAGAACTATGAATATCAAAAAGATATGCTGTATATTGCTTTAATTAGATATAACAATCCATTTAGTCTTTGAAGCGATGCCGATATTTATTTTTGTACAAAACTGAGCATAGCAAACTGCTTCTCAGCTTACAAAGAACAATGAACCAATACATATCTGGGCATCATACATATTTAGTGCATCTCATCAAAGCTTCATTACAATTTTCTTGCATTAAAGTCTTTCATTGATTTCGATTAATTACACTACTTGTATATTCGTCTAATATTTTAGTCAATTTTTAACTTCGCTTCTTTATTTCCACTGAGTTTCCATCTTAGTTGGAAAATAGTTAAAAAATTATTGTTGACTAAAGTAGTGGCAATGCGTTTATTTCTTTTGCCTTTTGGTTTTTGAAAGGAGGATTTACAATTGATTCTTAACAATTAATAGAATATCGTAAATTGGATCACAAATTTAAGCAAATTTTTATACCTATCAAATTTAACATATATCTTCAAAATTCAACTCATCTCCATTCGACACCGAGAATACATTACAACCTCACTACGTTTTCACATTGCCTCCTTTTGTTAATAATCTCTCTTACCCACTCCACTCCTTCTCCTGAGCTTCTCAATATTTCAGCAGCTGCCTTTATAGTTCTTGTCATACCGCTGCAATCCCCTATTAAATGTTCCATCGTTTCTTTATTTCCAGTGCATAACCCACAATTGTTTTCTTCGTCCTTTCTCCAATATCTATTTCTCCTTTCTTCATTACCGCATTTGAACCTTGCAATTAATTTTTGATCTCCTCCGCCGTATTCCATCGTCAGATACTTTGGAATTTCTTCAACAGCTTAGCGCTTTGTATCTTTGATTCTATTTACTTTTCATTATTTTTTCATATTGTCCTTGTTTCAATTTTTATTACCTGCGATTTTTAAGACAATATTTCTTTATTCTCCCTGTCCTGATTTCCTTTACTTCTTCCATCGCTATCCCGTTTTTCATATAGTACCGCTCTCTTTCTTGATTTCCATCTTCATCTTCTTCTTTTACTTGTCTCCAACATTCTGTTATTATTTCCTTTCTGTTTTCTCTTCCGCCTTTTTCTTCGTATTTTTGTGCTCCTTCCCGTGTTTCTAACCAGATCTTCTGTATCTTCGCTTCTTCCAGGATAATATAATTATCGACTAAAGTTTCACTTTTTAAAGCCACTTGCTGTTTAATACTATTTTAAGTGTTCGATAAATGATACTTACTCTTCCTAAATAATTAAATACAAGGAAGAAGGAGAAAAATAGTATTGAAATATGTGTGCTTCTACTCAAAAGTTTGGAGCATATTAGGGTTACAAGAGAAATAGTAAATAAATATTTTATACGTAACATTATGTTACTTTTATAGTATTGAATCTGTAATGAATTATTTTTTGAGAATGGGAATGGTAATAAGAATACGCTTAAAAGCAAAGGACATTGGAAATTCTTGAGCAGGAGTGTACATTGTAAAAATTATGCAAAATCATAAATGTAAAACTTACTTATGTAAACATGAAACGTGCTACAGTGAAATGCAATAAAAGGTAGTACAATATGCTATTTATAACATTTCCATATTACGCTTTTATCTCTTGTAAACATGTGAATTAGCAAATGTACTCGTACAATTATTATGCATAAATTACAATTTTCAGGCAAATACTCAAATTAACGATCATTCATTTATCCACTTAATTGTTCCAACTACAGTCTTCTTATTTTCAATGCATTTCCTATAAATTCTCTGTAAATTCTACATTCAAAAAGATAGATACATAAATTTTATTTCTAACGTAACAATTTCTAGAAACTAAAATTCAAGGCGAGTTGTTAATGTACTCCATGTATATATGTATTCGTATTAATTAATATTTTATTTGACTATTTACACGATTTTAAAAACGTTAAAAAAACGAAGTATGCAAGATTCGAATATGCACAGAAAAAAAACTGTGAGTCCGATTATCGGGGCCCATACACTAACGTACGTTGAACGAATCCATAATGTTCGCACATCAAAGCCAACGCTGCTTCAGCACTTGCCTCGCAACTATAGTTCGTCTCTCGGAAGCTCAGACTTAATTGAGTTTATTAATTATTGATCAGCTGTAACAAGATTAGCTCGCTTGCACGCTTCGAGGGACAGTGAGCCATTAACTGTCGCTACATAGCTAGTAGCACGCTCCTGAATTAGGCATCACCGTCTTAAGACTCGATATTCATTTGGCATTATCGTGAAATGCTAGCAAACAACTGAGAGAGTCGATGGGAATTCGGGTCACACCAGTAACATTAATAACATTGGAAAATAGCAGAAATAATAAAAAGGTTAGCAATAATATAAATTCGCCTCAGAATAATAAATTCAGTAAAATAGAGAGGCTGATAAAACCGAGTAAAAAATATAAATCGCCGTAGGAATAATAAAATTAATAATAATAAAATCGTTAGATTAATAAAAATGAGTGAAAATATCATTTAATTAAGAAACAAATTATTAATGACAACTACTATTATTAAAAACACGAATTGGCAATATATTAACGTTATTACGGTTTATTTGAAGAGCGTGTTTATGAAGAGGGTTTGTTCAAATTACTTGCATTTGTTTCGAATTATTCCTTTTATTCGATCGATGAAATTGACAATTTTCGATTATAGGAAACTGGCAACAAAAACAAATGGGAAAAACAAATCTTCAGGAAAATAAAGATGCAGCAAAAAGGAGTAGACACAAATATAGAAACTATAAGAAAAGCTAGGAAAAATTGTAATGTAGGAAAATAACTTGGTAAATTTTACATTGAAACTAAGGGATGAATTTGTTTTACTCGTTTTATTATTTGAATAGAATTCATCCAGAATTTCTTGTTATTAGCATTTTTAAATAATTTATTTATATGATTTGCACATAATTTTCGTTCTCATCGTTCTCTTCGTTGTCCCCGTGGGGTATTAAAATTGCAACATTTGTTTGAATATTACGATATTGGATGTAAAATGAAAATATGAAATATCACCCTTTGTCATCTCATAATCAGTTTTCGTTGTCATTAAATGCCTCGTTGTTAAACGTTTTTCATATTAAAGATAATCAGCAAATTTATACGATAAACGAAAATAATTACCTAATTAACCAAAAATACCGTAATGGTATATCACATCATATTGAATCTGAATAATTAATTCTGAATGAAGCATGAAAAGATTTCCTGCTAAATGGCTGCAACCTGTGTAAAATCGATGAACAATTCTCAAAGTAATTATTACGAATATACAATAAACTGCTTACTTTACTGGTTGCATAGCAAGCTTCTGAGAGTACTCCGGTGAATAACACTCTACATATAAATAGAGGCAATAGTTACATGTAGCACTTTCAAGAGTACAATTCAAACTTCGGAACGCTGTTTATTATGTTGAAGATAGTCCTTGAAAAAATATTTGATAGGTATTTTTTTTATTGGAAATCACGAAAGAGTGAAAACAGTCCACAAAGTTGAGGATTGAAATTACACGTACCGTTTCAAATATTTATGGAACAGATTAAATAAACTAGAGTCACTTGTTTAAATAATATATTAAATACTAAATTTTCTCGGTAATTTTTTTTATAATGATCCACTCTTTGAATGCTACTTTATTTTCGTATGAAATTTTGTATGTAACTATGGACGAAAATAGAGGATACATTTTTGGAATTAGAGAAATGAAACAGAAAATAATTTATTTATGTAAAGATATTTGATTCGTCCCTTGTTTCAATATTTTGTATTTTGACAGTACGAATACACTGGACCATTCTATGTAACAATTACTTTATTTATATATATAATAAAAATATTTTTTTTCTGAATTTCCACTTATTGATCTTGATCAGTTGAATGATACACTTTTTATGGATAACGTGTTAAAAATCTCATAGTAAACCGAATTAATAGTCATTTACAATCATTCAACTGTGCCTGTATCGACCCCGTACGATATAAATGGTTACCGAATAAAGAGTCGATCTCTATTTGCCTTTGAAGAAACAAGGCGTGAAATATCGAAAAATTTTTAACGGCGCCAGCTGCACTCGCCGTACTTCAATTCCTGGGCGTTTTATCGGCAATTTTTATTTTTAACGAGAGACTGGCGCGTCGGCACAGTCGACTCTTTCGATCGGTGACCGTAATGAGAGGCGTTCGAAATAGAGAACGTGCTAAAATGGAACGAGAAAGTCGATAACTCGTGAGACATCCTCCAGGACAATGATTTTCGTTTTTATGACACTCGTTGTGCCGATTCAAACAACAAGTAATATATAAAAGAGACTGGCATTTTCATGATGTCTCTTGTGCCGGAAGAGATAAATCTGAAACTTTAGATACAGTAAAACATTACGTTAGACAAGTAGCATCCCATGGAATGAGAATAAGAAATCATCACATGATCACAATTTTTTTACCATTATTTACGATTAAGAAATTATGATACGATTGCATATGAACCCTATTTTACGTTTAGGCTAGAATGTAAAAAAGAATTTGTTTGTGAGATAAATTTTAGCGAGATAGATTATTTTTGTAATCATTTAGAATCATAGTTTCTTTGCGATTTGGTAGTAATTCAGTGTGTATATTTTATACAAGATATGTTAATTAATTGAGCTGTGAGAACTGTATAGATAATGACTGAATATTCGTTTTTTACATTTCCATAACGAACTTATCAAAATTATGAAAATTATTAATTATTGAATATTACTCATTAAAATACGTGGATAAAATTGAAAAAAATTGTACTTGGTCAAAATGATCACTAATGGGTTTTTACGTAAATATGATGAAATACCTGATATTTTAATTTTGATAACTAACTGAAGTATGTATCGTTTTATGCACCAGTTTATTCGATTGAATAAATTCTCAAGGCGAAAGTAAAAGTATAAAAGCGATAACTTGATGCCAGTGGTATTCGTTCGATATAGGTCTAGTAGAATATTTATCAGTAACTTCATTTTTTCCCTGTGTCTAGAAAAACCGATAGTAACATCTCTTTACTACAAAATTCGTATGCTATTATACAATAAAAGTTGATAAAAATAGACAGAAATGAACGAAGGAAACGTTCGTTGTGTGAAATTGAATTACAAGTTGCCAGCATTTAGTACACACTAAATTTAATAATAAACTAAATGAAATTTTCTACATAAAAAATTATGAATTATTCTAATGGACAAGAAATTATGAAATCATAAGGGAGAACCTATAATTTGCAACTTGCCAATTCACAAATATTGTTAATTAGCGAGTTATTGTACAAGACGTTCCAGATAACAAAATGATAATGAATCACTAATAAATTCAACAAATTTTTCACATTTCTCATGATTCTTCTTTTCCCTCTTTTCTTTGGTCACCGACGAGCGGCAATGACATTTCATTTCTACGTCAGACAATCTCCGCGCCGGCCGGCGCTGTGTTTTCAATTAAAAAAGTCAAATAAACTCCGTAAACGAGCAAACAAAGAAGACCAAAGGGGCAGGGGAGGAAACAGAAAAGTGTGAATCTCTCAGAGACGGAAGAAGTGATAGAGAGTGGACGGCAACAAAAAAAAAAAAAAAAGATGAAGGAAATCCAGAAGAGAAATAGAGGTTGTAGAAGCGCGAATCAAATAAGGGAAACAATAGGACAGAATCAAAGAATGTTGGGCGAGAAAATGACAGGAGGCTAGAATGGGAGGAAAGAGATCGAATTAATTGCTAGCACCATCCTTTCTTTACGATATAGTAAAACACAATCAACGGAATGTTTCGAAACTTGAAACAATGCTGTCTACTCGGCGCTGTGCAGAACGAATCTGTTCGAGGTAACGATTTAAAGTTCTTTAACCACTATCAATCCGGAAAAGCATGCTGAATGCACCAGCAGCCGATTTATGGGATCGACTTGCTTTTATTGTCGCTGGAATTCGAATGTCTCATACAGAAAGGGATTTATCTTTAGTCGATGAAACGAGAATTTCTCGATTGATGAACGATTTTTGTATTATCTTCTAATTGATACGAGTATTATGCTTAGATGCAATTGATCGCGATGAAAATTATTTCTAAATTCTTTGTCAATGGATATTATTGTTAAGAATTGAAAAATGTGTAAAAATCTAATTGCATTCAATTTTGTTATCTTTCGATTAATAATATTATGTTTCTATAACTATTGAATTGATCGATTATGTTTTTGTATATCGTAGATAATACCAATGTAAGAGCCAACTTTAATATCAATTTCCAAGAGAACGGTTCATTTGCGACTCATCGTTTCTTTGAGATTTTTGTTCCTCACGACGAGTACTACACGATGCAATAAACAAACATTTGACCGTGGAATTCCAAGTCAATTTTACACTTTTTTATCGAATCTCCAACGACTCAAGGATGTAGAATCATCTGTCAAAGTCAGGACATATAATTCTGTTACCACTCTGTACATTGCCTTTGCCTTGAGAGAATTATTAAAATAAATAATATGTACGTGGCGAATAAATTAATCACGAGAGGCAGACACAGGGAGAGATACGGAAAAGTTTAAACAAATCTCTAAGGGTTCAATACTCATTACGAGGACACAAGTAGTCATCGGTTAAAGGTTTATAAATTGCTTGATTTTAAAGTGCTCCGCATTTTTTCGATATTAAATATTCATGTAATTTATTAACATCTCATAAAATATTCTTCTAGTAATTGTGTGAGCCTTAAGACATGACGTGTCATTAATTAAATTTATTACTGCATTAAAATTAAGACCGTGAATTTCAGAATAAACTGCACGATCGATACTATCAATTATTACGAAAAATCGAGGAGGTGAGGCATATTGGATAAATTAGATATCTAGTTTAACCAGTGAAATATTACATGCTGTAAAGACGCATCAATTCTTGGATAAGACAATTTTGCTGATGTCTTCTAATTTATGGTTGCAAACAAATTTATACTTTACGTACTATGTCTTAAACTATAAAATAATATAATTTATATTAATATATATTATATTTATAATTTATTTAAATTAATTTTAAATTAATTAATTTAATTTATATTAATATAAATATATATTATATTTAATTAAAAATTATCATAACATTTAGTAAATAGTACTTGCTAAAGATAGATTACTTTAATTTGATATTAATTAGATAATGCCATTCTATTCTAAATTCCTTAATTTGAAAAATTGATATGAAATGGTCGAGTCACGGTTTTATAGAATTTTAACGATATACACATATATTATTTTGCTTCGTTAGACCAAATTAGTGAAAATGGTAACATATTTATATAGAGTTTAATAAATATAAATTTAAAATTATCATCATATGTCTAATTCAGATGGAATTGAGACACCTGGAAATTTCTAAGGAAACTGGCATTTTAACTATTCGCATTAATCGTATGTATTTAATAGTGTACTTTTAGCGAATTTAACACGCGCTGTACTTCAACAGATATTATATTTTATACATATTCGTTATTTCAAATTAAAATTATCAATAAATGTACCCAATGATTATTGACCATTTAATAAATATAAATTTTCTTAATATATTTCGTTACACATGAAGATGTATCGATTATTTATTTCAAGCTAGCATTAACTTTAAAATACCAAAGGCTGTCAGTACATTTGTTTTATCTACTTTCTGACTAATCGTTTGTTACGGTACAAATATTTTTGTTTCTTTCTTACGTCATTATATAAAATGTTTTCGTCGCATTCTTGTGTCATTATGAATGTTAAAATAACAGAGAAAGCAAACGCTTTTGTAAACCTCTTCAACTCGTTTGCAACGAAATCATGTTCGTTAGTAGACAAGATTTTATATGTTTTCATAAAGGACAGTAATAAAACACGCAAAAGTTTCAAGTTACAAACAAGCTTAAAGTAAAAAATTATCATCTTGTGAAATTAACAGCTCGTCCCGTTAGACACAATATGTTTATACACTTTTGCCACAAATATAGATAATTTTATAATAATAATATTTATTTAAAAACAAAGTCAAGTCTAAAACCTTCCAAATATTTTCATTAAAATTCCGTAAATTATTATTTATTTAAACAAGTCGTTGTAGAGTTTCAAATTTTACCATAAGAATATTAAATTACACTGTTAATATTTATTAGTTTATTCCTATTTTTATTTTTTATTTATAAAAAGAGATAGGGCGATGAATAATGAAAGTATTATTTATTTAACTGAAGTAATTAAGATCGAAGGTATTACAATATCTGTTAACATGTGTATGTAAATAGAAACGGTATATTTTAATGTTTTCTCATTAAAATGCCTCATATTCGGTTTATTATTATCTTTCTATAGTATCGCAACCACTGGAACAATAATAACAATGACAATACTGATTTCATCGTTATAATTCGCATTTCAATATAAATTCATTTTAATTTCAAATAGTATCTTTCAATGCTCAACGCCTTTATAAAAGGAAGAAAAATGGGATCGCGTAAAAGTAAAGATAAATAATTTTACTTTTATGTTGAAATGAAAATTTATCGATAAACTAGACCTGGGATGAAATGTACTGCGGACTACGCTCAGAGTTAAATAAATAGAATGTTATTCGTGAATTAATAATGACTATGCACGTGAACCGAAACTTCAATTTTCGTTAAAATTCATTTTCTCCGGCGTGGCTATTTTCACAAGTGCATGATATCCATATCTCTTCAGACAAACATAATGTTTTGTTTGAAAATGAGCAATTAGAACTTGAAATTGCGGGAAGTTACCGAACCATCAATTACTAGAAAGTCTTCGTTAGAATAATCAAAATGAACGTTATCGATTAATATAACTGAAACTAAAAATCGGATGAGTTTAATAAAGAGTGTTAAATCAATCTATGGCTGAAATTTTTTTAAATCCTACGATACAAAAATGAATCTAGTTCTAGCCTTCTTGAAACATATTAGCTTTCATCACCTGCTATGTACAAATGTTTGTTCCACTGACTTGTTCATCGTGGTCACCTTGGAAGGTGCACGTGACCTTTAACTTGTAATTAAAAAAATGAATATATTTAAAATGTTTCTTATATCACTCTCGATATATTGACAAAAGGTATTCGAATACTTTCGCATCTCATTAACCGCAGCTCATCGCGAGATAATCGTGACAAAGGAAAACAAACGAAGAAGAAGAGGAACACGAGATTCTTCTCAAACCGATCTAAATGAAATGTACCTGCATAATCTCCACTGACCTGTATTTTCTTTAATTAACGGCAGTTGGAACGAAGCGTATCGCCTGTGAAACCATTTGTATGTTGGTTGGCCATTACTCATCGAGAATCCATTAGAAACGAATTCGAAATGCTGCGTGCTTTTGCCTCTGAACGAAAAACGGACAAATATCGCAAAGGTATAAAGGTCGATGCAGGATTTTCAGCTATTTACCCAATCGTATTTGTTTACAGTATGATGAAATTGGACTTTGCTATGACGATTTCTCGTCATGGAAAATTGGACGAGCATCGCCTTTGACCGGTGCTATCTTCTTTTCTCTTTCGTACTCGGCAAAAGCTAAGCCGTAATATGGAAACTAACTACGCACATTTATTCCTTTGCTTCCTTCTCTCGCCTTTCTCGTCCTTTTTAGAGTTCGTTATACCGTTCTAAATTGGATTATGCCGTTTTAAATGTTATTGATATTCTTTGGGGAATTATTTCGCCGCTAATGTAAGTAAATGAATAAAAAGCTAATTAAAAATCAAGTTCTTTTTTAAATGTACCTTAAGCTTATAGTCGACGATATTAATAGTAGTAAATTTTTTCATTCAACATTAATATATACCTAATTTATATTAATATATAATATAATACCTCATTTTCCATCGAATCCAATATTTCTTTTATCTTAGAAATAAAGTACACAGTAGACGGTGAAAAGTTAACACATTTATCGCAATTAATATGATTAATAAAAATAAAAACAATGCTTTTATAAATAATAAGATTATAGTGATTATGTAAAATGTGCGTATAAAGTGACTCGTTTAAGAGAGATTTAAATATTTCTCTCAGCCATTGTTATATGAAAAGACTTCTGAGAAGAAAAATACGCTATTTGAAGAGCTACATGTTTTTTATATTCATGCAAAAGCAATTCATTTCTCTATCAGAGTTCGACATCATCGATGTTTTGTTTTAATCCAATCACATATTTTTCTTTCAAATTCGAATAAAATAACGAACTCAGTAACGATCATAAAATTCTATAATTAAAATAGAGCTGCTTCGTAATATTTTTCCATAGGAGTATGGAGGATGATGAAGTCGTATACATGTGATATATCATTTACTAAAAACTAGCAATTAAATAAGATACTATGTGCAAATAATAATAGTGCGCGTATCTACAGCTCGTGACTGTTGGCTATCGGAAATTGTTTCATGCTCAAGAGTCATTGCATCGAAAGGGTTGAACAGGTTTCGTGGTCGAGATTAAGAATAAATTACACAGTTTATATAGTAATATTGACATAATAACGCTAAATTATACAATACGCTTTTTACATTAAAGTAAATAATACTGTGGCAACAATAAATCAAAGTGAATAAACTACTAGTCAGTAAAAATATTGAATTAAATTTTCTTCGTACAAATCAAAATGAGTGTGCATGAAACTGAATAACCAAAAGTGATTTATAATAATAATAAAACATTTCATCCTTGACTTCTTAAAATACTCTGAATATTTTCAGAATTACAAGTTACATAAAATCTTTAAAACTATCGTAAATCGTGAAAATATTATAAATTCTTCAACGGTTGAATATGTTAACAAACATGAAAATTTCAAGGAATACGAATATTATAAGAATTAAAATACAATTATTATAATCAAAAATAAATTGCGAACCTAATGTTACTGGACAGCGGAAACAAATACATTGCATAAAGTCTTTTAAACGTGAGAAATAAATAAAGCAGTTTTTACCGAAGTGTAAAAAAAGAAGACGTTTGAAAAAGAAGGTGAGTTTGATTCAATTTCAGGAAAACGTATGAATCGTTAAATGTAAAGTGACACGTGCCATGTGATAGTTTTGAAAGACCAGCGTGATCGTAGAAGTTTCGTTAAGTTTAGCCACAGTCCAAGAGCATTTGAAACGTACGGAGTCGTGTTAAAAGTGGAAAAGTTTTTATCTATGAATACATAAAACATGAAATGTGGGAGAATCTCAAACTGTAACTTAAACAAATATCTAAATATATCTATGTGTAGCTTTTACTTTATTAACACTAACCTTACCAGGCACGATCGAATGATCGGTTTCAAAATTTAATTAAAGATTGTTATTTCATTGTTATTTCTTTTGGTCACCTAACTTTATGTAAATTCGTATATTAACAAGAATTGAGAAATTGATTAATCAAATAATATAAGAATTCTATAAGAAATATAAGATAATATAAAAATAATATAAGAAAGTTCTACGAATATTTGATTGTTATAGAAAACTATTAAAATAATCAAAGATTCATTTTCTTTTGCAATAGTGTTTCACAGCCAGCCATCCAGAGTATGTTCCAATTTATTACACAATTGTTTTACTTGGTCAAAAACATAAATTAATTTTCTAACAAATCGCCATCGAATAATGAATTTTTATTGATTTCTCAGTATAATTAAAACTTTAATGGAATAGCACAAAATTTGAAATCAATTTTAGTTCGTACTTATTAAACTTACAATTATTTATTAAGAGATGATTTAGTAAAAGATGATTGAGGTTTGTAACATTTCCAGTTCTGTACTGACAAAACCATAATCTCATCAAATTCCCGAACAATTACAATCGTTTCTAAATATACACTAATTTGAAAGTATCAAAACACATAGAATGGATATAATATACGAAAATATACCGTATAAAATATCTAAAGATCAAATAAATTAAAAAATAAAAATATCCATAGCGTAACGCTGTACTACATAAAGCAAAGTTCCGCTTGGATTTCCATTTTGTTAATTATATTCAGAGAAGTATGAATTTATATAAACATTCACAGTCTAATGATAATAATAATAAGAAAAGAACGACGATCACAACTATAATCATAAAAGAGCAACGATAACAGTCCATAAATCACTGTTAGAACTTCGATCTGTTCCCAAAGAGAAGTCTAAGTTCGTCAAGGGACTGATTAAATTTCAGCCGATTGCCGGCCGATAATTGAGTTCTTCCCAAAAATTTTGCCGGTTACTAGCTGTTACTTTGCTCATGGGGACCACGGCGGTAGCAAGCTGTCCAATTTATAATTTCCTTTGGGGCTTGGAGAAGCAAACGGCAAGAGGAAGTTTCTGTGCAGGACGGCCGCCTATTTCTAGCGACAGTTAAATCTTCCATCGGGATTACCGTCGTTCCTTTTCTACTTCGTCCGACGTATCGCGAAACTTTATTGACACGGCTATGCGTTAACCCGTCGCGACACTTACCCCTCCTTTCCCCTGCTAGAAAATGGAGCTTACGTTAGATTTGTTAGCTCATGGTTAAGTTTCTGCAGCGAGGATACAGCGTACGCAACGTATGGAAGATTCAGACAGCCACTCGGAATTTTCAAATCAAAAGTCACGAACGAGGTTAACGATACAGACTGTATGAATTTTAACGAAGAGATTTAAGTCGTTATCATCCGACGGTACTTTGCAGTATGTGCCTCTTTACTGTTGCACTCCTTTCAATTATCATACAGAGTTTGGTCCTTGGTTGTTATTCGGAAGTAACAATCACAATGAACTCATATATAGTACATATGTACATAGTGATTCACGAAAACATTCGAACACTTACGATGGGAAATTTTTGTAAGTATTTGATCTGCGTTATACGAAATTTTCGGAAATTTCATTGGCCATATGATGAAACACAACTAGCTGAATACACGTATAATCGATGTAGTATAATGTATATATACAGGAGGAAATATACAAATTCCACTGATTAATGATCATTTTCGGCCAATTATAAATCTTGAGATATCTAATAATTATTATTTTGATCTTCACAGAAGATCAAGTGCAAGAAAATAGTTGTTTACGGTAGTTGCATGAATAGTTCTAAGTCCCACTAATTAATGAATTATTTCTTTATGGAATGTCTGTAAACTGAAACTCTTGAGGCAGTTAATAATTATTATCGTAATTTTCGTACAGAACCAAAGGGAAGCAAATAGTTCGTTGAATAGTTATTCATTCCATTAATTAACGGGTGGAATGTTCATCAATTATAAGTTTTGAGATAGTTAATAATTATTATTATGATTTTCACAGAGTATCGAGATAAAGCAAATTTACATCAATTTTGTAAATAGCGAATTAAATAGTTTTCTCCTAGTTCATATATAAATAGAAATTTTATCTTTTCTTGAATCCTTTTAGACCAAAATTCTTGTCGCCGTTTAAATATACCTCATTTCGTGCCGTCGAAACTCCATTGTCACTTGTCATTCGGTAAACGGTTTCGATTTCTCTCGAAAGTCCCTTCTCGCCTCGATATTCTTCCCTTTGTCGTAAAGTTTCGTCGTCTAACTTCGTCGAAACTTCATCAACTCGTTGCGATCGCATCGGGAGTCCGCCGTACTTTATCTCCCTTGGACGTTATAAACGAAACAATTTTACCATGCAGTAAAATGCTCAACCGTATGACTTCCCGTTTAACACGCGTGTATATTTTTCACCTTTTCTGTTTCTTCGTCGTGAAAAATGTCGTTTCCAACGAAAATACAATGAAACGCGGAAATGAAGATAAGCGTTCTAAAACGGTTCTTCCTATCTCGATCTACTGCGTAAAGCTATTAACTGTTGATTATTATGCTGTTTTTATTATTATTATTATCGATAAAATTGACAGGACATTTCAAGATCATCAAAAATGTCAAATGATAAGAATACAATATATCCACCTCGCTATCGCACAATTTTCATTCGAAATATTTTTTCGTATTATTTCTGAGCAATACATTAATAATTTATTTACCTAACTGATTTTATATTTCAAATAATTAAATACTTCTTTGCCACAAATTTGAAAAATTTCGAACTGTCATAGAATACTTATATGACAATTAGCTCGATTATTTATTAGGTTGTCCCAAGAGTTTCTTTCGTTTCATAAGGACATAACAGATGCACAACATTTTATGCTTCGCATAATTCAATAAAATAATATAAAACAAAAAATATTGTGCATCTGTTATTTCCTTATAAAGCAAAAGAAACTTTTGGACAACCTAATAGAATATATACAGCGGCGCATGAAATTTTGTTATTAATTAAACTGACAATTCAATATAATAAGAACTATTGTCTTTGTTACAGTACTCTAATAAATTTACGCTAAATTATGTGTGTATATTATAATAAAACTTATTGAATTATGAATTTCTGCTTTTCCTTTAGTGGCAGTCAACGTACAATGTTATACAAGCATTTGAGTAATATAATATTATAGTAATAAAGTATCGGCATAATGGAATATTCACGTGTTGCTTGTTCTAATAATGGGAATTCTATGAATAATATGAAACACCGATGTAAGGTGTTTTCAAATTAAACGATTGAGATATACCAATATTTCGTATGTAAATCTATGAACAAGATGTTATGTAAGCAGAACGAATAGTTTATTCGAACAAAATATGGTTATAAGTTCATAACGATATACTCTTTTCTTATCTACAGTTTTGCATCTAAGAAAATCAGATTAAAAATTTAAGATAAATTTATCTTTAGTTATTTAGTTATTTTGAACAAGTAGTTTTACGATACTGAAAGTTAATAAAGTTTCTGTCTCTTAACTCTGAAAGTTTAGTACTGCCAATAACTTCTTTCTCTTTCAGAATTAAAAGTATAACATGATCAATAAATTTTTCTAGGTTTAAGGATATATGAGATTTTTTATAACACACTTTTTTTATAATAAATTACTCAAATCCCGAAAAATGCACAATTGTAAATTTATAGTAATCTCAGATTATTCTGATGTTTTCTTCGATTATACCTTGTTACGTGGAACTGCAACATCTCAGAATCAATATCTCACCTTCTGCGACTACCTTCGCCATTTTACTATTTTGTTATTGATTTTAACTCCACTCTATGATCCATAAAAAATCCGGACATCTTATAAAATTTCAATATTCGTAACTAAACTGTGAATCTTCATGCAAATTCATATTTTGATGAACTCAATCAACGAAATGGACAGGTCCAAATGAAGATTTGTTTCACTTTCTAGATATGTATGTACATGTATAACGAGTATTATATTTTGTGTATAAAAATCCACGTAAAATTTGTTGAAGATTCATGAAAAATATTAACCACTGTAATAATCCTGTTATCAGTGATAATCATAATTACGATTATTATAGATTATTACAGATACACATTTTTAAAAATTCATATCGTAACTTTTATTTATTAATTCGTACGTAAGACAAGATATAAAAGAAACTGTGCTTTCAAAGAGCAGCAGACGGAGAGTTTAAGCTCGTTCTATTCAGCAAAAAGTAACCATAGTCTTGATACTGTCGGCCAGGGAGATTAATATTCCCGGTTTTCCCATTATACGAGGCATCGATTTGTCCAGAGGGTTATGGGCTGGTTTTAGTGTAACAAGAACACGTTGTTGGGTTCCTGTAGTTAGATCCTTGATTCCCTTTGATCCGGACTCTATTAAAATTGAGTGTGTGCAGCAAAGGACGTCAAGCAGTCCTGGAATATTATTCGAGACTTACGAGTGATTTCTACGAAACGTTACATCACCGGTTCTTTAAAATGTTGCAACGCGGAGTCTCGATTATCAAATGGCGTGTCATCAAAGTATATTTACTTTATCCTATATAGTTTCGGAAGTTTATTAGCAAAGTGAGAGTTTCAAGGTTCCCTACGTTTATCTTTTATTTATACCAGCCATTTATTAATTTTACGGACAGATTAAAATGAAAATAGTGAATAGATATATTGCGAAGTGAAAATGAAATAATAATCGGTTCTATAGTTGCTACATATTGTTATTGAATTGTACATCATTTAACTTCACATACTTAATCGCAGCTTGCATTATATAGAATTATATTACACGTACGTATATAGATAAAAGAAAGTGATATTCGTATTGTATATGATATCGTGGACTAAATAAAATGAAGAGTCTTAAATTAACTATATTATTCAATCGATATTTTCTGAATATGCCTTCAGTCACTCGAAGATAAAAATTTTGTTCTAACCCATGGAGGAAGAAAAATTTAATATATGTATATATCTATATCGTATAATATACATTTTGTAAATCATACTCTTCCGATCAAAATTTGAGATCAAATTGATATTTACTACACAGTCACAGTTATTTTAACTTATTGGGATGTAACATCAATTTCTTTCTACATTTATTGCACAATATCCATAAATTTAGAGTGTTTTATGAAAATGTGTTATATTATGAAAATGATCTTCGTATTTTGACATTCTTAAAATTTCACAAATGATTCTAGAGTTAAAACAATAAAGTACAACTCTTAAAGTGATATACATAAAACTTTAACGAGCATAAAGTTAGCAAATGACCAGAAAATGATATTATATACAAATAGAACGAACGAATATATTATATAAACCGTTTAGAGACCATAAATACTGTCTTTTAAATTTACTTGCGAATGTACTATTATCTATGGCATTCTTTTGCAGTGAATGAATCTATAGAGGTAGGTCATTTTTTCTTAAGAACTGAATATTAATCTTATTAATTATCTATTAATATCGTTCGTTGATTTGGCTCCTGAGAAGTTCATATAAAAATCTAGTATGTATATTAAATACAAAGGATCAACGTAAAATCAAAATAATCTAAAAACTACAAACTGCGTGTACAGAAAACAATTAAATACTTTGATCACTCAGTTACTACAGTTAAAAAATCCAAAACCTACATTAATAAAACTACTAGGAAAATGCAATAAACTGAAACTCAATACAATATTTTCAATGATAAATGTACGAAAGATTAAATTAATCCATTATTAGCTACATGATTTCCTCGCTACTTTCGTTGCAGTATTATCGATCACGATACATAATAGAAGTTCAGTCACGCTGCTATCGCACAATTATTATTTCATTGAAATTCTCTCCATCTGACAGACAGCGACGCTCTCGTGTAACGAATAAATGTTTCTCGACATTAAAGGACCAAACGAATCTTTAGCTAGTCAGAGAAAATAGAAACTAACATTCGATAACCCTCCTTTCCGAATAGTTGAATTTTTCAACGGTATGGCAATCAAGTCGATCTCGAGCTTCTCCTTTAATTCGACCGGAAAGCTGAACATTATTGATAGCACTTAGTGCGCGGATTCCCTTAGTGCACTTGTGCACATACCTGACCGTCGTGTATTCGCCTGTTTTCGTGCCTGTATGTACGCTTTCGATTAGATACTCCCGTGTTTCCGCAGACATAAGCATGTGTACATTTGATACATTTTGCATTTCGTCTACGTATCCTCTGAGATGATAACAAGTTCTAATTAGTACGAAGATATCGACCTTTTCGTTGTGAGAAACAACGATTTGAAATTTAATTAATTTCGATTGAATTCCTAATACCTCTCAAAGCGACGGTAATTTGAGAATTTTACAGTATTTTCTGGTACATCGCAAATAGTAAGCTATTTTGTTAATAGATTGAAAGGCTTATTTTAGAGATTGATCGAAGAGCGTTCGCTATAATATTACGCGTAACGTCAAGTGAAATTACATTCGATTGATTTTTTAGTTTATTCTGAGACGATAGTATTCTTAATTTTAGAATTTGCAATTTTGTAACGTTCTGTGGAAAATTGTGGACGATGAGATATCTTCTTAATAAATTAAAAGGAGAATTATTTCAAGGATTGATTAAATAATATTTGCTGCGATATTAAATTTCAAATTAGAAAATTTCTAACGAACTTTAATATTAATTTGAACATTTCTATAGGGCTTTGTTGCATGTTATCTATAATGAGAATTTTCAGTACCTACGTTAAAGAATAAGATTATTCTACAGATTCATTAAAAACTATTTACTGCAGTATCACACGCAAAGTCGTTTACTTTTTGTACTTATTAATACATGCTTTTCGTGTATCTTTATATCACACCATGCATGTATGTTACATTTACATGAGAATACATTAATTGCAGTCATCATCGAAAATCTAATAATATAATAAAGTCAAAACTTGCTAATTAGAAAATAACATGATCTCCATAGATACTAAATATGTAATTATATAAAATGATGTATTACCTTATAATAGGTATAAAGATTTTAATCGCAACATACACTTTGCTGCTAATCATCTTCTCCATTGATAAAAAAAAATGTGTTATTACCAAACAAAGTACTAAATATGTCAATAATGCCAAATATATTTTTGAAATAAAAAATTTTTCTTTAAACTGTTTATTTTATTCAACTTACTATTTATGTATAATATATGCATTAGTCTATCTTAAAATACATACCTCTTGTAAATTATAATATTAAAATTTTTAAACTATACAGACGTTGTGATATTGGTCTAATTTTTTAGTGAACTACTCTATAGAGTACAGTACATGAACTAACATATGTAAAGGTATTTATAATTGGTCCGCAATAACGTGACCTCAAATCCAATTCCCAATATCGGTCTAATCGATCGAGGTTATTTTACTGCGTTGCCTCTGATAACAGAGCGGAAAATGCGAAATATTCTATACGAGTTTTCAGCCGAAACATACAATCTGGGCCAATAACGTTTTACAGAACGCTTCAGTACTGCAACGATAACGGTCAAAGATACCAAGTCCCCTGTTACCATCGTAATATCTGTTATCAGCATTAAGGTAAAATTATCTTTCAATAAAACTAAACGACCAAGCTTTGGCAGCGCTAAATTAACCATTATGGGGCCGTTACGATCGAAAAAGCGCAATTTTCTTCGCGACATGTGTTGCAAATGCATCGTTTGCATAGCCATTGAGTAGTCGCACAGAGATTCTTTTAAATGACAAAACAGTTACGAAGACATCAGATATCTCCTTCGTGAAAATAATATCTCGGTTCATTATTGTTCAAAAACATGATATTTAATGTTATAGTATGTTATATCCAATAGTTGACATTTAACGTTGACTCGATAATAACTGCAGTTACAATTAATTTAGAATAGAAATCATTTTTATTATTTTAATTATTTTAAGGTCTTTAATCGAGGATCTTTTTTAATAAAATATATAAGATTGATATTATAATATAGGTAAAAATATATGGGTATAATATAAATTAATTATAATTAATATAATATAAAGGTATTGAATGTATGTTTCAATCAAGTAGTGTATCCTTAGTGTGAGTGTATCTTTTACACTGATACTTTTCAAAAGGAAGAGAAAAGTCAAATCCTCGAAACAACTTTAAGTAGAATAAGCGTACAGCCGTGTTATGTCAGACACACTCTCCAGTGACGAGCGTATAAAATGATATAAATAAGGAGATACATACTCGTGTAATTAATTTTGCTATGGAAAATTTTATTTCTATTTCTTCCGTAATATAGGATTTACAAACACATTTCTTATACTTTAAAACGCTATAAACATGGAAAAACTTCTACATTTTTATTTCGTGTAATAATTAAATTCAATTCAATTTGCTTTGTTTGTCACTGTATTTTCAATGAGTTTTTTCAAAAAAGTACTAAATATTTTGCATTAATATTTCTTGATCAAAATGCTAACTTTATGTATTATATGTAAATTAATTTGATACTCAGAATATTATACACATGTAAACGAATATTTTTTGTAGTAAATATACGTTTAATAGCACAAATAGTAACCACAAAATTTCATTGTTAATTTTGTAATTAATTAGTGGAGACTGGAAATGTTGAATTTGTCTCTACAAGCAAAACACGGAAGATTCATATCATGTAATTATAAAATAATATAAAAAATAACAAATCCATGCTGATATAAAGATCCAAAATTATCGATTATCCTTTTCTTAGTTTCTTGTCGCCTTCGATTTTATATATTCTATAATATATATTTGCTAAACTTAGATGTTATAAATGATTAAATAGATATTTGAAGGAGTCACATAAACAGCTCAATGGTGCATAGACTCGTTAGATACGTATAAATTGGAATTACATGTTACCTATGCGGCATATTATGGTATATTTCGTGTCTATGGATAGTGGTTCAATATTCTATGTAATAGTTTGCGGGAATAATAATTACATAGATCTTTGTACACAGATATTTCTCAATTAATATAATAATAATATTTACGTTGTCAGTAACTTTCAAGAACAAGGATTAAAAAATTATTTACGATCTTGATCTAAAACTTTAAAGTTATTGCTACATGTTAAAACATTATTAATATATCTACATGCCTTAGCACGCAACGACTATTAACTATTACGACTATTATTAAATTAAACTAAAACAATCAGTAATCTCTGAACAAAATCTTTTGCCTAGATTGCCATTTATATCACTTGTTAGTTACTAATAGACATTTACTTACATGAATTTGCCATTTCATCTGTATTAAATAAAATAACCAAAGTATTGATTAAATGTAAATAGTTATAGAATAAGATTATCTATTATTAATCAACCAATTAAAATTACACATATAAAATGTTGTATATTTATAGCTACATAAAACACATCAATTAAGATCGTAAAGATATTAGAGAGCGATGAAAGGAAATTTTGTATTGCATCTATTATAACAAGAGTATATCCGAGAAATAATCCAAATACCAAATGAACGTTTGAATGACATTATTTTTTCTATTCTTTTACATCTTTTACCTAATTTTATTCCTATTAATTTTTCCTCGTGTTTATATCTATTTAGATATCTTCTCTTTTCCTAATTTTGAAATAATTTATTCATGAAAAACATGAGATACACAAAGAGTTATAACATTTAAATATACCGAATCCTAAGCCCAAATATTTAAAGACTATTTATATTTTAATGATATCTCTTGAAATATAATATTCATTTGGATCATCCAGATCCGAAGAGAACAGCAGGGTTAATATTTTTAATAAACTATTATTTTTTCTAAATATACATACTTGTATGTCTATGTTCAGTAAATTTAAAATTTGATGCCAAAAACATCGTTAGAGCGAACATTTCTATTATAATATCTCAAATTTTACCTGAGTATGTAGACTCTGATAATACACTGACGATATATCAAACAAATAAGTAAAGAATTCATATGCAATGATTTTTCAATACCATATTGATCCCACTTATAAATCAAGTGAAAACAATTACAGTGTGTCACCGTTCGAACTATTAAACTTATCCCCCGAATAAATCATGAAGGAAGCTTTTATCGTCTAAATCCGGCTTCAACCCCTCAATCTATCAACGTTGACAACGGACCAAATTACACGTGATTATCGTCAGGGACACGCGTGCATGCAGAGTTTTCCGGCATTCAAATCGATATATATATGATATACAATAATCCCGATCAGAAACAATCATTAGCGACAGGGGTCAATTTCTCTACTTACTTTTTTTATATTCTAGTGCTATTTGTTCGTACGATAAAGCTATTAATTCCCGCGCGAATAGTTGTTTTCGAAACAACCGAAAACCAATTTCGTTTCCGATAGATAATCGATTGTATCGTGAAACCGTACCGATTTAAAGCGTCATTGCGGGCCACAGTGAGGAAGATATACAAGTATCGTCAAGGAAATTGCATCGTTATTGCTTATAACGTTGCCGATCGAGTCATTAAGCAACCCCCATACTGACCAACTACGTATATTCTTTGCTTTAATAAAATGTTGTGGATTTTAGTCAAATATTTTGGGAATTTTATATATTATCCATTTAATCCACCAGTGTTACATATATTAACTCTTGTAACTATTACTACAAAGCCTCCATTTGCCTAAATACTGCTGTATATCAACGGAAAACTTTTCAGTTGTTTGTGCATTCAGTTTATGCTTTGTTAAATGTTCAATTTGTTTGTATCCAGAAGAATCAAAGTTCAATTCGCGTTTTACAAAATATCCACTTCATTAGTTCGAGAAATTAAAAAATGTAATTGGATAGCAATCCTTTTTTACCTCTGCATTGAAACCAGATTGAACAACGAAAAAAGTAACTAACAAATAATAAATAAAATTCTTGCAATAAAACTCGTTAAACATCCCCCTTATAACACTTATAAGAGAAACTTTAAGAGATTTTCACTACCCTTTAAACGTTTTCATCGCGACATAAAATACAAAAAGTAGAAGAAAGAGAATAAAAAGGAAACAACGGATTTATTTTTCTCGAAATAATTGACAAAATGAAATAGGAGCTCTTTGTTTGCGTTCTCCCGGTATGGTGTTTCCCTTCTTCGCTTCATTCGTGTCGCCAAAGGCTCTTGTTTGAATTGCGACTGCGTTCAGCCGCAATTATAATCGTAGTGGTCGGTCGACGGAAAAACTAATTATTACTGGCATTGTTTTAATCCTCTACATAAACAATTTCTTTAATTTCCGCTTGTTAACGTGAGTGGGTCGCGAATGAAATTCATTCGTTGCTGCGGAAGGACGACGGTTTCGCGGCGTTTGCTTCTCTTCCTCTCTCTCAACCCCTGACATCGTTGCCTTTGTTTTCGTTTCGCGGGGACCGATTCGTTCGCGTTCTCGCTTTTTTTTTTTCCTCTCTTCCGGTGTCCTCTTTCGCGCCGCGTCGATTCGAGGCTTTCTGCGTCGACGTTTTCTCGATGAAATTAAAGCACTCTCGCTCGTAAAGTGTGCGGTTTCTAACAGAAGCGTTCGTTTTCTTCCTTTTGTCGACATCGTTCGAATCTTTCGGCGATTGAATCGCGATCGCCGCTTTCACATTGCGTCTCTCTCTCTCCCCCTCTCTTTGCTCAACTTACCCGATTTCGCAACAATCACCGCACCGATTCGCTGGGTTTCGTTTTGAGATTCCATTTTCAGCCATTAGATAAACATCGAAAAGCGTCCAGTTGAAGCGGTTTATAAATTGCTATTAATTAAATTGGATTTCATACAATGAAGGAGATTGTTGTTTGAAATGGTTTTCGAATCAGTGTTAGCCTGCGATGGTGATTGTCAGAGTACTGTACACGCACAGTTAAAGAATGTAGCTTTTCAGAATGAAGTTATTCTTTGCAGATGTGCAGATTAGTTTGGAATATATTTTTGAAGAAATTGTTTTGAACCGCTTTGAGAACCCAGAATTATTTTTTGTATATATTATCGATTAGTTTGTAAAATATTTGTGGACATAAGCTACGGAATACTGTCAGCTCTTTCACGATTATCAGCCCGCATGAGTTTTCATATAGAGCGTGTTGCAGAGTTTAATAGCCAAACTTTACCAATGTTACCACATTCCGCAGGTACAATCATGCAAAAACTATTGTATAAATATTGGTCATTTAAAACTTTAGCAAAAAGTTATAATACGAATTCGAAATATAAAAACTGAAAAGAAATTTGTTTTTGATACACTTTTTCTAGTTGAAATATGTTTTATCTGCTAAATATATTTTTTAACTATTGAAACAAGTTTATTATTTTGTTTTTAGATTTTATACAATTGAAACAAGTTTATTCTCATATATTTCATTGTGTTATTATCGAGAAACATTTCTGCTATTACGCCGCTATATGTATAATGTGATATTTTCCTACATCCGAAGGGAAAAATATAATGCAAGCTTATTCTGTAAATATCAGACACATTACTTTTATCTTTACCTTTTTATATAACGACGTACTTGAAACGAAAAATTCTATTTTCATCACAAATGGCTTGCCTATCTAGCGCTCGACTGTACAATACGCTTTTACTACCGCAACGATCGGTGTTTTTACGTTCGTACTACTTGATTGACTAAAACTCTGATTATACCACTTGTAGAGTTGTAGCCTTTACTTACGCGACTTCTTTTATCGCTTTTTGATTATGCTGTTTCTGAGAAATCTGAAAAATTGCATTGCAAAAATGATCGTCAATTTTCCATTAAATTGCTTCAAATAAAATATAGGAACACGTTTGTTTCATTTTAGTGCATTACAGCACGTTACGTGGAAGCCTTTCTTGTACAAAATTCTAGTAAATTATTTGTACAGTAATTGCTTTTGTTTCATGTCTAACATCTGTTATATTCTTCCATTTTCCAATGATCACAGATGTCGCAAAATTGCATCGTATGCGTTCCGTTAGAAGAGCACTCTTATCCTTTTATTGAACAGCCACCCCAATTTCCGCTTTTCTCTTTAATGATAGCACCAACCATTACCATTTATTGGAAACGTATCACCGATTTCCGCTACAATGTGTGTTATTTACATTTAATACGCGAAGTCCTGCTAATCGTTCATTCAGAAAGTTGATTTAGATATAATCAATATCGTCGTGTATTCCACGGCAATTGTTTATTTACAAATAAAACTGAAGCTAAATCGAATTACACGGTTGTCCTGCTTCGCGTCGATTTCATTTTCGACGGCTGTGATTTCACACGAACGGTATTATAAAGCAATCGATCGTTATTTAACTTTGATTCTATTACATTGTGCCGTTTGTGATAAATTACATAAATTAAATCATATGACATATGTGTGCGTGTCTCTAAAGTACACACGATCAGTTGCGCGTATATATGAAAATCTAATACGTTGTGTTGTTATTCGTACACGTAGATATATATACATGTGCATAGTATAAATTATACGATGTACTGAAATAGATTATAGGTAACTATTTTCAACGATAGGTAATTTTAAAGTTTACTTTACAATATACGTAGCTAGTTATATATTTTAGGACTTATTTTAACCCCGAGATATGAATATTTATTCCAATATTCTATAATACTTTTTTAAATATGTGTATATCCATAATAAATATCATATTTTATCTAAATATTTATCGTTTCTATAGCAAATCATTTTTAATAGCTAAATATATTACTATATCATTAAATACACAGGCGTATGAAATATTTACTATTAGGATGAAATAGATATATTATCTAAGTATAGAATGATATCAAAATATTTGTATATGTGTGTGCTTCAGATTACTGTCTTATTCAATACAAACTGTGAAAAGAATCGTAATTACGATTTTATTTCGTTATTCAATATTTATTGTTCTGCTAATAATACTATTTTTTCAGATTACATATTTTCTACAAATATATGTTTCATGCATCGAAAATTTACAACGCTGCTCTTTTCAAGCATTGTATAATGATATTATATGCAAAACTAATATTATTTTTAACTATATTCACTCGATTCACTGAATATTACTACTCAATTTCTACATTCAAAGCGACGTTTTGTCGTTAAATATTCGATTGATATAAGCAAAATTGGCATTGGCAAATAGTGGAAAATTACTTTTATTTATATAAGACTTCGCAATTTAGCATTGTGTCGTTTAATTAAATTAATGAAAATCTTTTTGTAGCAACGACAAAGAATTAGCGACCCGACGTTCAATAGCAGAGGACGTAGACTGCCGACAAACTAGGCTAATTTCGTTTTAGACTTAACGAACGACCGGGGCGGCCAACCAGCAAGCGGATTTCTCACGAAAACGCGCTGCAATAATATCTCTATCGGATTGGCACGGAAAACGATCGACCATAAAACGAATAGGCTTTTCATATCGACGTGCACGATCGACGATTCTTGCGGTGAGAATCTTCATCGAATTGCGAGAAAAATAAATTTGGCGGATAAGAAAAGACTGGAAGATGAAAAAGGAAATTCCTTACTTTCTTCCTACCTTAACTTATATCCCTAATTTTAAACGACAAACTTCTACATCTTCTAATTATCCTAATTTCTTTTTACTGATTGTCCTTGATATAGATTTATGTTGACTTCTATTATCACATTTATGGATACAAAATCTATGTAAGAATAAGTTTTATCAGTCACTATATTATTAATAAATTCTTGAAAAATTGTGATGATTACATAATTGTTAAAATATTTAAATAACGACACAGAGTAGAAAATATTGTTATTACTACTTGCTCTTAAATAACGTTTCAAAAAAGTCATATCTATAATGTTAAAAGCTTTAGTTTATATCCATAGAGTTCATAATTCTAAATCTTCAATTTTTAATTCTTTATATCGTTTTAATTAAATTCATTAGATCTTAAATTAAAACCCCTATTGAAGATATTATGAAAGTGCTCTTTTTAAAATAAGTGGAAAAATGTTATCTCAAATTTACAAACAGTAATTATAGAAAAAATCAAAAAAGGCTTTTTAGTCAACTTTATACTAAAAATATTTTGAAAAATTAATTGCATAATTTGGAACGTCGTTAATCAATACGAAAAACCATGAAAAAGGAAACACAATTTATATGAAATATTTGAAAAAAAACGAACAGAAGAAGATATTCTGTATAAAATAAACACAGCAATAATTATTTAATATGAAATGTTTATCATCGGTTTCAGTTTGATATCAATACTGCAAATTATCAGCACATTTGAAATAGACTGATTAAATGCTTGAATTTGTGTTATTTTCGATTTTCCACCGTGTAATGTAATTTGCTTTTAATTTTTAATATTCCTATATTTATTATTACCTCATTATTTTCTTTCACAGCTTCTATAAATGATTAAGCAGCGCATATCCACCTATATTACATCCTACGTTTTGTAGTCTACTTAGTTTTCTGCAATTTATTTCTCATTACTTTCATTTCCTCCGACCTATATTTTCGTTTCATGTATTCCACTTTCAGTCAAATTAGTATTCGTTTCTTCGTCTAATTTACTGTTCACTTTCAATATTTTCGTAATATAAGATAAAATAATTCGCTTAATTTATTATATGACGTTTATATTTTCTACGATAGGTTATATCCTCATTTTCGTTTACAATATCCCATTGCATAAAATAAAATGCAACAAATATGAGAAATGTCTGAAATTTAATTGCCCAATGCACTATCACGCAACCCCTTAACGCATTTTTTCTTCGATTCGATAGAAAATGATTGAATTCGTTCCTAATAAAAAATAATAGTATAAACGAATGTGATATAATCTTTCATAAGGTACACTGTGATCACTGTATCATTGCCAAGATCAATGTTTCTGCATTGCGGTGCAAATTGAAATAAACAACCCCTAAAACAACACAGACATCGGTCACATTATCGACAAACGCCTTTAAATCGTTAGTAAATACATACAAAATTGTAATGTACAAAACCGTACAAAAAATATTCAAGGTAAAGTACTCGTGATACCGTTTAAAGAGCCAGACAAATTTCTCTCTAGATCCTATTTCTTTACTTTTATAAATGGCATACAGTCTAACCGACAGGTGTCCGGCTGGATCCTCTATCTTGTTAAACACAGTTTAAGTCCTATCTCCTCAATATTCCCGACACCATGGAACTTCAAGCACTGACCCTTAAAATTAATCGATCGATCGATCGAACTCTCCGTCCCTTTACCGGACGGAGCGTAAATCGATCGTAATCAGAAGATAGTTGGAGGGTTCATCGAGCTAAGGTAGCTTCGAACACAAGGAGAACATTACAGGCGCGATGTCCATTTTCGAAAGCCGAAGCCAAGCGAAGAGTTTTCTGGCCGTGGCTGGTTGCGAGAAAATTTTTCCAGACACGTTCGTACCCTTGGCTCTTTGAGCTTCGCCGAGCGCAGTAGCAAAGGCGATAAGGCCGAATGGAAAGAGACAAAGATAAGAGCGACGCGAAGAGAGTCGAATGGGGATGAGATAGATGGGTGGCCGGCCACTCGAGAAACTTTCTCAGGAAGTTGTCTCTCGGTTCTTTGCCAAGTGCAAATCCGCTCCTCTGGCAAACGCCGTCCACGGCCACGGTGTTCCGCTGCACCCCCCGAATTATTATTCCACCGGGTCGAAAGTCGCCCGTTCGATCGAACGAACCGTTGACGTCCACGTAGATAAACCGAATGATCGCTGCTCGCAATCGCACGTCCATCCAAGAACGTTCGTCAATGTACGACGAGAATATTCTTAACTGCACCTGATAGTTTCGAACAAAGTCGGACGAAATTTATTCGAACGACGAATGAGAAATAGAGATAAACAAAGTAATCGTTATTCGCGAATTACGAATAATTTTAGTTATTCTCTGTACCTGTACTCGTGGAGTGAATTAAGATAATCCGACAAATAGGTACAATTACACAGTTTGTTTGTAATCAATCTTTTGCAGAAGATAAGCACGAGGACAATAGCGAGGATAAAAGCACGTAAACATAGTGTTTTCCGTACGGATACGTAGATAACAAATGGGCACAGTATGCTTTTATTTATACCATTCATGGATAAATATACAAATAGTAAATGAGAGATAGCAACTTTCAATTACTAATAACAAATAATGAGATATAGGATAGAATAGTATTGCGTGTGAATAATCTTATTCGTGAATACAAATCTGGAATAATTTATTTTTTTATCGAATTATTGGGTACATAAAAATTTATTCCGATAATGTTCAAGTTAGTTTTGGAGGTAGCTATACCGCTCGGATGATCAATGGCGGAGTATAGTATTTGCGGAACGTGTAATTAAGAGGTTTTTGTAACAATTTGTTCCGCTACGAACACTCATTTTTAACATTGCAAATAAACGTAAGAGAAGTAGACTATATTTTTACAACGATTGACAAGTATAAGACGATAACTGTGCGATATTATTAGGAAGGTGCTTCGACGAGTAAACAAATTCTACTAAAATGTGAAAAACGTGACTTGTACTCTTTTCTTGCATTCCTCGTTTGTTTTACAAGTATGAAAATGCATAAATATTTGGATCTTTCCCTTTTTTAACGTGCAGCTAGGTTCTTATTTGCCAAAATATCTGCTGTTATAGGGAAAGGTTATTATGTCCTACAAAAAGCACTAATAAGTTAAGATTAAAATTTAAGATTACTAGATAGATTAGTATAATAGTAGAGGGATCGTTTCTTTCTTAATGTTTAATTCGCCAAATAATGTTTATCGCTCATTTTTTCATACTTTATGTATTTCAACGAATAATTAGCTTGTTTAAAATTTCTATATCAACGCAAAAACTGATAAATTATTATAATTAGCAAAATGAATAATTCTAATCTAATCTAATCGTCATTTTGACATGTTTGATATTCGTAATAAATTTTCGTAGTAGCATAATTATGTTCTTACGTAAGTACAATTATAATAGCACAATTATGTATTCTCATAGCTAACAACGACACGTCATTACGGCACGTAAAAAGAAGTAAAACATCAAATAAAAAAAGTGGGGAATAAAGTGAAATGAAAACTGTCACTCATAGAAGAAACGATTTTTTGGTGGAATCTTAATGCACGTAACAGTCAAAATACAATACAACGATACTGTGTCAATATTTTCCATTTACTAAATATCAAGATAATGTTTTTTATTGAACCTCGTAGATTCTGATATTATTAATTTTCGCTGCATGTAGCTCACGGATATATCCTGTAGGGGAAGTTTCGGCAATGCAGGATTATTTTGGACTGCCTTGGTTGAGATAAAGTGGAGGTTAATTCTGGACTATCCATCTTTAGGGACTGGATTAAGAACACAGCTAATGTAGTTGGGGTTTGCTTACAAGGGAAACCCGTGATCCGTAATGGACACTGTTTAAACGAGATCAGATTATCGTTAGATTACAGGGATTATATCCCTAAAGATAGCTAGTGTTTTTTTCCCTTATAGAATGAAAAATGACATAAAATTCGAAGATTTCATAGACAGCAATATGAATACCCGATATGCGCTCTAATAATAAATGAAAATATAATAATATAATTACAATACATAATGATAAGAATATAATTACGGAAAAATAGTATTTTATGATGAATTTTGTAACTTTTGATTTTGCACGATGTTTTCATATAAATCAATATACGTAATCTTTTTTACGTATGTTTTAACTTTTCTCCATATTTTACATATCAGTCTGTGCCAACTATTACAAAATACTATAAAATATGCAAGATGTATTCCCAATTTGTCCTGACAGCTTAGACGAAGGCGAAATGTGTCTGATGAAAAAGTTATACATAAATGTTTAACACTACGCGGCACAAGTAATAACAAATTCTTCGTAATATTATAAAAATTGAGAAACGAATTTCATATTGCATGCGACATTCATTTATTTGTATTATATTAAAGCATCTGCACAAATAAATTTGACATGTGTATATTTTTCATTTTTACAATTTACAGAGAAAAATCGAAAACTTCCTGTATTATTATAATTATCTTGCACGACAGTATTTTTCATTTCGTAAAAAAAGATGAATTAAATACTCTAATAATCCCCAATCGTACTCGCCCACAAAAATCCACGACGGTAATATGTAACACTAACGCAAAAAATACTACAAAATCATTTTTCTCCGATGAGAAAGTACATTATCAAAACAAGGTGAAATTATCCGACTGTCAGTTTTGTCTACTTTCAAGTCGACAGTTCACTTCATGCAAATACAAGTACTACGATTCCAGTCACGTTCTTTTAAGACTGAAATTATCTACGCTGGTTACATAACTTTATGCATGTTACTAAAGCAGCGATATCAATTCATTGCAAACGAATCTTATTCATTCGTGACGTGGAATAAGGAGTATTATAGGAATTAGCTCGATGTTCGTGGAATATTATTCATTTCCGTCCAGACACTCAAATATTAAAACATTCCTAAATTACCTATTGTTTCAATTCCCTCGAAACATTTGCTTTCGTTGCTTTTTCTTTGTTCCTGTTTTCCTGGTCGACTCGATTCCTGCTTAAGAAAATACTGAAATACTTGTAGACGCTGACAAATAATAATCAAGCCTGAATTCAAGCCTGCATGCGGAATATTTTCGTTAACTTGTTGCTGTATACTCTAACGAATGTTATTCGGTCTTTTCTTCTCTTAGTTTTACGTGCTTGGCTATTTCGGCACCGTAATGGGAAAATAGCGAGGGTATTGCGAAACAAGGCGTTTGGCAAATTGTTGATTTTATCGTTACGACTGAGGACCAGGCTAGGCAGCGTTACTTATAAAAAACTGCGTAAATTTGTAGAAATCGCTATTCTTTATTTTATTTTCCATCGTGAAATTTTTCAAAGGTTAAAGATAGTTATGACATCAAGAAATATCTAAGTTTCTTAAATTATCAAGAGTGCGAGGAAATGTGTACTTAGCCCCAGCATAAAATAGAAGGACAATTTTGGAAACATGGGAATAATTGATGACGTACTTAATTTTCAAAATTGCTGCATATACAATTAGACCCGGCATATTCCAATTTTATGGAATCATTTTCATCCCGTTATTTCAGAGTGAAATTACGAAGTGGAAACGTTTCAGTCGATGGAAAAAGAATTTCTTAGCTCGAAATTCAAAGAATACGACAGATCGCGCGGAAAGTAATTCATTAATTTCCTGTAGATTGAATTCATTAAGAATAGTGTCGCAGGAGAATTCAATGGAATCAATTTAACAGATTCTACATGAATCGACAATCAAACAAATACTGCCATTCTCTGATACCGATCGACAACTGGCATTGTAAAAGCTGTGACAGTCTCTCAATTGCGCAATCGTTGCGCACAAGACACGTATGTATTAATTAGAGAAACACGGATTTTCTATGCAATTATATGTGTATACCTCCTCGACTAAGTTGATATAAATTTACTCAGAAATTTGTGGACAGATATGAAGATGACAATAGCGATGAAACGAACTCGAGAACTTTAAAAATCATTAAACTAAAGATAGTGTTCGCGTTTTAAAGACAAAAATGTTACGGACCCAAATATAAGAGTAAATTGGAAAAATATTTATCTATACGTTTACACCTATTAGAAGAAAGTTTCTAAATGAAATTAATACAACAAGTTAAAATCCAATTGTATAAGAATACAAAATTTTCAAAGAAAATAAATAGAACGTACATATAAAGTTCTACGTACCACTTTATCATTTCTCAATTTAAATACAACACAAATTGCATTAAGGCACATTACATTTTTCCAACCACGTTAATTCGAATCTATCCTTCCAATGGCATTTGAAAATATCTTTAACTCGGTGAAATGATTACGCTCTTCCATTCAATAGAATTGTGTTCCTTTTCATTACAGAAAGTGATCCTTAACAGCAAATAGTATACAGTAGGATAGGCAGTTAGACTCGACTGATGGTTGATTAACGTTATATGGGCAGATTTTGACCACAAGAGGTAACCCTCTGGACTAGGCAGGCCAGAATTTCTAGGGGAAAACGTCACTCAAGTGTCACTCCACATTCAGGTGAGTTACATTAGTGTTAATTACGCCTCGTTCTATTTGCATACGTACCGCGGCAAAGTAAAAAGGGAATCCACGTACCCTTTGGGATTTCAACTATAAATTCGACGAAACTGAATCTTAAAAATTATTACTCCATTGCCGCTCGAGACTTATATTACTTTGTCTTACATTTCAGGTTTCGTTTTAGCGCATTATTTTAACGATATGTTTCGAAAAAAGATACAATTAAACCATGTTAATAATGACAATGCTATTGAGGTTAATTAAAAGTTAGTTAAATTATGTTTTAAATACAATGGAATAAAATTTCTATTATGAGCTAAACAACATTTTTCATAGTACTTTCCCGCAGATTTTCCATTGTTTTATTTCACGGGAATATATGTTAAATTGTATCTCTTCAGAGAACATCGAAAACGTGAACAAAAGGAATATTATTTAAAAAGTCCGACCTAATAGCTTCGTTCTCTGTTCATAATTGAAAATTATTACATTTTTTTTTTTAGAATCTTATGAAATTTATTTCAGCTGTACAAATATGTAAAATATTTATGATATAACTGTATGGAATATGAAGTAGAATATTTACATGAAATATCAAAGAGGTAATATATTTTTTTGACATTGTCTTAAATATTTAGATTGTAATTTTTTTTATCGTGTTTTACTATATTAAAGTGATATAGCTAGAAATTAGTTTTGCATGAAATGAAAAATGATTTATTTTTAAGTGTGACGAAGAGGATATGTTTTAATATAAGATACTGATAAAAAACATATGTCTAATTGTAAGTTTATCTCTACCTTCTGCATGTCGTAGTATCTTTTAAAAAATTGTTAAATATGTATTCCTCTTTCGCAATTATAATGAGTTATACAAATTAAATGGAGTATTATTGCTGCACGACTATTAATAAGAATAATGGTCTGTTAGTTAATTTTATTTGTCGTTATCGTCCGAATTTATTTATATATTGTGTTTGCGTAGTTATGCAGCAAGAAGTGTCACGCAATGTTTCGATATCAAGTTACAATTTATGGTATTTAAATTTTATATAATTAAGTGTAATGTTTCCGCTTCCTTTATCGGCTGTATAATGAACGTACGTGATTTCGAGGAAACATTACTTGGGAACACGCAATACAGCATTGTAGAACGCTACTTGCATTTGTTTTTGGTAAACTCATATTATTTATTTTAACAGTCATTAATTCTACCCAGCAAAAAAGCTTTATTTCGTTCCTTTACTTAAATTAAATTCTACCAAAATTTCCATTCTTTTTTAAACTTATTATTCGTTAAATTTATCCGATCTAAATGAGTAATAAGAATTTTAATTAGAAATAACAATCTTGTTCAAGCCCATTCTTGGTTTAATTATTTTAATTATACGGTAGAAACAACTTCTACTAGAATAAGTCCTATTTTAAGAATTTAAATGTATTCCTTATTTTGATATTAAATTTACAATTAAATGAAAATAATATTAGATATTTGGGCAGTGTTAAATAATAACTACATCAATTAATTTTCAGATAAATAATTAATAAGGAGTTTCTGTTAAATGAAGCTTACGTTTCAATAATTAGAAACCACTATTAAATGTTCATTCCCATTAACCAGTTTTAACATCATCTATAATTTATTCTCTAATATAATTAATTATTATGTTGTAAATTAATTATAAAATCTGTCAAATAAGCATATTTTTGCATGACAAAAACAAAATTTTAGTTAAGTTACCATAATGTGTTCGTTATAATGTTGAAAAATGAAAATTACAAAATCGAATTTCTTATCATTAAGATTATCATATCTGAAATTGATGATAAACACAATGCATTTGCTTATAGATACGTGTTTTCCATTTTTGCTTGCCAGAGAATTGCATGTTTCATTAGCTGATACATTTTTAATACCCTTTCCAATGCAAGATTAAAAAACTAAGTTCTGCATTGATTAATTCATTTATTTCGTACGTGTGTAATGTGTAATGTATGAAATATTATATACAATGTTTTGTACAGTAGTTACGTACTTATATACGTAAGAATTAAGAATACATTTCTCTGTTTCATTCAGTGCTAGGGCCTCAAATAATTCAATTGCACGAAGGTTAAGAAACATTACTACTTAAATAATAATCGCCTCTTAAGTTTCCTTTCTTCCAACGAATAGTTAATTATCATCTTCCGCGATACCATATGATATACGAGACGATAATGTTCAAAAACAAAATTCATGTGAGATAAAATTTCATTCGTGATAGCCTTTGCTGATTAAACGTGCATTCGTATGTTTCCTTCAGCAATCGACTCCCACATAATTCGATCGCTATCACGTAAGGGTTGCAAAGCACAATCTTCCACTATTAAAAAGAAAAATGACTCTTTAGAATACCATTTCTCAAGCTTCCTTCCTTACAACACACAATAATGGTTTTCCATAATATGATCAAGTCACGTTAACTCAGTATTTTACGATTGTTTTCGTTTTTAATTTTTCTACCTGGTGGACTAGTTGCGGTCTTCGTGACACAAAACCGAACTGTTCCCATTAGTTAGCACGATGCTGACACGTCAAACGCGGTGCATTACGCGCTCCATCGAGCGCAAATGGAAGTTCGGGGATAGATAGAACCATTGGTCATAGAGCAAATAGTTTCCGCGTGCAAACAAATCGGCACGTGAATCGTAACCACCGCTTTTTGTCCGCTCCATTCCGCAGATTTGATCCACGCTCTGTCGCGGATGTTCGACGACGCAAGAATTCGATATGCGTCAAATGGGAAAGCATGATCGCGCCTCGTTCCCGTTTTTCTCTATCTCCTGGTCAGTTTTGTACTTTATAACGTTCTGTGCTTCAAGCTTATTACCAAAGGTTAAAGAAAATTCTCAAAATTCTTCGTCCAATCATCTCGTTTATAGAAATACACTGTTCGAAGAAGTTAAAGGATTGCTATTATGAACGGTTCTCTTGCACCAGTCGAATGAAGAGGAGCGCGGAAATCTTATAGATTTCATACACACGATACTCGTATGATCCTCAATTATAGAAAAATCAGAATAGAATATAGGATAACTAGAGAAACTAGAACAGAAAAATCAAAATGACACAGAAAATGATTAACCAATTGTTTGACCGAACAAAAGTAAAGTTTGCACTTACTAGATTACAATTAATAATTTATAGAAACAGCACGGAACATACACGTCCTGCCATTAGTAACGAAAGTGTTAAGAAATTTTACTAACGTTTCCATTAGCTAGCACTCAAGGAAAATGTACGTTCTTCTTCTTCCTTTTACTATCTTTTTTTATTTCCATCTTATTTTCTTTCATTCTATTATATAATTATACCGTAACATATTAATATCTAACAACGTTATGCCGATTTTAATTTTGTTTTTGTATCATTCTGTTTTCTTCTATTTATTTAATATGCAACTAAAATACATAACTATTAAACTCTTCGTAACATAGCCTTGAAGAAGTTTTATACGAAGTACTAATAGGGACTATCAATCAGCCATATCTATAACACTCGTTTATTTTATTTATCGATTTTCTTTCCTTTTATGAATTAATTTCTATTCTCCCGTTCATATTCAAAATGCCGTTGATCCTTTTCCTTTCGCTACATCGATCATTCCTTTCTACGGGATGATCTTGCCGCTGCTTAACCCAAACGCACTATCGCCAAACACACCGTAGATCACACACTCTCGTTTTCACTTTGCATATATAGCCATCTCCACCCTGATACAGAAGTGATATCGGTCTCTGATGACAGATCACACATACCGACAAGGCGTTATCGCAGCGGTTTGATTGGCGACATCGTCTTTAAGTTGACTAACAATACGATCACCCCATATAGACCCTGTCCTACGTCTCTTTCATTTTGGGATATCAATTGCTTCTCTTGCTACGTAAGAATTCATCAATTTCTTTATTATCTCGAGTATTGATTACTATTGTTTTCAACTGATGCTTTTCGTTGCCAGACATTACTTTTTTCTTAGATCGATTTCTTTTTTTTCGAATTGTGACTGTATTTTTCGTACGCTATATACTGTTTCTTTTTATTTTCGTTAATGTTTGTTTCTATAAGTTGACTTTGTAAGAAAATGTGAAGGGTCGATCGTTCGGAAGGGTCATTCGGTTTCTGTCATCATTGGCTTCAGGAAGAGAAAGCGTAAACTCTTGAGGGTGCCATAAATTGGACCCTTCTCGGCATTGCATCATGGACTAACATTTTACGATTGTGAGCAGAAGGCTCGTTCTTCATAGAATTGTCAAAGCAGAATATTGAAAGAGCACACATATATAGATATATATTAGCAGTGTTTAATTCCCCAAACTTTTTTATTTAATATTATAGTTAAAGCATATAGTTATCTCTATTCTTATTATGGTTTCTCCTTTATGGTCCATTACATTTTCTACTTATCTATATACTAAATATATTCTCCCGCTTTTATTATCCTACATTAATTTACACTTCCTCTAAAAATTGACTCAATCCTTCCGCAAATTCAGATTTTTCATTCTCTTACAAGTTGTAATTTTTCTATTTTCATTTACTATATAATATTTCTCTTTCTTTTCCTACATTAATCTTTATTTCTTCTATAATCTAGCTCGACTTTTCTGCTGTTTCAGACTCTTCTTTCACATCAATTCCTTTTTCCTTCGACCCGTGATTTTTCTATCTTCCATATAATAGATCTATATATCTTTCTATTTTCATACATTAAATTTTCTTCCTTCCGCAAATTAGTTCTACTTTTCTGATACAGAGTTTTCTTTTACGTCAATTTCATTTTCCTACAAATTTTGATTTCTCTATTTCACATACACTGTACATTTCACATCCTGATCTTTGTATATCAATTCCTTTTTCCCACATATCAATCCCTTTCTTCTCCGTGTTTTAAACTTTCCTCCCTTCCACATTGATCTTCCATTTTTCCATAGGTCGACATGCATTCTTCCCCATGTCAAGTTTCTTTCTTTCGCAAATCCATATTTCTTCTTTATGCGTTGATCTCGGTTTCACCCGCGGGATTCTTTGTTTCGTTAAAGAGCAAGTATACGAGCTCAGCATCAATGCAGTCGCGAAAATCGAATAGAACATCGCAGGATGACCGGCGTTCGTCATTCGATCAATCTCGTAGGCGCTGCACGATGCCAGCAATGACATTTTTTACGCGTTCGATGAGTCCTATCCTGTCCTATCGTATCGTTTATCGACTTCGCGATCCGCTGCGTTTTATCACGTTCAGTTGATCGATGTTAGTCGTTTGTTGGATTGCCAGATCAAACGTTTTTATGTGCGAATGCCCTTGGTTCACGTAAAGTGGATGAATTACAGCACAAATACAGATATCTGTTTCGATACTGAATTCTGAATGTGTTGATATTGATCAGTGAAAATGGGAAACGTTAGAAATGCTACCATAGAAACATAAGTCTGTGTTGGATACTGACATAGGAATATGAACATTTTGACTGATTATTTGGTACAAGAAATTGAGCTTTAAATTCTGTAATCTACTATTGAGAATTATTGGTAAAAATGTAATAATTTCTCCTAGGCATAATATATCAAATTTTATTATTAGTGAATTAAATTCCAAATTTTGTTATTAATCTTGCCATTACTTCACTAATTTTTAATATTACTAAATTATAGAACTAGTAAATTAATTAAGCAGTCAATTTACTGTAAAATTTTTTGTCATTTTACTAACTTTTACTAGTAGTAACTTATTAAATTTCTCTATTAATATCAGTTATAGTTCGTTTTGTTTTAAAATAAGTAATAACTAAATTTTGCAGAACTAAGAAGCCACGCATTATATAATGATATATTGCGTACATATATCCCAATGTAATAAAAACTATTAGGCTCCTTTTGCTGTTCTCGTTTCTTTACATCTTAATCGGTAAATTATAAAATGAAATTTTGTTAATTTGATAATACTGCATTACGTATCGTTAGAGACAGAAATGTTAAATTCATTAGAATATTAGAAAATGAGTTATACAATTGCAAAAAATAATTAATTTCTCAATGTTAATTTTCTATTTCAAAGTTATTGTTATAATAAGTTCCACTATGTCGATATCCGCTAATTAAAATTTGTTGAATATAAATCTATATCAACGTACGTGCATAAAACCTGTTAAGGTAATTAAGAATTTCTCTTTCTCACATTTTTCAAAATAACACAATGGCAGTACTCATACGTTAGTGTAATTTAATAAATTAATGATTTCAAAGATTGATGTATACAAGAAGAAAAATTTATAATAATTTTGTAGCCTTTTTCACAGAGAAGATCGTGAACGGTTAATCTCGCTGACAGTTCGACTAACTTTAAATGTACGTGGTGCAATCTCATTAAATTCTACCCATCCTTTAAATATGTTTGCGATTCTGGTCACATTTTTTCGAACGTGGCATGAAAAATTTAAAAGGTCGCGATGCCACTGTTGTCTAGCTTCTCTCTTTGCCCTTTCTTCTTTTTTCTTCCATGATTTTCTCATTTTGAATCCCTTCTGGGGATATGTCTCCTCTTACTCAATCTCTGCTATCTTCCAGTCTCTTTTACCTTGATTTCTCTCGTTCATGTTGGTTATTTTGTTCTTTCATTATGTGTCTAGATTTACTTATTACCAGTATAGTGATGTAAATTGAATGTGACCAAATGTAGTGTAATGTAAATTTAAATATATCTCATTCACACTATCTACCAGTCTATTTATACCGTTTAGAAGCAGAACAACGTTAAAAGCATTCGATCAAAACAATGTCAGAAATACTTTATGAAATGAATTAAACGAAGGGTGCAATAAACTTGGATAACCCTTATACTTTCTCTACCAATTCACTTATGGAAATTACTTTTAATTACTCGCAGAACATTCCATTGTATAAGTTTATTCTTTATTGCAGTACTTTTATAATGATTCTGTTCCTCTTACATGTGCTTACATTTTAGTATTCCTCTCAGAGTTTCCTCATCCGCATTTCTGCCCACCTGTTTTCCTCCTGTCTGTTTGCGAAACTTTTTCGTTTAATGTTACATCTTCGCACGGCTTGGTTCGCTCAACGGAAAATTTTTATTTTAAGCTATCGATACAGAGAGACGCTTTGATAAAAACATCGGCAACAGCCACTCATTAGTGGCATAAAGCTGGGTAATTTATGTACGTATAAGATTTAGCTGATTAGAATTCAGTATTCCGTGCGTCAGAGATATTCTGCATTAATTCAATAGAGAATTATTGAATTTCTATTAAGGTATTAATTTTAAAAAATGTTGTCGTTCATACTAGACGTATACGACAGAATTTATAATCTGCTTTGAAATATGTAACAGAGTACCTTCAAATTTCTAATTACAAATTTCACCTCAAAAATTTTTATTAATCACTAACAGCTTTGTTTTTAATTTATCATTGCACGTAGGTAATAATTGTATTTCTTAAGTAAATTATAAGAGAAGACTTACTAGTCCTTTTTGTAAGTAGAATTTTTAATTGACAATAATAATTGCCATTTACTTAATAATACGTTTAATAATATATCTGTTAATTATACACATGATATTTTTATGTTTATCGGTTATACAAATAAAAAGTTTGATGTATTTTCTAAAATAACAAATTTCTGTAAGTACTATTTATGCTGAATTTTGTATATTTATGTGTAATGGTAATATTTAATCATTTACCATTGGAATCTCTTCTAGGTGTGTTTATAAAAATTATCGTCAACTTTCCCACAAACTTTTCATTGTGACATAATAAAATAATAAATAAGTTACTTGATACAATAACATAGCAATAAAACATAATAACAGCGACGATTATTGTGTTTCTGCAAATCAAAGAGGACATATTTATTTCCATAACCAAATTATTATCAAATTAAATTATAATTAATAGTGTTTTATAAAATAATGTTTTATAGATTCATTTAATACATGTTCTTTTACCGATATTATCTTGCGAAGGCCAGACTACTTGATAAATCAATACTTCCGGTCAACAGACATATCCTTTTACTTTTTTTCGAGGGCAATGACTTTTCACATTTTTATACGAAATCTACTCGTTATATTGTATGTATTCGCAATAATACATTAAGATTGGAATAAGAAAATTGCTTATATGAAAGTTGACAATTATATAATTTCATGTATTTATGTACATTTTTAGATGTTTAACATATTAAAACATCGCACTTAAAATTGGAAATTGATCACAAAAATGTCACATCTAAATATTAAATATTTATAGAAAAAAATATATAGCAAGAACAAGGAATATAATTATAGAATAAAGAAACAACTATTCCTCACGTTTTCAAATTATAATTACAATCCCCTAAGCAACAGCTCTTATCTAGAATGATATATCGCTCGATATAATAAATTGCCTGATCCCGTCATATCAACAATCCACTTTGAATTGCAACCGGAATGTCAGGATGAAGTTTCCCGAATTTTTCCCTCGGAAAATGAAATTTTACCTATTCAACGTAACGCGTATATTGGGAGATTAATTTTGACTAGCAATGAAGGAAATCACGCGTTCATGCACGTGTTAATAATTTATCACTTCCGACGTGCAAAATATTACTATGCAGTCGACGATAATTGCATTTCTGCCTGGAACAATCAGATATGACGTATTCACGAGGATCGTATCGTTTCGAGCTTGCAAGAAAAATAAAAAAGGAAAAGAGGGGAAAAGGGAGATAGAAGAAACTAACATGGAAAGGCAAAAGTAACCGCGATTCGAAACGCGTTTCAGTGAGTGGCCAATAAATCAGGACTTATCGCGTCAAAGTGATTATCGAACTCGTAAGCTTCGTGGTTGATACGCGATCTGATTTCACACTACCTTCGGCAAACAAACTGTATTATATAGTTACGAATCCTAGTTTAGTTGTACGTGATTTAAACCCGCGTCAATTACTTCGTGGATATCTGGCATCTTGGAAAAGTTATTTGCGTGTAAACTTCGTTATAAACGTCGTAAGATGTACAAGAGGGTTGAGACGCGCGCACAGGAGAGAAGAAAATATTTCAAACTGGACAAACAAACTGGATATATCACTTTTGCGGTTTCACAGGCACACACAATCCAGAAATTTTCTGTGATCATTTAAGTAGTGCGTACGTATTTTCTTCCATCTCTCTAAATACAATACTATGTGTCTGTTTACTTACAAATGTTAAACTCTGGAATTTATACCGAGTCAGGAAGTTTAAAGCTAGACGAAACTCTGGAAAAGGTAGCCACAACTAATGTAACATTTCATATGTATCTTTTGCTATATACATAAAGAATTTTATATTACAAAAAGTTATCAAAGAACACTTACCAGATTCTAAACTAACAATCAAATGTCGCTGACATCACGATGTTTATATATCCTCGAACTACTTTCTGTGCTATGAAATAACCGAATCACGTATATCAGAAACTCGTAGGTAACGTAGCAGCTTGTCACAGGTACCGAAAACGAAAAATAAATTCTCGACTGAAACCAGCCTCCTGGAAGTGTTGATAAGTATCGTTGATTCCGGAAAGAATAAAAAAAGAAAAAAGGGAGAAACGAAGATGCACGAGCAGTGGTAATGCACGCGCGATTTGACACAAAAACGAGTCGTCGACTTGGTCGAAAGTAGCGTGCAACCGTTTCGTGGCGCGAAACTGTGTGCTCGCGGATGAGTAACTGCGGCCAACAGTGTTTTTCATTGTCCAGAAGTTGGTGTAGTCGCAGGGGCCTAGAAACGCTGAAAAGCTCATAAATCAGAGCTTATCGTGGCAGAGGAGCGATTATCGAACTCGTAAGCTCAGCACTCGGCACCAGAAGGGGGTGCATAAAGGGGGATTGGTAGTTGTCGAGATGGCGGTCTCTTGGAAGCTATAGAGATAATTAGCAGCCCGCGAAAGGAGAAAGAACTCGTTGGCTAACGAGCCAACTAAGAGATCGAGCATGCTCTTTTTACCTTTTAACCATTCTTACTTGCCTGGCACAAACTACGAGAATAAAGTGCATTGCGTTTCGTCTTGCGGCCTTTCTGTCTCTCGTTTTAACTCGTCTCTCACTATTCGTATTTCCTTTGTACTTGTCGTTGATTTTCTTGTTACAGGTAGGCGAAGTTGGCATGTGAGATTTTGGATTTGATGGACGCAGGAGAATTGAAAAATTTATTTCAAAGTTTTCCTTATTATTAGAAGCGTGAATACGTGTTTAAATTAATTTAGTAGCATAGGTGTCATATGTACCATTACGATATATCAATACGGTATATCAATGTGATATATTTACAAAAATGAATACGTAGATAGAATGTATTAGAGGAGCAATTAAATTTAACAGTTTCAGATTGGATGAGCTTCGAATCAACAGTTGTTATATTATTCAGCATCAGCTGAGATATTTAGGTTCTGTATTTCACCGCTTGCATAATTACGATATCTCTGAAATCTTGATAAATTTAATGGTGTGTTATAAATGGTATGCTATAGTTTGGTTTGTACGTTTCTGATATAGTAGTGTGTTATGCTCGCGTATGGTAAATGAAACAAATTGATACACATATGTATATGTCTCTTCATCTAAGATTTTGTCAAAATGAATGTATTACGATTGTATTTGCAACATGAAGAATATATGGGTTCCATATAGATATTAATATACTGGACGAAGTTATTAAGGAAACATATTAAAATGAATAACTAAATCAAAATAAAAAGAAATAATTCCATAGGATCCCTACAAAAAATGATCAGTATTCCTCCACCTTAGATGCAAAATTAATTGATCTTTCCCCCTGAATAATTCCTTCATTATAACAGAAATTCTAATACCTGCAATTTCCAAGGGAAAATAATAGTCTGAAATTTAGCACGATAATAAAACTCCCTCAGACTAGAAATATACATAATTTACTCTTTAAGAATAGCTCAGACCCTTGAATCCTCGACGATTGTTCTCGACTTTGTAACTGAAATAAAAAAAAATAGGGAAGAAGAAAAAAAGCGAAAGAAAAATCGTGCAGAATTTGCCAGTCGCAGAGAACATTAATTTTCAGGGGAATTAATAATTTTCTCCGTCTCGCAGAGGTAATAAGAGGCTCGAAAGTGCCGTAAACGATCTTTTAGTGCGCCACGGAGCCTTTTTATTCGGCATTGAATGCTGTTCTCAGTGTTTTATATAGCGCTCCTGGGAATCTTCTAAACCCACGATTTTTCTTCTCGCCTGTATCAACTGGGTGGGCTTGTAAAACATCGTTGCTTAGCTACTTAACGGCGCTACTCTGATTTTTATCTCGGTCGAGTAACAATAACAGCGCGACTCGTTTCACGTGGATTTATTGCCTCGCGTGCCACCAACGATACCTTTTGCACATTTCTTATCGGTTCGATGCCAGTGGGCACGAGAATAGTCCTTTCTTTTAGGGAAATAAAACTGTGAGCATGAAATATAGCCGGTTTTTGTGAACAGTCTGTTGCATGCTCGAGCTAAGTTCTAATTGCATTAATTACTTGCTTAATCTTAACTGGATTAATAAGGAAGGATAAGAAATGTTACGTAACATATCGTTGTTTTAGTACAAGAATGACATAATCAAATAATTGGAAAAGTAAATTTCTCAGCTAAATAGTTTGAAATAAATAATTATTAATTACTCAACTATTTAACAACAAAAATAGTTTTCTCCTTAACTGTATTCCTTACTACTAAAAGTAGAGGCAAAACAGCTTTTGTGAATTGTAACATTTATTTCACCTACATACGTGCATATGTATATGTGTGTAATGTTATTATATAATAATTTATTATATGACACTCTCGTATTATAAATATTTCTCTTTTAGAGTCATTTTTCTACATATTTTAAAATAGTTCAAACAAAAAACAAAAGCAAAATTCTCATTGCATCTATCTATATTATTCATAATATGTAATTTATGCTTCTATCAGGCATCAGAAAGAAAAATTGGTTAAGGAAAATAATTATTTTGCATTGTTTTAATTTTTTTGCAGTGAAAAATTGCAGAATATTGGGAGGAGATAAATAATGTCCAGAGTATTATACTTTTTGTTGCTATTAAAACAAAGGATATCCATTTTATTCAGATACTTTGTTCTTCGCTTAACTGTTATGCGCAAGATTTTATTAGTTCTGACGTAATGAAAATTTACATTAAATCTAGAATAGTGGAAGTAAAAAGCACGAGGACATTTTTTGTTTCGTTTCCATGGAAAGTAGACATTTCCTTTTTTTAACCAGTATATCGAATCTGTAATGTTATCTCGTGTGGACATTTTTGCTTTGTGACTATTCGTGATTCGACAGTTTTGCAGTCCCAGCTTCTACCAATGTAACGTTATATGCACCGTAATTTATTAAAAAAAGTGGACGTTCCCTGCTTTTTGTTTCTATATTTCAATGGTCAAAATGGCTGTGCAAAAGAATACAAATTTTTATAGAGGAGGATTTTGTAGAAATTTTTTTTTCTGAAATTATGAGAAGAATAAATATAGAAGTAGGAATATCACAAAAAATATGAATAATTTGCAACATTAGATATTATTAAAAATACAGACGTTAGGTTCGTACGTAGAACTGCTTCTCCTATTTTGAAATAAAGTAACGTGAAAAATAAAAATAATAAAAAGAACTAACTAATATAAAGAACTATCAAAATTTAGTAATAATCGTCCTAGTTTATATACAAACGAAGTACATAAATAATTTAAAAATCCATATATTGCATAAAATTGTGACAGGCAATTGAATTTTTATACAAAAGAAGCTTTGTGCGGTATTTCATTTCTGTAACATTTTTTCCATATTTTTTGACGTGTCCCGAGTATATGGTAGTTGTATCATCCACTAAAGCTTACATTTATTTGTTAAAAAAAACAATTATTGTGACACTACCTCCAACATTCTTTAATGGATTTCATTTTTAGCCTTTTTTTCGAAAGAAATTTTTGTGTATTTTCTGCCTTGGTGTATAAACGTTATTGAAGATTGATAATCAAACAAAAGTTCATAAAATGACCAAATACAAAAATAAGCAAGAAGAATATAAAAGTACACCATACATGGTGTAAAAGAAAAATTCAACTATTCTTCGCTTAAGCATTAATCGCTTTAAACACACCGATTGGATAATACAGCGAAAAACGTATTCAGATTATGAAGAAATCCGATTATACGTGTTACCGTTGAGGGTATGATAAGTGCTTTTACTCGATCAATTGATTTTCAAGCACACAATATCAAGGGATTTTTAGGATCGCTTTACAGAACACTTTCCTACGTGGAAACCGATGCTGTACAGTTAACGATCGGTAGATTTAAAAAGTAAATGAGCACAGTTGACGAACGGCAGGTGGGCAAATAGCATTGCAACTGTTCGAAGCGTGTCGTGTCGACGAAATATACAACGGGTAGGGTAAAGTTTCATCGAAATAATTTGCGTGCATGGAAAACGTGGAACGCGATGTTATAAAATTCCGTGACTGAGTCTGGTTCCATGAAAAAAATATAAGCAGAAGTTCCCTTTGATCTGAACTGCTCTGTCATGTTCTGTTGTTCGCCAAATAAGCTAACCAGGAGTTTAGAAACATCGTTTCACGATCGCTAAAGCATCTCGCGAAAATAGCCCTGTAGAATGCGGCCACGAAACTTGTGTTTTCTCCTGGATCAGGGGTTGTACTCTTATATTATTTCTTGGGAATATTCATGCGGACGTATTGCGCAGCAGCCTATGAAATTCGCTTGTATAATTCATACGGTTGTTTCGCGCGATTTCACGAGAACGTTAACACGCCTTCTTGTGCCACGCGAATGTCCCTAACGCGTAAAGTTTGGTTTTAAGATTGAAAGATATACACGAAGATATGGATGTATAAAGAGAGAATTTTCTTTGATGTAACAAGCAATTGAGAGTGTTAATATAATGATATGTATCGTCAATCTTTGGAATTGTGTTTAATGATGTACATGAATACATGATACGTATGTACATTTCGCGGATATGAATAAAATTGTCCAGTTCATATCTGTCTAAGTATTCGGTTATTTAAGGAAAATGTGTAATTATGGTGAGAAATTACAAACTGTTAAATAGCTATCCTAATTAATTGTCAGCGTCACGACAATGAAGAAAACACAGTCAAAACTTTCGACAACATCGCTCCATCACATCGCGAGTTCGATATTAACTTCCCCGTCAACGATGTCGTCGTGACGTCCCAGATACCAGGTGAATCGTATTTACAAATTGACGGCGGCTTATAAGGCGGATCGTCTTAAAACTTCACCACGATGAATTAAATGAGACGATAAAATTCGGGAAACTATACAGTTTTCGTCTTTCTTTATAGACATTGTGCTTTTCGAATACATTATACATATATGACACGTCGACTAATTTTATTACGATTAAGATCTGTACTTAATTAAGACCAATAAAAATCGTAATTCCATATTATTGGCAATATTTTGCATTAATTATAGAACTAGCGAGTTTTTTTTCGTACAAATACAGCAAGCAATTATACAGCAAGCTATATAAAAAAAACTTTTAGTTTCATCATTTTAAAGTACGAAATATAAATTATTGGGGAAAAAATGAATAAAAAGAGTAAGAACAACAAATAAAGTATTACTATTTCTCATTTATAATTGTTTAAGTCATTAAAGGGAATTAATTATAAATCCATTTCTGATCAGAGGCATTAATTGGATTCGCTCGAAGTCAGGTCCGATGTACATCAAAATCAAGCCGCGGTAATTAATTTTCATTCCAATTGCCGGCTGAGTGCTGCATTTTTCATAATCCGGCATGAAATTAATAATGTCTGGAAGAATGAACTATCCAACAATCGTTATGACTATTTTTCAAATCAAATATACAATAAAAAATCGAAAGACTATCATCACAGCAATCACGAATTTCAATGTAACAAAATCTACATAAAATGCTTATATAATTCTTTTATGTTAAACAGTACCCAAAAGTTCGTTTCAATATATTCTAATTTTCTATACTGCACAAAGTTTTAATGGAAATTCAATTGAATTACTAAATCTTCGTTGAAGTAAGAGAACAGAAATCGATAAAACGAATCAAAGAGAAAACCTAAAGCGCATTAGATACATCGCGTTGTTAGACGAACGATCTTAAGAGATGCATTTTAAAGAGCAAAACGAGGATCGTACGCGAGCATAGAGAGTGATTGTTCTAGTTTCGACGGAGTTACAGAGAAATTCCATTTTGAGAAGCAGAGTATTCTGTAAGCAGATGAATCAGCGGCCATGTCCTCTTTCCATCAGGTCAATTCCTACTGATATTCAACGATGTCAAGTGGTGTTAAGTGTCGCGATGATCGTACAATGTTTCCACCAATGAATGGTGTTCATCCAGACAAGCCTCCAGAACATCGTTCTGCAATACAAGAGTCTATTGGCAGACTGGCGAGACTATGCTATCATTCAATCTTTGGTTTCATCGATAAAAAACTCATTTATAACGGGAATTTTTACCTATCACAAAAGTTTCATATCTGTGAAATTTGAATAGATAAAATTGTGTCCGATGCTCTATGGTAAAAATGATGTATTCACGTGTACAATTGTCATCAATGAAATTATTAAATCTTGGGTGTGTTAAAGCTACAATAGTTCGATTTCTTGATGGAAATAATTCAAATAACTCTTTTGTTCTTTTTCTTTCATTATTCATAATATAGATATTACTGGGTTTGCACGCTTTTATTATATAATTATTATAGCGGTTATATTAAATAATTAAAATTAAGATAAAATAGTTAATTCGATATATAATTTCGTCCGTCATAAAAAGCTTGCAGAAACCAATGTTTTTAAAACGGAAGTATTAAATATATTTACAGAAATGTTTATTCGACACCATAAAATAATGTATGACTTTGAAACTATGAAAAAAAGTGAGATTCTATATTCCGTAAAATTAAAAGATGAGTCAGGGAATATTAGAAAATAAATAATTTTAGAATGAACGTTGCGATGAATAACCTCGTTTCATGAAATTGATAGAATTTTTAATGATAAGAATATTATCAAATTAAAGAGAAGAAAATAAGAGAAAGAGACGGAATGTGAATTTTACTAAATCAAGCAATAATAATATTTTAAAACAGTCTCGCAAATATTGCATTCATGGAAAGCAAGTGACTTTAATTCAATGATATTACGATTCAATTATGAATTACGCTCGTAAAGCTATCAAATACGGTTGAAATAAAATTCGTGCCAGGGGAACGGGATAGAGTATCCCATCTGACACTTTGTAGCACTTCGTATTATTTACGTCAGCTAGTCGATACCATTCCCGTATTATTTATGCGGTGGATTCGCTGTTGGTTGGGAATTAAAAATTGCCCTCGTAAAACAGCAACGCCGATATGCGAGATATTTACATCTTTATTGTCTGCTTGCCTAGATTTATTTTTACGTGCAACCAACATGCCAATGATATCGTTTACCTTCTGTACGTGATTATTAATTGATCCGACCAATTAATACGTAATATATACGAAGCGATAAAAAATAAGGTATATTCACACGCGACCATTTAATTTTACGGAAGAGCTAAAAAATGACAATAAATGGAAGTAACTTCAGATCAGCCATGGAAACAGTGAAATCGAATTCAACAGACAAATTTTTGTATATTTTATTTAATAAAAATATTTATTTAAATCATCAAAATATTTCTTTGTCACTGTCAATCTCGTTCTACCTTTTCCTTTGCTCAGGATAATTTTCGACCAATTTTTTAATAAATTTGTACATATCTACCTCATAATATATAATATTAAATAAAGAATAATTCGTTAAACTTTTTCAATGTACATGACCAACAGATTTCATAATATCATTAACATATACCAGCTGTTACAAGTGTCACATAAGTAACCACGTGTGATTTTTACAAGACCTACCAATTTCACCAAAATATTCAAAATTCAGTCTTCTCATTCTACAGTTATCCAAAATATGTAAGAGCTTTTGGAAAAATTAATGCAAACTTTCATTGGGAACAACATGTGATTATATGCATGCATTTCATTTTCACCGTATCATTTTAATTATAATTGTCCAAATGTATCAAATTCAAATACAGATTAAGGTTAATTATTCTAGTGTCGAAGTAGGTATATATTTCTGTTTAAAAAATAGGTTACACAAATGCATAACGCACTTGCATCATTATACATGCAAACGTGTAATCCTAGAAATTAGTCCCCTTTGAACCATTCACATTTTTTCTTTTACGATTTTGTTGTAATTTCGCGTGGATTACTATGCATAACACGTATGCGTGTCGAAAAAGCGAGGGCGAATAAACGCTAACTCGGACATCGCGATAAACAGCATAATCGTATTGTTTACAAAATGGGCTTTGGCTGAATTTACATTTTTGCGAAACACCCGTGAGCAAATATCTTAGATAAACACTCGAATGTTAATCAGTCGGCTATTAACGTCGAGCGTTAAGTTGTGATAAAGGTAAAAATGTAAATGAGAAGCGGTTTTCATTGGAATAGGTGGGTATTCGGTGGATTAATTTGGCCACAATGCGAAATAATGCAAAATATAAAGTACCCTGAAATCTCGATTAACCGGCTTATCGAAATTGAGGCCGTCTGGTTAATTGAAACTAACCCGAAGGGAGATAATTAAAATCGTGTTTGTTTACGAAATCCTTTATAGTCTGTTTTTGCAAATATATTGCATTATTGTTATGAAGATGAAAGAATTCAAAGATACAAATTTTTCAATGAATGGGAAGCTTCGTTGGATATAATAATACATTGTTTCATTAATCAAAGGAAGATAATAGGAAATGGTTAAAATCTGGGTAACTTTGGTATCTAAAATGTTTGTACATATTTATAAAACTTTATAACGTATGCTATATTTTGGATACTTCATATATTTTTGCGTGTTATTTGCCAGAAATATGTAAATATCCGTAATTTATTAATGAACTATCGTTCGATAGGTTTCAAGATGTCTTAAAAGATCGATTATATTCATTTATGATTAAGAATCGTAATAGTAAACTTATTTAATTCTAAATATGACAAGAGAATTATAAAGGAAAATAATAAACTACACAGAATGGAAAATTGGAAATCCTCGATTGACTAAACATGACCTTAAAATGAAAGACATAAAATCCGAATATTCAAATGTTATTTTGTAGATAACAGACAATATTTGTGTTATTACCAAAAATATGAATTAATAACGCTGTACAGGGAGCAATAAATTAAAGTAATAGATAACGATGCATTTATTCGAAATGATATCTGAAATTTTTAATATTCTATAATTTAATGTACTTATAACTACACCGTAATTCAGCTGTACAAAAGTAATTTATTATACGTTGCATTATCATAGATAAATTTATTTTAACATTATCGCGTTGTTTTATGGAATAACCTTAATTCTTTGCTGAAATATTTTACTTATGCATACCAACTTCCTCTGTGAAAATAGAGTGTTACAGCTATGTAATGAGTATTTCAAATGAGAATAGTTATGGTTTAATTTCGAACTAAAAATAATCACTTAATTTTGCACTGAAATTCAAAGTAAAGCAAGAAGTCGATAACTTTCTTCAGTGGAACTCACATAGATTGATCAAATCAGAATATAATTAATTAAGAAGAAATTACTCGTGCTGTGTTTATTTATAAAATAATTACTTCATGCTATCTCTTTTGAAGAACAAATACAATTTATTTCTTATATCAATTCCAAATTGAATATTTGACAGTATTTTATTAACAGTCACATTTGATTTAATAAATTATACCTATGTGTTTGTGTTCGATCCGATTCATATCATCCCCCCTGATAAATTTGCATAAAAACACAATATTTTTACTCATGGATGTATCACATAAAGTGCATAAAGACATCTCACTCCTATATACATGTATTGATTTCAATACAACTGCATACACTACTCAGTCATGATCAGTCATGAATAACAATATTAAACATAATTGATATCAATTGCTCCAGAATCTAGGACAATAACTTCAAACGTTACGATTCTCTTCCAGTAATAATATAATAAATTATTACAATAATTAATTAATTACGAATAATTAATTATGTAATGTACGATTTAAAACATATTACGTTAAAATACATAATTAAAATCAATGAAAAGCTTACCTTCAGTACCCTTACCAAAATTAATGTTCATTTTTATTGAAATGGAAATATGATTTTAAAAGCATAATCATTTTTACTATATCGGACTAGTCTCTGTAAAAAGGTAAATTATTATATTATGCAATCTAAAACGTATATCAATTTAATTAGACCACAGTTAAAAGTGGTCTAAAACTTCACCCTTAAAAATATGCTGCGTTTTGTCCTAACACGACATCTGGGTATCGAAATATCATCGTTTAAAGAAAATTTAAATTTTTAATAGTTCTTTATCTTTATTTTTTTCGTGTGATTGGGTTTCTCATTCGCACATGCCTATTGCGGGACTGGAATGGTCAGACGCTAAGTCAGCAGCTTTTACGATCAGTATGCTATGTACGCACGCATCTCTCGGAAAAAAGTGTCGATATCGTATTTTAGTATTTGGCTGGTATTCAATATATGGTATATATTGTATCGCGTACGTTATAATTTGAAAATGAATAAAGATATTATCCTAAAATAAAGCATGCTCAAAAAATACACTTCTTATTATACCGTAATATTACAATTTTTCGATGCATATTAATTGTGAACAATAGTGAACAATTTTGTGTTCAAAATTCAAAATTACAAAGTTTTAGGATTGCGACCCTTAGCTTTGGTTAATTGCATAACATTTGTTAATTGGTTAATTATGAAAGTCTCTATGTATACTATAGATAATGGATTTATAATTATATAATATCGTATCTGTATAACACATGTATTAGAGAAGTTATTTCCTAAAGAAATTACATTTAAATGCAGTGAAAAATATAAAGAGCTAATGCATTATCCTTTTTGCCCTATTTTACATTTATGGAGCAGTAGGTAAAAAGAACGTATAATTTTGCTCGAAATATTAAGCTTTCATCAAAAGGATGAAATAATTTAACTTGCATAATTTTAATATCATTTTAGATAATTAAGAATAATGTCCATTTTAAATATTTTCGTATCACCCTTTATTTCGTAAAATTGTTTTAATTCAAGGATCGAACAATTTTGCAAACGTCAGTATTATGAAATTGAAACGTTACGGTATAACATTCCTTGGTTTCGCTTACCAGTATCAATATTCATTTGCTTCGAATATTTTTAGTTCTTCATATTAAACATTTATTTGTCTATTCGTCACGCCCGTATCCGCTGTTTTTCTCTGTTTAGTTTGCTAAAATACCTTTGACGTTTGCATTCGATATCGAAAAAGGTTTTCGATTGCAGGAAACCAAAAAGGAAAAGGATGAAAGTATTCAAATTGTATGTTTACGTAACGACGAATAAATAAACGTTTCGTCCACGATGCAGGAGGACCGTTTTGAGTTCATCGAAAGTTGAACTCGTAGCACGCGTATGTTACAATTTTGATGGGTAAAGCGGTCCCAATACAGAGCTCGATATGAAATACATCGTCAACAGTTTCCCCGATCACTCGATACTTAAAGAAACTCAATAGAATTTTATGAACTTCGTAAATACTTCTGTAAGCCGACTCGTGGGAGCTTGCGGCTACTGTAGGAAACTTTACACATGTTTCGCGTATACAACTTTATCGGATTTCAATAATGCCAAGCCGCATTTTCAGACATATTTCACGAGATTTCTTTCAACGCGCGGCCATGCCGTAATTGTACCCAACCTTATGTATTGCCAAGTCGATCGACTTAGAGAATTCAATTTGAGTAATCTGACATAATGTACATACTTTAAAGAAATAAAAGTTTATACATTAAATTATGTCCAATAGAATTCCACTTATGTGAACCTGTCGGACGACAAATTGGTTCATACAACCAAGTCGTTCATATAATAGGAGTCCATCCATTTCTCCCCACCACCTATTATTTTTCGTTCAGTTAATAGGAGTTTACGTTCATTGTTCATATAAGAGGATTTCGCGATACATTTGTTCTTAAATACATAATAATGTTGCAAACTTGTATCGACTGTGAAGCATGAAAATGTATCCTAACAGGATCAGCTAAAGTTCAGTTAATCAGTCACTACAAAAACTACATATAAATGAAGTTCATGTAAACGAAGTTTCACTGTGAATACGTTTGTGTTTTCTTTTCAAATATTCTTAGTATATTAATAGAACTTTTTCTTAAATATAAAAAGTATTCATAAATAAGCCAAGAGAAGTAGAAAAATTTATTGTTTTAATGTTATGCAAAATTATCATTGTTTTATAATTTAGTTATTATCAGTCCTCTACTATTATTGTATTTCTCTTTTTATTTTCTTTTGGCTTGTGATTATTAATATCCCCTTTACTAATAGAAATATATAACTGTTGCGTATAATGTGACATTTTTTATTACATTCTCAATCATATGTAATAATTTGCATAAATATTTCTCCTTATACATATATAGGTTACCTGGTTTCTTTATCGTTCTCCAGAGACTATGATGTGTCCCTACTTAATTTCCACTGGGTACAATTTATGAGTTTCATGTCCTCGGCTACCCTCATTCCTCTTTCCCTAATTTCTTTCGCCACTTTTGTATTGTCCCTGCAGCCCTTCGCACTCTTTATTTTCTTCACTATTTATTGTACTATCATCAGAGGAGTTATTGTCTCCTATATGCATATATTCTATGCTTCCTGTTTTGAAACAAACGAGTAATATAAATATATTATTTACAATATATAATTTATACCCTTCCCCCAAATTTTTAATTTAAATTTTAGTTTAACATAACAAGTATTTTTTTTTTTTGTGAATAGTGACATTCTTCCTATCAAATAGTATTATTTTTTAGGTAATTTTTCGACTCTTATGACAGTAAATAATCCACTATTTCACATAATTTTTTACAGATATCATAAAATTGATGATTTTTGAAACATGTTACTCTTCTATTAAACCAATGATATATTTTTGATGAAACCATTTCAATGTAACATTCCCAAACAAAAAAAGGAAAAAAATTAAAGATGTGTCAGTTCTATAAAATCAATAATTGATAAGGGTAATTCCAAAGTTGAATTTGTCACAGTTCCAAACCAATAATCAAAATACTATCGAAATTTATACGTGTGTTTCTGTATAAGTACATCGGATCAATTTTCTTCTGATATTATGCACAGATCTTGTAATAGTCTACTGTAGAGTTCGTGCTGCTTCGTGCCAATAAACGAAGACTCTCCGATGTTTGGTGACCAACGAGCCTCTGGGGAGGACATTGGGTTGAGGAAAAGCGAGTTGGTGTAGAACAAGTTAGGCAAGTGCTGGCAGTAACGTGTATGTGTATACATGACGTGGCGCACGAAACCTAGATCGTCTCGACTTGGCTTAGTTTAGCTTCGAACGAGGCTTTGAGGTATACAGGTTGTGCGCGTCTACGCGAAGTCTGTCTAATGCTGATCAACCCTTGTGTCCATAATCTCATAATATGAACGATCAATGACATATTTGTATAATTAGCAAAATTAGCAAAAGCACTATGTTTTGACTACACTTTGATTACTGCATGTTTAATGTTAGGTAATCTATTGTGATTAAATAAGTGTTGAAATTTGGATAATTTTTTGTAATGAAATTAATTGATAATATTAGATAATTTTAAGGATATTGTTTCGAATGAAATATTAGAATATGATTAGGTATTATTGTTGTAAAGTTTCATGTATGTATTATTATTGTAGGAAATGAAATTAAATACTTAAAATTCGAATACTTTTGTTGTTGTTTTTGTTATTGTTATACTAATTCATCGTTAAATATTACAATATAGAATTTACATAATAGTAGCTAAAGTAAGTTTAACCCAAGAAAGACGAGTTTAATGTATCGCAATATTATTCAACGGCACAATTTCATGCCGCACGAACCTAGGGAAAATCGAAGTTTGCTGCATCTAATTGCTAACTGTAATTGCTGCGTAGACCTGTCAGGTGCACACTCGAACACGAAAATCTAATTTAATTATCAGTTCAATTAACCACTAGCACGAATAATTTCTTATATTGTTTTCAAAATACATATTCTTTTGTATTATTTTTTCTTTGCTTAATATTTTTGTTCTGCGATATTTTTCTATTAGAGGAGATAGCACTTAGTGAACATTAACAAATTATAATCTGTTCAGTTGTAAAGCTTTATAATTTTGCAATTCTATAATTTTAAATAATCGATTATTTAAATTCGATAATTTTAAAATTTTGTATTTACATAGCAGCACAAATTTTAAATGTTACAACTCTTTAATTACAGAAATTTAATTGAAAGAAAATTACAGAAAACAGATCAATTTTATAATATGTTTAATAGATAAATTTTTTTGGTTGGACAGTTGCAAATTACAAAAATTTTATTTCCGTCCTATTTCCAGTACATTGATTTTCATTAATTAATTTAATAATAAAATTTCATGATGTTGTATTTTTATGATTTTACAATTCTACAATGTTGTAATTCAAGAGATATCTGATTGTGCAATAAAATTGTATTTACGTAATGAAACAACTATTAAACAATACAATTCTACGATAATTATAGAATCTAACCGAAATACAATTACAGAAAATAAAAATGTTATCTTTATAATATTTATAGACTTTTTTTTATTCGAGTAAATATTTTGCAACAAAAATTTTATTTTTGTCAAATTTGTAATATATTAATGCTGATTGTATAGCTCTTGTATGCTACAATATCGCGTTTATCTATTAACAAATATGATACATTTGGCGTTCAATGGAATGATGCTTCATTACACGAATAATTCACGCATATAAGCATCATTTTTGGTAACGAGAATTAGGATTGAAATTGAAGAACAACACAATTTTCCCTCTACCTTCCTACCTGCGCACATTGCACTCCACATAATTGCATATTACGCGGTTTGATATAACACGGTGTGTAGTGGGACGTACCACATCCACTTATATTTATAGCAAGTTTCCCTAATGTTCGTCATCCATAATCGCACTGTTACATATTGTACCCGTTAAATTACGCAATACTACAGTACATTATTGTGGAAACCGGGCGTTCCACGACGTAAGAATCCCTGTCACACTGGAATTACGATTTTCCTGAGTACTTGCTGCAATTAAGAAGAAGGAGTTGTGAAATCTTGGATAGTACATAGATAGAGATAATGTATCGTTGGTAGAATTTACCATAAGAGAAGATTCGCAAGTTTAATTATATTTGGAAGTAATACGAAGAACACTAATAATCCTTAATATTTGAGATAATTATAGAAATCGAAATGAAAGGTACATGTCCGTTCGTTCATATATTTTATAAAAATTATTTATAAAAATTATTTAATTTCTCAAAAATGGACTACTGTGTTCCTTAATTGTCTACAAAAGATTACATATAATAACATTAATAAGTTAAATGATCGTTTTCACTTCTCTGATAAATTCTAATATTATCCAATTGTTGTTGGATCGTTCACAACGTTTGATTTAAGTTTCTTAATTTTAAAGTAGCTACTTCATTTCAATTAGTGACACAAATATCTTATAAATCCTACATACACCTCGTGCCAAACATTTTTGATTTGCAGAACCTAAAAGCGTGAAGGTAAAATTGGATGAAAAATTAGATTCTCAGCCGCACATATGTTATCAATTAATTACACGTGCCCTATGAATAACGCATTAGAATGTAATTTACAGCACTCCCGATACAGGTCCGCTATAAATCGTTATGCATATCAGGGTGTATATCAGATGAGGCATATTTTTGATTAGAAACCTTCCAGTACCGCGACGTCGCAGACGATATTCACGTCTATTCAGGGACGATACCTTACCGAATTATATTCGCACAGTATTATTACTTTTCCCACCCATTTTTGTTTGAATTGTTTCTTAGATTTCTCTGTTATCAATACTTTGACGGTAATTCGCCTCTTACGTAAAATAATTTCATTGTAACGTTTACATCTGAAATATAAATATATTTCAAATAACATGTAATTTGAGTAATCCTAAACAAATAGTGTAAAAGATAATGAAGAATGAAAAAATGAATCGATGCCTTCACAACATATATCATTAAATTTTCATATCAATATCTTAATCTAATTATTTTTATTATTAAAATACGCAATAATTTAAGAAACAGATTTTTTACAATTGTGCTACTACAATTTGAAGATTATTAGAGTATTGTTGCAATTATTAGATTAATTTAAAAAATCCAATTTGAACAAAGTCATTGCTCACAGTAAAAGTGTCTTGTCAATACCTAAATATGTTGATAGCTACTATTGATTGATTTACTAATAATTATCTTCTCATATGGAAAGATCGTGATTATTCAGTGATATGCGTTTAGTTACGAAACTATAAAAATTCAAATTCCGAAAATCACAACTCTGACTAGAATCACTATTCTAATCCTACGATTAAATATGATTCTCAAGCTCAGCAATAGAGGTCCACATCCAAAGTCACATTATAAAACCAACAACCCTCTCTCTCTCTCTCTCTCTCTCTCTCGTTTCTCCTCTGTAACTACACAATCAATGCACCAAACTTAGTCAGTCGATATCCACATTCAATAAACGAACTATTTACATTATATAGAGTCTTCATTAATCCAGCCTTTAATATGAAAACAAGACGAGCAGCTTTCTTTTTTAAGGACCAACGAGCATGGAAGGTTTCGTAATTCGAAACAGAGACAGCCACTATTTACGGCAAGCTCCGTTGGTCACGTATTGCGATTCAGTGGATGATGTCGGAACGATGACAAGCTATATAAGAAGGAAGCAACAGAAAGAGAATGGCCACGAGGCAAGGAATGTCGCAGAGACGCTGTCTGGCTTTGTAATTGTCCGCCAGCCAGTAATTAAAGATCGAAGTACGCGGAGAAAGAATGCCACCGCTCATTTTCTTGGAACGTCAAAGCATCAGATCGGTATTGTCGGAAAGGGTCGATTATTTCCGAAAGGTACACGGAATAGAAACAGGGGATGAGAAGAGAAAGAACGGGACGAACATAAAGAAAAATTATTAATCCCAGCTGGCAAATTTTAATTAAATGCCGCCATGGCGGCAGAAACAATTTTTATTTCCTTTTCTCCTTCCATTATAATTCCCTTTCTTCCGATTGCTATGCATACTTGCTTCTTAAGAAACGTCCCAACGTTCTCCGTCACGTGCGATTAATTGAATATGACTTTCGTGGAAATTTCATTCATTGTCCGAGAAAATCTGGCTAGGTCGACACCCATTGTTCCTAGATTACCACATTTATGACTCAGTTTTTCAGTTCTAAATTGGGGCGTTTTTTATTTGTGCGCTCTTTGGTATTTTAGGGTTTAAGTTAACTTAATTTTGGTTCTTTGTTATGTTTACGAGTTCTTCTGATATCATGGCTTAGATGTGACTCATGTACTGTGTTTGAAGGACACAGTAGAAAAGTTGTTTATTCGAGAGTATTTATTTTGCATGAAAAAAAAAAACAAAAATTATAATGTCTATATTTATCTAGAAGATTTTGTTATGAATTTCTGAAGCTGCATATAATAATGCATTGCAATATTTACAATCTCATTTGTGTTTACAATTTTCTCAACTCAAAGATATTTTCACTAATAGGTACCACTTTTTCACTGAGCATTTTGTATTAAATTTACTTTGGTACGAGAAAATTTAATTACAGTCTTATACAGGATAATCCTACACAAATAGAAAAATGATACACCTACATGTCATCTTTCAAAATTAATCAAAATTAGTACTAATTTCGTATACACTTGGAACAATTAATTATCAAATTAAATTATTGATTATCAGTTATGTAATTAATCTGAGATTATGAGTTAAAAATCTATACATAATACTAACGTACGAAAATCAGTTTAATTGCAGTTTATTAATTTTGTTATGAGACACATGCAGGTATTATGTGAATATTATGAAACACACAAATAAATTAAATGCTTCGACAGGACTGGTAACGCTAGCAGTTATCAATTAAATTAATAATTTACGGAACCCATATGATCGGAAATTTATGTTCCTTTAAAACAAGTAAAAAGAATTGGAATCAGTTACGCATGTGATATAATTAATTAAAAAGAAAATAAAAATAATTAAATCACACAATTATGGTAAATTCAAAATACTCGAAAAAAACACTTTTTTCCAAATTTTCTGATATGAGAGTCTAAAGTTTATACTTATATTTCATAATAAAAATATTTAAAAGCAGGAGTAGCTATATATATATATATACTATTACAATCTTTGTATTATGCTGGTAATTATAGTACCTACTCCTACGGAGATTTGGCAGTGAAACATAATAACAGAGTAGCAATGAAGATTTAACGCAACGCACGTTATGATGAAATATTTTATCAAGTTCGTAAGTTGATTATGTTTCACGTGTATTTCAGTTAAGTAATTATGTAATGTTCTATGTATATATATTTCACCTCTCATTACCAGTTCACTAATTATTGTAGCACGAGCTCAGTGCAAGAACGGATCGTCATTAACCGTGTGGATAAGAAAAGTCGCGTTTTCCTCGGTTATTGAAATCAGAAGGATATTTATACATTTTAAAGACTTCTCTCGTATACCACGTTATTGAAAATCTTAGAGAAGAAAACAAGTTCATATAATTTTCTATTGCTATTGAATGTACATATGTGTACGTAAAATTATACGAAAATTTGTTACATTATATCATTTAAAAAAATTATACAACCTGTTTCTAAATAAGTTATACTATTAAAATTGAGTAACAGTTGATTTAATTAATTACCACATATTTAATAATTAACAGCTTCTGAAATGCTCTTAACGAGCACTTAATCCTTTGAAACTCTAAAATCTAATTACGAAATTTGTATATAAAACAAAATACTATTGAGAAAAAATAATTCTAAGAAGTAATTTGATATCTACGACTAAATTTTATATTAAAGTCATTGTCGAAACATATATTCTTTGCAAATATAAAATATTATTTTACGGCACTCTTATTATATTTCTTTTATCTTTCTTATACTTTCTTTGTATACTTTCCTTTTTCTTTGTTATGAAATAAATAATATATTTATATAATATGTGTCATCTTCATGGTTGCCTATTTTATTTCAAAATAAGTGTTGTATCTACTGTCATTGTGACACAATGCGTTTTGTCTAGACATAAGACAAAATTAAAAAAGAACGTTGATATGATTCAGATATTGTTGAAATATATTTAGTTCATATCTTGGTTGATTAAAACGTGACTTGTCCAAATTGCGTGTTTTGTTCGTGGTATGTAAACGTAAATATGTATGACAAAGAGATTTCTACTTAGGTTTCCTTTTTATTTACACAATAAGAATAAATTCAGCAGACTCTAACAATATTGGAACAAACATAATGGAATTCGATATATAGAGAGGCATTTAAACAGAGATTTCTCTTGTCAACGAGCTGTTGAAAGTTCAAAAAGGCTTCGTGAGTTTACCATGTACTTCACAGAATTTCATCAAATAATGACTAATTACGAAGGATTTTACGTACTATAGTTGGAAACAGCAAACTTATTGTTATAATCTGACATCCACAGTATCATTCACGAGTTCCTTTATACGAGGTCATGTAGAAACAATAGTTTGTAGAATTGGTTTGGAACAATTAGTTAATTATTATATTATTACATATATGTCATCTTTTTATAAAGAAATATTCTCTATTTTAAGCAATTTCTTATAGAATTTCATATAAATAATTCATATAAATTTAAATTACAAATGAATTGCATAAAATTAATTCATTTAAAATAAGTCACTTCTTTTTTAAATATTTTATTTACATTTGTATGGTACATAGTATGTAAATGCAATAATCTTGAAAAAGAAGTGGCCTGCTTTATATTATTTATGCTTTTACCATTTATCTTTTATTAGTTTATTTGAACACGATTTAATTAACTCTAGGCTAGCACTCGATTGACTTAATGTTGCAGTATCACTGTAATCTCTAGAAATATTATATACAAACTTTAATGTTGAAGCTTGCTACAGTGAATGCTGCAGTCGGAGATAAAAATAGAGAATAAATATTTTATGACACTTCCAACACAAGAATGATACATCTATATTAATATTAAAAGCATATACTTAATTGCATCCCATATAACTAATAAAGCTCGGTATTTCTAATTTCAAACACAAAATGCGTTTTAAAATTTGTATTACTTTTGCTTTAGTAGTTAAATGCCACAAAAGAAATATTCTTATAATACCTTTCCTCATTAAAAAATATTGTGTTTTTATAGTATTAATGTATCAATCTCTTTTACAATCTTTCTTTAATTTTAGAACGATGAAATGATAAGTACAAAGGAAAAAATACATTATAAATAGAATTATAAACTAAACTGTGTGTTGCCAAATAACAAATAACAAATTTAGTACATTATAATTGTACCAATAACCGTGTATGAACATTAATATCTACATTACACGTAAATTAAAAACGTGTGATTGATGGTTTAATTCTATTATTCTTTAAAGTTTATCTAAAAGGAAATCTGGTATCGGATATGTATTATATAAAACATATTAATTTAAATGTTTAACTAGTTTTTCTAGTAAGAATGTACTGTAGCAAGAGGACATAGATAACAGAGATTGCTTAAAACACTTCAACACCCATTTCAAAATGTAGAATCCATTACCAGATCTATATTTTAATTTATATTTAATATTTGTTAATAATTCTGCAATAAAGCATTTATAACAAAACTTCATATCATTTATATTAACCATTTTGCCATGTAACACTTTCTTACATTCAGTTATAAATTATCGTTCTGTTAGAAAAGATTAGGAATATCCTTTACAATCAATAATTAGGCTGTTATAACTAATAATTAGACTACGCATATTTCTGCAAATTCATATTTTTATAGACACGACAATTAAAGAAATAGAATTTAACTCGAGGCTCGTCTTACTTGTTAAGAATTAAAACGACCATTCTACTTTGGATTTTTAATATATCTTCTACATTGTGTGCATTTTTGTATCTTTAAATTTCGTATAAATGTATAAAAATCCACAGCCTGTAGTTATAATTAATAATAATAAATAATTGTTTGATATACACTTATATCTTATCAACAGTAAACATTACTAGATACAATGAGTATCATTCGCGTAGAAAACATTGAAATAGCTAAGCTCTAACCAGTTGTGATCAATACTGACCATTGTAATTCTATAATCAACGATATTCTAAATTTTCACTGTTTCTGGTCAGTATGAACACATACCTCTTACTTGAATTACGGAATTTAGTCGGCTGAAGGAACATCCTACATTCTCTTTCGTATAATCGCATTGTTGTACCCCGGATTTCGATCGACATCTCAGATAGAATTCAGACCAGAAACAGAATTACGATTCGAACCTCGTTTGAATTTGGATTTCGACAAACGGAGACTATATCTATCTGATCTCAAATTTCGTGATCTTAGAAATTGAACAAATATTCTTTTATAAAAAATCTTCTCAATCTTGAAGATACAAATCATAAGAATTTTATGAGATAAAATGATAACTCTATCCTAATTACGTCTCATACATAGTATTTTCATGCTTAAAAATCTTCTCAGTTTCGAATAAATTCTTCTTTTGGTGTATTTTTGCAAGACGTCCAGGAAAATTGACGCAGTAAAATCTTACATTACATTATAAATTAAAACTTAAATTTAAAAATTAATATCATGCCTTAAAGAATTACATCAGTTCATAATAAAAAGACTCTAAAAATAGTCGCTATATCTCATAACTCTCAATACTAAAATAAATGCGATCATCATTTCATCATTCAAACCAAAGTTAGCACTTCTTCGCAGCTATAATTCAAGCCAAATACATTAGTCGACGCAACTCTAATTTAAAACACGAAATTTCAGCTACTTTGCAAATTTGACGTAAATTAACGTTAATGAACAATAAACCACACGAAAAGAATCATGATTTGTTCATGATCATGAACCGGAATGTGCTTCAGCCGAAACACGAACTACTACTACTAGTACTACTAGTACTAAAAGCGACCACAGTGACAAAGTAGCAAAAATGACTTCCCATTCTCTGGTTGATCCAGAGAATGGAAAGCCATTAGTAGGTAGTTGCCCTCTTCTATGGCAATTTGCCGGGCCTCTTCAGCTTAAAGTCTTTTCTTTCTTCGGGCGCGATGCCCGTTGAGACTTAAACCTAGGTTTGAGATTCTTTAATCGCAAAAAAAAGAAAAAGAAAAGAATATCGCTAAAACACACCACTCGAGTACATATGGTGGCTATAAAAAATATTTATATACCCTTATTTTTCAATGAAGTATTTTTTTAGCAGATTTTACATTTCATTTTCATAGTATCGTTTATAGTAGTATTACGAAAGCATTACTAAATGACATAAAATTTAATATATTTGAACTTAATTAGTTAGTAGAATTATAAATGCTATAATAAACACAGTGCTGTACAAACACTTTCTGTAGCCGTCATATATACGAGTAACGACCGTTACCTATAGTACAAAATACCAAACGATACCTATTCATTTCGAAACCCATCTTGCAACTATGACACAATGGCGACTGAAAAAGTTACCAAATTTGAAAAATGGTTAGGCGGAACCAAAAACGAGTGACATTTACTGGTCTTCACTGGTATTTACCCAGTTTCATTATCAATTCTTCACATTATAGATCCAGAGTCAAATTGGCGAATCAGAAAACGCGCCTACTTAGTTAAAAACTGTGCTAATGTACCCTGTCCTACTTACTTATAATTAACAATCACAACAGAAAGTACGAGTATGTTACCTACCTACCTAGTCTTATATTTAAAAAATACTATAAGACAAACACACCAACACACTCGCTCTATGGTTCTCGGAAATACCACCCGAATTTCAAAAGCCTATACTATAGAGGACGCATCTGACACTAGAACTCAGTATATTATTTTTACATTTTAATTTACGTACCATTTTTCTAAAATCAATTGACTACGGCTAGCGTATATATCTCAATTTTAATTATAACTTATAATTGTATGTGAAATAGGGCATATATTTTCTAAATAGTTAATATTATTCGAATGTATGGTCCTATGACACGATCGACAGAATAAAAATGCATGCGACTTATTATTAGATGCGGAGAAGTTACCATAGGTACTATAGTTGTCCAGAGAAAATTAACACCACGGTCATCATAAAGAAGGAATCACCGAATCCGAGGTAGAAGTAAAAATTGTGAGTAATCTGTAAACAAAGGAAAATGGAACTCTATTTAGAAATTTAATAACAATAAAAATTCTCTGATAAATTTCAATAACAATAAAAATAATAATTTCAATCTATAAATTTAAGATCAAGTAGTATAGAATCTAATGATTTCTGCAGCATGTTAGAAACTTTGATTCTATAGTTCAACGTTAAAATTTATAACTCTTTTACTTTAATAAAGGAAATTATACATTTATCATATTTCAAATTTTTTTAATTAATATCTAATAATCCAAGCAAAGTACAAAGAATGAAATAAATTGAGGTACGTTGTACAAAAATACTTACTGTATATTTTTGATGTTTGGAGAGGTTGAATCCACTTAAGAGAAGCACTGACTCTAATAATAAGAAGGCGATATATTATAATAAGAAAGAAAAGGAAAGAACTACTAACGTGTCTACTTAAATTACAATCGACGAACGAACTCTGACTCTAATTTCGCGTATGAACACTGATTAAATCTACAATAATTACAATATTGAAAATATGTACAACAAACACTGATTCTACCGACCACATTGCACATTACGCGATCACAAATATGTATTCACTGAAAATAAAACTGCGTTAGTATGTATAAAATACTAATATTTGAAATAAACGTATTAATAACATTTTACTTCTCCTTTTTATCCAGCGTTTATTTAGGAAATGCTATTAAACATGCCAATTATTTTATTCATTCTTCGTGAAACGTTTGCAAAAATGAAATTGTAAATGTTATCCTTATTTCATAACGCCACGGGAAAGATGCGACTAACCTTAAAATTGAAACTTGTCAAACGTGTTCATCATTGCGACTCTTTCGTAATAATAATCAAAGGTTATTGATGGAAATAAAGAGTGGCAATGTTAATCATATTTAAATGTTTTATTTGAAAGACCTCAAAAAATTTCATAGATATATGTATAATATAGACATAGACATATCTATGCGTATAATAGCAATTAAGTGATTCATTCGATAATTTTGAAAGAGGAAATAATTTTAAATATATCCATACATCTACATCTATAAACTATCATCTAAGTATTCTGAGTATGGAATTATTTGTCATGAAATTATATTGTATGTTAATTACACTGTCAGTTATTTATTATTATATGTTAATTACGATGAAGTGATTAAATTTACGTTATAAATGAATACATACATCTGTTTTCGTTCGTCGTAATAAGTGGAACATAACCAAATCTTCATTAAAATCAAAATTAACACATGGCGTCTATATCATAAACTCCTATTCCTTTAAGGCTATTCACGTCATCAACTAGCAATCTCTAGAAAAGATAACCAACAACTTAAAGTAATTACAACAAATTATATGTATTAAAATGAAGAAATAAGTAATAACTTTGTGTCAAGAGCTCATAATACGTACAGGTTATCGATAACTCAAAGAGTCAAATATAATATGAACAACAACAGAAGCAAAAAGCTTCGGAAAACTATTTGTTTAACATTAGTATAAAGACATGTAATAGAACATTATATAAACACATAGTAATCAAATAAAGCTAAGATAGCATATATAAATGCTTACAAAATAACAATAAGAGGTATTACCATGGTATTACGTAGTTAATAGGTTAATGCTGCATCTAAAACGAGGTTCGACGTTTGCACGCTATAATTTCCAATACGTTGTAGAATGACACCCCGTACGCCTCATAGGTTCACCATAGAACTTGATAGAGAGGGGGCACGATCTTACACGAACAGGATTCGGGCTACGCCGTATAAAAGTCAAGTGTCCTAACAAATACATACATAATATGTATTTCAGTCGTAACCATACCACACACACGCAAACATATATATATAGCGCATGTATAATGTATTCACATATTTACATATCTATATTGCATGTATGTATGTTTGCGCGCGCTAGTTTAATTTGGTTGAATAAAATTGAATATTTTAATTACACAGGGTATTTCAGGATATAACAGCCAAACTTCATAAGTATACTCTGTGGGTATAATAAAGCAAAAATATTCTATGAATCTCGAAATCTTATACGTATATGTTCTATTTAATAAAGAAGAAGAATTAAAGAAAGAGTATTTTATTTTTCGTTCATAATTAGGTAATGTATCAGTGAACGAAAGTCTGCAAGGTATAACCCTATAGATATCTACCTTAATTAACTAAAATAAAAACATACGCATTTCATCTCAGTGATATCCACGAATGCCACGAATTAGAATATATCCTGTCAAAAATAAACAAGTGTTCGAATAGTTTTGAGTGGTATTTCTTATCGATTTATGGTTTTCACATATTATGATACGCTCTATGTATAGCAACAGAAACAACTTGTTTTACAATAACAGCTCAGAATCGTTCCAAGGTGGATCAACCATCGTTTCCTCAAGGGCACATTCTCCATCGGTTTTGCTTCCTTGGAGGATCCGTATAAAAGTTTCAAGAGCGACAAGTAAAAACAAGTCGCGCATCAGCTAATCCGGACAATGTTCTACCGCTGGTAAACTATTCAGGTCCGCCGCGAGCGGATTCTCGTGGCGTGAAACCCACTGAAACTATTCCTTCGCGTTACAACAAGCCAGCTGATGCACATCGAGTGTCGTGAAAATGAATTGATTATTCATGATTGTCTGTCTGGCTTTCGACGTCAGCAAGTCGGCTTACGCTGCTCTCTGTGACGAACGAAACATCCTTTCACGAACTTTCTTCCGTTTGTTCACCGCTAAAACACGCTCGAATCATGAATAATCTAATAATCTAGGCAAAGAGATTCTAAGCTCCTTAACACCCGCGACTGACATCGTCACAGGCGATTTTCGTGGTCCGGATGAATGACAAGAAATGGGAACGTTTATTATGAAATTCTAGTATGAATTGTTTATGAACCGAGGAATATTGATTTACCATAGGAAATTATAAATTAAGGAAATAGTAATATGAACTGTTAAAATCCTTGTTTGAATATTAAATAAGAAATCGGGACGTCGGGGAGTACATTATATTAGAGTTTTAGTTAGACACTAATATATGTAACGAATAAAATACAATAATTCCTTAAGAAAGTACAAAGTAAACTTCAAATTAATAATTCACAACATGATTAATTACAAATATATGTATAACTTAATAATTATGTTAAGATTAAGGTTAAGATAGTTTGAAAGTCGCATGTCGCGGTGAACTATTGTAATAAAAAAATAAAATTTTTTATCGTTATTCGGAAACAAACTCAATAAATTATAAAAAAATGCCTGGATGGCTACATCGATAGTCTTTGTATTTAACGAAATATTGATCTATATTGACCAAGACTCGTCTACAGTAATGTTGAAACTACCTATGATGAATCACAAAAAGTAACAATAGTAAAAGATAGATTAAAATCTGGCAATAAAATAATAATAAAAAGTAAGATATAATAGAAGACAATATAAAATATTATGATATTGAAATATTTGCATTTATATAATTTAATATTATCACGTGTACTGGAAAGTTCACGTTTTAATTCCAAATGAAGATGTACATATATCGTAATATTCTCTTAATGATATAGAATAATGTCATATCTAATAATAATTGAATAATTATCTATTTAAACATTTTTATGAAGCTAGACATGTTCTTTTAATACATAAATTTTCCCGAGTACTTTCATGCTTTCTATACACCTTGGACATATTTTAATCAGTTGAATTAAACTCGTAAAAGCTTTTAAAGCATTCAACTTCTGCTTGATCGGTTTTAAATCAATTTTTCCTGGCGCAATATCGCGTTCTGAATTGAATTTGTTGAAAGCAATCTCATAATGCGATATGCGTTATGCACGAATTAACGAAGCTCTTTGAAAAACTGAATCAATTAACATGCAAATTTTTTACTAGCAAAATATTGCTGGTGGGGACATGAAGCTCGAAAGATGCAAAAAACAAATTTTTTTAGAAATAATAATAGCAAAGAACATGTTTTTGTTTTACAATTTACAAATAATTTTCGTTCTAAAAATATTTTTATATCTATCATAGTTTATCTATTATAGACATCTAAGATATTTTCAGACAACTCCAATTCTGCATTGCAAAACTTTACGTTCCTCTAAATTTACATCTTACATGCAATACAATAGTATAATAATAATATATAATATATATAACTATAAATACGTGGACTTGGATCTGCCATATACATAATGAACGTGTTAATAACGAAAGAATATTTTTGTTCTGAAAAACAAAAAGTAGCAAAAAAACATTTTCCAATGCTCTTATAAAGGTTCTCTACAAACATGCAAAATTTTCATAAAAATCGCAGTCCTCTAGAAAATTTTGTACGTAAGCGCCTTTGATGGAATTATAACAAACTTCCGAATGTGTTCTTTATCAACAAGTATGACTCACAAATTCTTTCGGCCTGTAAAGTAGTCCACCTTCGCCTCGTGCACTCAGTCAGCAACTACAGCCTACTAAAGAAGCAGAAATTAAAGTATTCTAGTTTAGAGATCGACCAAAGCCACCGTAAAGAACGCTGCTCGAAGTGGAAAAGATAACGGAGAACGAATGTATCCAAGTTATGAAGATAACGGATAATTTATAGTGGTCGAAGAGCAAAGAAAATAAAATTATTTCCTTTTACGTTCAACCTGGTTTCGTCGTAACAGAAGAAAAAGGAGAATACTTGGAAGCTCAAACATGTTTCAAAACGGTTATTCAATTAAGCAATGGTCGTATGTAAAGATGATATCAACTAAATTCCCGATGTCAAATGCTTCAGGAATTACCTAAATTAAAATAGTTGCAGCTATTCGAATTTTTATTAAGGTTTAAATTTATTTATTTAATATTTTATCGTTATATACATAAGGCTTATGTGAAAATCTCTTATAACAGTTCTGTTTAATTTAATTATTTTGAAGAATTTTTAAATACTTAGAACGAGCAAGTAATTATGCACAAAATGAGGTTTAAGTAATGTGATGTAATAATGTTATAAAAGAATATGTTTCCTCACAGTAATTTGAGAAAATTTTAAGATACTTCAAAGAATGTCCGAGACTTAATCAAGGGTATGTGTTACCCTTGACGTAGTGCTTTCTCTGAGCCATAAGGAAGAAATTTAATATAAGGATCTTAATTTCATAACAGGACACTTCATACGCAACAATTACTTTATGCATCAGCTACAAGCTACAACTACCTTGTCAATTATCCCATAATGTCAATGGTCTTCATTCTTGTGAAATATAAATGCGCATATTAAATTTCTTAAACCGCGACATTAATAATTTTATATTACAATGTCAAGTATAAAGTGTTATATAAAGTCTACATTTCATAACATTTTCCAGATGGAGATTTAGTAAATTTTTCTAACGTTTATTTCGTTTAAACATCAGTATAATAAAGTAATCTTCAATCATTTTAATACACCAAGCTTTGTAGTTAAGTTTTGTAGCTTTTCATTTTAATAAAAATGACCTTTTTTATAGATCACTACGTATACACAGATTTTTTAAATAATTATGGATTAATACAACCTGAATAATAACAAAGAAAGAAGAAAATAAAGAAGGAAAACTAAGTATGCAACTAAAAAGCAAATCAGGTAAAAAACAATAAAATACAACACCCGATTCAAAAGGATACAAAATCAGGATCGACAGCCTAATAAAGGGAGAGTACAAGCGAAAGGACGAGCCCGTCCAAGTCGAGTTCTCGTGTTCCCCGGAAACTTTCCCAGCAACCCGAGAGGATAAACAAAACAGAAAGACTGGACGCCAGTGGATCTGCCGGCAAATTATTCCGCCCTGAACTTCTCGGGGCACGCGTTTCCTCTCTTCCTGACGTTGTCCTGAATAAATCGACGGGAGAATGCGCCACGAAATACACACGTAACAGACACCCCCGCCATGAATCGATCCTCTTCGACGCTACGTCAAAGGCTACGGAAAGTATCGGATCACGATCTCGTATCCTCGAGTGGGAACCTCGTGTTCGGTACACATAGAATCAACCTCTCAGATCTACGAACTTAATGCTTCTCTCTAGAACCATTTACGACGATTCGACTGCTCCTCCGACTTCAGGAAGCAGATGGAAAGTCGTCTCCCGTTACATCGGATTTTGTAACCGAGCCGTTTGCTTCTTGTGTTGATTTCCAAGTGGAGTGACCGGTAGAATAAGCTGTATAACAATAGAGATGATTGCTTGTGAAAAATAAGATAGATAGATTATGAGATTAATAGAAGCTTGATTATTAAAACATCAATAAACAATATTGGAATATTGATTAATCGAAAAGTTGGGATGATTGCCTGTAACGAATAAAGGTAAAGACTCAAAAAATTATTATCGATAAAATAGTTCCAGGTAAATGATATTATCTCATATAAAGAGAAAGTTATTTAATTACCCGTGAAATTTAGTTATCTGAATCGTTATCTCATTTCCTGGTTGTTTCTATTCTAGCAAATAATTGGAGTAATCGCAAATAGACGGTGTTTGCTAAAATCGAAGCTTCCATGAAATTGTTGGGTTATCTGTATAATAAATAGGTTAATGCCTGGTCAACATAGTTGTCATAGTAATATAGTTTCCATATTATTCTGTATTTTAGGAATTATGCTATTATTTGTTTCTTGTGTATAGGAAATAAGATATAGAATGAGAAAGTACACCTTTCAGAATGCGAACAGGATGCTTTGCACTAATTGACAATTGATTATAGATTACTCGCAAATATGATTAATATTCAACAAGAAAAAATTATAAAAACAAGAATTCTCTTAAAGAATTATTAAGAGAATATAAATACAGATTTATTACTTGGAATATGATATTTATATTTGTAACATAAAAAACCTTCAGATAGAAATATAACTACGTCTATTTGAGCCATAAATAAAAACAGAAAAAAAGCAAAATAATGTATATACTGCGCATACCATAATTTGATAAAAATAATTTATATAGTGATTATTGTTATCATTCTGCAATGAAAGCTAACACAGAAAATTACGGCTCCTTCGCTATTATTTCGTACACAGAAAGAAACGGCTCGCACGTACCCTCGTATCCGTCTTTATGACGCTTCTTCATCTAACGTTCACGTTTGAAAGAGTCAGCTGAAACGTGTACTGAGTTAGAATTCCCAGAGCTAACAATCTCAATATAAAAATTTAATGAAAATTTCAAAAATTAAAAATCGAGAATAAAATAAACCACACAATAGAAGTTTTTATATACATCACATATACGAAAGAATTAATTTATTTCGATATTACTAAGCTATGTGCAACTGATTAAATTATGACCAAAAACTTACGTTTCATAATATAGAATAGGAATTATATTGAAAACATGAAGTTTCCCAAATTTAACATTCTGATAAGAAAATTTTAACGAATTAAAAAACTTGATTATTAATTACGACCTACAAAATGGATGCAGAATTTACTCAATAAGCAATTACTTGTAATTGTATTGTAATTGTATTGTACTAAGATCCTTAATAGATGCACCTTGGTGCGTTACCAACGAAACAATACATGGCGACCTTAAGTTACCTACAGTTAAAGAAGAAATATCCAAATTCAGTGATAGATATGTTGAGATATGTATAATTTTATGTGCTAGATTAGATTGACCGCGTAGTATTGATACACGTATGTGAATATGAGTGTGTGGAAGTATGTGTGTGTGTGCGGCGTCTCGAAAACAAAGAAATGTAAACTGTTCGTTAACAGTCTGGTATAGAAGAAGATGAGACGCATGCAAGTGTGTATCGATGAACACCTTTAGTGTTCCTATATCATTATTTTGGCAATTAAGATCCAAAATTCTCAACAAGATATAACATAAGAATTAACAACCACCAAAACCCACTAGTTACTCAGTTACTTGACACGACGGATCGGATTCGCAGGCTAAAAAGACATTACCCTGTAGATTCAAACATTAGATTCAGCTAGAATCAAATATACTTTATAATATATACATGTACGTGTACGTACAATATTACGTGTAATAATACATCAAATATGTTAAATAAAGATAGATCTATAGCATTCGTTGGATCAGGTAAAGTATACTTATACATCTACACATTAAACATTTCTATCTTAAGAAAAGAGATTTTTCTTGTTTCTTCGCGAAGTTTCTTTCGATCTCGAACTGTTACAGATATCAAAACTCCATAGAAATTGTCTATGAGCCAACTTTGGAAAAGTGGATAATGGAAATGATTGTTTAACATCTTTCAGTACCTAAGTCACTCAAATGAATTAGCATGATTTATCGACGTGAAGCACTTCGCCTATCCATCAATTCGCCTCATTTTAAATTCACATTGAAATGATCTCCATTCCGCGATCTCTTTACCAAAATTTTTCTTCCAGAAGTCCTGTTGGAAACTTTGATACGGGGAAACCAAGAATATTAAGTATATCCGAGAAAGTAGAATCTTTTGCCTGAATATATGCGAGTCTGTGGAATAAGATTTAAATAATGATGAAAGAAATTCAAACGGTTCTTCGAGAAATAACTACGAGGAAACAAAAGACGTTTGTTTAAAACATCTCTGTCAATGATAAATAACTTCTATATTACCACCGCTGATTTATGTATTAAAATATTATATAATTAAATATTTCGTGACAATTAGCTTTTATAATAATTAATCTGTACATAAGATATGAAGCTTCATTGTTTTCATAGACTTAACCGGTTTTTTAAAAGCTACGGTGTTATATTTATATCTTTACATATGAAAAAATAAATATATTTTAAATAAGTAAAATATATCCATTATATTTTTAATCTAATTTATTTATTTGAAATATACTTTGTACTTTGTAAAGTACATCTTTGAGTGAATTTAAATGAACCTGTACATAGAGGTGGAGAATGATGCTATTTTTAATAAAATGAAAATAATATAAGATAATTTTAGTGAAAGAATTTTCAAGAGGAGCAAATATTATTCGATCAGACATTGAATTTAATTATCGAAAAGGAATGACCATAAATATAAATAATATAGCGAGATGTACCGATGCATTCTGGATTGATAAAACCTCATATCGAAGTCTAAAAATTTCGTGATTTTTAATATACTTCTAGCATTTAAATCAATATATCACATGCATGTCATAAAAGCACATGTCAACTGAGATCGGTGATGTACAAAATAATTACGTTATTTTACATTTTCATCCTGAAATGTCATGCTTCATACTTTTTTGCTTAAACCATTAAGGGCCAACGTTACGTTAATGCAACATTTCGTTTACAATCTTTTTCAGTCAATTTACATTATCGAATTCTATTTTTGTTAACATTGTATTATTAATATTGCCTTCGTCACAAATCCACTCCATTTAAATCCAAGAATTTTATAAAATTTGATGAATTTGAAATATTTATGATACCATGATAAACCATCTTTCTTTAAATCAATGTAAAATTTGTCTATCTGTTTAATTTGTACAATGGACATTTAAACGGTATTAATATTGCAATATTATCGTGATACATCTTCGGAACTTTGACAAAATATGCAAGTTACATTGTTCATCTTCCTTAATACCTTTAAGATTTTAAATTTTTAAGATGATCGATGAATGTTATACTGTTACACGACTTCATCGATGTATAACTTCTTTACTATGTTACGTTTACGCAACTTTGACGTATTGTTTCAATACTTAAATGCTCTTCAACGGATTAAACAATAATTGAAGGATTTGCTAGAATAGGGACTGCGGTTCCATTTTCGAAAAACGTAAAAAAAAGTAAAACATGGAAAACTGCTTCGATATCGATTAAAAACAATTGGCTTTTAGAAACATACTGTAAGTTCATAATAAACTAATAATAGTAAACTTCAACATTTTTGGATATGAAGCCTATATTTTTATTTCTCTTGCAACAAATGCAATTTAAATATTGAAGCTGTAAACTCCTTATTGTTGTGAACTCTTCTATTCTGAGCATGCTCTGAATTCACTTTTTGATTATGTCGTATTATATAACTGTTCATTAAATGTTTCAAAACAAAATAAAAGTGGAGTGGAGTGTGAAGGAAGATCCCAAAACTACCGAAAATAAATTCGTGAAATAGGTTGGCTAAAGTGTAAACATAGAAGGGTGGCTTGTCTAATTGTAGTGGTAACGAACGGCGTGGGAACGATCGATTACAGCAGAGGACAGCTCTGCAAATTGTTCGACGAATTTCTCCATTTCTACTTCCAAACCGCCCGCGGAAAAACTGATTTCACAGAACTAACCGATCTGTAATTGAACTGGAATACGCTCGCGAACTTAGAACCCGAACAGTTGAAAACAGTTTATCGGTTTCGTCTCTTAATTTCGCAATCATCGTTCATCGGCTAGTGGTAAATTAAATCGACAAGTAGTCTAGAATCCAAGGAATTTCCAATTTAAGCATTATCAGCAGACTAGGATGTTTATGCACGACAGATATCCAAGGAACATAATATTATTATGATATTTATGCATATAAAATATGCAAAATATGCAACTTTATGTAATACATAAGGTAATATGCTATGGATTAACATATTATACGATATCATATTTTATAATGCATATAACTCTAATATCTTACAACAGATATTTAATAATAGCTTTCGTGATTGAAGCACTCATATTATGAAAATGACTCGCGTAGAATTTTTCAATTTTTTAGATAGTAACACATTCTAATTATCAGAATCTGCACTTACAATATAGTAGAATTAACAAGTTTAAACACTTTGTTTCTATAAAGTAAAGTATGAAGTTATGTAATCTACTTTAGCAGCTAAGGAATACGAAATTTTTAAATATCGGAACAAAATGATTAAATGTTTCCTATTTAATGAAATGAAATTTAATATCAGAAAAGGGATTGTCTTATTATTAAAAAATTTAATAATTCTGACATTTTATCTGATGCTTGCTGTACATTAAAATATATCATATTTTTCAATAAACATTCTTTTCTTTTGGATTTTATATCTTCTTTCTAGTAGAAATTATTAACAACGAATATTAATGAATATATGTGATTTAATTAATCGTATATATATATATTATTACTTTTAATTTTCATTATAATTTATATTCATTACATTATGCGAAGAATGAAATGAATCTTTTGTACCAAATGTGTCCTACTACAGTTTTACACGTGTTCACGTAAAATCAGCATACAATTAATTTTCCACAGTGGATTATCAAATTTACATTATATTAACATAATAAAATGGACAAGCATCGCAGATAACAATTGATAGCCATAATGCGCGTGCAATGGAATTTAATCTTTAGAAACCTAGATCGATGGTGTTACATTGACGAGTAACAATCATCCCCTGTCCATTAGCAGACAGTAATTAATATCATCCACAGATTTATGCGACTAAGGATTAGCACGTAATAACTGGTCGGAAAATTCATTAATGACGCTTCACACTGTCGAATGATTCATGAAAATTGTTGGGAAAAACAGAAAATTTCTATAAAATTTCAATTTCACTATTTGAAAGGACATAAAACAATTTTCTGAATGCGCAAAATTTTAAACTAAAGTTTTATGTCACTTTTTTCTGTAACTTGCAATTTTGTTCTAGCTTTTTAAACTTACGAAAAGCAATAAACGTACACAAATTGCATTACAAAAATCTAAAACGAATAGAAATAAATATTCTCTGAGATCATTTATTTCGTGATAATTTATGCGACAAATTTTAATATTTGTCTTTAAAACATAAAATGATTAATTGATAAAATATGATGATGAAAGTTAAATATCGTTTTACCATCGTCAGTAGTCGTAGGCTTTATATTCCATTCTTTTTGTTACCAACGTAGTATCGATACGTTGCTTTGTTAAGATTTAATGACTTCCATACGAGTTTTCGCTTTATTTCTCTAAATTTGAATGTCGGTTTTCTCTCTTGCTGAACAATGCTGTTAACTATTAATTTCTTCGCGTGTTTGATTAATGATTACGAGAAAATGGTTGGATTTGATCCGTATGAGTGCGATGGCCGAGACATAACGATTTAACACATTATAATAATTGAAAAATAAGAATAAAATAATTTCAAAATATGAAAAGTGATAGGTAAATTAATGATATATTTTAATTCCATAGAAATAGAATGTCTACAAAATAGTTCCTATATACGTATACGCACGCATATACACGTATAAGCGCCTAAACAAAGAAAAAGTCCTTTTTCCAAAGCAAACGAATCTTTAATATCCTTAAGTTGTTCATGATAATTCGTGCCTCTTTTCTTCGTTTCTTTACGCAATTTGAACCTCTTCTCGTCCTTTTTCCTTCCTTATACTCTTATAATTCCGTCATTCCTCGTTCAACGGTACACATGCTCGAAACTTTGGAAAAACTTTTCACGAGGTGAGTTCCTATGGTATACAACTTTTCGATTTCAAACGTGACCAGCGTATAACACGCCACAGCTACTCAATAGTACACACATGCGCTAGTACGCGTACACACTGAACACCGCCACGGTTTGTATTTCGAAAAACTTCGAAACTACAGTCAAGTTCTAATAGGACACCGGTCGTCGCGCTTTGCCCGCGCAACTTCGCGTACACTTTTAAACATTTTCGTCTCTACGTTAAACTGCAAGCACGCAAGCTGGAGCGCAATCAAACTCCGGACATTGATACGATCGAGGAATTTGACGGCGAAGTTTTTGTTCGACACGTGTTCCGACTCAAGGGAACATTTTGCTTATTAAAAATTATTCCTTGAATTTAATTTTTCTTCGTTACTTCTCTGCAAGAGTGTTCGAAACGATCTAGGGAATGAAAAGTATTATTCGTTCATTGGTAACGCTTTCACTATGCTTATAACGTAAGCAACATGATGTTTGTTCTCATTTTCACTAGGAGAATCGCAAGAATCAATTGATAAAACTCTTAGGAGCAAGTAGTATAAAGTACAAGGAGAATTTAATTTTTAATTTATCAACGCCAAAATCTGATTGGATTGCAATAATATCATAAATGATTGATGTTATATGGTAGAATACTTTATTCGAAACCTTTCCTTAATGTTACCGTTAACCGACCGCCGAAAACCTTTTTCATCACTTAAATGTAGCCGATTGCCGATAAAAACATATATGTCAAATATTTTTGGTTGTAGTATGAATCTGCAAAGTTTTATCAGGATGTCACGCTTAAGGGATACTCCTCGTTTCTAGTAATAACTCATCATGGTGGTTGATACTCCAAAATATGGTAGCTGAAACAATCAATTAAAAGAAGTAAAGCTACATTTTACATCTATTACATTACATACCTTACATTAACATTACATACCTTATATAGTTTCTAAACAAAGAAGTTATAAAAAAAAATGTTACAAACAGGTTACGGGGAACAAATTCTAATTTTATGCAATTTAACATGAATAAAGTTAGAAACATGCAGGTAATATCAATTCTTCATTTGTTTCTATTATTTCTAAAGTGAATCCTCATAAAGTGTCTATATGGATACATTTCCTTGTTTTATTTAATTACGAAATTCTCTTCATGATGCAAATCACCCATAATAAATTAAAAAAATAAGCTCGTAAGTGAATAGATTTAATATCTTTATCTCTGAAAACTTATACGGTTTTTTTACGTTAAATAGTCAACATTTAGAAAACGTGGATTTTGTATCTATCATTTTATATCGAAGAATAATCGCAAAGAAATCTCACAAAAATATTTCAATGGAAATACTTCACGGAAAAATAACATTCCCGTGCAACAAGGTAGGGAAGAACTAAACATGCTATCACTTCTATCCGGAATATTCTCTATTTGGTGAACCACTACTGTTCCGAATATCGATTAACTTTCATGTCACAGGTGCGTCTACGAATAATGCATGCACGCCGTAGGAATGAATTTGTTTTTCTTACTTTATTCCATTCAAATCGCCGCTCGATTTTGCGACTGAAATTGAATAATTTTAAAACATACCTTGTAGAAAAAGATAATAACGAAATGAATTTCGAATCTAACTTTCAAATTCGGTTTTTCAAGAGAATGTTTATGAATGAAAAATATGTAAAGACCTTAAGTATTGTGAATTTTGACACAAAAAATTGTATCTGCATTACATTGTAAAATTACATTAATTGGATCAAGCGAAACGTAGTTTACGTAATCAACCACTGTTTCCTGATAATTCAATTCATACGATATCGTGAAATTCATTTAATTGAAGTTCCGATTTTTTATTTAGTTTATTATTTATTAGCTTAATTTTGCAGGAGTTCTTAATATTGATATTATTACGGTTTAATATAATAATAATAAAATAATATCGATAATTTGATATTAATAATAATACAAGAAAATAATTTTATTCAATTTGTAAAATATTCTAATATTTTTTATAAAATCTTGTTAAAAAATTCTTAAGTTTAAAAATAGTAGAAAATTGTGATAAATGCTGAAGTATCCAAGAAGATACTTAAACCGAATCATTGATCCGTAATCCCAGTTCTTTACTCGCAACAGCTCTTCACTCGCGGAGCCGAAGAAGAAACTTTCCAGCTGTAACTTTTCTTTGACGAAATCCTGTAAAACTTAACAAGGTTTTATTAAGCAGGTATTATCAGAATACTATATTTCCTATCGAGTCCTACCGAGTCGAAGGAAACCGAACGGACAGAGCGATTACCAGGGTGCCGGTGCATCGAGTGACCTCCTCTTCCTCTCCGTGTGCCGGTTCCTTCTCGGAAACTATTCGCCGCTCTTTCAAGTTCCTACCCGAATACTTTTCAACCGAAGATACGGACCAGTCGGAGTTATAGGGGATTAGGCGCCTACTTTGTTGCTCTCCCCGATATTTATTGGATTGGCGATAACGAAAGCTCGTACTTTTCCATCTTCCTTTTCTTCTTTTTTTTCTTCTTCTTCACGCGCGTGTTCGCGATACGAAGAAGCGGCCTTATAACCCCATGAATAGTGCACCGTGCGGAATGAACGATTGGTAATGTCGCCGTGGAATCTCGTTTGCGTGCGTGAAACGCTTCCCAGGGAGGACCGTTTCGCGGAACGAATTTGATGATTTGAATTATGACCTCGACGAACTTTCGGGAATAAAGTCGGATAAAAGCCGCGCATCTCTGCCGATGAGGAGTCTGCCTTCGCTCCTTCCCGCAAGTTCTCCGCACCGCGGATTAACAGAGCGTATGTCAGGAAAATAACCACGTAACCGAATGGCACGAATAGAATCAACGTCGCGAGTACACTAACACTAACACTAACACTAAACACAAAACACTAAAGACTAAACACTAAACACTAAGTACCAAAGTACCAAAGTATCAAAACACCAAGGTACTAAGTACTGAAGTACTGAGGTTGAAGTGCTGAAGTACTAAAGTACTAAAGCATTAGAGTACCAAAGTACTGAAGTTGAAGCACTAAAGTACTAAAGCACTGAATTTGAAGCACTAAAGTACTCCGAGTACGAAAGTACTCGAAGTACTAAAGTACTCGAAGTACTAAAGTACTCCAAGTACTAAACTACTCAAAGTACTCCAAGTACTAAAGTACTCAAAGTACCCCAAGTACTAAAGTACTCAAAGTACTAAAGTACTCCGAGTACTAAAGTACTCAAAGTACTTGAAGTTGAAGTTGAAGTTGAAGTTGAAGTTGAAGTTGAAGTTGAAGTTGAAGTTGAAGTTGAAGTTGAAGTTGAAGTTGAAGTTGAAGTTGAAGTTGAAGTTGAAGTTGAAGTTGAAGTTGAAGTTGAAGTTGAAGTTGAAGTTGACGTTGAAGTTGAAGTTCTGAAGTACTGAAGTACTGAAGTGCTGAAGTACTTTTGCCCGGTTTCATTTCTTCAGCAGTGACGGCTATTGATGAGACGAGCTCGTCTCGCTCGGAGCGTAGGAAAAATAAAGCCTTCGATCGTACCCGCCTCGATTATCCCCGGCGACAATCTGACATGTCGCGAGAAAAGCTGGCCCTCTGATAATTGAGGAGACGCGGCCCTAGTTGACACGCGAGACCGACCGCCGCCGAGATTTACATCGAGATCGGTCGTCGTCGTCGTCGTCGATGCCGCGAGCGAGTCAAAAACGCGTGTAGCGCAAAGTTCGATCGAGGAAATCCATCGTGTTCTTCGATCTCGACCATTTCCGATACGATCAGCGACGTTAACGAGTTGAAGTTGAAGTACTAAAGTACTGAAGATGAAGTTTTACATGTTTTCCTTTACTCTTATCATTCTGTTTTATCTAATCTTACCTTTTGTGTGAACCTTTGCTTTCCACGATTCTCCTTTTAACCTATTTTCCACGAGTATTCCTTGTGCTTTATTTTCCTATTATCATCTGTTTTCTTTTTCCATTCACTTACCATTCTTTTCTATTTGATTATATTGCTTATTTGTATAATTAATGAAATGTATGATAATTATAAAAGGAAGAAACGCAAACGCAAAATTAACTTTCTTTTCAACAAAATTATTCTTTAGAATTCCTTGATAAAAAAATCTTTATTTAACGTGACGTTTTAGAGAAATTAGTTAAATAAAGGAAATTGAATAAATTACTTCGAGACAAGAAAATTAATACTTTACAGTTATATTTTAGTTAATTGGTAGTCTTGCCTTTACTTAAAGTAAATCAGTTTGCTGCGCTCGTAAAATTACATAATTTCAAAATAATTTGAATTTTGAATTGAAAAATTAAACTAAAACTCGATTAATTTCACTAAATTAATCTATCTAGCTATCATTTATTCAAGGAATTTTCACCAACTACCAATTATTCACAAAATTACTCATTCAAGTATTTTTGTTTATTATTTTTTAATTTATTTTTAATTAAAATTATACTATATTAACGACCCCTAAATTCAATATATTAAATACGTTTAAATATACATATGAAATAAACTACATAATTTTACCGATAGTGAATTCAGCTAAAAAAAATAATTTTCTCAACGATACAATTTCATTCGCATTATTTCATTTGAAAAATATACAATTTATAATCCAAATAAATCAGAAGAAAGCAAATTTCGATTTTGTCTCGCTGAATATAAATTTATTAGAATATGTAGCACGTTCTAATTAATCGTTTTTGTACAACACGGTATCGCTTAAGGACACGGTCGAACACGGAAATACCATTATAAGGAAGTTGGCTCTCGAACAGTTAATAGCGGGAATAGTACCCTTGCTGCAGCTAGAAATTTATTATGGCATCGAGAGTCCAGCAACTACCGTTCCGGGGTTAGAATTTTATAAACGAGCCGCGTCTGGTATTTAACCGTGTTACGCCAGTTCCTCTCTCTATTTCTATGGAACGTGTGGAAGTCTGCAGTGTCGTGCGTACCATACTAACAAAAATAGGTCGACATGGCTAGTAGCTACTACTCGACATACCATGTATTTTCTTTCTTTTGTTGCTTTTTCATTGTCACTTTCCCTCACCTTGTTACATTTGTTCGTTGGTCGACTGTTTTTTGATAAACTGTGCTCTACTTTCATTCATAAATTTCATGTTTCTTTCTCAGCTTTCTTCTTTTCTGTTGACAATATATCATATATTATTTGTACATTGTTCTGGAATTGTTATTATCTACTTGAAAAAAGTTATAATTCCTTTTACCTCAGAATAATTAAAAATAATTAAAAATTCCAAGTTTAATGAGTTCTACATTCTTCTTCACCAAGATTATTATACCAGTGTGTCCAAATGTAACAGAACTATTTGCAATCTTCGAACATGAAACTGAACACCACGGTACGTCTATCCTCCAATTATAATATTGTAATTATACCGACAGGTATAACCACGCAAAGTTTAATTTTACCATGTTTTACATGAATATTTGCATTTCCGAAAATATGTCCTTCATTCAACTGCAAATCTCGTCTTCTCTTATTACCATATTATATATTATTTGAGTAATTAATATTACTTCATATGAAATTAAGAAAAAGCATTAGTTCCATTATCTATCTCGTTCTCCATCACCCTTTCCATTTAGAAACCCTTATGGCGAAAATTTTTTTAATAGAAATTTCCCTTCCGCAGCTTCAAAATCCATCTTTGTCATGTTTTCTAGAACTTACAGGTAAACTGAATTAATATTTTCAGACGTCATTATTACTCTGTCTTTTATTGTCCAAATTTCATGTTCTGTTCATAACGTTAAAACACACGATTTTATGGCCTTATTCAGCAAATGAAACGTGCTTCTGAAATATTGCACCCTTCTGTATTGCATTTCGCCACGAGGCAGAAGTTGCGGAACTTTTATTTCTGGGAATTCTCGTTGTTAAAGATAAAAATACATTATATTTTATTATATTAAAATACATACGTATTTATACATTACATTATAAGGGATAAAACCGACGTCACTAAAATTTATTCGTCTCTTAATGCTGTCTTATATATCATACACAATATATTCAGAATAAGCTCCCATAAGCATTGGAAAGTACTTTCGTGAGGTTGTGTACTCGAATAACCGTACAAAATCAACGCGATCAATTGAAGTCCACGATACAAAATTCCACGAACAAGAAACGGTTGAACAAATAATGACGATTACTCTACGTCTGCAGCAACATTTCGGCGCAACTGGATTACACAGTATACCTAGCAGCAGCTTCCCTAAAATATCGTCGAATGAAGTGGACTGCGATCTCGTTTCTCGTGATTTTCTAGCAGAAAGGAGCCAATAACGAGGGAGATTGTAGGTAGCGTCGAGAGAAACAGAGTGACTGAAGGGGACAGGGACAAAGTTTCGGGATGGACGAACGAGCGAAACGGGCTGAAGGACGGGAAGCGGCGCACTACGACCAGAAGACAAGAGGATATAAATGGATACGTGGATCGAGGCTCGTCGAAAGTAGGAAAGAAAGGGTGTACGAGCAACGAAGAGACAATCGAGAGAAATGGAGTATCTTGCAGGAAGCTAATGAGTGCACGTACAACGTACGTTTAGTATGTCCCCGGCATTCGAGAGCAAAGACTCAAACCGGCAGAGGATGCAGGGAAACGGTTCCGGTTTTCTAAGGTAGCTAGAGAACAAGCCCGCAACGCGGCTGGATAAACAAGTGGTAACAAGCTACGTGCTCGTCGTCCTCCTCCTCCCCATTCTTCTCTCCGTTTCTATCCCACCTTCGTCTTTTTCCATCTTTCCATCTTCTCATCTGTTTCCTTCGCTTTCTCTTTGTTTTTCTCCTTCGACTTCTTCGTTTTTTTTCTTTCCTCGTTGTTTCTTCTCCATCGGATTCTCTGTGACAAATCCACCCCGAGGACTATCAAGAGCATTACCTTTTTCCTACACCGAGTAGCGCACGGTTTTCTTCGCCATCTACGAGACAGGCTTGTTTTACCAGCTGCGCGCTTTCATCCGTGCTTTGTTCTCAACCGTCGAACTTGACTTGTTTACATGTTTACATATCGTGTATCCGCGTATAAAATGTTGCAGACTTTGCATCCTGAGAGGGATAGATAAGGAAGAAGTTTGAGCAATAGTCAGCGATTAAAATTGTTCCTGGGCTGTATTCATTGCGAAAGTGCAGTTTGTTGCGAACTTAATTACGGCTGGGTTATACATAGGCGACTAAAATGGTTTGGATCACTTAATTTTAGAGGACCTATTATGTATTCTATTTTAAGTAGGAAATATCGCGTGTACGGTACTTATTATTACTGTTTTAATAAACCTCATTTCGTATTAATATTTTGCAGTCGATAGATTGCAGATAGATTATGAGAAAATTGAACGCGAAGAATGTACAGAGTGTACGTAATATTCAGAAATCGCCAAAATATCTAACGTCAGTACCTGTCTGTACATCAATATAATTAAACAAATCTTTATTTAAAAATCTTCCTTTAGTTGTGTTCATGAAAATATTTGGGTATTTGTGTAAAATATCCACAGTGCTCAATTGCAATGTAAAAATACAAATTAAAGATTAAGCGTGACAGTTTTTGATTATCTCATTAGAAAGCACGTGGAAAAAATGCAAAAGAAAAAATACATATAGTAAGAATTGGAAAAAATTCGAGACATTGTTGGGATTTTGGAATATTTCCATTATTGCTATCAGAAAGATTTCATTTTACATAGAAGATATTGGGTTATTAGAAGAAATAGTAGATAGGAAATCACATTATATTTATATCAATCAATCATTATCGATATCATTTTAAAAATAAGAATATTTAGGTATAATGTAAGAACAATTTTAGTAGTTCTTGCCCTATTTGCATATTTCGTTATGGATTATTAAAGGTAATTGACCTCTGCTCGTGGCGTGATAATCAATCGGATGTAAATTGACATATGACGTAGTTATGAGGATATGATGATTGACAACCAAAACAAAATGATTTGAGTGTTTTAAAGCGTGGTCATAGGCAAACGAATTTCTCTGTGTGTCTCTCTCTCTCACTCTCTCAGTCTCTTTATTATTATAATTTATAATACTTTGATTTTACTGAAGTAAAACATTTTCTTTTTGGAAATATTCCTATATTATAGTAAAATGAATTTCCTAATGGTACCTAGAATGCAATAATTACGTATTATTTAATTCATATAGTATACTTATTATTTATTATTTATTATTTTTAAACAGTTTTAATAATTGTATAATATTGAACGTACAAATTATTGTCAAATTCGATAAAACAAAAATACTTATACGTGCAATTTGCAGATTATTTGTCTTTGATAAAACCCTTCGGGCCCAAGTTTGGTGTAATTAATTAGGAATAGTGATATGATGCGATACAATATTTGATCGTGAGGGGAATAATTAAGCAGTGCGAAATAAATTTTTTGATATAGTCGCCATAAAGAATAACCGTGAAGCGAATTTATGTCCTTACGAATATGTTATTACGTATATATTTATTGTGCCATTATTAGCTTATGGCTTACGATAGATATAGTAACATAAAGTAATTTAACGTTCATAACTTAAACGTTGTGTATATCGTAAATGCAATGGCGAATAAAATTATGACAGTAATTTTATGTTTTCAAACTGGAGGTTGTAAACTCGAGTTATGAACTGAAACAAGAGAAGAAATTTCATTTTAATATGTCTATTTATGACTACTATGATTATATCAGATGATGATATAGTCTAGTATGTGCCAGTAGAAAATTATATTTATAGTAATTCTAGACATGTAATGAATTGGATAATAAATTATTCAGAAATATTCAAAAGACAATTTAAACTTTTCAACCTTAAATAATAATTTACAAAGAATAAAACATTAAACGTAATTCACTTTTAAAATAAATTGAAATGTAAATAAAACTGAAAGGTAAATGCTGAATGATATTCAAAGTACATCAATAAAATTAAAACATAAAATCCCAGTATAAAAATTATAGAAATATTTTTGTGAAGAGTAATGCATGAAATGCATAAAACCCATTTTGGAAATAAATAAATGTGCAATAAAATATATATATCTTCACTTAAAAAAATTGCATTGATATTGAAGTTTCCACAAATAATAATTAAAAAGAATCTCAAGCTTTCATTAATTTCGATATAAAAGATCCTTTTATATTTTCAAGAGTTAGAGAAATAACATCATGTGTACGATATACATTTAAACCAGGCGTGTATAATCATAAATCTTAAACAGCAAGTTTTCTATGTAGATTATTATTTCACTTAAGGATAATAATAACCTTACAGTTTCCAGTCTTGAATTATTTCAAATACATATTACCTATTGATGTAATTAAAACGTAAATATTACCGATTTATCTACACTTCCCAATATGCATAACTTGTACCAGTTCCTCACAGGCATTGCATAATATTCATGCCATCGAAACAATACTGTAACGCCGGAATTTACCACATTCTGACAATATATATTTCTCAGGTTATTTGAACCAAATTAATCCCTTAAATAATTACATCTAATGTAAGTTAAGCTAGGAAACCATATACCTCGCTGGGAACGGATGTTGAAACAAGACGTTCACAAAGTATAGGACGCGTAGTCGACGTCTGAATGCAAATGGAGATAGTGGAGAAGCGTCTGGAAAATTTGATCGAGTGTTTCTAAAGTCGACTCGGTGAAACGAGCGTATATCAGGATTTCTGTTGTCGTATATGAAAATTCAAGTGTTTTACTTTCGTTCCCAGGCTACGCTGAATCTCTCTATCTCAGCGACTTTTACCGCGTTTATGGTGCACCAGGCAACGTGCTCATAGCTTTATGAATTCAATATCCGAGAAAACTCGACGATGATAAGTCATTTAGTTTCAAAATGTATTTCCTAAATCTTCTAACATGTTCGTTGCAAACGACTCAACTGTGAATTATTTCCACTCGATACTAATGGAAAAATAGGTGAATGGTAATTGGAATTCAACAAGGAAAAGGGTCCTTCTGTTTTCGGTACTAATGTACTAAAATGCTGATTATCCGGCTATCGATTATTTGGGTCTCCAATTGGTCGGATTTTTTTATTATTCTGATATCGTTTATTTATGGATTTACAGATTTGTCGCTATACGAGTGGAAACTTGTGTTACGGACCACTCGTGTTTTAACATTGATTAAAATATGGTATTAATGAAAATTCTTGCTGAATATTATCTGTAATTTTTCTGTTCATTCGATCGTGTTTTCTGTTTAAAAGTTTAGTTTCTCAATAGTTAATAATCAACAGGAAAGACTGCAGTAAGTTGGCATGTCTTTTTAGTTTCCCTGTTATAAGTAAAAATGTGACACAGTAGAATACATTTAAAATGAGAAAATATTAGTTTGATTAAACTAAAACGATACAAACAAGTTATGCATATTTATAAAATATTATGCTGATTCAACGTACTGAAATTTTTTAATCTTTCACATGAAGAATATTTTAGCTACATCTGGTACAATAGCAGATCTTGATATTTCATAATTTGTTGCGTAAAAATTGTCCAAAAGAGAGAAGGTTGGAAGGAATAGTTCATACTTTCTGGAAGTGGAAAGCAAGGCACCACGAAAACCAGCTCCTAATCGTGGCACGGCACATTTTTCCATTATAGTGCAAAGTAAAATTAGCTGAACTTGAAGTATTTAATTACAGCAATTACCATTGCAGGAGAACAGTTCGCAGTAAGCAATTGCGAACTTCGTTGGAAAGCAGTTTGTAAAATACAACAATTTTAAACAACGAGAAAGCTCACCGTTGGAAACTGGAAAAAAGGGGACAAAAGAAAAGGGAAGAAAGAACATTAAAATTCTAGACTTACATTTAACTATACAATTCAACCTGAGATATTTTACGGTTTTAACCGATGTGGGAATAGAATGCGTTTCATTGACACAAAATATACAGCATAATCACAGCTTCGAGATTTAGATCGATATCACGAGAATGCATTATTAAAAATCGTTTCTGACCAACCGCCGTCATCCGCGTTTTTATTTAAAGTTAAAAACAAGCATCTGCAGCGTTTTCCATTATGAACATTCTACAAATTTCTACTTTCTATCTTCCTTCATTCCCGAAATACTTTTATCTGGCCATTCAATGGCGGAAACTGTACACGTTACGTGCTACGTGCGCCACTATTGCGTTTTATCGTCTTGGAGAAACAAATGTAAAAAAGTAAACGATACGCCACGCTCGCGAAATAGTTTAGATACAATGGAAAATAGCGATAATTTTGACTAAATTTCTTTAAAAGTAGTACCGAAATTAATCGTAAAATTACAAAATATGAAAACATATCTATATTGTTATGGACTAACTTAATTAGTTTCACCGCAAGAATTTGAATATTAGTTTTGTATTTTTAGAAGATAAAATAATTCCAATAGAGATAATTCTTGCTGTAGCTGTAGCAGTCCAAATAATTAATTTAAAATGGCAAACCAAGTATGAAAAGATAAGTAAAACAAGAATACGAAAGTAAGATTACAAGAGTAAGATCCGTGATAAATCGATAAACTTAAGATTATACTTCAGCGTGAAATGTCTATGATTTCAATGCGAACAACAGACAATATCAGTTGAAATAAAAATTATGTTCAGTTATACTAGTATCTACAAATGAAACAAATATTAGTTTACTGCTGTTTATGTGCTCCAGATACGATAATGTACTGCAATATTTTACAAGACCACACCGACAAGAAATAAGGGAGATTATAATGTCCATTCATCAACATGTCATCATTAAGTAACGCATTAAAATGCAATCAACGTTGTTTTCACTTTTGTTTTTGCAGCCCTCACTTTCATCGGTCTGACATCTCCTGGATCGCACTATTCACGTTTCCCTTTTTGACGCTTGGTTGATGGGTTACCCAGAACCCACTTTATTCCGTGAATTTGGCCCCTACTGACTTCTTCCTGTTTTCTAAGCTAAAGGTATATATAAAAGGACAACATAGACGTAGAAACAATTCCAAAGAATGTGACAACTGTTTTAAATACAATTTTAAAAGAGGACTTTTTAATGCTTGCATGAGCAACCTAAAATTTGTATAGATGGAAAAAGCATGTACGTTGAATAGTAGATAATAAAATTTCATTTACCTTAAAATCCGTGTTCTTAATGATATTAGTTCCGGAACTTTTTGAATGCACTGTGTATAATCAATATTGATTAAAGGCCTTATGAATAATTTTTAGTTAGCTCGTTATTTCTCAACTTCGTACTTCGTAAATTTATACTTATTCTGGATTACATTTCGACTCAAAATCTAATATTTGCCGTTATCTTCTGTCACATTAATATTGCATATTTCAGCTCCGAAATACAATCTTTTTCGCCTCTAAATTCTACTTAGATTCCAATCTAAAACTTAGAAAATTCATTCCAGAGAAATTTTTAATTCAGATTACAGACTAGATATTTTTGCGAATGAAATATTGATACTCCTCGATATTTTGCAGCATGACAAATTCGAATTGGAATTCGAAACAGATACCAAAGACAACGAACAGTTCGTCGATCAAAACTTCATCGTAGATATATCGACTTGTCCCCGTACTTCAAGTTAATGATCAGATACCTCACTTGCGCAATGCTCGTATCGCGGTCTCCAGAGGTTTTGTTTGCAATACCAAGCACTATGTTTCACTTATCGTGCACTCCGTATAATTCCAAGGTAATTACAGAGCGTAGAATCTACATAAATTATTGTGCGATCAATTAGTTTCAATTCTACCGAGTGTTGTTTGCTATTTACCAAATGTTACTAAGAGGTGTAACCGAAATTCTCATTAATATTCATGGAATTTATGTCAATATACATACAAATTTAGGATGTTTAAAAATTTATGACGTTGTCGATGCTTGCATGAATCACGCGACAGTAGAGAAAAGAAAGGTTGATTAACATTAATTGTTAATGCATAGCCATCTGAAAAAAAATATTTATTCAATATTATATATATAGTATTTATGTTCAATAAATAAATGTACTTTTATACTGCCGGAGATCATTTGCAGAATCAATGTAACATTATTCATGTCGTTTCACAAATTACAACTTACCAATACTAAAGGAAAATGTATAGAATGTCAAAAGTAAATATGCAAGATTGAGAATAAGATGCGCCTTTATTCCAGTTTCACTTGTGCAATCTACTTATTACACACTAACATACTTCAGAAATTGTATTATGCAGTCAACGAGGAAAAGTTATTTTGTATTCTGCAATATCTTCAAAATGGCCAGTTTGCGTTATGTTTATACGTGGTAAACATATGTATATTAGGAAGATTCTGTTCAATAAGACAATCCAATGAATTTTTACCATTATTTTTCTGTAGTATTAGACATAAATTGGTGTTTCAAAATGTTTCATATTTGGAAAAATACATGTACGTAAGAATTCAAATGAATTTTAACGAAAAGTACTAATTACTCATGGATAAACATTGTTTTATTCCAATTATATTTCTGATCATTTTTATCATGGTAGAATTTAATAAGAAAATTGTTACACATAGAAAGTCTTCATAAATTCTGTAATTCATCAACAGATAAAATATGATAAAATTGATCATAATGACAGTTAAACAACATTTTAAAAAATATATTTCAATAAATGCTTACGTATAATGAACGCAACAAAGCAATAAGAGTCACGTACAAGTTTCTCTAAATATCAATGTAATTAAGAGCAGGTTCATATCAACACCACCGAAAAACGTGCAATAAAGCTACAAAGCGTACGCCCAACAATCCAAAAGCAGATTACCTTAATTCCCGTCCTGGATCAGTCTGAATCCCCTCTGTTCGACGGGATTGCAGTAACCGACATTAATAATTTCATACGAAAAGCAGAGGGCAACGAACAATGAAACGGATACAGGGAGAATGAACAAACGAACCAGCGGAATCATATTTCATTTTCTGCCTTCATTATCAAACTAAACATCGTCTACATCAAGCGCCTTTTCCAGGAAAACGAATCGATACTGGAGCGGTCTATATAAATATTGCGCTTCATCAGATATTGTTATCTACCTGAGTATATACCATATTTTAGCATATAATATGCATAATTTTCAGTATATCGTAGTATAGGTATTTGTAGTATTTTTTGACGCGCCTATAGATAGGAAATTACTATTAGGTACAATTAATTATAATGTGAAAAATTTTATTTTTGTTTCTGTAACGTAAGGTTTGAAGATATATTTCTTGTACTTTGAAGCACAAGATCTTTAGATTTTTATTTCGAGTAATAATTACAAACTAAATTGAATGAAATTTAGCGTAAAGATTCTTCTGTTTTTACGTATATGTTCATCATTGTACATGGAGAAATTCACAGCTATGCAACCATTGATTGCGACTTAAGATGAATGAAATTATCGCCAAAATATAAATATAATGATAATGTACGCAAAGTAGAACAGCATTTTCTTCGAAGTCAATTAATGAAATAATTTCCGCATCAATAATCATTTATATAGTAAATCAATGAAGATAATTGAAGAACTTGTTACAAATTAAGGAACAAGCTGCGATCATTTCGAGAGGTGGTACAGTTACGTCACTTGATCGTAACGTTTTTACATTTCATCTTACCACGGTTCCTTATGGACAATTCATTACACGACTCAATACTAATACAAGAGCTAATAATAAACACTTAAATTCACCAATTTTACTGAGTTTTTTAAGCATTATGAAAAGGATGAAATCAATATTTTTCTTCATATTTCGTCCAAAGATGACATCAAATTGGTATCACAACGTGTAAGGATAATTGAAAGACGAAGACGTAGCATTAAATTGGTGCAACGTAGCGGCAAAAATAACGCGTGTTACTTGTGCACAATGAATCTAACACATTTATATGTATTTCGACGCATCGAAGATCGTTTCTTAAAAACAGTCGAGCCAACGCGAATTTCATTCTGATTATGGCTTAACAGCGAAATATTGTAATTAAGTCGATATTAATTGAATCAAAGCGCTGGCTAGTTGAATACAATAGAGAGCAGCAAAGAGGAAAAAGATCTGAAGGGTGGAAAGATAAGGAGGGTGAGTTGGCAATTGTTTCTTTTATTCCAGTGGAATATTTTCTTGTTCCCTTTTTATGTCGCGTTTTAAATCCGGCAGGGGCTGCACGTCACTGTCAGATCTCTTTTTAATTATCTACTCTCACCTCGTTGCGCAAAATTCCGCAATAGGATTCGCCGTTTCTGTTCTATGGCTTCCTGCAACGGCGTTGTGTTGGGAGAGATACAGCGAGGTCATAAAATTGATCAGACGTTAAAGGTCATGTGTTTCGAGAACAGAAATAGTTATTTGAAACGTGTAGCAGATGATGGGCAATTCGAGATCTTATTCAGGGCCGTACGATATTAATTTCGAATTTTTGAGAAACTTTGCTAATTACGAAGAAAATCGTATCGATTCAAAATTACTATAAATTATACGGATTACAAAGAAATTTCGTATATACACTATGGTTATAAATTATGTTGTAAAGAAATTTCATATGTCAATTCACAATTATTCTAAATTATATTCCAAAAACTTGATATAACGTCCAATAATAAATGACTTTCGTAGCTCAGAATTCAAAATACTGCCCTAAGAGTAAAACCATAGCAATCAGATTTATAATAGATCGCGATGTAGCTGACTACTCAGCTGACTGAGAGAACAAAGCACGTAAAACAAATGCGACATCACACAGAGCGACTTATTGTCAGCTGACTAGCGGCTACAGACACTTTGCTCTGATATAAGCCCTTACCACATCCGTTTCGCTTGAAGAAAATATACTAACCGTAGGAAGAATTGTACCATTTTTGGGACAAGTAATAAAAAGTAAGAAAAATAATAATAAAAAAATAACGACATCATAATGTATCAAATGTATGGCATGACATGCGGTATAATCACGATATACACATGTAAGAATATATATCAAATGATAAATAGTAGATATATCGAATTGTATATACATAAGAAAAATGAACGATAAATAAACATTTGATTTGTGACATATATACAGCTCCCTATACAGCAAGAGGTTAACCTGACTAGTCAGTCGAATAGGCAACTATACCGCGACCTAAATCTACTCGCTATGTTTTTACCCTTAGATACATATCGCTCTGGCTGCAACCACATTAATCGGTGTCAGCTATTAATTTATGACCTCACTATATCTCATTGACTAAGCATACCTTAACCGTGTGGCTGATTTCGTCTTGCCACATAACGAGGCGATGCATTAGCCGCAGAAAACAACTTTACTTTGCTCTTTTACTTACTCTTTTGTATGTATTACTTTCCATGTTTTAGCCGAATAGAACCGTTCATGAAATTGCTGGAACGATTTCTTCAGTCACGAAATTCGAATTTAATAAGGACAAATTAATTTCATCGAAAGAAATTTAGCAATATCATTGGGAATTGAAAAGGAAAGGCAATACGGATGGGATTGGAAAGGAAGCTGGTTGGATAAACGAAGAAACGTGGATTGACGATATAGTCTTGTATCGTTTTTCAGAACAAGTCTCACGCACGGATGTCTTAAATAAAAAAAAAACGGATGTCTTGAAAAAAGGTTATTTACATAGGAGATAATTTAATTTATTACTAGATTCTAGAAAATTCTAGAAGATTTTTGCTATAGATAATTGTCGAAGTGCCCAAGATTTATGGTTTATGGAAATTATAATAGGTAAGGTTTGGAATTGATCGATGTTATGTCATAACCGTCCCCTGTGCAATTATAAGTATGTATGTAGTAAATATTGTCAAAAAATATTACTCAGCATGATATTGATTAGAACAAATTTTTAGGAGAGAGAATTGCGTTGGAACAATTACATTAAAATTCTAACACTTGTATATCCCATTATGTGAAAATTGTTATTAAAAAACAATAATATTTCGCTACCGAAGTGAGATCATTTTTCACAAATCATCAGAGTTCATTTACATGTTTCCAACTGTAAAAGAAACAGAAAGTAATAATATAAAATTATATGCGACAAAATCATTCAATTACTATTTGGAAATATTATGAAAATTCCATATTCTAATCACATTTCTAACAAATATAAAAAGAAAGTTTAATGAATGTTCAGTACACACAACAGGATAGTTAACACACTCAACCTCTCATCTTTTTTGCTCACAAAAATCCTTTCTATTCGCCTCTCATACTCAACAGCTGTTGAAAAAATTGCTTCTCGTTTCAGCTCATTTCAATTTATCTCGCAATTCGACCCCAGCAAACCGAGAACAATGATCCTCGAATTATAGAATTTTCGAGGTGAGTGAGGTAAATGAAGAAGGGGAGGGAATCTAGGGGTTCGGGGCAAGTTCTATCCATCCGTACGTCTGACCTACAAACGACTGACACTACTGAGCGTTCCTCTCAGCCGCAAACCTCGTTCTGACCTCGACATAACGAACCTATACCACTGAACGAACTGGTTTCTCGCCGGGATTTTCCTACAAGCCAACATCGTGATACCATCGATCCACATGCTATCTTTTCTTCGAGTTGAAAGATGTTTCCGACCACTAGCCATTCGATGGTCACTGTATGGGGTGTTCTTGATGGAATGCCCGAGCATTTTAGCGAACGAGTTTCATTTATCGCAATACACCAGTTGAGATACATGGTTTTCTTTGACATATAGCTCTACTTTTTCAACTTTCTCAAATAACTATAAACTGTTCGAATAATTTTGAAAGAATTTTTTTTTGTTTATATGTACCTTGATTGCGATTGTAAAAGGTGATTACATAGAAATTGATTGCCATAATTATCACACAATGTAATATTTGAAAGTATTCGAAAGCACACAAAAATTTGAATAAGGTAATACACCTTATTCGTTCAAAGAAAAGAAAATGAATGAGTCATTTCTTACTTAAAAATCACACGAAGTAATTACATAAATTGCTCAGAGTAGAAAGATAATGAGAAGAAACAGGTTAGAATGTTTGAACGTAGAAGTAAACATTTTCTCAGCATACAGAAAATGAATTAGAGCAAAGATCATCTTGAGAAGGTACAAAAACGAGTCACCGTTCCATAGATTTACGATCCCATCGGGAATTCTTCTGATGTTAACATTCTGGAGAAAGGTATCTAGCTACTTGGAGAAATGAATATTGATTGAGGTTCGAATGTTTATCTACTCTGACATAGTTTAGGCGCGAGTTTTTTTTCACTGTAATGTTTGACTTTCCCCCTCGGGACCGGGTATTTGGGATTTTTTACTTTCAAAAAGTCCCGTAAAGAAATGTTTTTACGTCCCACATGAATTCTCGAAACTTTCACGTGAAGACAGTTACTAACGATTTAGAAATATTGCTTTAAAATTTTTCAATCTGCCTCGATTTGTATTACGAGTACATTCTGAAATTTTCCATTCGAAAGAAAATTGAATTTATGCTAATACATAATTAAAAACAACACTGCGAAATTATTTGAAATAAAATACATATGCGTTTCCCTGAATTTTTATGATTTCTTAAATTTATAATATTTTACTTTAAATTCGTCTCTGATAATTTCAAATAGATTATTTAATTCTCATCTAGATTTATTATCAATTTTTTGTTATTAATTAAACGAAGATAAAGTTCTTATCATTTGTGAGATATTTCCTATTGTAAGTGAACAATATATAATGCTAATGTATTAGTAGTAACAAAAACCAAGAATCAGCTCCACTTTCTAAATTTTTATATCATTTTTATCATCTTTTGTGGTATTTGATATTTTACGTAATTTTATAACGCTACCAGTGCGTACGCATATGCGTATGAATTTCATATTATTCTCGTGTCCTATAATACATTTGAGCAACGAATATCCTATTACAAATTAGAGAATCGTACATTTGGAACGTTCATGAACAATTACAGATGCAGTTGCAATATCAATTACATTCAATGCTACGTATAACATTTATTTCAAAGATCATTTGCATCATAGGATTTTGTTGCATTTCAAAGCATATATCTTTATCAATAAAAATGATAGTTTTAAGATGCAACATTCAAATGTAAGAACATAGTAATACTTACTTTCGTTATTGAACTGACGAAATGAATATTGTTCCGTCAGTGTGCCGACATACCTTTATTTACTTGACCACATCTCCCGGAGGCCTTCGTGATACTTAGACGTCAAGCAGGATCTTGCTGAATTTCATCTTGAACTTTAGTTGCTTGAAGCTCAGAGTTCAGTAAACAAGAAATCGTGCATCGTTTGCATGCTGCACGTGCAAGAACGCTTGCAAGTAGACCGAATGTAGTACAATGCGAAGAAAAACTTGAACAACTTAGAAGTATGGCGTATTAGTTCTGTAGAGGTATTTAACGTAAACTCGTGAATTAATCTTCAACCACCAGCATGCTTGTTTAAAGAGGAAAATGGGAAGTTTAGTTTGGTTTTCTTAGACACCTAATAAATTAAACACGTGGATCATAAAACAAGATACGGGAAGCAGGTTAGTAATTGAATCTTTAAAATTTGTATATTGGGAATTTTTCTAAATTTTTCATTGTTTGTTAAAAATAATGGAGATTAGTATTAAATTAGTAATATGGAGAAAGATAGTGAGAATATAAGAGGCTCTGAAGTAGTAGTACTATTTATGCATTACAGAGATATTGTACGACTTCTAAATAAGCTACGTTATTTTTACTATTTGTTAAGTAAATAAGTAAGTACAGTCCATTATGAAAATTTAGTTTTGTAACAAAAATTATTTTACGTTACTCTCATGAAGGAAGAAATTTAATTAACAGCAATTTTTCGTGACAAAGGGACAAAAATTATAAAACAATTAAGCATATTAATTAAGCAAGAGGATAAACGTATTGTTAAAATAATTAGATGTTATGAATGAGAATGAAAAAGGAAGGAAGATTGAAGTAACACTGAAAAGAAATAATCGAAGTCAAATATTGCTTCCTTTCTTCGAAATCGAATCCCAACTATACAAATCTAGTCACTTTCATGATCAATCTCCGTGGTTCGATTTTACTGCATTACGAGCAACGATGAAATTTCACATCTACGTCGCTCTTTTCGATCGTTGAAAAGTCTCTGAACATTTGCCATCGTTATTTTCGCAACTGCTCCATCTCCCTTATCTTGAAAAATATCAAAATATTATATAAAAATAGAACTACTCCATCGAGTTTTTCATGTCGGATATCAGAAACTCCTGATAATTCAGTGTTTACCAGAATGTCGGTCAAAATATTGATCGATTGAGTCGAATTCTACTTTTACTGATATTACTGTATCTGATATTGAAATCACAAGATGAATTATTATAAAACAGTAAATTATTTAAATGCGTTTGAAAATTCTTAATAGGCTGTATAATTGTAATTATTTTTAACCACTTTTGATGGTCTGAAGATGAATAAACTTTTATGAAATTCAAATTGATACTACTATTTGATTAGTATATTGATTAACACTCGTTACTGTCATGTTAATTTTGTTGTCAGAATTAATTTAGAAATTTCTATCATTTATTTCGTAAGGACGTACCGTATTTTAGATACCAATTTTGTATCATTTCAATATAAATTTCATTCGTTTATTAAAATTCTAAGTCACCTCACTACCAATTTCATTCCCTTACTGGGTTATATATACAACAAATAGTTCCCTGTTTGAATTTCTAATTCCTAATTCAAGAAAGTTAAAGATGAGAAACACCTTGATCAGAGTTAAATACGAATAAATTTTGTATAAAAGTACAAATTCTAAATACGTTTTATATATAGATATTTTAACAATGATCAGATAGGAGAGATCTGTGCGCACATGATAAGCACGGAATAAAAATATTTCATTGTATGTTTCAGTAGATATCAATAGCGAAAGCAATTAAAGTATTTAAGAATAGGATTTGCATAACGCTGGTTTCAAACAATTCTCTTCAGCGCGTAAAATAGCTAAGCACAGTTGCTTTTAATGCTCCCACGACCTTTCCATTTACCGACTTAATACTGCATTTTATAACATTTACATGCATTTAGAATGTTAATGATTTTAAAGCAGATCTCCTGAAGTAACCTTCTATTCGTATTGGTTTCAATATAATCTTCGTTAAACAAGTAACTTTTGAGCATCAAGATCAATAAAATATATTTAAGAAATTTGAATAATTTTCAAGTTCGTCATTTTTCACACATCCTTCCAACATTGTTTTCGATCGAGCCCACTAAAAATTATTCTATCTCAAAGGTCAATTAAACCGTTAAAGGTTTTATCTTCTAACCGTTATAGGAAATTAAAAAAAAATTAAGTTTAATTTTCATTATATTTTTATTTATGCTAAGTTCATCAAACAACAGACAATACAAGAATAGAACTATATAATATTATTTTAAAGTAGAATTGTTCATTAATGAATTCATGGAAATATGTTAATCTTTCGGTCTTAAACATTTTACTATTTGTATCAAGTTCTCGTTAAGTTTTAATACCATTTATAACTCTCAAGACTAATTTCTTAAAATGTTATCGGAGCATGACATAAATATATGGAAGTTTCAAATTGTATTTAGTATGATGCACGTGGATGAACAGTGCACACACGTATTACAACAAAGTTCCTAAGAAATTCTACTTCAACAATTAAGTAACATTTTTCAAGAGCACGGGCCACATCGGAGCGCAAGTGTTGCTGCCTGGGAGTTTCAGTAATAACCATTTAACTACTTTATGGCATTAGTATTATAATATACATAAACTTCTAACATTTTTCATAACTTTTCCACTGAGGATATGCTTCCTGATGAAGACTGTAATTTAGAAAAATTTTTTATTAAATAATATACCTCATGGGATGTAAATGAGAATGATCTTACGGAATATTTAACATGAAAGTTCAAGTAGAATACATAATAAACTTTTCTATTAAGTATAATAAAAAATCAGATTACTAAATATTCTATGAAGAATTCTGAGTTTTCTAATTAAACATAATTCAATAAAGTTTCTTTAAGCATTTTTCTATCTCTAAGTCTTTAATTTGATCAAACAACAAAATCTAATAATGTAAACGAAGTGATAATATTTAATGAATACTAAATTCATTTTACAATTTGTTGCGTATAAATGTAATAACAGAGATAAAATACTGTCAAAGACTGTATGTATATTTCCAAAATAAAATATACCAAAATATGAAACAGGAAGGCTTCATTAAAATCACATCAAACTTCAATTACCAATTTATACTTCCTTGTAACTCGTTATATAATATATTTTACATCCACAATTCTTCGATAAAATGATTCGTGCAAATATCTCTTCTCCATATCTAAAAATACAGAAAATCTTGAAGATAAAACGACAACTATTTCCTAAATCGTCTATTCCGAATCCTTCGTCATTTCATTGCGTTGTCAAAGGATTGAAAACAAGTTTATCTCCAAAATGATGCCTAGCGGATATAATTCTCTGAAGGCTCCAAGTCAAAGAGGTCAGTAACTATCACTTTTGGTCCTCTTCTAAAATTCCATTACAAGACAATATCTCGAAGGTATGGCTAGACACAGTTAGCCGCGTCCCAAAGTAATTTCTCTCTTCGTGAGCCAACACGTTGAGCAAGAACATTTCAATTCGCGTTGCTGGCTCGACTTCCTTCGGGTGAAAAGCGACTTCGCGTTTTCACCGAGCCCGGATTTCAAGAACGGAAAGCTTGCACGTGTTTGTAGCTGCTTCTGCTGCGGCCATATTTCATCGAATGCGACCGCACCAACGACGGAGTGGCTTAGATCGACCGGAAGTCACAGCGACACGACGAGACGCCGCATTTTCTTTTCTCCTTGCGATTCCATTCCCCGCAAAATTTATTAGTTTCGGTTCGACCAACATCTCTCCGTTTCTTGCGTATCACTCGCTTCCAACAAGTCGTGGCTTGTCTCATTTATGCCAGTCGAAAAAACGTCGATGAAATTACAACGAAACTACATGGAGAAATCGATGTACGTATTAAGATCAAAGATAAATATAGAACATTCTACGATTTAAATGAATTATTGGTAAAATTAGTATCGCTTGTTGAAACCTAACAATGTTATCTGACCAGAGATAAATATCGTTCTAAATATTTATAGAAATATAACACGGTAAATACGTTCTTTTATAAATATTATTAAGCATATTAAACATGTTAATTTATTATTTATTTACGTACAATTTTTAATTCATTCGCCTTCAGTTGATGGCTTGATAGAATAGATTAATAATTTATATTAGAAATTTTAAAATTCTTATGACAGAATGTAAGAATTGCCGGCTGGTGGTGATTATGTTAAACGTTCACATTAAAATACATAGACATAATGTTCCTTTTTTCATAAAAACCTTTTATAAGCAAGTTCTGGAAAATTACTCGTACTTGCTATCTGGATATCTTTTAGTCGTTTAATTAGTTATTGTACGTTACAAAAATTACAATTCTTTCCTTCAAATTTATCCTCAAACGTAAAGCTACCGTACAATGTATTTGTAACAGAAGTTCGTTTAAAACGAATCCATTGGTAATTATTTTTCTGATTTTCTGATGTTCTCATGATAATTGATGAATATAAAATATTTATTGTATCCTGATTTAAGATGTACTAATCGTCATAAATACTAATTTCCAGAATTCATAATTTATAACCATATTAATTTATAATTCAATAAATGTTAACTTATATAATCATTAGATAATGATATAGTTATTAGAAAATATAGCATGTGTGTAGTTTTGTACGAGTTCCCAATTGTTAGGGATTATCCACATAAAATCGTGTTATTTGTTAAGCGATGCCTTCGGTGCTTGTCATAAAATTTCTAATCGCGTAACCTCATTTTCTATGTACTTGAAATTAATTTGACAAGTTCGATATCTCCAAGGAAATGATGTGGGAAACGTAATTGCCAGTTTAAATTATGTGAAATTAGTACAGATGTCTAAAGTTTTAAAAGTGCAATCAAAATGTTGAGAAGGTAATATCCTTTCCGAGAGGAAAGGATGAGAAAATTAATTCTGAAAGTAGCACGAGCGAAGTTTGGTGGGCTGTAGCGTAATTTTCATTATCGCGCCACGTGTGTTTTTCAGTGTCGTTGCGCCGACTTTAAAAGAAGTTACGCGAGGAAAACTGTTCTTCCTAACGCACTCGCATTATTGTGATACCCCAAACTTAATATAATACCTTACATTTGCGTTCGTACATCTTATTATACAGGAGAAATATAATTCGTTGCAAACAGATAAACAGGAAACACGCACAGGGAAGTCAGTTGTGTATATTCGTGAAAAAAGCAAATCTGTTAGTCTTAAGATTAAATCATTAGATTCGCAGACTGATGTTTAAAAATTTATTTTTTACCACTTTATGTGTACGAGATTTAAAAATTATATGAAACTTGTTAATCAAATTATTTTGAGTCTTATAATTTATAATATGAAATATATTCTATAGTAATTGGAATTTAATATTGATTAGTGAAAAATATGAACAAAATGTTTTTAATTTTAATAGGAAAGGAACGGTTGTAATCAAATAAATATTAATACAAATGTTTTGTCGCGTTCATTGCACAATTACGATGGATATTGGCCGTGGAAAGAAGTTGCGCATGCACCTATAACTTATGATTTTTGCTTACATTATTTGTGTACGTTCACGACAGTGGGATTTTGTCAAATTAATGATATATACGTTGATTTATATAAATTCCAAGTTGTGCCAGAAAAATTGTTGGGACAGAATAATAAATTCATAAAGTTAGCAGATGTAGGTGTTCGTGTTTTAAAAGCAAGAATTTCCATGTAACAACCTCACATCGTGAGTTTTTATTAAAATTGGAACGGAAGTAAAGGAAAGTGCATTCAAGCGCTTATTGCAAGAAAAAATTGCAAACTTTTTCCTGCAAATTTATAACAAGTCTGTAAAATTTCTGCTGGGAGGAAATGTTTCGAAATTTGCTAATAAATGCAATATAGAATTTATTTATAAACCTTATACGAACATACGTAACGACAAAGTATGTTTCGTCTGGTATACAATTGACTTGTGGAAAGTCCACATTTAACGATGTAATTTAAATTTATTTATGAATAATATTTATATTTTACGCTTTCTCGGAAAGCACGATTATTCACGAAAACTGTATCATGCTTATTATAATTAAATAATTAGTACTATGATTACACTTTGATGAGTACGACTTTCTCTTAAATTTCGTAATATTGAATTAAATACAATAACATTTTCCTCGGTGCAATTAATAAATAGTGGTATGTTTATGTAATAATGTGACAATTTTTGTTATATGGGAAGTATCAATATCCATAACACTGGTAATAGAAAATGATCGTTCGAAAAGTCACGTTATCTTTTTTATCTTAAACATTAGATATTTACAAAGCAAAGGATCTCCGTATCTAGCTTCCCATGTTATAACATGTGCATATTATCAGAACATATTATCATTAAAACGTTATAATACGAAAAGGTTAAACAAAATCACCTAAAAGACTAACCATAATTTAATATCCTCCAATTTGTTAACATTGCATTTCGCCGATTTTCATGACGACCTGTCATGTGTGTGTACACTGTTACGGTCCGTTTCGATCATGATACATCGTATTAAATAGCAGTAATTATATTTCACTTTGAACGATGCTCGACTGATAAAATTTTGCCGGAAAAATTCTATTCAAACGTGGCACGCCTGTCTGCCTTGCACTCTCTCTGCGGCAAATATAAACGATTAATAATGCAAAAACTGAAATACGCACCGCTCGACATATTTCGTCTGGAATTTAGCGATGATGTAAAAAGGAAACGCTGGCATTATTGATAAGGGAGAGTAGCGAGAGAGAGAGAGAAAAGGAGAGGGAAAAAGGAGAGGATGGGATAAACGCAATGCCGGCAAAATATTCCGCGAGTCTCGAAAATTTATGCCCAACAAATCACCACGCAGAGTTTTCGCGTGTACTTAAAACGATTTTCGAATCGTTTCAACTCGTCGATATCGACAAATTACTCGCGATAATTAGTTGTGTATAAATAACGTATCTGATTGCATTTTCGCTTAGTAAATAGTTTGTCACGTTTTTCTTTTTTCAGAATATTTAATTCAGTAGAGGGGAAGCTTACGCGAAGTGGAAGCAAACAACATATTTAACACAGATTTGTGTTAAGCTTCCTCTAAATGCCCGAGTAACTTTGAAACAAGGAATTCTATTGGAATTTTTATGACTCGTAAACAATTTGTGAAATTATTTTACATATGTTCATACAATGACGAATGTTATAATTAAGAATTATTCATGGATATTGTAAATTTTAAAATAATGTCATATAACAACGATGGTACAATAAAAATATGAAAAATTTGTGTGAAAGAATTTGTGCTATCACATAATTTGTGATCATTATCGCGTCTCAAAATTATCGATTACTCGTTATCGTCACGTGTAGGGAATTTCATAATCTTTAAGAACGCAATTTTGAAACTTTTCGGTCGCACGAAACTCAACAAGATTAAACAATTGGAATAAATAGTGATAAGAGGACTGTTAAATATACATACGCTTTGAAAACTGTTATCTGATTCGTTTCTATTTGTATCTGGAGTATTATATTTGAAATATGTACTTTTCTATGGAAAATTAATATATTTCGTCTCAAAGCCAAATATTACTAATATCTATCTAAATAGATATCATGTTAAAATATTGATTTAAAAATTGAACACATATTGTTCATATAATTCGTATTATTTACATAAGCACAATTTTTTAACAATTTTTCCTTATCAAAATGTTTTTTATTTTCTTTACTACGATTATCTATATATCTTCATACATATTTACTAAGTTATTATTGAAAAAATATGTTTGTCGTTAGCGATTTGGAATAAACAAAATAACTGCACATAAAACACCATTTTTCTTACAAGATATTAGCTATAAAGATTGATATCTCTCCTTTACAAGATTGCTCATCGAACTGAATCTTGCACGTTCTTATAAATCAAAAATATTGTTACCATATTTCAGCTTTCCAAGCGATTCTTTAGAAAAATGGCATCACGAGTAACCTACTTCTCCTTCGTTTTACTTCATCTTAAATTACTTAACTCAATATAAATCTTGCAATTGTAAGAACCTTGCTGTTCTCTATAAAACTGAAAGTTATCTCTTCATAAAGAATGACTGTTCATCGCAGAAAAGGTGATTCTAAAATCTTACAGACATAAGCATGTTATAAACATTGGCCTGAAAAGTAAAATAATATTTAATTTTGAATAAAATAAAAAAATTCAACTGTATACACAGTATAGAAGTAACATTCTTGTAAAAGAAATTTTACGACATAAAACATTTATCTCATGACGTATGTAAAAAATATAGACATTTTACTACTCGAATATACTCATTTTAATAGGATTAATCGAAATTGATTTACTAATATAGGTATCTATTTAGATATAAAAAATGTATAAATAACAATGTATAACAAAGAATTATTAGAGTACCATCTTTAATTGTTTCATAAAAAAAAAAGAAAGTTTCCTTCGTTTCTTCTCCTTCTATGAAAGTATATAATACGTTAAATTATTTAATTTATAATTTAATCAAGTATTATAAAAAATTAATATAATAAACCACTTTGATCAGTGCAAAATACATTTATCCACAAATAAATTCAATTTGCACAATACAAACCTAAACCTATTAACGAACAGAGTCTTATTAACGAAGAAAGGTTCTAACTTCCCGACAGCTCCTCCACCTCTCAAATCGAAAAACGTAAACCAAACAAACGACGCTTATTGCATCGGCCAAATTGCATCGTCGCGTGGCGTAAAATATTTCGTAGACTCAGAAATCAATTTGCACACTTGAACGCGTTTCTTACAAGATTCATGCCACCTAATGAACTCGAACTCCAGGGAAACGGAAAGAAATGGTCACGAGAATGGAATAGATTTCCTAAAACTGCGCCAAGAATTCACCGCTCCGTTTCTTTTCCAGGCGTCATGAATTTGCTCCTCTTCTCCTCCCATCGTCGGACATTTTTTTTGTTGCTTCACGCAGAGAAGAGCGAAGGGCTCGTTGCTCCACACCGTTACACGGATCTCCCGCGGGGCTTAAAATTGCAACTCGTTACGGGCTTATTCGTAAGTGTACGTGGCCAATAAAAGCTTCCAGACTTGCTCGGTTACGATCTCGAAGCGCAGTTGGCAAGATTCGTCGAGTCCTGCCCCCGGTCCGGGTGTGCAACCCTTTCAGGGCTTTCACGCTATCTACATAGATCCGTGGAACGCTTTCTCCCACCCTTTAGATGTTCTCTCTTCTTGTCTCATCCTCTTATCATCGTTCTTCCATGTATTTCCGACCCGCGAAACACGACCGTGTACGCATTTTGCCTGCTGAATAGACCCGTAAAGAGGGTTCACCGAACTATCCCGCCATCCCCCTCGTCGAGCTTCTACGAACAATTTTCAGCCACCTTATTGGATCAGAGAACCAACGAAGTTTCGACGTCGCAGCGTCGTGAAATTTCTTATAGCCAACTGATTTCAAGGTTGCGTGCTCGTGTAGAAGAATATTATTAGGGAACGTTCGATCAGTGGCATTATTGGGTGGAGTTGTTGTTATGACACATCGCGTTTTTGAAAGTTTACGAAGATTTAACGCAATTTGACCTCTTTCTTTATGGAATTGGGATGCGTTATCATTAGATTTGAGCGGATTTTTATGTATCTACAGAAAGCTTGAAAGTTATTAGCGAAATTCTATAAGTTGCGAGCAACAAATTTCTGACGTTTAAAAAGCACCCTTACGTGACATTAACGCGTTTCTTCTAATGAGACAGTGACATCCTGAAAGAAAATTTTATAAATTGCAAGTCATTTGATTATCGTATTTCGAATATTTTAGAACCAATTGAATACTAAAATTGTAGAGACGTAGAAAGTTACGAGATTATAATCTACAATTTGCCACCTACTCAATTCATAAATTCGCAATTTTACTCGTCTCACACGAAATTCGCCAATATTATTGGTAAATTGTTATGTAAAATGGGCCTGATATATGAAAAGTTAGCAAGTGACTCCTTGTCGATTACTTCCTACCTGCATCAACGACGATATTGTCGAATTTTCATGGCTTACATATATTATTTGCACAGCAGGATATTATCCAAATCGAATGCGAGAAGTCGGAAATCCTATTCTTTTTTTCACCCCTTATAGACGCCACCGCCTAACATACGTTGCACGCTCGAGCGGTTTAACGCGCGACCTCTGCATAAATCGCAGCCAGAGTTATCGTAGAGCTTGCAGCCATTCGAACGCGAATAAGGTGAAAAAGGAAGTGGAAAGGAAACGTCTTACCTCGCTGCAGAAATGAATCGAACTCGAGGCTTCTATGGAGTTTTACGCAAGTTTCAAAAACTACTGTACTACGGTTTCGAGATACGATAACAATTATTCCGTCTTTAAACAAAATAAATCTTTTGCATCTGTAAGAAAAGTTTGCTGATCAGGGGCATATTTTCAATCGAATCTAAACATTTAAATTTCTCATAATTGCATAAAAAAATCCGCAAATTCTAAAAATTACTGCCGAAAGAGTTGCTGCAAAATTCACAATTTTGACGAAGAAGCAGGAAACCGAGCGACGATTAATCTTATCGTAATTTCCTACCGATTAAGACTTTATAAAATCGGAGGATGTACGTCACTAGAATTTCATTTTAAGATGCTTAGAATTTTATTGAATTAATATTGAAAATGATCTTCGTTTTTCGCCAGGGAAGTTTCTTGATCTTTATCTATTCATAGATTATCAATTTTTATACAATTAACGAAGTAGAATCAAAGTGGAGATATTGTTGTTTCATCCTTTAAATATTATAAAGAATGCTTGGGTACGTTATACATATATTCTTATATATTATATGCATTCTGTGAACTATTAAATTTCCCATAAATGCAGAAAACTTCACTGTCCGATAATTGATAATTAAGAAAGTAAACGCATTGATTTGTCAATATGACGAGACAATTATAAAAGAAGTTGATAAAGTGCAAAAAGTAACAGAGCGAAAAATTGGAAATTAGCGACATTAAATACACATGTTATTAAAAACAATACATAATTTAGCTCACCATTGGACATCCATTATCTTTAGCGCAATTAAATTTCTCATTTTACGAAAGTACGTCCATCCTCCGTAATTGTCGGCAATCTCATATTTTAAATATTGTATTTCCAGACAATTAAATATCTTCTTTTTTTCGTCAAAATTAAATCTACATTATGAAATTATTTTATAATACGTTTTATATTCGTCGCTATTATACACAGAACAAATTACAAGTACATTTTCCAAAATTGTTAGATAATAGCTTCTCAACAGCAAATAAAATTATTATAGATCTTCAGATGAAACTATCCTTAAATAAATTATCGGGAACGAGAAAATTTAGAATCGTTTCGGACGGACATCGTGGAATTGGGTAATCAATTCATGTTTCATTGTGACATGATACTGTATGATCGTGGTGAATTGGTACGATATAAAAGTTTTACTGTATTTCAGATCGACTTGCCCCGGAATTTAAATGTTTTAGAATGAAACAAGTTCGTGTTGTTCTGTGGTTACTGGTTACACTGTTGAATTCGTAATTGCATCGTTGCAATGTTCGTTTCATGAATGTAGGTTTTAATTGAAAAGTAGCGACATGTAAATGGAGCTTTTATTGGGACATCCTTAAATTGAAACAGGTTTAACAATTAAACATATTTAATGAAACTCTTGTACTCATGCAATCGTTAAATGCGAAATGAATAATCTTCGTTGCTAATTAAGATATTTATGAATTAAAATTTACTGCAATTAAAGTTGTATTAATTGTCTATCCCGCAATTTTAATTGTTCAATAATTTTAATCATTTACACGAAATAAAATAATGAAATTACGAAAAATATATATAAACGTTTTTGCTTACATATTCTTCTAATTTTCATTTAAATTAGTATTTTGAGATATTATCGTCTGTCCAATGGAAACTCGTTCTCTAAACGTTATCTATTATTTTTATCAGTCACGAGTCGCCAGGGAGGCTTCAATGTCGTGCTATAAATGTTAAACGAAGAACGTGTATCGTCCATACCGTGTTGCCTAGCACCAATTAAAAAAGTGCAATATAATGCAAGAAAAAGAAACCGCATAAACTGAAATGGGATATCTAAATCACAGGATTGAAGGACATTAAACGATTAATCAGTGTATTCTATTAATTGCGATATTTAATTAATTCCTTTAGAAAGCTTTAAAGAAACACTAACGTTACAAAATTATTTAATTTTACTTTCTATTCGCTTGTATAATTAAAACATTAAGAAACAGAATTCAATGATGTACATTGACTAGGAAATAATTATAAATAAAATGTAATTTACGAGACCTAACACAAATATCGTAATCGTCTTTTAAAACTTCCACCGCCTCCAGCAACCCTTTAGAATCTTCCATACAACTATAGCAACGCTAGCGCTTACTAGGCAAGTGAAACCGTATTCTCCTGGAAGCCATAAGGAACGGGTTTCGATCAGGGAGGACCGACTCTCGCATTAAAATTAAAGGGGCAGAAACACGATCGTGAGGAACGAAACCATATTTGACCAGCACGAGAGTCTTCCGAAGCGTAATTCCTCGTTTCAGGGAACAACTGGTGGCAGAAGGATCAGTAGCGTTTTAGAGGATGCGGAGAAGATCGTCGAGGAGAAGATGGTCCATAGTGACAAAACGAGCCAACTTCCAGTACGATGGAAGATGGCGATTTAGCTATGAAACGGTCAGGGTCGTAAATCATAGAGAGAAGTTGCGACGCATCGAATGGGAAAACTCTCATCGAACGATAACGAATATCTCGGAAGAGAATTCGAAGCTCCATTTCGTTGCAAATTCCTTACGATCGATTTACGATTCCATTGCCTATATGATTATTGTACCGCTTTCCTCTCCATTAATCCTGCTAGAACAATCGCTCTGCAATAGACATATTATAGGTTAGGCTGGAAAGAAAAGTTGCAATTGGTGAAAGTAACAAGTTAAATATTGCAAGCGTTGATTACATAATGGAAAATTACAAGTGAAATACATATTCATATTTTTAGTAGACTGATATGCAACGCATTCATAGACGAGACGTAGTAGATGATGCACCATGAATATGCGATGTACATATATGTATAAAAATAAAATAACTTTTCCATGGGGTTCCATGGTTTCGCGTAACTCCTTGTCGTTGACGCTTTAAAATTGTAATAGAAACATTCCTTGTATAAGTATAGATTTTTTATTTATTTCCATTCTTAATTTAGGATTTTTTAGAAAATCTATTTAGATTAATAAATTTAGAAAATTTAGAAAATTAGTCAAATATAATATTACAATCAAATAGCTGATGCAGTTCATCCTTTGATTACAAACTACTCGGCTCTTCGAAAGTTTGATTTTTTATTTTAGCTATATGAGATTCATTTTTATAATACTGTGATTTAATATGTAAAATTATCAAATATACATAACACGAAGAACTATATTTTGGTTAAGAATTATATTTTCATTTCCATTTTATTGAATAATATAAGAGATAAACGATGATGAATATTATACAAGTAATATTGCATAATATCAATAATCTACATACATAATAATATTTAGGTATAATAATAAATTGCCATATAATATTCAATAATGATTAATAGTGGAAAGAACCGTTAATAGGCTAATCATTAATAGTGCACATAATACAGATCTGTGTAACTTGTATTAAACGAAATTCATTGCAGAAACAAAACATGATTTTCAATACAATTCGTATTCATTGTATGTAAATATAACTCGCATAGTGATTATCCTACAGTAGTAAGAAGATCGTATAGAGATTGTGAGTTTATATTTTATATACATAAACAATGTACACACAGACATATACACATTGAGAGGGACAATAATTATTAATTACATTTATCGTTTCTTAAAATTGTTATTAAACGATTAATTCGTGTCAATTTATTGCTCAGTTTAATAGACTCGTTAGCTTTCAATTTGATCTAATTAGTTCAATTAGTTAGTAACGTTAGAAACTAACTTTCACTAAATGGTTCAGTATTCAGAGAGTTACCATTTAGTTTTAGATCAATGTACAGTCAGCAATTAAACAGGTAAGGTAATTAAACTCAGATTTAAATGAGAGAATCAATCAAATTTTTAATTAATTTCCAATTAATTTGTTTTTATTTTCTGTAAGGTATTAATGTAAATTAATAATGCAATATCTGATATTCTTAAAAGTCGTGTAGGAATTAATGGCACAAATTAAATTTACTATTAAAAATTGGCAACCTTCTTTTTGTATTGCTTTTTATAATTTGAGATTCCCGTTTCTGTTTGAAAGTTAAATTATTCCTAGATGTATCAAGTTGTGGCACGCGATCGAAGTTACTTAAAGGTACGTGTCAATGGAGTTCTACTTTGATAGAATGTTAGTTAACGAAGACTAAATTGAAAATGGCTGAAGTTTCAGAAGATATTAAAATAGTTACAGTAATGTAAAATTACTTCACAAAAAATATTGTGAATTTTAATTAAACCATTTAGTCGACTTCATTAGTACTTAAACTTATTAAAGTAATTAGTAGATAATAGAAAAGAATTTTTATCGGATTTTATGAGATCGTCGAGTCATCAGAGTGAAGCAAAAATTCTTTTCTAAAATATAGTGAATTTTAAGATCGAAGAAGGTTTCTAACGTAGATAAACGTCCAATTTACAAATCTAATAGCCAAGGGTTGAACTTAGTGATTCCACAATTAAAATAATGAACTCCTTTCCACTCTCTGTCCGTTAATGTTTCATCTAATCAACCACCAAGTGGATTTGTCTAACTAGAATCGCCAATGCGAGCTTAATTTTACCGTCAGCATTCCAGCCAACAAAAAAAAAAACGAAATCTTTAATACTGAAAGTAATTATTGTCAGTCAAAATAAAGACTTTATGTAAGGAAAATGAGATATATCGAAGTAGAATCAGACATTGACATAAAATCAAACGTTTAACCAAGGAAACAAGGATAAGAATCAAATGATTAAATTTTTATTTGAATAGTTTATAATCTCTTATATAGTTGCAAGAAAATATTAGGACATAAATCATTATTATACCAATAAAAATAATTCAAAAATTAAATTCCATTGTAAATTTATGCATTTAATTATTCTTAGTTATAATTTAATTGGAATTGTATTAGTATTTAGTTAAAACCAAATACGATAATAATATACTGAGTTCCTATTTAAATTGTGTTGGTAATTAAGCTTAATGATGTTCCAAGGAATCAGGATGAAGATTAAATTAAGCTCTTTGATATATAGCGCTGATTTCTCTTTAAGGGTAGAATATCATAAATCATTGCAGGGTTATTTACTTAGTGATTTGAAAGCACTTCTTTCTTCTACTAATATCTGAATGTCCGTTTAATGTATTAATATCTACTCCAGTAATTAACATGTTGGGAATATCTTTAGTAAATAATAGATATTAACCATAGAAACTGTACTCTTTAAAACATTCAATGAATCCAAGTGAAATTACGATAGCTAAAGAGAACGTAAAAATTTCAGTAATATCTTGTCATATCAATACGTCTTTAATAATAATTCATCATTAACAACAAGTGTACACTACAAAGTAATATTATAAATAAAACTCAGATTTTGAACGAATTTCTCAGCTTTCTATCTAATTTATCGCGAATTATTTTAGCAAAGTTTAGATCAGATAGTTATAAAGAATAACATATATATAATTTCTAGTTCATAATTATTCAATAAATGAAATTTTCTGTTGAATATAATTTTTACAAACATCTGTTGTGAATTTCGTATAAAATCGTGACCGATGGATCATTTTCCTAATAATCTAATCTGGACTAATTATCACATTCAGTGTCAGACTATCAGGCATCCTAATGTTCATGAACGACGAGGTATATCTGTGCAACCTTTTCTTTTTGCTACTAAACTTCCCTCATATATTCTCAGTTCTACATAAAAAAATTAAACATAGCTGAAAGCTTTAATGGTTTTACTTTAACCACTCGATGCACGAATTGCATTAAGATTACCTCGTCACTGTATACTCTGTATATAACGTTATTATCATTACTTGTATACGTTGTATATCACTATGATGAGTCATACTAACGCGAAACCAAGGAGTTAATAGCCAAGGATTGTACTGGTTGATTTATTTCCCAACTAAAACGACGACCTCCTCTTCACTGTTTCTATTAACGTTTTGCCTAACCAACTACCACCTACCAACCACTTATGTAAATTCCTCCGACTACATACAAGCACCCAAGACAAATTTCACAAATCAAAGAACTATTCTGCAAGCAGCCAAATTAATTCCATCGTCAAGGTTCGAGCCAATAAAGGATTATATCACCCAATTACAGTGGTCCACGGCAACGCGAACGGAACAAGATGATCCGGGAAAGCGAATTCGGATTCGTCGTTTCCGCAAATTCTACCGGTACTGGTCTGTTTATACTGGTGGATACCGTACGTGCTGGCAGCGTCTCTGGTACCGCGTCTGCTAGCACGTACGCGAATCCAACCACGGTAAACACGTATACGAAATTTCCTTCGACCCCGCGAACGTGTCCCGCGGGACACGGAAAATCCTTTTTCCGACCGAAAATCCGACCGGCGCGCTTCCAGCTTCGCAGACAGTCTCTTTCAGCGTCATCTCTTTCTCTTTCCCTTTCTATCTCGTCTGGTACACCGCAGTTCGTCGCATAGCCAAAATTTAGGGTTGAACTAGACTCGACTGCAACAGAATTTCCTCTCCGTTCACCCGTTCTCACCGTGGCTACTGCAATCTCTTTGTTCGTCCCTTCCAACGAACAGCTGCTGGGACGTGTTCTAATCTCTCTGTTCAACTTTTGTGTTCTCTTGCGTCACGAATTCTTATACGAACAGCTCGTGAAATAGTTCGACGAAGTGAACTGTATGATCGCTACGGTTACGTGTTGTTGAAAGAAACGACGAGTAATACGAGAACATAGTAAGATTATTTAAGTCAGCTAAACTTGAAAGTTTCAACATTCAGTTTTGAATTTTATCATGAATAATCAAATTTGTTGTATATTATAGGGCACGTCTTTAACATAATTATTTTAACATAATTTTAAAGAAGCTTTCATTATTCCCGATTTTCGTTTTATTTTCGATCATCAAATTTACCCGATCTCGCTTGTACCACGAATTTAGGCCCACGGTGTGTAGTAAAAATGCATATAGAAAGCCTAGAACTAAAAATAACATAACGTGCGCGTCACGAATTTGACATAAAACTAACTATTACCAACACCTTTACATATTCGTATATATGGTGTACCGTTTTGAGTTATCTTGATCTCCGCACTCAATGCAACGCGTGGTGAATTTCAAGCGGCGAGATTTCTTTCCTCTGAAACGTTGCGACTTAATATCGTCGGTGAAGGGAGACAGAAAGTAAAGTTGAAGAGAAAACAGTGGACCGAGAGGAAAGCAAATAAGTAAGCTGGTCATTGATCTGCTTGGATAAAGGATAAACCTGCTTGATCTGTTGTTTATCGTAACGATGGAGAATGATTTGATGTACCGGTTTGATGTTTGAGACATCGAATAGGAGAAGTGGAATTCATTTGAAATTCAATGGATAAAAGAACCATGAGACGCTATAGTTTTAATGGCGTTGGAGTAGATTTTAAGAAGTTGGAAACAAAAGATGTTGAAGTCCTTATGTTATCGCTGTAGTATATGTAGTATATACGCATAGTACGTACTAGATACATATATAAGGATCATTTATGTTACTGAAACAAGTGTTGTCTGTTTTCCGATTGGAATTAGGAAAATATGAGCGATAGAGGAAAATCCATCGTTCTACAACTTTATGGTTTTCCTTTAAATGCAACGAATTACCCGAAAAATATACCTTTTTAAAGGTGCACTTTGCTACTTCCTTTCAAAATATACGCATATTTTCTTTATGTAAATCATTTATTATCAAATATTTTGTTTAGAAAAGAATTAGGATACATGAGTCTAGTACAACTAATATTTTTATTTCAGTTGTATCAAATTTAATATATAAAAAGCGAATGTACATATATATACATACATTTGCAGAAACACAATTGCAGAGTACATTCTTCATCTAATTCAAAATTTTTTAACATTTTATATTTTATCAAAATCATATTAAAGTATTTGTAATACTATTGGATATTTTTTATTCGAGAGGAGTTTTAACTTTCAGTTTAGTCCTATCTAGTAATAATAGTAAAGTCCTATTTAGTAATAATATTTATTGTTACAAATCAGTGAATTATTTTAATCGAATTATCATTCGAAGAAAAAGTTTTAAACTGTTAGAATGCTTTTTTTATATATACAGAAGTACAGAATTTTTCTTGCTTACGAGTATCTTGTTTAATTACAAATTTAATATCACATAATACTCTTAAATAACATGAATAACATTCAGTGAAATCATATTAACTCATTGCAATTGTTAATTTGTCTGGAAAAATAAAATTTATCTTAGAGAACGATAACAAAGTCTCATTGTCAGATGAACTACCGGAACGCATTAAGACGTTTCTGCGTAGAAGTCGAAGTGGAAGAAGAAAAAGGAAAATTTGCAATTAAAATTAAGCTTCCATAGCACTGTAGTCATTCTCATCAAAGATCCAACCAAACGAACCAAAGGCAGTCTTGAGCAAAAGAAAGCATAAAATACATGCTTTCCGAATCTTTGCGTTTCAAGCCAGAGTCATAGTTTTTGTCATTTCCTCTGTATTTCTTTCTTCCTCTTTATCCCATATAAAGTAAAGGTATGGTTCATTTCGTTATATTTCTATTATTATGTTCATGCATAATTCAATAAACTAATATAAAACAAAAAACATTGTACGTCTATTATTTCCTTATAAAACGAAAGAAACTTTTCGGACAACCTAACACATATGCCAGCTTTGTATTACGGTGATTATGACGCAAGGTTCAACTGCATTTCAGGTCAGTTTCAATTAAACAATTTTTTATTTATTATTACAAGTCAGTACGGAGACTTTCCAAACATGTATTTTCTTACTTCAATGCTATTGACATCGAGAATTCACACACAAATCTTCATTTCGATTAAATAAATTTGTACAAACATACATGACTTTTCAGTTCTATTAAATAAATTTTCAACAAACATATATCATTTTCCAGGTGGTATTAAGTCTATTTAATTACATTCTGAAACAGAATAATTAAGTTTCAAGAGCAATTTACACAGTCCTTTGAGTGCACCTTATACAGTATAAAGTGTGCAATATTGACAACAAAGTACATAAATTCAGACGCTTTATGGTTATAAATTATATTTGTCATTCACTTGACATTGATACATTAGAATACCCAATAATGAGCATGCCTATTATCCCAACAAACGAATGAAGTACTAAATTATGAGATATTTCGTTAATTAGAGTGTTCCATTGTGCGTAAAATTAAAATATGCTCTCTATATATACAGAGTGAGGAAAGTGAAGATGAATCAACACATTAAAATAAATAGAAACCCTCTCACGAACATATGTCCTGCATAGTTTAATTTCAAAGTTATGGATGATTAAAGGAAATGTTCAAAGTGTCTGTCTCGACCTCGACACATGCTACTGCACGCTTTTTGTAGATTCCGTACTGGATATTATATTTAAGCAAAAGATGATAGAAATGCGTCTACAAAAACATCACAGAGTTTAGCTCCAATGAGATACAAAGACTCAAAATTATAATCAACAAATGCAAGATTTAAATAACGAGAAAGTTCCACCTTATAGATGGAATTTCAAATATTTCCTTTCTTGCAATCCTTTATCCATTCAATATTTTCCCAACTTGTCAAAGTATACTCTCTGCTATTCCATTTATCCCCTTTTGAGTAATTTTTAACATCATCACTTCACGATTCGAGATACAGCTAGTACTCTTGTCGTGTATAATCAGTGAGAAAAGTGTACGTACAGCCTTTACATATAAAATATTATAGTAGAAGCTACGATTTCTTTTTATATTAAAACACATATCATTAAAACGCAAATTATTCATTTTCAGCGTTATTTAGGAAAAAGAAGTAAAGGAGGTATAAAATAAAATTGCGGACATTACATATACCTGTTATATCTACGTGAAATTATAGAAATAATTGACACGATACCACATTAATATGTTGTAAGTTCCCTGTGTAAATATCAATAATATTCTACCATCTACTTGACGTTGAAAAGGTTGAAGTTTTATCATTTCTGACGTACTTTTATTCCAACATTCGTGAATTGAAGTCTTCATTTTTTTCTTACGACACGCCTGACTAATTTCACGACAAATTTCATTTTTGTAGTTTTTTTTATTCTTAAGTCAGATACGAAAATTTTGATACTTGTGCGTAGGCTTTTGTGGCTGACTGTAAGTATACATTGTATGGTTTCAATAACGTATTCTTCAACAACTTCGATGTCCTTTCTTTCACTTCATTTTTTTCTCAATTCTAAAATGATTCTGGTGCGTAGTTGACTAGTTTCCAGGAAGTCATCGTTCGAATCAGTGATACGTGCGTGATTTACGCGTATCCTTCGTCATCTAGCGTGTCAGTCTGTATCCAGGGCACCTGGCCCTTCACATGCCGATTTATCAACCTAACGATCCGGTCGGCAATTCGTGACTACCTACCAACGACCATAGATGACCTGCGAAATGTCTCTTTCGAAATTGACTGACTAACATTGTATCACTGTGATTTTCGTCTCGACTCGTTACTTGTCATTGCATCGATCGATTGATGATCCAGATTTACGAAATGAAGTTACGATATTACTAGGCGGGTATTGTCTGCGTTCTGGGAATTTGGTTTCAGATAAGAGAAATTGCTGAGTTGTGCGTGCTTGTAATTGATTTGCTGGAGTATGGTACCTGTATTAACTAAGCGGAGTCACACTTAATCTACAAATTAATCGCATCGAAAGAAGTGGAAGTTAATTATTGACGTTACGAATTATTTAAACAAGTATGAGAAGAGTTTCAGAATATTGAAATTTAACTATTGCGGACTATGAGCAAAAAATAGATTTCAATGTATAATAAAGAAAAGAACATTTTAATTTAATTAATTCTTTATTAAACTAACAAGAAGAAATACTTTGATTTATCTTATTAGTTCAAAACGATACTTAAACGCATTATGATAACTAAAGACTTTCTCAAGTAGCAATATAAAAGTGGTACGAAACTGGGGACAAAAATAGCTCATAATCCATTAAAAAGGATATTCATCTCTTTACTCAATTTTTATTGCATCTACTAGGCTTGGACTTTAGAAGTTCGATAAGCAGAGTATATTCATGTTTATTTTAATATTTATAAATAGTACTTGTAAAGTATTTTTTAGTAATAATTGTTTGTATTCAAATTCAAATTACTGAAACGTGAAAGAGATTAATCTAGTCTAAAATACTTGGCTTTCTGTATTTTTACGTTTAGAGTGCTGATCTTAGAGATCGAAAATTGAAGTATCGACTATTAAGGCGTTCACTTGTCAGAAAAATTAAACAATATTCATTCATTAATTAGCGAAAAACGACAATTGAAAAACTGAAAGTACGAATAAGCAAAGGAATTATATTGAAATTAATAAGAGCTAACAATATATCTACCTAATTGTTACTTTATTAAAACACATAAATTTTTGTTTAAAGCATGCTTAAAAAATGGACCACTAATTGTAAATGATAGTTACCTCCGAAACTGTATTCAATTAGATAAAATAACAGGAGAGATCACAAAATATTTCATCACTGATTCAATTACTTCTAATTTAACTGAAATACATATACAACATTACATATAATCCATCCTGTATTATTCATATGCCATTAAATATCAAAAGCAACTTTATATTTTTAGTTACGTAATACCATCCAGTTATAACGATTTAATACACATATACATACTTGAACGATCAGAAATCAATATTTCGATACCATAAACAGTATGACCCGATACACCGTGTTAAAATATTAAAGCTGGAGCACGAGGACAGGAATCGAGCGAACGAACCGATCATGATGGAAACATTAATTCGTATGAATAATCAACGTGCTATAATTTTTCCCTGCGAAAATATGACATAAACTGATAAAGAGATTTCGCGATAGCCATTCGTTTCGTGGGTTTAACAGCAATGATTAAAAAGTAATCCATATTTAAATCGAGCTTCTTCCTTCATCAACCATCGAAATTACGAAAAAAGGTAAATGAAACGAAATTGGAAAGGTCGCCTTGAAAATACTTTATGGAATAATCATTGCTCTGAACGTTTTGTCTCTGTAGGAAGATCGTGTTAACTTTCATATCCTTACTTTGATGAAAAATTTCTTTTCCATTGGATCTGATATCGCTATGTGTCCACATTGAATCCTATGGAAATATTACGGAGAAATATTGCTATTATATAAATAAAAATTCTTAAATATTTGTTTTCGGAATTCCGTGAATAATGTACTTTTACTATGTAAAAAGAATTGGTACATATATATAAATATAATTTTTTAATTATTTTTTTTAATTAAATTTTTTAATTAAAGATTAGAAACAAATAAAAATGTAAAACTTTCATTAGAATTTAATATATTGTCTCATACTTCCTTCATAGCAAAATAATTTCTAGAGTTCTTTAAAACTGACATATCACGAGCAAATTTAACTAATTGTGGAAGAAAATGAGAAATTAAGCTACACAAACTAAAACACAAAATCTAACAAGAAAAAGCTGTATTATTTTTTTTAATGTACTTGTAAACATCTAACAGAAATATTACTCTAATCGTAATTATAGAATTGAAGTTTGCTAACAGGAAAAGATATTTATTAGATAGAATTATATTTAATATTATAGATAGATTATTACAAAAGTAGTTGACACGTTGTCATACCTTGAGTTTAAGGCATCTTACGTCTTCTATATTCGCGTTAACGGGGATTGGTTGGAGTCAAGTTCTTCAAAGTTTCGTAAGACCGTATATCATGGTCGAAACTTATGAAGGAAGCAAGACGCCTGATCCGTTATGACAAACATCACTGCTCTGTCAGCCGATCACACACCTGACGTGTTAATTTCACACTATCTGCTCTCCCTATAGCATCTTATAGCATGTTTATGCGATTTCTTTCTTGACTTCTTCCATATTGTTTATGATAGTTGTCTGGGAATGTGAATAAAATATTGTTGCCCGTTATTACGAAAGGATGAAACATATAAATGCATGATTTTCTCTTTTCATGTATATCATTTTTGATCATTTGAAATGAAATAAAAAATTCTATTCTATTAATTTATTTTTTCTCATCACATACATGTCCGTCGAAGTATTAATATAACTTTGTCTTGACAAGTTTCTTCATGCGGCAATAAATAAGGCAATAAATTTAGGTGACCCTATTTAGCTCGACCATTCTACATAAGAAAATTCATTGAACGAACTCACATTTTTCTTATAATACTTTTAACTTGGACCTTTCCATAATAAGACACGTTCTTCGAGATATATATCATCCACGTATGTAGGAAAAACGTACACTTTGCAGACAAGAACATTTGATAGACAGGTTTGACCTTTAACACTCAATTGGTGTCATTAGGTCATAGGTGCCATAATAGTTTTCGCTGGATTTGAACCGGTTACTTAATATCGATTTGTATTCCGCGATAAACTAAAATTTATAATTTACACGATAAATGTCATTAGTTGATCTTATCGCTTAAAATACAAATCACGAATTAAAATGAAATAGATATTCTAAACTAAAATAATTTAACCCAAATTATTGTGAATCACCTCATGATACTCGATACGATCACTCGAGGGATAATTTGTACGTATTAATATTATAAAAATATTATTGCAGTTCTTTTATACTAGCACATAATACGAATAACTCTACAGCAAGTGGTGCTGTTTGTTCGATCGAACTTACGAGAGGATCGATACCAGCCTATCTTTTTATTAAAGGTCCTCGCGTATCTGTATCACGTGGATATCGTGTTCGCGAAAGTATATACGCGCGATAAGTTGGGATGAAGATAAATGAATCCCATGGCTGGCACGACCGCTAATTTGGAATTTACGACCGCAGCTGTCAGCAGCCCTCGGCCTCCCATCCAGAATCCGCTTCGTGTCTACTCGTTTGTTTCATTACGATTTATAGTACGATCATTCTTTTATCACTTCCGCTTCTGTAGACGCGCAACGACGATGACAAGTTACACGAATGGCACGATTAGCGACGTAATATCGGCCAAAGTGGACTATAAATGTTCTATACGCGCTTTGGAATCGTCATCGCTTCATGAAAGCCGTAAATGGCTGTGTTCAAGTTTCTGAATTTTTGGATATCGTTATGTAGTATATATATTGGTTGACTAATTAATTGCAAAAACAGATTTCTAAAAATCTGTTCATTTGGTTTATTTCCAGCGTATGCAATATTGTATTAATTCTGAAGGACACATTTTGAATAAGATAAATATAAATATGATCAGTGCTTAAGTTAATATATTGATGATTTAGTTATGTATTTTCAAGAAAAATCGTAACATCGCAACGCTTTAGAATATTTCACCTTTTAACAATTATTTTTTGGATACCATTAACCGGTTTAATTTCTAATTATATATGTGTCGAAAATGATTTCACAATAACATGAGATAGATTAATGCAATAGATTGATACAGTACGTGACAAATTTAGCTTTTGCCAATCTTTCACATATTGTTGTATCAGCGATACGTTCGCAATATGAAAAATTTGAAATTGTTGAAAGCTTAAAAACTCGGCGGAATTTTAGAACGGAGATATATAGGATTTGATTTAACGTCATAAAATTCCACGAAATAAAACGTTCTGATATTTCGAAACTTGAAATCTAGTTAAACTGAAAAGTTACAAAGTTATGAAAATTTAAACTTTCGAGCTTTTAAAATTCATTAAGCATTTATCGTTGCAACTTTTTAACGTATTACGCAAAAGTCAAAATCTCGAATATTTTACGCTTCTTTAGAAATTCTAACATTAAAAGCGTTTGTTTTTTTAAACGATATTTTTTAAATCTACAACTTTGGAAATTTACTAGGTTTTTCCTACAACGTATTTTTTCAAATTGTTTCACACCAATACGTTAGCTTTCGGCATATGAAGTGCAAGAATATTTCCATTATGAATCTCTTTCGATCTGAACTTCGACAAGCAGTAAATATATAATCACAATTTCGAAAAATTACAATGTAACAAGAACAAATGAATATACGAGTATGAATGTATAGCCATTGTCCCATGACCTATTAATTTGAAATTTATGGTTGGATCAGCCGACGGTTTACTTGTACGAGGAAATATGCTCATGTGCAGTAACTCGCTGCATTGCGATTCATATTGCGTGCGTGTCAAACGGTTTCTATGTTATGAATTACAAGTGTTAGTTCGAGTAACGACAGTTGCAACGACGATTATTACGAATAAAAGTAACATACATATGTATGTACATAGGTGTATATACATTGGCCGTGGCGTATGGCTATAAATGCAGATTTTTTCAGTAATGACACGCTTAAAAGATGTTCCAATTTCAGGTGAAGTCTTGCCTGAAAAATGTATTAAGTTTAAATGAATGAAAAGAAAAAGAATTCCGCTATTATATAATAACGAAAAAAATGTGAATAATTAAAATAAAAAAATATATCTTGTTTACGCGGAAAGACACGTCAATTAATCCAACTATAGTGAATCATTTTAACGTTGTTTTGAAAAACAGACTGATCGTTGGAAACGATTGAAAGATTATTTTTATAATTAATCGAGCCTTTCAAAAGACAAATTCCACTTATTGTAAATTTCTGGATTTTATTGTTAGTATTGAATTTCTCAACATACGAATGACAATTTTGAAGAAATTCTTTAAAAATGCTTGGACCATCATCTCTTTTCTCCGAATCAGTACAGTTTTTCGATCTTAAATAAATCTACGATGATTTGAAGAAATTTGAACATTGAAACCAAAATATTCTTATTCTATTTCACACAAATGTTTCATTTCTTTTTCCATTTTATTCTTAAGAAACTCGAATTATTCATCTCTAATCCGTGCACGAATCCGTGCATTTTCTGTAGAAAAATTATTTTTTGTACAGAGGAGAGCCAAAATGAAAATAAAGTTTCTATTGTCTACTTGTTTATCGTACTTAACGGGAAGCAGAAATAACGAAGTGATTTCGTAGAAGGTCCTTTCATCGTTGCGCTCGATATCAGGAGTTGGTAAATAACAATCGTAACGACCTCGTTTGATCGTTGCAAAAGCAAATGTTCGTGGACTGCATAATTCTTGGAACTTCAAAAAGGATCGATGCGTTAAGTTTAATTGGAATACTGACGATATAATTTGGCAGAATGTCCGGATACTTTGATTCATCGTTTCGAAGAATCGCGATAGAAAGGCGGATTGAAAGAATAAGAACGAATGATCCAAGGGAGAAATTGCAGGCCTGGGGTTTACCTTTCCTCGTTGAATTCGCAGATCACCGATATCGGCTGAATGAAAATCTCATTACTCTCGTTATACTCGTCCAACACGGATCTGAAACGAGAAAACTTTATAATTGGTACAGCAGCCTTCTATTGTAACGTCAAAAGAAATTCTTTTCTCCTTCAACGTTTCTCTTCTTGTATAACGATGATTTACATTCATTTTTTCTGTGTAAGCTATTCTTGATTCTTCCTCGTGTTATGAGACACCTTGTTTTCTTACGCTTGAATACATTTCAGGGGATTTTAATAATAAATTCGTAGGATTCCGTGTAAATATATGTCGATGTAAATATGTTAATGAATATACAAAATACATAAGTGTTTCGCCTGATATGAATACCTTGATTTACGTCACTACTATTGAAGATAAAAGTTGAATGATTTCGATGGAAGAACATTCTAGATGAGTGATCGAAGATCATGTGAAGATCAACTATGTTAGTTTAAATAGTTTCCTTTTCAGTGCATTAGTCGATAAAGTTAGGCATTCTGTATTAAAAAGTTATTAATGTACTTACGTCGAAAAATTATTAATTCAATAGATATTTCAATTTTTATTTCGTGAAAGCTATCGTATGAACGGCAAAGAAAGACATAAGACTACTTTTATATTTGCTTCCCTTGTCTTTCATACGGTAGCTTTTGCAAAATAAAAGCTAAAATATCCCCTAAACTAATAATTTTGCAACATTCGTCGGTTAATACTTTTTTTTATAGAGGATCTTAATATTTCTAACTCGTTACGTAACTTATAACAGCCACTAAAACACAACTTCTACAAGGAGAAAATATGTAACCTCCTCATGTTCTTAAATCTAACCAACTTACTGTCCAAAATAATGTAAAGTAGTTTGTAGTTTTCGATAACTAAATATTCGATGCGACTTTAAAACAATATATTAAAAAAGAACAATCACAGAAACATCGAAGAAGAAAGAATTTACCTACATTTATAGGAAGGTGTTCTTAGTTTTATTTCAACTATATGCTGTCATTTAATATTCTATCCCTCATCATAAATTTAAAGTTGAATTACTATCGCTAAGTTCACATATGCGTTACATTGCATCATTATTATGCAGACAAAGAAAAAAGAAAATTTATGCTGATATTAAATGATGATCTCTTTAAATAAGTTAATAATTCCTGTAATATTATCATAATTCGTGCTCATTACCCATGTTTTCCATTCAGTAAGGCGCTACAAGAATGCGTATTTTACGAGCATAGCTCTATGAATTTATCGTCATGATGCACGAAAGATAACATACACACATACACACTTTTATGTCCACTTAAGTCGACCCGATCTAAAATTCCGTTTCGTTACTTCCACACTTTTCGTCATTTCACATGGATGTTTATTCATTCCCTCGTCGAGACACTTTCTTAAACCTTTGACCATCGGCGAAAAGACGAGCAAGAAAGCCACCAGAATTACCAACAACCAAAGAGAGAGAATTCTAGCTCTCTGCTGCCACTTCCACATTAACATTCATACAACTTCTCGCGTTGCTTATAGCAAAATGAATTTTAATTTATCATTAAAGTTTCAACGCTTTATTTTTTTATTTTTGCACAGTACCGTTATTTTATTGATGGCTGTGGTTTCACATTTTTTTCACTTTTAATCCGATAATCTGCTTAGTAACTTAGTAAATTAATAGTTTAGAAACAATAATTCTTTTATATTATATCTTCTATTATCGTTTTAGTATCATACATGATTGATGTCTGAGATAGTTTCAGCACACGGTTAGCATCTAACTAAGTTCACATAATCATGGAATCATTATTTACATGTACAATATGAAACCTAATAGGATTAAATATAATAAACATAATTCTTCCTTTTTTGTGAATCAGAAATTATTCGACATTTTAAATAAATAGGGCAGATTATCAATGGTAACAAATACTTCTCAATCAATTGTATCATTAATAAAACTCAACAATACTCCTTCATACCGTACAATTTTTGGGAAATCGTATTTACGCTTAATAACATTAATTCCCAATCTTTGTGTACTAGCTTCAAAATATAACTTGATATTCTATATGATATACGCATGCATATAAATTACAAATTAACGGTAAAAGCATATTCCGTTAATAAACAAAAATCCAATAATTTTCTATTACAGCGATTACATCCAGCTTTCGTACAGGCTAGCTATGAACACCTGATATTGAATTTTAACTTTCCATGTATACATCAAATTAATTCAATATTCTGATTCATAAATGAGCCAATAACGAGAAAAATACGCTGGTTCACTAGCAAACCAATAATATTTTATCTCTTTGTCTGTCTTCAGACAGATATTAAATTCCAATTTTCTTTTTTCTTTTTTTGCGTTCATATCAAATTAAAGTGGATCTTCATTTATCTGAATCTATCTGGAGACCAATAGTTCGTATAACTGGAATTCATGTAATTGAAATTCACCAATTCTAATCATTGCTTCTGACTTTGCGATCATATAACGAAACTTCGATTAAGATAACTAGATTTAGTCTATAGGAAGTCATTTAGCACCTTCGTTAAATTAAAACGGACGTTTCAATAGCAAGATCCCAACTTTTCTTTTTGTTTTATTGACTTTATTCACTTACATCTTTGAGCAACGATCATTTTTGTAATTTAGTTAGCACATTTTGAGAGACGAACAATATACAGGAATTTGAAGGATCTAAAAGATATACAATTATTTAAATTCTTTGTTTCTTGAAAATTAAAGAGATCCTTTATTTTACTTTCTTTCTTAGTCTATTTGTAATTACAATTAAAATAAATGTTTATTCAATTATCATGCTTCCTTCCTGTGTCTTCTTTTATTTTTGGAATAAAATTTATAATTATTTGAAATAAAGTATAAAAACATGAAGCAATTAGTAAATTACAGTACTGAGTAATAGCACTCGCTGATGTTGTCCCAGATAAAACGTTTTCAGATACATTTTAAATCGTTAGCTGCAAAAGTCATGGACAAATTAACATTAAGCTTACGATCCTTCATTAAATTTGTATGGTATTAAGCCTCACTAACACTGTAGTTGCTAAAAAATTAAAATATATACTTTTGAAGTAGTATTGATGTCGTGTGTTTCTAAATGGGGCTTCAGATCCTTGCATCCATTGTAAATATTTCAATGTTCCAACCTTCGGATTTACAACTACGCTGTTTCGTTTTTACCAATATTCTAATACAATATCCAGATACACATGTGACGATACGTTATTTAAATAATTATTTTTTGTAGTAAAATTTTGTCGCAGAAAATAAAGTTCCGCTGCAAACAAGTATTATATTTTTACGCTATGACAACCGACGATAAATCAAAAGTGAAAGATACGTAAACAAATTTCTGAAGCAAGGAAAAAGCCAAGTATGTACCCACATATTTTACAAAATATTACTAAAATCTCCAAAAACACACCGTAAATATAAATAACATTTCTACGAAAATTTACAAATTCGTTAACTCGCATTTTAAATACCATCATACCTAATTTGATAGCAGAAACGTAGAAAATTTGGACGATGAAAAAATAATTATTTTTTAAATCGATCTTTTCGTATTCTTCCTGTTATCGCGCTTTATTATACTTTCAGAGGATTAAATTACGACTCAGGGAATTAGAAACAAAAACGTTTCCATCTTAATTAACAAATCCCGAACGATTCTCGAGAACGGCTATTACATTCGACCCCAGATGGAATCCGATTCATGGCAGGGTTATTAAGTTCCTGCTCCTCTGGCGGTCGCGTCAGTACGCAATTCGACACATTGTTCACACCGAAGGTATTCCTGTGATTAGACGCGTACAGCGTTATAATTCGTGGCACATGTGCTCTATGCGTTTCACAGTCGTGCGAGATCGAAATTACGCGACGTTTGTAATAATAACGCCGCTAATTGCGATAACGAATAGCGTGGCACAATTTAATGCCATGCGAGCATGCCGATTCACGCGATCTGTGAAAAGGCATTAACGGGGCAGGCAGAATGGATCGCGATATTTCTTGCATTCAAACGACCGATCATATTGTTCGACTATTAAATACTCGTTTCCTTGATTCTACTGGCAAGATAAACGATTTCGATAGAATACCGAGTTGATATTCTGATTCATAATAAGTTCTCGTCGTGAGTTTGTTGACCTTTCAATGACTACAGACAGTCATTTAGAACGTGGGTTTCATGACGAATTAACAGTAAATACACACACACACGCGACGTACAAACAGTAGAACTGTGCTAGATAATAATAATTTTATGCTCGTTAAACTACCTATTTACGAACTACGAGATTTACAATGCAGAGTTCTGTAATTATTTTACATGACCGGATATTTAATATTTCTTACGTTAATTTCGTGCGATGATACCGAATATTTGATTTGGTGGATTTTGCCAATTAAAAGAATTAGGAGATTACGTGATATTAATATAATACTAAATCTATTATTTTTATGATTTCATGTCGTTGTAACGAATGTATGTGATGTTCCTAAAAGTAACTATTTTATTTTTATCCACATTTTACTTATATCCTTTACCCACTTCTTTCTTCTTGATAAATGTGAAAACGAATAAATTATCTTACATTTTAACAATATATATGTGCCTTAATGTGCTGGAAGAATTCGTAGAGTAACGGTTTTACCATAGATATTTATATTCAAAAGGTGTGTATAGATTTTTGTGATCGATTGTACGTGAATCATATTACCAATAAAATATTTTATCTGAAAAAATTTTAGATGGTAATATATCTTCAAGTAATATTTTATCATCGTATTTTCATATTACCAATGCATCTCGTGTGTAAATAAATAATGCGATATATTTCATTGAACTATAATATAGACAAGTTAAAAAATACTGTTTTAAAAAGTAAATTGAGCTAGAAGATGTAAAAATATTGTTATAAATATTTATTATTAAAATTTATTTTCTCTTATTTGATTTTCTATAATACGGTCCTATCGTTATTGACTTGTTCTACTGATGTTCAATATTTTCGGCAATTAATCTTCAAAGTAATAGTCATTTCGAACGAATTTCAGTAAAATTAAGTTGTTAGATAAAAAATACATCTTTTACGATAAATTGCACACAAAATTATTTATATTTTTCTACAATGATGTAGCGCTAGTGTTATTGTCTGATTCCACTGATGTCCTGTAGCTGTTGCTTTTCTCAATTTCTTCATCACTTTCCAAAATAATATGTAGATAGTTATTTCAGATAAGATGTGACAGAATTGGACTAATAAATAAAACATCAGAAAATAAAACATTTCTCTAAAAGTATCTCAATCATCGGAATCCTTATTGAAAAATGTTCATCCAAGAGCTATGATACTCGTTATTTACAAATCTCTGAGAATGGAAGAAATATTTTGGAAAAGAGGTAAAGTAATACATTTTGGTTCCACTGCATTAACTTTACTAGATTTATATTCTGAACATGAAATTTAAGTACCTGTACAAATACTATATTTAATTTACTTACTTGTCATATAAAACAGTAACACTTGTTATATTTTAAACTCCTTCCAAACTATTTTACACGCAACTGTATTTATTATATTTTCATTTTACTTATCCCGTGTTTTTAATTAAACGTAGTGTTTTAACAATATCATAGATTTAAGTAACAAATCCAATATTTCACCAGAATTAATCCATTATCGATTATTGCACGAAAAGTATCGTAAATTATAAAATTACTCTTGCAAATTGTCATAAGAAATTATCATAAAATAAATTTCTATGCCGAACGATTTTCAAAAGCAGCTTTGATACAAGTTGCCTTTACATCACATCATTCGCCTACATGGACATTGCTCATTCCTTTCATTTGTCGGTCGCAACCGAAAAATCTCAAATTTGCTCGATTCCGGCACGCTCAAAGTCCGTCGCTTTTTTCTTTGACTAAAGTTCGCTGACCGTTTCAATTACCCTCTTTTAGTTGCACCCGTGGCCGTGGATTTTTTCCCCCCCGACAAAAAATAAACACCGATTCGGCGGACCAGAGAATCAGCGAAGAGCGAAATCCAGCGTTTTAAAGTCCATTACACGCCGTTCTCCGCGAACGACGAGCCCGGTCCGCGATAAAATCAACAACGGCACGGCCATTCGATTTACCGACTCACTAATTTCGCGATTAATCCATTGTCGTAGCTTCCTGTTACTAATTAAATTACAACGGTCGTTCGCTCTCATCGTCGTTACGGGCTACGATCCATCGATCCTTTGCTCGTGGCCATCGGCCGTTCCATTAACACTTCACTCGTGCGGCTTAGAACTTCCGGCGATTAAAAGCTTCCTAATTGAAAAATAGCGGGGATTCCTGCAGTTTTTATTATTAATGGAGTTATATGGATGTACTAAGTGGTGAAATTTTTGTAATGGCGTGATGCGTTATGTCTTAAGACTGTTATTTTACAGAATGGATTTAAAGGTCCCTTAAAAGTCTTTAAAGTTTCAAGACAGCTTTAAAATACGTATTTAAGCATCTGTTTTGAAAGGGTAGAAAATTTAGTATATATGTAATAAGGACACTGAGAAATGATAGTCATTGTGATAAAGAAAGGATATGCTACTAATATGTCAGTGATCTTAGTGAAGTTTGTTAATGACCGGCCGATTACTGCTTTGAATATACATAATTTTGAGTTAAATCTTGGGAGTCCGTGACAACAAAAAGTTATTTAAAATGAGTCCGTGGTAAATAGAAGATTAAGAACCGCTGCTTTATACTCTTCCTTTATTCTTGTATCCCCTAATTGATCTTTATACGCTTGTAAAACTAAAATTCGTCTATTCTTCTATTCTTGAAATAATATTTTATTAACCCAACCATTCTAGGTTATACTGTCCCAATTGGATCAATATATTTCAGATAATTCGACGATAATCGTTAAATGTAGAAATGAATAAAAAATTTCCTTAAAATTACCAGGGATAAATTGCCGGGAAATCTACTTATAATTCTAAAACATTTGGATTTAGTATAATATAAATCTACATATATCGTTCGTGTTTAATACACAATATCTGTATTCTGCGAAAAACAGATTTCATCCAGTATTACTGGTTTCATCGAGTGACATACTGATGCGATATCAGGCTACTGATGGCATAACGTGTCCTTTCGTAAGAGTGCTCTGACATTTTGCTGGCATTGTTGCTGCATTAGATGTCTGATGGCATGATGATACGTTACTAAAGGTCTGATGATGTACTGACAACGGTATCTCTTCCAAAATGACACGGTTTATATTCTAAAGCTTCTCACACTATCAACTGTTCTCATGCAAATAACCTCGTTTCAATTTACAATGCTTGTAATTATTCCACTTGCCTAAACGTATAATTCGCTGTATCTTTGTTTTTGGATTAATGACGAAATACAGTGTTAGGTTACACCACATTAAGAATAGTCCATATAAATCTAATTTATTCCTTTATTGTTGCCAAAGAAAACCTATATAAATTAAAGATTCTATCGAACATAATCGTCACTGGAAGTTGCTCAAAACATGAAACTAAAAGAACATGATAAGAATTTTGGTCAAATTCACTGGATATTTTACAAGAAGAAAACACTTGTAAGAAGATTTTATTATTTCTGAAAGATGTTAGACTTTACCATTTAATATAATGTGTATAATATACTACTCCGTATTTCGTGTACTCCTCATACAGATTATATTATATTAAGATCATTGTATACTAATGATGTAAAACAGTCAGTAATAAACTAATACCCTTTAAAGGCGCGTGTAACCTCAAAGTTAAAATATAAAAAAATTAAACTTGCGGATTTCAGATCATTCCACATCTTGTTCTCAGCATTTACAAAAACTGGTATAAAATGAAATTATAAACTCGAATTATCCCAGTACACTACAAACAAAAAAATAGAAGATCTAGTGTAGTGATATTCAGCTTACAATATTCTTAGATATTTATGAAATAAGATATAAGATTTATTTATAAATTAATTAATTTCTCTTTTTAATATATTTATTTATAATTTATATGAATAAACGAAGATCGTAAAATGTATTTATTTATATTTCTTGTAGAATTTTCTTATTATAATTAACTTACAGAAATGATATATATTGATCAACTAATCATAGTATTTCTATATTCTATTAAACTATTAAAACAGCTTTTCTCTCAACGCAAAATAAGTATATTGATATTCTTAACGAAATTGTAATAACCATTATAATATTTAAATATACCATTTCAGGAATCATTGTACGACAGATGAATGATATCATTGTAAGATAAAAATTGTAGGATAAAGTGTTGAACTTTCCTCCAATTACCACAGTTTCGAGAGCAACTAAACAGTTTATTACGGCCAATAGTTACAAGATAACCTAACACATAATCGCCTACTTTAGAATTGCTAATCGCCACTGTAATGCAGAAACTTTGAACCAGATTCAGCGGAAGGTTTAGCAGCAATCCTCCGTAATACACGTGCTAATATTCCATATCAGCATAGTAAACTTCCGCATAATTCCACATTCACTCTAACCTTCTCCTATCTACCCAATTTTTACGGAAATTTCATCTCGCCCTATCGTTTCCAATAAAAATACCTCGTCATATCCCACAACTTCTTTTCACATCTTCCTCCCCGATTTCATCCACTTAACTCGAAATCCCATTTTACGCAGCGACGATCCCTTTTCGCTCTGTCTGTTCAACCGTTTGCAGAAATATTTCGCGTGCAATTTACTCTGATCCACACTCTCACGCACTTCTTCCCTTTCAGAGAGCCAGCGAATCGTCGAGCAGCTCCATTAACCACAACGTCTCCGTTGGAATCGCTGAAATTCCCCGCACAAAGGTACCAATCATTTTCCAACTCCTTCTTGTTCCTCTTTGCCGAGCAATCTTCCATACGAGCCATACGCACCGACGAGATTTCTCTTGGCACGTGTCAAGCGGGCCGCTTCGCGATCGGAACATCACAGAAAAGTGATTCTCCCGTCTGCTTCCCTAACGTACATCCTCGTTCATAAGTATTAGAATGTTTACAGAAAATCAGATAAACTGGACGAATGATTAGCAACTTATTATCTTAATAGATCAGCAGTAACAAACTTGCATTGCAAGATTTATTCTTGAGAAAATCGAGACTGATAATTTATCAAGTAAATTTATCCAATCCCAAACAAGACAAAGATAGACAATCGACGGGAGATTATTGTTCGTGAGAAAATAAATCGAAAATGTAGGATAACATCATTTGTCTAAGATTTAATTTTCGATGTAATCGAATTTGAACGCTTAGCATATGAAGAATACGATGAGTCACATTTCCTATTTGTTGTAGGTTAGCAGTTTTCAAATTCAGTACGTTAATCTTGTGTTCTTTTATCTCCTTTAGAATTTTTAGTTATGTCACATTGTCTATTCAAAAAGAAAAATTTAAATAAAAAAATCAACAAAAATGTACTTGTCACGTTTCGCCCCAACGATTTTCAATTATCTTCTTACTTGAATCTTTGGATTACGAAGAATTCCTATATACTAGGTTACAATAAAAAAATCTCATAAATATGAGTCACAGATAAAAGTTTATTGTTTTCCAATCACATAATTTTAACATTTACATTATTACATTTTCTGTCCTATTTGTTATTCTTTGGTTCTAAATATTCCATAAATAATTTCATGCGTGAGATTCAAACTTTCAGACTTCACTGATTTTCTAAACCAATTCATCAAAAATTTTCTTAATGAGGTTTAGATCAAAAGATTGCAAACGTCTATATAATAAATAATCCTTAGTTCATTATTTTTTTTGTAACCTTTAAAAATGACTTTCTCACATTTTCTTGCGGAATCTTCATTTTGAATGGCCATGTAATTCCGATCAATTGATCGTTGCTCCGATAATCTAAATCGTCTAATTTACCTGTATAATTACGTTTCATTATCAAACTTGTTGCTATTATGCAAGAGAATCTATTACTGTTGAGAACTTGTAACTAGTGACTTGTACAATTTTGCTAATAACATTAGTTCAATTGTGCAAGAAGGCCCAAGTGTTCTAACATCTATGAACGGGAGTGTACATCGTCTTGTGATTTCGCTGGAATCGAAAAACACTTCGATTCTCGTCGATCCTTGATCCACTTCTCGCTTCAAAAAACGAAGAGAACTCTTCTGACGCGAGTCTTCCTCTTTGGTTTGAAGTTTCCCCACGATGACAATAACGAACGTTTTCGTGGCTTGAAATCGATGGAGGGGCGGCAGCGGCAAAACGAGAAATCGGAAAGGACATTAAGAGAGACAGAAAAACAGAGACCGAAAGAGAGAGAGAAGGAGAAAGAGAGAGAGAGACGCGAAAGAGGAGGAAATAAATCGAACGACGAAGTGGCTGCGATGGTGGAAACGGCGGCGGGAAAATGTGAATGAGAAGGGACAGTAGCATGAGGAGGAGACCAAGGGGTCGGTGGGGACCCGAATAGAAGATAAATTGTCAGATGAAAGCGGCTGGGAAAGGAAGCAATAGAAATTGAAGGGAAAGGAAGAAACGAATGGACCCGAAAGAGATTTAAAAGTGTAAAGCGAAGGGATGAACACTGAGGTAGGGATGGAATTTATCTCCTTGGCGGAAAGAGAAAGAATAAAGAAACAAATAGGAGAATTGAAGTAGGATCACGGTGGGAGAAAAGCTGAATGAGAGAAAAATAAAAGTTATAAAGCACGTATAGATACGGTTTAACTTGGAATTTTAAAAGGAAAAAATATTTGAAGGAAAAGGGAATTACAAAGGGGTGCGAATCGAAAATCGAAGGAATAACAGAGTGAAAAGATGGAGATTACGTTATAGTGGAAAGATGAATCATTCGTCAATTTTCACAAGAAGAAGAGTCGGGAAAAATATAGGCGCAAAGCCGCTTTGCTACTTCGTGATCGCAAGTTTTACTGTGAAACACGAGGATTGAGAGGTGTGAACTTATTGAAATAACAAGACGTCTGATTAGTATCTTCCGAGTATTGATCTTCTTATGGAGACAAATATAGATACAGTAGAGTTACCATAATATCCGAAAAATCTGTTATCCAATAAAAATATCTGCTAATAACGAATGTCCTTTTTTTATTATAAATACTATTAACATATATCACTGTACATATCTTTTCATATTTATAAAAAGAATCGTACTAAAGTATGACACAAAATATAATCTTGACGGCACACGAGAAGTTATATTTAATTCTTCTGCACGAACTCAATCAACGAACGAAGAATGTGTCTTGTGTAACCAAGTATCCATTTGTGCTTGAAAGGCAGACAAATTTAACTCTTCGGGCCTACTTATACCGAAAAATATATATAATATGGGAGCCAGAAATATATGAGATCTTCAAATATTGAAACGAAGTATTTAAATAAATGAAAATGTCAGTATCCATTTTTATCTCTTTAGCTCAAATATTTCTATTATATATTGAAAATATTATAGAATTTGTTTAATACAAAGAATTGCAAACGAATGCAAATAAAAACGAATTAAATAGACTGTAACTTTAGTTAGCTCTAGACCAGAGATGGGCCTAAACCTTTTTATTGAAACAGGCATCCCAAATGACTGGCTTATGACAAGGCGTATTAATTATTAATTTTTAATTTTGCTTGAGTAGTAGTTGTAAGCTAGAAGTACATTCAACGAGTACTTATTTTTAACGAATTTATTAAGTTAAAATACTATTTACAAACAATTATATTATCATTTTTTACAGTACAATCATTTTTTAAAGCCACTTTTCAAAAATACCTGACGCAATAAAAATGTTTCGTGCGAACTTAAGTATCCGCGAATCTCATATTACCAATGCCTGATCTAGAATATCGCAAATACATTAAGAAGGAATTGTCATTTTCAGAGAAATTCCGCTATTTTTACGATGATAAAGATCTGAAGGCGGAAACGTTTTCATTTAATGAAATGTTATTCCATTTATAACCCCGTAACCGTAGAGTGACGTTTCTATTTCACCGTCGAATTGCATAAATTTTTCACGACCGCAAATCGAATGGAATATTCTTAAAATACATTTGGTATCGTCATCTTGTACATTAGATCCAATTTGTCAGCAAAATGTTCTTTAGAGATCGCTTTATTATCGTAAAGTCAATTGATCTTTATCCAATGTATCGCGCTGTATTAAATCCATCGAGTCATTTTATAAATTATTGTTCACAGTTGTTTTAATAACCTCGATATTTCTAGAAATAACGCACCGATTAACATTAGAACTAGCACACCAGTCAAATTGGCTGGTTTTACAATTTTATTTTAAAATTCCTACTTCATGTTATATTTTTTTCCGCGATGATGTGATGATTTTCGCAACAATAATCAAAGGAATAATATAATAAATTTTATTTTGTTTTTTATGTATTCAAACTGAAAATAATTTTGTATCAAGGCTACTTATACCAATGTACGAATGTACCATGACTGGTACTTGTCAAGATGTAAAAGGGTCCTGCAGTCTGTTTATCGAACCCCAATTAACCAGTTCCCTCGTTTTGTACAACTTCCCACATGTTTTTAAAATTTTTACTGCGTATCATTCGATATGATGATAGCAGATATCAGGAAAATTCCGAATCGATCGCTAGATCGCTAGATGCTAACACTAGAAATAACACACCAGCCAAAACAACTGGTTCTACAATTTTATAAATGTGTTGACCCTCGTTTAGGGATCATGGTCACAGATGGATTAATAATACCAAAAATGTACTATATAACATGGAATTCCTTCTGTAAGAAAGTAATAAATCAATAAATATAACAATATTCTATTGTTACGTATTTTTTAAAGACCAGTCATTTTGTTTGGTTTTGGTGGAAATAACTTTGTGTTAACTATCGGTAGTTCTAGCGTTAATGAATATGAGAAGACTGTGTTTACCGATCCTGTTTAATACCAGAGTAATAGTTATTGAAGAAACAGCAAAAAGAAGATTACAAATACATTATATCAATAAATACCACCTTTAATTCAAATGCCATACTGGAAAATTCTATTCAAAAATGAACCTACTAAAGTATTACTACTACTAATAATAATAATAATATAAATTGGCATCCACAGTTAAAAGCACACGATTAATAGCACAAACGTGAAATGATAGTCATATATAAACTAACCGAAACAACATAGATACCATATTGAAATAACAATAATCAATTCTCCGATGGTGCAGAAGAAGCAAATATCTTTCGTTAGTAAAACAAATAAAATAAACATGATACGAAGATAATAATACTCATTATGGTCGGAGCAACTAATGTCAATTTTAAAATAATATTTTATTAAAAATATGATAACGCCAAAAATTCCAGCGAATTCCAAGGAATCCAGCGTAAGAAGGAATTAATCAAATGAAAGGATTGAATGCCGGCGAATCGAAGCTGGGCTCTGCCTCTAATACCAACCGGAAGATAATTTAATTGAGATCAAACGCCTACAGCGATTTCCCTAAAACGTTTGTCAATTGATATCCGTCTATTTCGTGATCGAACTCTGGCAAATCGGGACGTACATAACATCGGGAACATACGTGGCTCTTGAGCCTAGCGAACACCAGTAGAAGAAGCAAGAAGAACCACTTTTTTTATCCTCCAACCGTCACCGTCAGTGCCTCGGTTCTATCCTCGATTTTCTCGTTCCACTGCCATTTCTATATACACCGTGGCCCTAGATTCGTGGTACGATCGAGGCCAGGGAAAATCTATATTTCAAACTAAAATAGAAACCAAGAGTAATAAAATTACACGTTGAAGGTTTTATTTTCGAGGAAATCGGATTTGGTAACTCGCCAAGTATACATGAATTTGCGTAATCATAATTACAAAAGATTAGATAACTATCATACGTGTGAAATTAAATCGAAGATGTAGAGTAAAGAGCCTGTTTTGGGGAAGATAGAGAGATTGAACTTGCTTAATCGAGCAGTAGCCTAGTACACGTCCACGTACTTAGTCCTCAATTAATCTTTTAATTGGATTTTCTCCAAAAGATAGCCTAAAACGAAATGCTTTTATTCCACTGTCGCCGTTTATTTTCGTATATAGAATCGCCTCCTGTCGATTGTCTACTCCAGTCTAGTAAGGATTAGAAAAGCTGACGTGTACTTGGTAGATATGCAAATTCGATTTTATCCAAACTGAAATATCCGACGTAATTTTGTTACTCTAATTTTCGTCTTATTTTTAACCATAGAATCACCTTAATTTCAATTGTACCACGAATTTAATACCACGTTGTATATACAACTCTATTTGCTCCAGTTCCTCTCCAACGTTTAAGTTATCAGAAGGGGGTAGCTCGTCGAATTCCCGGTCAATTAATGTTGTCCTATCGGTGACGATTTTTCGTCGAAGTTGGAATAGAAAAAGCTGCTCGATCGACGAACGCTGCCGATAGAATTTAATTTATCGCGGCCCGTTAAATATTTAGACTCGTCTCTGAAATTGATTGTAGCCCTTTACGAAACGATCCTATCTCTCTTATTTCTTTTCTATTTTATTTCATTCTTTCGTTTTCTCCTTGTTTTCCTTTTTTGGTGAGAGATGGCTGAGGGAGAGAGAGAAGAGGAGAGAATGGAAACTTTTTATTCGACGGCGGATTGAGTTCTTCCCTTTACAAACGATCCATCGACTGGGCGAACAAACGATTCGACGAATAAGAGAGAAATATGGCGGCTCCGTGTCCGTGTCGGATTTTTTTTATTGAAATCTGCCGCGTTGCCGCGTTCCTGCAATTTTCGCTGGGAGAGCTTTTTAATTGGACTTTAATTGCTTGTACGTTTCATTGATCATTTTTTGGTCGGCTCTTGGGCCGACTGGAATGATGACAGTGACACTTGATCGTTTCTTAATTCGATTATGAATGTAGGCAATGTTTGCACGTGGTTAGACAGAACTACGATTAGACAGCGAATTGTTGTGCATTCATAAGAAATTACAAATTGCAAAGTTACTCACAATGCGTATAATGTCAAAAAATACATAAAATATTCGAAGTAGTATGATGTTCTCGATAATATTTATGTTAATAGGCAAAGTAATACTTTGCCGAGTTTGCACTTTTTTAATCATATTCTGATAAAACTGAATCTACATAATAGTCTGGTTATACCGCAGTCTAGTTATGATAGAGATGATTTTTAAGATAAATTTTCTTCGGTTTTCGTTTTCGTCTCGTCATATGTATATTTCTGTCGCGATATAGAACAGAATTGTACAATAATTGAAATTGAATACAGAAAATTTATGGAGAAATTTTGTTAACAATTACAAATAATGTAATTTGTTTAAGTAATGGTGCAACTCGTAATTAAATTATCGTTTTAACAGAAGTGCAAAAATTTCATAGTTACTAGGAGATGTTTTTAATTTAGAAATCGAAAGCTCAATTTGAAAGATTATAATTTTTATTATGTTATTTAATAACTTATTAATTGAGATTGTACATTTGATTAATTTGGTTGTACAGAAAACCTCTATGTTAAAGTTAATTTGAATGAAATATGCAATTTCATATAATCACCTAAGACCTCGCGTAAATCAATGTATGGAATAATTGATTTATACAATACTAATCTACCATATACGGACCCAAAGACATAAATTATTTTCTTCATTTGTAGGATGATTACTCACCGTAATTCAATTTAAAACTTTGATGCACTATCGGATCCAATTATCTACTCCGTTGCCAGACCTATAACTGACATATATCACTGAACATATTTTCTTTGCCGATTTTCTCTGTATAGCTCAAGAACTTTCCTTTGTTATAACTATTAGATTATAGATAGAGATTTAATATTTGCAATTCAAAAAATAGAAGAACGTATATGAATGAAGAATATTTTACTGATTAAATATATAAGCACAATTTAATATATATAATATTATTAATATTGTATTTTTAAAAAAATACTATATATGAGCAAAAAATAAAACTTTTTTGCAAACTAATATTTTATTTACAACTTTATCGACGAAATTTAATGACGAACCAATCATAGAATCAAACCAATTTATGAGCTTCAGCATACTGAAACAAATACTAAATTTATGATTATGAAGTATGTAAAAAACGAAAATTTCTACATGTTCCATAACTTTCACCATTTTTATTCTATTAATTTGTGCATTTTGATCAATCTGAAAAAATATATTATTTTCACGAAAGTTTACGACATCTTGAACCGATATATTTACATAAATTTGAAAATCAGGAAAAATCTGTTATGGAGTCAATTACTAAAATAATGCAACTTTCACGCGGCTTGTTTGAACCTGGCATTGAGTAAACTGATTTGTATAACACGTAATTTGTTTTCCAAAGCGAAATAGTTAAGTATATTTTTAGCCTGTTTCGTTCAAAGTCGGTGCAAAACTATTCAACGTATATCTAAATCGAAAGCACTATACAAAGGAAACTTTATAAACTCACCAACGATGTCCATTTCCTGTTAAACTATTAAACGAACGAGGGTAAATTGTGCTTCAGTTTCGCCTTCTAAGATTTCGAATTAAAGTTTCAACGCGAACTTTTTTTACGAAAAGATTTATACAAGGCTTAGATCTGCATAAAAGAATGTTTAAATCTCAATAAAGTTGAAGCTATTCCAAGACTCTGGGAAATCACTGAAATCGCAGAAACATATACATTTTCTCCAGTTTTTAAGCTTAAGACTATTAAATGAAATAACTTCGTTTTATTTTATTGATTTGATATTTATAGCTAGAACATGAACGTCTGCATGAAATTAAACTTTCTGGAATATTATAGAGCATTAACTTTAATATTTCTTTATCCTAAAGGAAATATCGAACTCACGAATGGAATAAAGAAGAAATCGTATTGAGAGTGAAACGTAAAATTATTATTATTCGTCTAAAAAAGTAATTACAGAATGAAAATGATACGATAATTTAGGAAAGATAAAGAAATAATATAGGTAATATAGGAAAGATTAGTATTAAGAATTATACACCTTAAAAATTCAAAGGTTGTGTTCTTATTTCTTTATACAAATTGTTATAATACTTATCAAACAACTTAAGTTTACTCTTCATGTTTATTCCTTTTTTTATGAGAGAAAACTAAAAGCATACCAGTAAGTCATAGTTTAATTCTGAATAAATATTTCAATAGGAAAAGAAACTTAAAGACTGATACATATAATTACGATACGTTATGTTCATGAGACTATAATAATGTTTTATGAATGTCTAATACATCGAAAAGCACAATTATTAGAACCTTTAAAAATATCAATAAAAATATATGATATTAAGCGTAATAACAAAAACTTTGGGGTAAAATTGAAATAATTTGTTTTCATTTCTATTCTTATTTTTCAGCTTTTCGTATAAAAAACCATCTCAAATATTCCACTGACCAATGCTCTGATAACCCATCATTTCCCTAATCGGTGTTTTGATAGTCGAGATTCTACTGTGCAAATTAAAATCTTTCATTTACGAAATCACTGAGAATTAAATCCTCCTATACATATAACTGCACTTTCTCTGACTAGTTTTTAGCTATCTCCGAATCCTCTTTTCGCAATAAAATCAACCAGACAAGCTTTCTAAAACATCCACCCAACTTGTATTCACAATACGCTGCGATCAAAAACAGCTTTAAAAAAATCCTCCATAACAAAGGAAAGCACTTTGTACAGCAGAATCGTCGGTTTTCCACTTAGGACCTGAGCTAGTATCATTCGAGTCAGTCTGGTGATTTTCAGAACGACTTCTATCATCACCGTTAATCCTGATAGTTTCTAATTTGTCGAGGAAAACCGCGAGAAAAGTGGTGTGGGTGCATGATACGCTTAAAGTCATGCCAGTCGACTCTGAGAAGCTCGTCCTCTTTGTGAAATTATATTGTAATCCAGAATACCTATTCCACCCTTACGAAATTGGCCTCGCAAGCTCACCTCTTTTCCTTCTTCGTAGACAGAAACAAGTTACGTGTACCAACGCGTCAACGTTTCACAGACACGCCTCTTGTACACTGGCTCACAAAAGTATTCAAACATTTATCATCAAAAACTTTTATATCATATATGATATATGTTATATGAAACGTGTTGAAATTTCATTAATACTGTAACGAAATATGGCTGTCGTTATATCGGTCAAAACAAAAATAAGATACAACCTGAGAAACAATTAAGAACTTATTAATCCTTATTTTTGGAATTTTAAAATGTAAAGAATTTGCATGTTCATCGTAAATAGTATGTTTGTATAATCAACGTCGTAATAAGAATCTCATCAATTATATAATAAATTCAAACGTTGCCTTTGTTTATATTCGTCGTATCATTCTCTTACTGTTCTACTTACAATTTTAGGTTACGTAATTACAGTTCCATGTATTAGATATTCTATTCTATCATACATCCCGTAAGTCAAATTTATATCCTGAACCATTTAAATTTATCTCAAGTTCTTTTAACGTGATTTAGGCCAAAGAATGGTGAACAATCTAGATGCTAATATACTGTTAAAATTTATTATTTATCTCTAAAATTCTTCCAAATAATTTTCACAGTCTCTTACTGTATATTTTGAATTATCAATCTGTAGATATAAATACAAAATCCTAGTTGATTAACTGTTTCTCTAACAATCTACCTCAAATATCGCTTAGTATACAAAACCAACAGGTACACTTAGTACTTGTGAGCGAGAGTGAAGATAGAAGCTATAAAACATTTACTGCAAATATATATGTAGTAAGAAATGAATATACAACATGAATAGCTATTTTTAATACATAATAAGTGTTAAATATGGTCTCACTGAATATCGAGGTTTGCGATAAAATAATTTTCTGATCTCTGCGAAATATATGCTTGCGTTAAATAAATATCTTGTGGTTTCAACATTTATTTTCAGATTGATTGCAAACTTTGCCAATATAATAATGATAATCGAGTCTCGCAACAGTACTAATAAAATTTCGAAATGTTTCGCATAATACATATAATATATATTCATAGAAGTTGTCTACAAGTGTTCGAATATGTTCGTGAACCTGTGTGCATTCATCTTCCGTTTCACCCTCCACTTTGGCCACTGTCTCCATTTTCAGAGAAACCTAACCAGAGATTGGTGGGACAAATTTTAGTCTTCGCTGGGTGGAAAAAGCGCGACCGTATCAAGCGGCAACGAGGGGAACGCTTAATTCCAAGACGAACAATAGCGACTTTGCACTGGGTCCGGATTTACGGACACTGATGCTATTTTCCGGTTTCCTCCGCTCTTCTTCCCGGGAAATTGAAGGGTTAACAGGCCACCGAGAAACTGTGGCTGACAAAATCGCTGCAATAAATACTTGGGAATTCTTCTTGTTGTGGCGTATAAAAATTCGACAATGTTCGTAGAAGGTTCCTTTCATGGACCTTTCTTTCTGTTTTAACTCAGTGTCTCTTCCTATTTTTGTATAAAGTGCTCGAGCTCATTATCGAGATAGAGGTATTAAAGTAGATGTTAAAACAGAAAAATAAAAAATAAAGAATAATTCTTTTCGGTAGAAAAGTACGTAAATTTCATACACGATATGATCAAAGAAGTTGGAAAGGTTTCAGTATTTTATAATCCACCTTTATACGATATTATCTACCTAAAGAGCCGTTCTAATTGGTATTCTACCTTATTTCTTTCAGACTTATCGTCGGTTTTCTAATCTAAATTCTCATCGTAGATCTTTCATGACAGTAACCTCCTGAGGAGGCCTTTAAATATTAAAGCAAAATTGTTCGTATTTTCTAAACATCAATGTTCTGTTAAAAAAAAGTATTGCTCTAATCCATGAGATTCGATAAACTTTATCATACTTACAATGTATATTTCTTCAACATAGTTTTATTCTTTCTCGAAGAAACATGGTTTCGAAGAATACTTTGAACAAGATACATATTCCGAACATCTGCTTCAAACTTGAAGTACCACTCGCTCCAAAGATACCACTTACTGCTTTACTATAAGTCCATAAACTCTCTCTTTCTCTCTCCCTCCCTCTCTCTCCAAATATATATTTTCATTTCTCAAAAGTTCCAATATCGCAGAATAAATCCTATCGATGAACTCCAAATCACTGAGACGTTAGACTTTGGTAACTAAAGAAAGTTAAAAAAAAGTTCCAGCAAATCAAAGTTATTTCAACCCTGAGCCCCAGACTGAAAACTGCACTTTCTAAACTGTTGCCAGACTCACAGCAACTGAAGTTCATTGAACCATCGTAATAACCAAGAAAACTGCGAAGCGCAGTTTGTTTCGCTGACCAACAGAGGTGAGCAAGAAATTTTTATTTCTGCAACAAATAACGATTATTTTATCTGCACCGGCGGCCACTCGTATTTCGTAGATTCGTCGTGACTTTTTCTCCGGGGGATTAGAAGTAAAATTTAACGCGAAAGCCTGCTACTTCATCCGTTTATCTTACTTTTCCACTTACTGACCTCTTAATTGAAACTGTAACTTTATCTCGCGTTATTCTCGATGACAGCCGCTCCCCGCCTTTGTAACGAGCCTTTGCGTAAATATTCATATTCTCTTAATCAAATCCAAACGCGATAAATCCCGCGTCTCTGTAATTAGCATGAGCTCTTGTTTCGTAATATTCCGAATTGCAAACGAAAACTCCCCGTCAAGAAATGATTTATAATGTATTGTGCTTCTTGTTGAATTTTATGTTTCTGCGTTGCATTGACAATATATTTTAATATCGGCTGGAAAAAGTAGCTTTCCAGTTGAATATAATGAAAAGAATTGATGATTTACTGAATATATTCGTATCTCTGTGTATTTTTTCTCCTTCTTGTTATATTTTGTAATACTTCATACATTTTATATTGCAATCTTTTGTATGTGATGTTACGTACGAGTTACGTATTTCGCCAACAAGGTTATTTTTTATTTTTCATAGAATAAATTTTTGAGAAAGAAAGTAGAACTAAATTGTTGAAAATTATAGAGCTAAATAAACGCATTAATTACACACCTATATCTAAAAACTAAAGTCTTACTAATTACAATAATTTATTGTTAATTCATTAATTACAATAATTGATACTTCTCTTGCACTTTAGTAAAACGGAACAATTATATTAGGCATTCATGTAGATATCTTCTTTGTTCAGGTCGCAGAAATATTTTCAAATAAATACAATTTCATCTGTACTTTTCATCTTTGATGTGAAATATTATTTTTCAACATCAAGCAGAAGAACATCGACGAAAATGTAATATTGATAGAATTTTTCAATAATTTATATTTATATTTTATTACATTCCGTATAAATGATTGGAAAATTATGACAATGTTACATGCTTGCTTTTATCCTTTTTCTCGATGTTGAGATTAATATCTTGCGACGAAAATACAAATTACAAATAAAATTTTACTCAATTGGAGATAAATATCAATAAATTGCAAGAGAAATAATAACAAATGTTCCATTTGACTAATGAAATCGATAACCTGTATTCCGTTTATTATTTGTTTTACACGTTTAAATATAATTATGTCAAGTGCTCGAAGAAATGAAAGTCGGAAGAACAATTTCGTTAATTTATTTGAACTCAGATCGATATTGAAAGCTAAATTTTTCCTACGTCCCGTGTCCTACGCAATTGGGACAAACCATAGCCTCGAGAGCCCAGAAGATTGAAAGAAAGAAAATTGAAAAATTTAATTAGAGTACTATACCTAAGGTAATTGCGAACAATCAATTACAATTTAGACAAAATTAAGGAGTACCGATTTATTCCCATGTTTTCCTTGCCACTAAATTATAAATCATATACTTTGTAACTGATTGTTTTGTAACAGATCTCGTAGATATGAAGAAATTTTGTAAAATTTAAAATATCATATTACTTCAATTTGGCTTGATTTAATTACATTGCATGTAGAAATGTGTACATCGCTTCAATGAACCTAATATACCTACATATTATATAATCACTGTTTTCTCATCTTCGGCAGCTCAGTTGATAGAGCGGTGCGCTGTAGCTGTTAACAAGCTGGCTTGTTAAGGTTACTATCTTCTCCTTAATTTTCCCTGTAGTACATTCATAGAGAAAAATCTTTCATGGAAGATATATATAAAATAATTAACGATGTTAATTTCTGCAGAACTTCTTAATATGAATTTAATCAATTTTATAATTATGTTCTGAAGTATGTCTATATATGTAACTAATTTTTATTAATTATAAAAAATGTATAATATATAATCATAAAATATTCCCATCTGTCTAGGAAATTTAATTATTTTGTGATCTCTAAATTGCTTTCTCTTTCTAATGTATTTAATATCACTTCTTATAATCATTGTTATTTTTGTCATCTATAAATCTTCATCATTAGATCGTAAAATATATTTTCAAAACATGCGACAGAGTGATGTTCTTGTCATCATAAACATTGTTAATGCGGGAATAACGAGATTTTTTGTTAACTTACGAAATCAGCGTATCCAATCGTTGATTCTATTAAAATGTAACGCGAAATATTGACATTCTTATCAAATAACAATTTTCTATGAAACTGGTTGGCAACGGGCAAAATGAGAAGAAGTTTTAAACTAAAAGATAAATTATCATCGCGAAACATAATTTGAAATTAAGAACGTTTTAAAAAACATTTACATGATATTATCGTGCATTAAGTTTCAGATTAGAAAATCAATTATCAGAAGATTATTAAATAACAAGGGCTAAAAAAAAACATTTTTAATGACGGTACATAGATACACAAAATTAATATAGAATTTTTACTCGTAGAATTTTAGTCTTAATATATTGAATTGATAGACATATTTGAAACATACAAGCCATAAAAATCCAATGGATAAATCTCCAACACAAAAAATGACAATTCACGTTCACTACATAAAAATTCGAGAACTGTGGTATCCATTAATTTCTTGAATATATCTATGTATGTTAAATGACATGAATATTAATACTCCCTTTGCCCAAAGGACACTGTACGCCAATTCCTAAATTAATTGCTGTTAGGGTAATTACAAATGTCAGTCAGAGTATTTTCGGAGAATTCGAATTACACGCTAGTCTTCCATAATTAGGAATTTAATTTGTCCTAGTGGAAATTATGTAACATCGATATCCTGCTACTAAATTGATGTTAAAATACATCGCGATAGAGGTAGTAGTAGGTCATGTAAAAGTGGCAACTAGATTGAATATAAATTTTCAAAATTTGAAACTTTCTAATAACTTGAAATTTTCTCTCATGAATCCAGAGATTTTTAGCCCTAGAACCAAAATTTCCATCTACGCAATTAGTTTTATATAATGTGGTTTTACATAATAGAATCAGTTTTAGCACAATTATTTATTATTATTTATTATCTACTAATAATTTTGTTAAATAACAGGCTAAAAATGGAAAAAACCTATCAGGTCTACAGATACAGTCAAGACAAATGATCATTTAACGTTGTGATAAGCAATATTTTTAAAACTACAAATAGGACAGAAAATCTCTATATACAATGTGTCGATAAAACTATAAACATAGATAAACATCTAATTACAAGTCAAAGTCGTAAATGAATTAATTCATTTTTCAAACAAATGTGAAGCCATTCAAGCAAGATAATACAACACACGTTAACACATCGCGTTTGTATGATGTTCGAAGGTATAGAAGCTGCAATTGAACGTCGCGTCAGTATTGAAATTATTTCAAAGCGATGGACGACAACTACAAGCGGAATCTCTGTCATTAACTCGATACATCGCCGTCGCGTCGCACGAATGTTGTCTGATTTTCGCGTTCCTCTATTACACCAATCCTGCGAGTTCCACGTTCCAGTCGTATAACCAGGCGCTGGTCTGCGGCTCTGCCGCTTCTCTGCGACTGATTCCAAACGTCGATCACCGTTGATCGAATCAAATGTATTTTTGCGGCTTTATAACCGCGCTTCGCCGACTCGTTCGCGCGTGCCGTTCAGACCTACCATCGATTTTCCCTCCCGTTTTCAATTTGCCTGCTTCGCTGGAAACAGGACTTCATCTCGTTCCCAAACCGCAGGCCAACTTAATATCGTGTCAACCAAGTTTTCAGAACCTGATATTGGCCAGCTTCCGAAGTTAAGAAATACGCGTTTCAATCCAGAGTTGAAACGAGGAAAGATCAATGGATACATAGTTTGAAATTTCCAACTTTGATATTTTGAAATAGTTTGAAATTACGTTGAATTTCGATTGTGGTTGGATTTTTTGATAATAGCAAAAGCCAAGTGGACTTAAAATATGGCGTAAAAGAGTACGGTGAAGTGTTGATTATTCAAACTAATCGCGACACTCACTCGGATAATTGACATTTTTCCGATGCTTGTATCATTTTGTTTCTTATGAAATATTTATTACTCACCTTTTCCTAACTATTTTATGAATATTAATATTGAACGGAAATACAAATTGTTTAATAAAAGAGTGACAGTCTCTTACAGTTTTTATTCTTGTTTCTTAATCTTCCTTAGAAGAGATTATTTACAAATTTCCTTAGAAGAAATAATTTGTATCGTCAGTAGGTATTTGATAATTGAGGTTCTACTGTATTAGGTTAAACAACGAACTCTTTCGCCAGGTTTTGTTTTTACAGTTACAACATTACGTGGGCTTCCACAAATTGTGGTTTATTGATATACACGAATATTCAAACCAATGGAACACGGATGATAAAGAAGCAACGTAATATTGCAGGAAAATTATTTGTTATGGAAAATTTGATCAATAAATTATTCTACAATAAAGTATACCATAAACGGTAAATTTTGTATGAGTTACAGATAACAATAATTTACGATGAAGGTAGCTTTTACAGCCTTTTATAAATATGTAGGTTAATAGATTATTTAGATCTTTATAAAGTTTTTTGACAGAAAATATATTAAATATTGTGATTTCAGAAATGTAATTACAGAAAGCTTGGAAGAATATTTTAATAACAAAAACGAAACATTCAATAGCGACGAAATGAACGAATATAATCGTCAAATGGATAAAAGATAAAAACGAATATTGTATCGAAGACTGAATTATTAGAAATTTTAATTAAAATGATTTCTTGCGGTGAAACTATTCCTATTTTCACTTGTAGATTATAATTGCGTAGTTAATTCAGAATGGTTTAAATTGGTCGAGTACATTTCGAAATATTTGCTCAATCTCTAAAAATTGTAGGATAAAAAGTAGTAAAAGTATGTGTGGAAGGTTATTCAAATTGTACGTGGATCAATTCCCACGTATTCCCTTTATGGCTGGCATTCGACTGACATTTTCACAAAACCTCTATTTCCATGCCGAAACAAACAAAGTGCGCAGCACAAATAAGCTATCCAATGCAACCAGTAACTAACGCTGTGAAAATAAAATAACTACTCGTTCCACGATATTCACAATACACGTATTTACAGAAAGTCGATTAAAGTCATTACTAGCACTCACTAAAATATCGGATTGTTCGAAAAGATAATATACTTTTATAGAATTTTATAAAATAACGTACGTACCGCTTTTTTTTATTAACGTAGTGCCGTTTATTAAGTGACTTCATAACCACGTTTGAGATTGTTTCTGTAGATTTCTTGAATATTTGTTTCTTTCTTGCCGTAAAAAAAGTTTAATAAAGACCAGGAAATAAATGATAGAAAACTGTATATATTTAGGGAATAGGATGAATTAGACTACAACTATTCTAATTTTCTAGCACCGCTACTGGTTATGTAAAAGCTATTATTTGATTTGCTTCTCACTGATAAAATGTGAACAAGGGAAAATGGTCTACTTTATGAATAAAAACTTGCCAATTTTTATCTTTTCTTTTTCGATGTAGAATTTTTGATTTTAACGTACTTGATGTTCAACTAGCAACGTTTACTCAAATTTAACATTTTCGTTGTTTGACAAAAATTGTTAATAAATAATTCTCTTCTACATCCATCAAATGCACAAAACTGAATATCGACATACTGAAACCTTACAAACTGTCCAAACAACTCGATAGATCAAACTCGCTAAGGCAAATCGAACTACAATAAATTAAACTCAGTAAACAGTAATACAATGTTATATAACTCACTGCTGGTAATTACAGGTTTCTTCTGTTCACGAATCATCGACGACTAGTTCTACGCAACAACAGCGACGACGAACTAAAAGATATTCCATGACTGTGCCCTCGCCGTAACAACAACGCGACCATTTCAATCGATGGAAGAAGCAAGACAAATTTTCCACTTTCTCCCCACCCAGCCAATCAATCGAACGATCAAATCCCGCCAAAAATTCTCGGCGTATCCATGCACGAGACGAACACAGCTTCTGTATCAGTGTCACTTTTGTTGGCCCATTTCGATTCGCAAATGAACCGATCGTTCAACCGCAACCCACCAGCCGCCCGTAAAAGCGAAGCCCAGCAAAGTTCCCGACCAATCTGATTCCGAGTCGAATTTCGATTTCGCCACAGACCGAACGTCCCATTCGATTGTACGCTTTGCCACTGCTCTCTTATGGCAAACACTGGAACACACCGTCCTTCTGACAACCGGGTAAATCGAAAACCAGCGTGTCTGCAGATCTCTGTCGACATCGAGTCGGAAGCTTTGCTGACGCTTTTAATCGTTCCTTCCAAAGGAACTCGTTATGAATGCTAATGAGTTCAAGACTGTTCCTTCAAAATTACCTCCTCCCTTCTCAAATTTTCTTTTTTCTCTTTTTTTTATATGCATGCGCGGAGCATGAGGATTTGGAAAGCTTCTGAATCCAGCAGCTACTCGATTGTTAAATTTTAGCAAGATCATATGCCAATATCACAAATGTGAAATTTGATAGATTGTAGAAATTCATAATTTTACGTAACATTATAAGATAATTCAGAAAGTAATAGAATCAAGATTAGTATAAAATCATTGTATTATTGTAGGTAATATGTTTGTTGTAACATTTATCTTTTGATCGAATTAAAAAAGACGTTCAACCAATTTCTTTAATGAGGATATGAAAATTTACGGATTCGTATAATATGGCATATAAGAATTGTACTATGTCCGACACAAAAGAGGACAAGACTAGACAAACTCACTCCATATCAATTAAATATTAACACACAACTAGATTAATACATAAAATACAAATTATAAACTTTCCATATCATTATCCTAAATATTATTTCTCTTTCGTCTTCATTTGCACTCCTACCTTTTTCTCTCCGTATGTTTCACATATTCCATACATCCTCCTTTCCCACTTTAAACAGTTTTAAACCTACTACGATCTTTGAATCATTTTCACAATTTTTACAATAAGGAACATAACTTACCATGTTCGACATCCGTAATAAGTAACGTAAATGATTAATAGAATGTGAATATTTATATGCAAATTTACACGTTTACGAATAAGACACAAGAAATCGAATCTAAATAAGGATTTCGTTCAGCCCTTGAAGCTTACAAACGACACTTTAATTCGTACTTTAATGATACTTTAATAAGTAAAGAATTCTGAGTAGAAAATCTGGTGTTTCTCAAAAAATCACACGAAGGGATTCTTATTAATTTATCATCGTATATCAAAGTTCTGTACCTGAAATTCAAAGTTCTTGCAAAAGGAGAATGCGATCGGACAGAGGAAAAATCCAAAGATCTCGCCAGTTACACGTAACGACCGGAACTCGCCACCTTCGCTTTATTAGCACTATGTCATTGGTGACTGGAGCGATTGAACTTCTTACAATTGTAAAAATTGAATGAAAATTAACAGTTAGAACATTTTGAGTATAACCGATAAATAGAAGATACTTTGAAATAAAAAGTGCCCCATTGAACAATTAAACATTTTTATTAGAACATCAATAAAAAAAAAGTGAGAAAAAATCTTGCATCTAACGGTGCACTGTGTTTGCATCCATATGTTTGAGGGGCAATCTACGAATATTATTATAAACATATCTTAGAAAATAATGGCAAATGCTGCTTTATAATCATATAATTGAAGTTAGAAGTGTGCACATACCTTACTATTACATATAGAATTAAGCAAATACTGTTTACTAATATCTTCTACGCGTTTCAACGATATATTCTGCACGTTTTGCTTGCGACGAAGTAACAAATGCGAATGATTTGTTGAAATAAACGAAGCCTTGTTATAATATGTCGCTATCAACTGTTACCAAGGCGCCACGGTGGTCACCCGTGACCACCAATAAGATAAACGGTCCATCGGGGAAAAATGTTGTTTTACATCGTCAATTTATTATTATTTTGCCATTATATGCTTTGAATAATAAAAATACTCCCGTGGTGTCCTGAGCGAAACATGTGATTTCGGCGTGGCAGTCAAAGAGCTACGAAAGTTTACGAGTAGTTCGCTACTCATGACGTGATACATGAAACGTATCAACCAGAAGAGAAGAATCTAATAGAAAATCGAGAGGGTCGATCATCCCCTAGAATTCCTCTCTAATTCGTTAAACGCGGCAATGCTGTTGCGTGATACGTGTCCCGGTTGCGGGATACCTGATATGTAGCTAGTTGTGTGCGTATCGAGCGAGCAGCACCAGATTCTCGTCTAGTCTTCTCAATGGTGTCCGAAACAGTAAATGGTGAAGCTTTATTGAAAAGCGCCGATTTACGAGATTTGTAGAACCTGAATTGTAGATTAATAGAGGAAAAATGAGACGAGTTATTCGTTGGTTTTTATTTGGAAAACTGTTATCGAAAATTTCCTGTTGTTTTGTACATACGAGTATCGTTGGCTTCCTGGAAGAGTCGCGTGACCGACGAAAACAAATTTTTCAGGAAATCGATTTGGAGTAGAAAATTGTTAATTGCTCGATCGTTTAGCAATAACACGTCTCTTTTTTTATTTGAAAAGTAACTTTTACTTTTTGGAATTTTCTCTTTTTATATAAATTAAGAAATCTTTATTTCGATTTCCAAGTTTAGATTCCTAATCGAAAAGTCTTTGGATTTCAATGATCTGCAAGAAAATGATGTTTCTGTATTGTATATTGCTTACCACCACGAAAAGAATCGAAATAGTATTTGTAACATTTTTCTTGTTGCATAGTGCAATTTTGTTGGATAAAATGATAGTCTCATAGAAAATAGTTCGATTTGGAGTCCACTCGTGCTGAGATTTTAAAATTGACAATTTTTTTGACTGTGCCACTCTTTCAACAAACGAACGATATATATGTATTATATTTTTAAATGGATGTGATATTAGATTTAGTTATTTATGTTGCAACTGGTAGTACGTATTCTATTTTATTTCGATCGAAATGGAAGTGAATTAAGGAATTGATATTAAATTGAGGAAATTCGATTCACCAGACAATATGTTCAGTTTTATATCCATATCCTTAATTGGAAGATTAAATCCTCTTAGTTTCCTGATAAAAGTAGTAGCAGATTAAATGTGATTATCGTTCTTACTCATCTACTAATGCACATTATTTATGTATGTTTATCGTATGGATGTTCATGAGAAATTTAGTGAAACTTGCATAAATAATTTACTAAGTATCAAAGTGTTGTGATACATTTTTTTATGTTATTTTATTCTAAACTGAATAGTCATCAGTAATAATTTTTATTATTTTCTCAGTGAAGAATATGTACTCCAATTTCTCATAACTGTAACTATAAAATCTGCAAGTATCCGAAATCAGATACGTGCAATTACGAGGTCACACATAGTGAATTTTAACTTAAAATATTTCATATTTACATGTAATACAAATCTCATAAAAAGACCACGAGTCATTCAGATTTGCAGTCGCTTAAAATGCAGCACCATGCTGTCAACTTTAAAAACAAATTGCATAAAAAGTTCGAAATATCAATATTTAAAATATCACAGTATGTCAGTCGAATCTAACACTAGTGCAAACCATATTTTCCCCCTAAAATACGTACACCATGTAGTAAAAATAAAAAGAAAAAACGCGGACTCTGCATCTGTCACTGGCCACAGCACTGCTAGAATGCTTGGGGTAGATCAGTATAGCGCATGTGCGAGTGAAAGGTTGCAAAGGTTCGACTATGCGAAGAGGAGGATAACGAAGTGTCGAGAATTAGGTTCCGCTTTGATCGATGATGTCTCGCCAACGGGAAGGTATATCGAACTCAAACGAAGTTGATATTAGAAGGAAAGATTAACTACCTTTTAGTATACTAATTGTATCGTATAAAATTTTCCTTTGTAGCGATGACAGTATATTTAGAATGATTTATTAAGATTTTACATGATACGATTGAGTTATAGTAGACACTTTAGATTAGATTTGAAATTAGATTCTTTTAGGCAATAAATAGAACTTAAATGAAGATTAATTTCATCTATCATAATGCATATCCTTCGCTTCAAATATTTTACACGTTTTCTACAGATACTGTATATTTTATACACTTTTGTATTAAATTTTACATAAATGTATAAATATTCGCAATCTGCTAATCAGCTTTCCTCGACATACGACTTCCCTCGACAAAACTACCATGCGTGTTTAAAAAGTCACAAATATCGCCACACGTCTTATACTTAAAAACGAAACAACAAAAATATAATAAATATTTCATTCGAGTCGAACGCCGTAAATCTTCCAATCTCGATACCGAGCGTAACCCAAATTCGAGGCATCATAGATCACGGAACAGCACAGCCCCGTACAACAAATTCCGCCGTCAGTCAGGGAGTCTTTTTTATCTCCCCGCGCCTCTTATCGTCTCTCGTTTCGAATATCATCGAGAAGAAAAAGATCATGGGGGCTCGAGAGGAGTCGCGGGGAACTTTCTCGATAGGGTGGTATCGCGAGAAGGAAACTTTGCGAATTTATCAGGAACCGAAACGTACCGCGATGAGTTATCGTTCCTACAACGTACAATCGTACGCAGGAATAATATTTATGTCGACGTTTGGAAACGGGCCGTCGCGATATAAGTCCGAAGAATCGTTCGACGAATAAATGCTCGAATTTCGACTAGTGTACCATGGATGGTTTTAGTTCTTTTTTCTTCTATCAGTCTTTTTTTCTGTTACTTTTTCTTCTTTTTTTCTGCTTTTATTTCTATATTTCTTCTAAGAACTCTTTTATTTCTTGGGAAAATATCACAAAACGCACGGATCTCAATTTTTCGATATTTTTGTATTGAAATTTATTGAAAAATTTGAGATTTATACACTTGTTGAGTGACCGTAGTATTTTGTTTCCTCTATGTATACAAGTTCTCAGGCAATCCAAGCCCTTAATATTCACTATCACGGGAATAGTCAGTGGCTCATACAACTCATGGCTCACAAAAGTATTCGAGTACTTACAGAAACTTTCCACAAATATGTCAAATGTTTATTAGTCGAAACATTTCGAAATTGGCATGGGATGGGACACAATAGTGACAATTAGATTGAAAGAAATAAAAATCAAGTTTGAAACAAGTCTAAAAATGTACATAAAAGTTACAAGATACCTAATGCAAATATATATTTCATCGAAGATTTAAAAAGTCAACTATCCATTGTATTAAGAAGCTTCAATCTTCGGTGAAACCATCTTTGACACTTATTATACAATATATGTTTACGATAGCTGTTCACACTGTGGCTATATTAATTTTCTACTAAATATATACATGTATATTTTTTCAATAAATATTTTGTAACTTCTATTCGTATGTTACATTATCAAGTTGCTTTCAAATTCTTATACAGTCACGATAGCCATGTCTCTCTACAATATCTCTTTACAGTATTTAATGAAATTTCAAAATGCTTTATAATACGTGTAACACACAAAGTATATATGTAAAAGTTTCCAAATACTTTCTTAGATTTATATAGATTTTGTATAGGCTGATGGATCTTGAATTTTTCCATTCTTCATTCCAGTTACTTTTTGCTCTCGCGGCTCGTCGATCGCAAACAGGGGAAAGGATGCTCGCGAGACAAGCACACGATCGAATCCGCGCGTCTCCACGATTAATGCTAGTTATTTGCATGAGAAATTGAAATAGGAGGTGATTTTTGCGAGATTACTTCCGACGATGCAGCTCGCCACTCTGTCGCGGCGTCGCGACGATAAATTACGCGAAACGAGCAGATATTTCTGGAAATCCCGGATGGAGTTTTGAAATACCGCGCGGATTAGGAATTAGGGTGGATTTGTTTCAAGAAATACGCGACGAACGAAGATTGTGAAGAACGTGAAATAGATTAAAGATTCGGGAGAAATGGACCAGATATGGAGAAATATTTAATGGCTGGTGATTAGTACTTGGTAAGTTTGAACGATTCAGACAGTGATGAACTGTTGAGATTTGAAGAGACTCCTCGGAGCTTTTTATTGTTACGATCGATCACTAGTTTTTGTGAAAAAGAAATTGTCTCCGATATATTCATTGTATATGTAGATACGGAAAATGCATAGGTTTAGATAGAATTATTGTTAGAGTGGTTCATATTTTATAAATCTTTTTATAAATTATTTTAGTGATTTTTCTTATCGTGAATTTGACAAAGTTTCATACAAAACATTCTTTTGTGTATCTACATTAATCCTTCGTAGACAAAGTGGATTATTCCCAATCCAAGTGAAGTGTGGTCTTTTCTATTAATTCTTATCTTTATCGAAAAAGAAATTCCAAATATTCCGTTCTAAATATTCCAAAATAATACTAGATACATTGATAAATATCTCAAAACTTTCCCGGAGTTTTTAACTGCTGGAATAGTATAAAAATTGAATGTACTTCCGAACAGGTACACACTCCGATTTCGATGAAAGTCATATACGTATACTCCTGTGGTCCAAATTATATCGGATTGTATGAACTGACAGTATAGAAATGACGGAAACCAGGAATATCTTCTACCTTCGTAAACTTGTTATCTTGATTTGTGCAAAGTTTGTTTCCAGCAATTACTTTCTCTAATTATTAATGCACTAAACATATAATAGTTATTAATAGAGAATATCTTGCCATTACAGGAACATTAAAGGTACGTTCAGACGACCAATATTATTGTCAATATTATTCTCAATATTCAGGGTTCTCGGCGTTGTATTGACAATATACGTTGTATATATATTGATTGACTAGAGTCTGGAGGGTCTCTTATGTACGATAATGTTGAGAAACCTGAATATTGACAATAATATTGATCGTCTGAACGCTTCTTAACATTCAAGATGAAGTTAATAAATAGCGTGTAAAATTGTTCGTAATAAATCTCCTAATTTTATTATATCATTCTACTTCCGTTTTCGCCCTTTTGTATTTCCAGCATGAATTCCTACCACTCATCTATCCTCAAATCGTTTTATTCCGCGTTTTATGAACCACGTTGGTCGCGATAAAGCGCAGAAACACTATTCCATCGCGTCGACGGAGCCACGCTCACCGAACGACCACTTACAGCCATAGTTCTTCCAAATTGTCGAAATGGACGTTAAAGATAAGTAGTAATAAACAGTCAGCCAGCTTCCAACAACTGTCTCAGGGTCAAATGGGCAAATTTAATAGACTGTGCGAGATTTAGTCCCTTCGTCGACATACGATCATAATTTATAACAGTCGATACGTACTTCCGGTTTGCACGTTATACAATATGTAGTTGGAAAGCACAGAAATTATTTTATCACGCTCTCTCTCTCTCTCTCTCTTCAACCTTTGAATAATACTCTTACATTATAAACGACTTACAATGTATATTACACCATTGGAACTTAGGGTGTTTAATTCTATTGCTGGCTAATTTTAGGAAAAACTGGTCATCTTTCCAAAAGGATGCTGGATATCGTGAACATTACAGTAAAAATCCCAAAACCTATGGTAGCAATTTTTCCTTGTTTGTTCCTTTTTTGAAAATGTCATGTAAAAATGTCAAGAAATAATATTTCTGTAATTCGTGATTTACTTTCTGACGTTGAATATACATACAATGTATCTAACATGAAATAATATCTTCATACGTCTGCGATGAAAAGATAATTAAACTGAAAACATGACGTGCAATCATGCTTTTGAAAAGAGGAATAAAGGAAGTAAGAAAAATATCTATATTTTCTTGCGTGTTATAGAATTTTATAATTAATATGAGTGCAATGTTTGCAAATGTTGTATTAATTAAGTTTATGGATAATATAAATGTTATTAAAAAAATAATAATTTAACAAAGTAACAGTAAACATTTTACTGAATATCATATAATAAAATTAACAATTCAAGAAGTTTCGTATATTTCTGCGAATCGCATAATTTAATGAAGAATGCTTCTGTAAATCAGTGAAATATTGATGATTAAATTTCTGTTGCGTAGCATGCATTAAAAATTACTTTCAGTCTGGCACATTCCATTATAAATGAATTTTTTTAATCGGTTTCGTTGTTTGTTTGAATTTATGCAGCGGTTTCCCATTTTTCTCAATTTTTTATTCTTATACGACTGCATTTGGAATGTTCATTGTAATTAAATGCGTAAACAAATTTTCTCACGTTTCGACAATTCAAGAAATATTGTTTATTGGATTATGTAATTTTCTGTTTCCATAAAGTAAACTTAATCAAAATTTTCAATAACTTTTGTATTCGGAAACATTTTCACAATAGGTAGAGTCGTAATGGAAAAACTGAATAAGATTTCATTTATGAACTTAATATGCTCTTCGAAACAATAGAATTGCATTCGTCTGCTGAAAGTTTCAAAAAGAGTAACAAATCAAAAATCATTTTTTTACATTACATAAAAAATAAGTATACACTGTCATGTTCTAAACGTCTTTATATTAAAACGATATGTCCTCGGAATTTTGTCGAAAAATTATTTGCTGTACATACATTTCAATTAATAGATATTGAGATATGTAATTAATATAAATCTCTCCATTTGTTCCCAATTTTCCTTATTCTTCTTTATTCGGTCCTATCTTTGGTATTCAAAAATGTCATGAAATATCACAACGCATATTCTTGTTACGTACAACCGAAGCTCATCGTTGACACCAAAGTGTCATGTTTCCCATATCTTTACATACATACGTAATACATTCTCTAATTCTTAATCGACAGTTTAAGCATAATCAATCCCTCTGTTTTAACTGTTGTCGAGATGTTTCAAACGTTGGATTTATTTTATTTAATTGGAATACAATTCCTTACGTTAATTATATACCTGTGCATTGTCCTTACTATGACAAGTCCAATTATAATATTTCGTATGGCTAATTATTATCCTTAGAATTAGTTACCTTTGTCCCACCAAGATTTTTCGACACACTATCCTCTTTAATTTTTCGCTTCGTTTTAGTAATCCTGCTTCACATTTGTCGCAAATCGCAGAGAAAACAATCTCTTCTTTACCAAATTTTTACACCTCAGTTAACTAACATTATTCACTATAATTATATTTATAATCCTGTAGAATTTATTCCAACTAAAGTAACCGTGTTTTCTAAATTATTTTGTCCCTTTTTGCCACTCGTATATGTATATAAAGGTGTATTTCTCGTATGTATGCATGGCAATGAATTCTGGTCCATGTTTGGACTTTGTTTAAAACACACCTTGTCTCTTTCCCTATTCCTAATGTTGGGAAAAAGGTTCTTAATCTAAGGCACTCGCTTAACATTTCCACTTTCACTGATGCCATACATTGCATCCATTACCTGATTGTAGGTAAGTAACTCTACTTACACATCTGTTGCAATTTTTCCTTTTCGATGTATTGAGAGTAGAAAAGCATAAAAAATAATGAATTATACGTAAGTAAATCGAGCCCCCTCCCGCACTTTTATTTAGTAAATAATAATATTAATGAATCGACAAGTTACGAATTATACATTATAAACTTCTATCGTACAATTTTACGGCTTAACGTGGAAATAAGATGATCAGCTGACTTTTAATTTGTCGGTTTCATTTATCACATTACAAAATTTGATGCTGTTGTATAAGAAACTCGATTAGGGTTAATGGTTTGTAACTTATAACTTACTAATAGGGCGCTGATGATATAAAACCCAAATTTAGAAGTGGAGTGACAACTTTTTTTTTAATATTTTAGCAACCGTGTTGGAAGTTTTAACGAAGAAAAGAAGTCGCTGTGAAAATAAATGATCTTGGGAACAAAGATCGTTACCATGACCGTTACGATCGATCGACCAAATGATAAGATCTCAATAGACCATCTATGCAAATTCTATCTTTCCTATAGATCTGTAGGCAACATTGATGGATGAACCAAATAGTCATTAAGCTAACTACGTATCAATAAGTTGATAATGAACACCAAACATCAAAGTATTAAGGTGAAAATTAAAAAAACTCTTTAGAAATAATGCTAAGGATAACGCTGATTAAAGAACAGACCAAATATAGAATATAGAATAGTGATTCAGTTTTTCAGAAGATACCAAGCAAGATTTGAAACTTACAGTCATTGGAAAGGGAATTTTATTTGCAAATATTCCCTTTATAACACCGAAACCACATCGATCCTCTTCAGCTGTATGAACTTAAGTTCGACTAAATGGCTGAAAAAGTATGTATACGACAAATGTCATATGGATAATAGGACGACGAGTCAATAATGGAGAAATTAGGTTACGAATATGCGCCACTTTTCACCCTCGAGTGTGTATGAGCTTAAATCGATATCCATTTTTATTTGTTCCTCCTTTTTTTTCTCGTTGTTTCAGGGCGCCTGTTATTATAGGCGGAAACAGAATCCTCGCAAGGGAACGTTGGACCGGTTTAACTGGCTGGAAATAATGCGGTTATTAATTTATTACCAGACTTTAATAAGCTGGAAACCATTCAAAGCAGCTAACATTTTATACCACCTTTTTTCTCCCTGTCTTTCTTTCGCACCGTGTAAACAAGCAAATTTATAGTTACGTATTTTCTCATCACTTTGCAACTTTATCGACAGCTGTCGACATTTTTACGCAGCATCTTCTTTCATTTCAATCTCGCAATACGTTTCGCAACAATATCAGTACGTCGCGAGTTGCGTATAGCAGAAATGTTTTGGAAAAAGGATGACTGCATTTCTGAAGAACTATTGTTTCGTATCGATTGTCAGGATTTTTTGGATAACCAGTTGCTTTTCCCTTGGCTGCGAGTTTGGTCTATTGAAATTTTCTTTAAAGCAGATTTATACAAAAATAAAAAAGCTTAATCACTTGTGAAAGTTTCTTAAGTGTCACAAGCAGTTGAATAAATTATATGAGATTAATTAAGTGTATTTATTGAATTTCGAAATTAGATGTTGAAATTTTACTTTCTTCTTATTTTTTTACCAAAAATTACGCATGAATTCATAATTACATGATAGTTAAGAAAGGTTGTTATTTTGACGAAACGTAGCCTCTGGTTGCTTATATCACAATTCCAGCTTGAAGATGAATTATATTGCGACAGTTCTTTTATACAAATTAAAAAAAAACCAAAGAAATATTATAATAATAATTCTATGAGTATTGAGCCAGATACATATATGTATGCAAAATAAATAAAAATGTTTTGACGGGGAATGCACTAATTTCACTAATAATTTACTAGTAACTACAATGAATCCTTCTTCTTTCCTTTATGTTCAACCTTAATTTTTATAAAACTGAGAGAAAGCCGCTGATATTATAGCTTAATCAATTGCAACATAAATTGTCTAAATATGATCTAATAAATTGTGTATAAATTAACAAATGCAGATCTGCCTGTAATTAATGAAATATTGGAATAAAATATGAAGGGAGAAAAAGAGGCATGTTTAGTAGAAATAATATGACAATTAATTAGTTCCACAAAAGGCACACGATTTATTCCTGCGAAAAAATAATTCTCATCAAACTACATGATGAATACTTGCAAAAATCTACATTTTCTGCATAATGCATAAAACGTTTTATTCACATAACACACCTTCAAATTTGACGTAGCGTTTTAAACGTTGCCTTTTAAACTGTGTTTCGTGCTATTACGAAGATATATATTTCACTACCGTAATAAATTCGATCTCCGAGTCTACTGTTGCGATACCAACGAAAGGATATAAACTATTTCCTTTCTTCTTTTTTACCGCTGATTCAAATCCCATAAAAATTGGGTACTTCTTTAAGAATATTCTTCGGGTATTCGAGATATAACTTAGATTTCAAGAGATAAAATTCATAGTGGAGTTACATGAATCCTGTTCTTGAATAGCTATAGCTTCTTTCCGCTGTCAGACTTTGGATGATACAGGAACGAATAAATACGCAAGATGCAGTGTAATAGAAAGCTAAAAGGAATTGTATTCTCGTTGAGCTGCTTCTGCTGAAAACTGTGTATATTCGTATTCCAGACTCAACTTTTATTCTTCTGTTTTCTTTTTATTGCCGTACGTTCTGCTCGAAGAATCGAGAAAAGAACATCGGGACAAATTACTCGACGTCTCCCATAATAGAGAATCGTCCAGAAGAAAAGCGATCTTCAGATTATACGAACCGAAGATAAACAAAATTACAAATTAAAAATAGTTATTATGGCTAAAATCTATTTTATAATGCTGAAGAATCAGAAACGAGAGCAAATGAATTGCGTTAAATTACATTGATAAATCGTGGAGAAAGGATTAGGGCAATGATTGGAATGAGGTATGACAAATTGTAAAAACTTCGACAGTGAGTTATACGATGAAGGATATACTTCGTCTGCCATCAAAAATTTGGAAGAAACGTATAGAATGTCACTAGTTTTGGTGAATAACGTTATGTAAGAGAGAAAAATAATACAGAGACGTTTTTTGTGTGCTATTGTTTAAAAGAGGGATTAAGATTTTTAGGTATATCGTATTCGTGGAAGCAAAATGAATGACGCTTTTATACCTCAAATATTTTTCTTTAATTTATCGTCTATCATTAATAACTATAATAGACCTTTAATAAATATTATATTTCAAATTATAATTTGAGTTTCATCATTTTTGGGAAAATTATGAAGGTTGATCCGTTTCAAAAATTTTAACAGTTGTGATGTTTGATTAAAATTTTTTTCTACAAGAGGAATCGATATTAAATTTTAGATTCAGTAGCAAAAAATTTATTACAGTTTAAGATGGAATAATCCATAGTATCTTTTGTATTACATATAATATTAAATATGTTATATTAATATCAGTAATTATTTTATTCGTCATAACCATATAGCAATAAAGTAATATAAAACTCATATTACTATATAAATTTTGTTATTATTAAATAACGTTCAATTTAATCAATTATTCTGCAAATATCCAAATTTATTTAAATGCAAAAGTATGTAATTAATTTGTAACTTTTTTTTAAACATAATAATTTTTAATTTATATTAATTTTATTTTGCAATATTGTAATTTTTGAATTTTAGGTCAGAAATACACATGCAAAATGCAGCTACATCTTAATGAAATATGATGATGAAATAAATACCGAATGGATACTTCTAACTGGGCTAGGAGGCAAGTTTTAGTACCGTAATCTTCTTATGCTTGTCTGCCATAAGAGATAACAGCGACTTTAGAGTATTAAAATCCATTACAATTATATACATTGCTGCAGCAACATGAAACATATATGAAGATTAAGATTTTTATGTTCTATCAGTCATATGAAAGTATTACGAGCGAAAGAAAAATTTACAACTAAACACGTGGTGATGTCACAGGTTGTTAACTCGTTTTGTTGCCGAGTATAACGTGATACCATAAAAACAAATATTGTTATGCAAGAAGATAATGATAGCTTTGGAATTATTTCAAATAGTTTAAGAGATCATCACCAAATGTATCTACTACATAAATCATAGTTAAAACTACATAAATCATAGTTTTAACTACTTTTAGTAGTGGAGAAAATGTGAGGCACCTGATATAACTAAGAATTTCTATGTAGACATTTTACAAAAGTCTGTAAAAATTGAAATTGAACAATCAGAGTTGTTCCTTTGTTTATATGAAAATATTCACAGTAAAAATAAAGAATAGTAGTGGTAGTAAGCAACTTTGATATATATATAGTAACTGAAGGCGTGATCAAATATATTGAAATATATTCCAATTTGACTGTGAAATTACAAACAACCCCATGGGAATTTTAGAAAGAAAAGACGATACACTACATGGATTCAGACTTGACCAAAGAAGATTGAAATCTTTCACGAACACTTCAATTCTATATAAATATTGCAATGTGTGATACTTTATAACAATATTTTACTTACAAAGATTTTATAAATTAAATATAGAAAAGTTATTTTCTAAATGGGTGATAGAAGATGAAAGAGAGAGAGGGAGTGTGTGTGTGTGTGTGTGTGTGTGTGTGTGTGTGTGTGTGTGTATATTGATGATCCAACCGACAATGCTTCTCTGTAATATCATATCAAACCGGTGATAACAAGAAGTGACAAAATTTATGCGACAAACTAACATAGTTTAACAAATTTGATAAATTTAATTTCCAACGATATTGAATCAAATTTTCTTTCCATCGCTCAAGGCTATTAAATCTAAATCACTATATGTGTATTCAATCTCCTCTTATCTCAACGCTTCTACTGATTACATTAATAATTACCTCAACTCTGACTGAACAACCCGAGGCTTCCGTAATCTAATCAGTTCTGTTTCCCAAAAGACCTGCACCCTTTAAATTCCGATCTGTTACACCTTTAGCCAACGCGTATGTAAGACTATCGCCTAATTCAACTCGAAATTCCGCAACCGAGTATGCAGAGCAACATTTCACAAGCAGCTCGAAGGTTGCCTTGTGACCAAGAGTCGCCATAGGGCCATACAGACTAACGATAAACACTCGGACCCGGGCCTTGGCGTTGCAGTCGTACGGGAATTAGATTGTCACACACGACCGACGCTTTATACGCTCGTTTCCCTGCACACGCGCGACTCGATCAAACTACACAACCACGAGTCAGCTTGACAACTTGAAATTATTCATGAATACTCCAATTTTATACTATGGTATCTATGCGTCTCTTGTAGAATGAAAATTCTTTGGCGTGAAATCCTGTCATCGAAAATTTCTAATTAGTAATGGTTATTTTGGAGAATTTCCATTTTATGAGAGATTTTTTATGGATATTAGAAGTTTTCGATTAGATTAAAAATTGTGAACCTCCGTAGAATTGTGGACAAATTTTTAATCTTTAGTCGGTTAAGAAAATCTTAAGTTGTTTCACAGTCAGCAGACGATTATGCATACTGTTATGTATTATTGATTAGTGAAATAATATCGTCGTCCATTCTCTGTTGGTTAAAAGACTCTTTTAAGAGAAGATAAACATTCTTTCGTTTTTTTCTGTTTTTTTTTTAATACTAACAATTAAAGCTGGGATGAAACCAGTGCGAGAACTTTAATAAAATATTGGTACCATTACACTCGTAGCAAATTCGAAGGAGGAAATATCGATTATTCGAAATGACAAACATGCAATTTCACATCGTCCATTATTCAGGTCAACAGTTTAACGATTCAATCGTCATTCTGTTCGCTTGCTTTCCAATCAACTACTTGTTAAATTAATTTTGCGGACAACCACACACAGTAAAGTTGTGTGTATTTTGCATCTTGTGTCTTCTTACTCACGTCCGTGAAAAAATTGATTCAATTTCACTTGAATGGATCAACCAATTTCATTGATCCATCACCTTGTTTAATACACACGGATAAGAATATTTTATTTATTTAACGATGAGATAAATTTATACGTTTTTAAAAACATAAAATTATTTTATTTTCATTCTTCGATAGTTAAGTATAGTTCAATATTAAAAACAACAAAGAAGAACATTAAATCATGAGTAAATCATAGATCATAGCTCGATAGACTCATGGTAAAAGATATAATTTATTGCGAATGTTGTGTATATTAAAAATTAATAATTTCATTTACTACAGTAAAAATTAAATTTCTTGTACATTTTCAATCTTCATCCTATTTTTCATACATAAGACCTTCCAATTATGCGAAACTCGATGCATAATGGCATAACAATCATACTTTACACATTCTTGTACTTTTCCTGAACTGGATCAACAAAGTGCTATTTTTTACGTCCTTTAAACATCTAATTAATGTTCGTTGGAATTAAATGTTCCAAAAAGAATAACAAAGGAATGTACACTGTTTCGTAGAAAACTATCGAAGAAAAAACCAAAACTGACCTATACGTCTTAGAACATTATAAAACCTGTAATCTTGAATCATAGTCTAAAAAATTTATATAAACCCAAATAAGCCCATTCGTACACTATAATTCGTACGTATAATTTACTAAACTTTCATAAACAATTTTCTATAATTCACTCAAAAACGAATATCGCTTCGCGTCTCTATTCCTTAGAACATCAGACAAATAGCAATTACTTAAAATAGGGTTTACGAAAGAATTATCGACGATTAACCATTTCGCTACGTAATTCTCCTGAAATCACGAAACTCGACAATAATGCAATAATTGAACGCTTCGCCAGATTGGACGAATCATCCAGTACGCATGATCTACGTAAAGTGGGTTATGCGGTAGTTACTAACGTCGAGGGCGGGCTATAAAGGGGAACGTTGTCCATTTGGCGCTATTCCTAGACCAAACATACGTCTCTCGATACTGAGTACCAAAATTCCTCTAGAAAGAGCCACCTTGTCCTGTTGTTCGTTCCTTGGAAGATCCACTCTATGGAACGCGCTACAAGTTGTCGATGCCGATATGGTCGACCTTCGCTACTTCTGGCAAGCATCCCTTGCGGATTATTATGGAACATCCTGCTACTACTGGACAATTGCAACGTAACGTTTCTAGATATTTTATACGTTCTAGATACGATTTCTCGTTTTCTTTCGACTAAAATTTTTACCACTTCTTTTTCTTCTTGTCAGAGAACTTCTGTTCTTTTAAACAGTTGTTTGAGAAATTTTTTTCACACGATGCAATAGTTTCTTTATACAATAGAATACTTCCTTCACGTATTTTCGTAAATAAGGGAGCATATTGAACATTTACAGTGATTAAAAATCGAAAGTAAGATATAAAAAGAATTAAATTCTCTAAACATGTAGGAGAACTGAAAAAATTGTAGGTAGTAAACGGTTTCTTAATATTTCTTTATATAATACAATAATATGAGTTATATTAGATAGTGAACGATCTGAGTATTCAATCAGACTAAGTTAGAAAACAGTTAATTATTCACCAAAAGGTGACAAGAACTGCGAAATCTTGAACGAGTTGACTGTATGTGCATTCAATGCTTTAGGTTGGCGGTAAAACAAATCTCGAAAGGAGTTGAACGCATGATCCTTTGTTTTCGAGAAATTAATCGAAACCAAGTATCGTACAGTAAGAAATACAAATTATTATACAATTTTAAGCCAAAGCAAATTTCGATAATTTTCAGTTAAATGTCATTTTCACTTTATCTCCTACTTTTCACATTTTCACATTATCTCCTATTTTCTCTTTAAAGCAAATAGTTTTTGGAAAAAAGAAACACTGAGCTTGGAGCATTATCTAAAACACGGTATCGACAAATTTAATTTCTTTGGAAGAGCCGTATTCACGATTAGGATTTTAATTTCACATCGTCAATTCAAGGTTCCTTATAAGGGTCCTACAATGATTGCAAGTAACGAACAGGATTTTTCAACCTGTTTTGCCATTTCATTAAGGCTATATACTGAAGTCGCCACGATCTCGCTGGAAGAGGGCAGATATTTGAGTTTCTAATAGGGAGGGAAGTGCACCGATACCTGTTACGTAAACTCAGTTACAATCTAACTCTACTTTGATCACCAGCCAAATTAATATTGACCAGTCAGTTCAAATAAGATAGAGTTCGCGAGATTGAAGATACACTGTCGAACGTAAATAAGAATACTCGCACCGTTTGTATTGATAATTAAGCTGGATCAGCCGTAAAATACATAGATAAAAACTATTCTCCAGAAATACTACGATATATTTTTTATTTATTCTTTTTTTTTATCTTTAATGAAAAATATTTTTTATATTTATATTTCTGTATATTTTGTACATGTCTGATTTTCGTTTCATCATCATTGTCTTGGTATTATTTTATTTTATTGGTTAGAATATTGATTATAATTAAAATAAATTTCTGTATTTACTATAATGTATTGTGTGTGTATAACATTATTTATTTCCGAACAACATATGTAACTCATGAAATGTTACCCTCGTATTTCAAAATTACGTAATATGAAATATATAATATGTAGGTATATTATTTAAAAATCAGGAACATAGTATATAAAACTAAATTAAAAAATAATTTTCTACTCTGTGTAATTTTTCCTGTTAATAATGTTAAAACTTGATAGTATAAGAGATATCGATAATAAATGGAATATAGAGCTCTTACACTGTTCAACCTATTTTCAATCTTCAATGAATTTATTATCTAAATTTTTCATATCTAACTTAATAATTTCTAAATTTTATTAAATGTCAATATTCATTCTGCCAGAGGACATTTGTATATTTCTAGTAATAGGTAAAATAATCTATATCTATAAAAATAATAAAACAGTAGGATGGTTTTCTGTACATTCAACAAAAAAATATATATATATTTTTTATTTACATATTTTATATATATATTTTGTATATATATATATTTTATATATATATAATAGTCATCCAGGAAGAGCTCCTAAGTTATGGAGTCCAAAAAGCTAATTTATTGAATTTTTGCCAGTCTGTCTATATTCCCATCACGTAAAGACTACTGAACTGGGTTTGATGGAGGTTTCTCTGTTGTATAGCTTAGTGTCCGGGAAAGAAAATAGGGTATGTTTCATCTCGATCCATTTTGTAGATGTCGAGGAATAGCTTCGCATCTGAGTTATGCGTATTCCCATGTTTGGTTTAGGTCAAGCTAGGATGGTTATCATTTACATCGTGTTTTTTCCGAAATCCAACTTTTTTATGATTTAATATTTTCCATTACTAACCCTAACTCTAACTTTTAGCATAAAAAATGTGTAGGTATTTAATTCATAAAAGTAGCTGCTCCATCAGTTGAAGATTAACTTAAACGCTATCATGTGTGAAAGTTCATCATAGCACTTCCCTCTTAAGGTAAAAAAATGAATGAAACTAAACAAGTGGAGTTAATGTTTTACTGTTATCCAATATTGGATGAAAAGTAGAAAAATTATTGTTCGCAGTGCTTATAAATAATAATATTGCGATCGTATTATCACGGGAGAATATTAAAATAAAATTCACAAACATACATACACACACGCACATATATATATTGTGAAATTTCCTCAATAATAATCGTTCAGGGTGAACATCATCTCCGCAAAAATGAACGACCATGTAAAATCGCACAAATTTCCCTCATAGCATCCAAAAGATCGCCAATTTGCTTCCTAAAAAAACGCATAAAATGAGAAAATTATTCCCTCGTATTTAATTAATCGTGCCGATTTATTACAAGCGACTGCTTTATCATTAAACTTTCAAGCTTAAAACGATACGTGAATGAATTTAACGGTAGTGGCACAGCCTTCCGAAATCGTGAACGAGGAAACGCGGTGAGTTGGATAGGATCGAGTCGTTTAACTTTTCGAAATGATCTGACTAAATATAATCTGGCGCTACTCGTGAAATTAAAGGGCTCGGCGAATCGTGCGCAGGACAGAACGCGCTCATGCGGTTAATTGACTCTGAAATTACGAACAGGGGTGGTTTATCAATAGGTAAATAGTCCGACCAGTGTCCCTTTGACGGTTTCAATTGCCATAGGAAGAAAGTACCACTCGTTACGCGGACGGCTGCCGCGTTTGAAAGCGCGTATAACGCAAAGTACGTATTTGAAGCTTTGAGTATCTGCCGGAACAGGTGACGTACAAATCCCGAGATTTAAATGATTTTGTTGAAAGGAATCAGCTGTTGACGCAACGGTTTATGATGCGGCTATGGTAAGAGCTTATTTTGGAGTTCGGGGCTACCGAATGGTGATAGAATTCTATCGAAAGATTAGTATATTAGCATATTAGTATAAGAAAGATTAGTTGTATGTGTTTTGACCAATTTGTAATGAGCTTAATTTGTTATACATTTCTTCAGAACAAATATAACGTCTAAGCGAAATATCTATGCTTGTGATTGCATACAGTGTCTAGTATATAAGAATTGAGGAATAAAAGTATTTGTCTAATTTAAAGCTATGGTCCTATACCTTAAGAAGAGTTAATTCTATATTATCGATACAATTTTGAAGAAAAATTCATAGGTAGCATAGGTGCATAGCAAAACTTTTAAATCATTCAATAAATCAGAGAAACTTGCTTTTCTGCTATTTTCTGGGTTGTGAATATGTATGTTGAAAAATATGTTATTATTGAACTTCCGTTAACTTAACTCTTTGACCACAGTAATTTACTCAGAATATTTAAAGGACTATCTCATGATGTTTTCAAAGATCAATTATAACGATCATAGCAGTAAATTATATAATAATGAGTTATAATTTCAAGTTGTCGCTTATTATATTTTTTTCCATATTTTCTTCTTTTAAAAACATCCTAAGGATTTTAAATATTCCGTGTTAAAAAAGATTATTTGCTGAATCAATATGTTGGAACAGCAAACATTTATCTATATAATATGAACGAGCTAAATAAAGTTATATATGTTAACGAAGTTCTTAAGAGATTATTGGAAATTGTATAGCAAAATTGATTATAACATAATTCAATTAAAATTCAAATTCATTACACTGTGTCGATAGCTTACTTTTATTTATTCAATTTTTTTACTATTTACTTTTATATTTTTTACTTTAGATGATGTTTTCGAATTTTTTATTTGATTCTAACATATTAATATCTTTCTTCTCAAATAATTATTATTGCATAAAAACTCTTGCTACATATATTAGATTTTACACTATTTTGACTTTATACGATGCAATAAAGGTATCATCAATAAACAAGAAAATTAATTAATTTTAATATCAATAAATTTATGAATTATGTATTCAATTTAATATTTTATCACTTTACTTGGTAATTGCATATCACCTATTACATCTCGACTGCATGGAAACTCTCAAATTTATTCACCAAGAACTTTAAAATTAGTTTGATTGCCTAAACTCGCATTTCTCCAATTAATGTTGCCATTTGCAGTCAGATTGAAACCCTCTTCTACTTTGTTGATTTTGTGCGCGGTATGCAGACTAGTTTTCAAAGAAGAGAAATTTGATTAGCAAATTGATTTAAAGGTTCATTAAAATAGGGCAATCGATTGATCTATTTGTGACTAAATAAAACATTGATAGTAGCCAGAAATTGAATTTCATAGCAACTGAAAATCCTACGAAATATCTAACATTTATTGTACGAAAGTTTTTCAAAAATTGAATTCAGACATTTTACGAAGGATAAGAACATTTGCAAAAGAAATATAAAAGGACACTCCTTCCAAACTGATTCTATGTAAGTCAGCACAAAAAATATGTTTCAGTATGAACCACGTAATAAAAGATATAGGTTCCTAAAAATTTAATTGTGATCTTTTCAAGTCTCTTGGAACTGTTTCATCCCTTATGACATTCTATTATAGCTTTTACATGAAACATGTACCTATATTCTCTATATTTTTCGAAATATTAAATAAAGTGGACACACTGTATATTCAAACAGAAAAGCACACAGTATATTCTTCATCCATTTTTCACATCAATTTTCAATAACTCATCTTTTACTATATAACCACTTCCGCGTTCAATTAAATTTTACGCAATTTTAAATACTACACAAAATATCAACTTTACACAAAAATGCACACAATATTCGAAGTATTACACCTAATGCTCTTATTATAGTATTAAAAAAAGAACAAGTAAATCGCTATTTATGTTTGACATCTTCAATTGCATTCAGAGAAATATGAATTTTCATAAACGCAAGCAATCCTCTTCTTCGTTTCAACTCCTCCACAAACATAAAAGAAAAAAAGAAAAAAATAGAATCATTCTTCCGTTACCGTTTCTATCCTTCGTTCCCTTCATCCCTCAGTACTGAAACTTCTTACATCGTCCTATATCACTCTGGTCGAGGAAAAAAGAGGGTGCACTTCTGGAAGATTACCAGCCTTCGCAGAACAGCCGCGTGCATCATAGCCGGTGGCTGTTCTACGCGGAAACGTGATCCTCCTTCGGAAATAGCTAAAACGGCGGGAAATTCTTCCGAAAGTGGCGAACACCAGATGCACCCTGTCGAATATTCGTACGTACGTCATCGAGGAGCTTTATTTATGACGCGTCCCTCGAGTACAGACCATGCTGCTCTGGCTCGTATTAAATCATGCTCGTTCGATTTTTAACCCGCGCTGGACGCGCAGCTATTAATTTTCATTAAGCATCGACAAAATTAGGATTGTTCGCGGACCAAGCTTTTCTCGGCTTTTTGGCCATAGCAAAACAATCTGGACGAGACAGCGAACAAGGTAGATGCACATGAACGATTTTGTCCGCATCGATTCCCTTCCCTGCTTTACACGGCAATCGTGGCCGTGTAATTTCGAAATATCATCGCGATTGACTTTGGTGGATCATTTGTTTCATGATTATTCGATCCGAGATATTGCAATGAAAAATAGATTTGTGTATAGGGTGGTCCATGCAAGTGGGTCAAGCTAACAGTTTCAGGTAATAGATGGAAAAAGATTTTATTCGATAAAGTTAAATATTTTCGAATGATACATGATCTGGAGTATCCGTCAGTGTTGGGAATAGTGGCGTTCCGGAAATTCGAAGTTCATTTCAATTTTTTTAAATGGAACCATCAACCTTTTTCCATGCTTCAAAAAGTGATCAGTTTAAAAAATACTTCAGCTTTAGTTTTGTAAATCTCATCGTATCGGAGACAAGGAAAAACGTAACGTCCTACTCTTGCGTTTATTTTGTACGACACTTTGTAATTTTACTCTTAATCGCGTAGGAAATAGGAACTTTGAACTATTGTCTATTGCTGATTATAAGCGACTGTCTGTTTAATTAATAACGAAATCTCATACAATTTTTGATATATATCAAAAGAATATAGAACTCACAAAATTGGAAAAAAAGTTGTTATTGGCAATCGTTATTTCTATCAAAAATTGTCAGCGAAATCGAGAGATGAGAATTTTTACGATTTCATCTATCAAAATATTTTTCAATAAAATTGTATAATAATAAAAATTCCTATACAATTGTTCTAACGGATATTTTATCATATATATAGGATAGTAAGGACCACAGGACTGCACAAAAATGTTCAGAAATCTACTTATAATTCTAATTTAAAAAAATAGAAAAAGAAGTAAGATTAAGAACAAGAAAAAGTGTAAGTTAGCTGTATACTCCAAGAGATAAAATTAGAGAAATATTTGTAAAGCATAGAAAATTGTTCTCGTTATATAATATATTATCATATTCGGTAAATTTATAACATAATTCGCAAATATTAAAAGCCCGCATTAAATGCTCACCAATTAAATTAATCCCGTATTCACGGATCGTTTCGTTATAATCGAATAATACTTAACTTTGAAATAGACGTTCCATTTTATACTTCAAAGCATGGCCATACTTAATCATTTTAAATCGTTACGAAATAATAATAATAATCACTATATATTTTGCCTGAATCGAGTTAAAAATTAAGCTACTGATTAATTATGTATAATAAAATCGTAAATGTGCCAGATAATTGTCTGATATTCTTAATTTACGAATTTACCAAATCATAAGTATTATAATAATACCTAACACAATAACTCTCATTATCGGTATATTAGTACATTCACATGTACAAAAATTATCCATCAAAAACAATTACAGTCATCGATAAGATTTATGTATATACGTAAGAGGACCATTTTTGTCTAAATAAAACGTATAATAACATATTTATTTGTAACATATAAAGTAATAATAGAACAACTTTTAATCGTCGTTGCATAGGACACACTATACTCTACAGTAAAATTTTGTAGCAATTATTTTAATAAAAATGGTCCTTCTGTATGAAAGCATAACTTTTGTGAACGACCGCGTATGAAATTATACCTTTCTTATCGGGTTTCAATATTCTATGATTTCCAAAATTCTGCGCTAAAAAGACAAAGAAGAAAAAGCTCGAGAAATTAAATGAATTATAAAAATTATACTCTAGTCCTTCTTTCAATCCTTCTAAGGAATTCATCATCGTTATTCGCCTGATAAACACTCTTTTTATTTTTATCAACAATCAACAATTCACTGTAAAATCAACAATTTTCACTGTACTTCCAAACCTGAGTTATCGTTGAAAGTAACAACAATATTTTTCCAAAAACATTAGCACAAGGAATGACCGAAGATATCACTACTATTTACATTTATTTTCGATTACATCGAACGCCGTTATTCCGCATATAATAAAAAGGTAGCACGGAACAAAAGATCAGCTATAGCTATTTTCCAATTCTTTTCACGCGTTATTGTTCCGGTGTTCCTTTTCCATTGAAACATATTCAGCGTTGTCGCGGCTTTCGCGTGAGAAACCTGATCGAAAAAACGAGAAACGAAAAGAATCCTTTTGGATTTCCAGTTAACGAAGAATTTTCACCGGCGAACGAGCCCCGTGTTCGATATATCGCGCCACGAGAAATTGGCGCAGCGAATTGTTAGCGAATTGTTAAAGCGCAAGGACGAACGTCGTAATGTCGATACTAATATCGGCGAACAAAGAGTGAAACAGCTGGTATCGCGAGCACATAACGATTTTCCTTCGGGAATAATCTGAAAAACAGCAGATTCGCCCGTGATACGCACGAATATGCTTGTTTGAATTATGTGTCGGAAATATTACGCGTTCGCAGATGTTTCGCGAAATGTATTTGTAGGAAATCAACATACTCATTTTAATGGTGGCGGTGTTACTACTTAGAACTCATAAATTAGAATATTAAATCCCATTAGAGGTTAATTGTAGAGTTAGAAATGAGTTTTATGCTGTTTGAAGTGGTATAAGTCAATTCATTAGTAATTTTAATAAGATAACATTCTGCTTTTATTATTAGGAAAAATGAATCGTACTTTCTCAAGCCGTGAAAATGTATCGTGACAAAAAGTAAAGTTACAACTTAAGTAGCTATAAAACTAAAGGAATTATACTTCGAAGAGTAGAGTTATGGTAAGTAAATTGGAATTCAAAATTATGTTGACATACACCACTATGATTTTCAACCCATTATTATAAAGTTTTGAAAGTCAGGATGTTTACGTTGTCAGTTTGTTAAAAGAACGACAGTACTAAAAACAAGTTTCTCGGATAATCGTTCGAGACAAATAGTTTAGAGTAGAAAACTATTAATAAATCGATCATTCAGGGGTGAAAATGTTTGGTTTCTTCTATAATAATATAATAATTTGGGTGCTAATCTTTGACTTTTAGGATTTTTGATAAACAATTATCTAGTATTACATATTATACATCACTGCTTACAATTTAATAAAATATCAAAACCAATTTTAAATTCTAACATTTTTTTTTATTATTTCGTATAATTTCATTGGATAACGAAGCAACAAGAAACAAATAAAAATTTTGATGAAATTTACCTACTAAGGTTCTATTGTATTCTGTTTTATCGAACTACTGACAACAATCCCCTCTTTATACTGTACAATATTTAACGTATTATATATTTTTATAAAATTATCCATATTTTTGCACAACATTGCTCTACTATTTTCTACGAATATTAAAAATCCACGAATTTTCGAAATTCTATGATAATCGAAGTAACAGCTATCCAACTATTATATAGCACTAATAATTTAGCTTTAGTTGTTCGCAGAGCGCGTATATCATTAGAATCTCATAGCCCATGAAAATGCACGAAAACATATTTCAAACCGGCCGGTGTGTAAACGTTAAATCAAAATTTAATGCGGCACGTGTGCAAGCCACAATAAATTGTCCATTAAAATCAAACAATACGATATACGTCGCGGTCACACGAACTCATTACACATCGCCAGTCTCGATTAACCATCGAAATCACCGCCGATTAATAATCGCGAATTAGCACAAAGGAATGTTGCAACCTCAATCGTAAAATTTCAATTTTCATTTGCAAGATTCATCGCCGTCCTCGAGTTTCTATCGATTTATTAAACTCAACGTTAATTATATTTACGGGAATTAGACATTTCGGCGATTATTTATTACAAGCGAGTGAACATGGAATTCTGGAAATTTCACGGAATGGAAATACAAGTGTTTGTGACTAAGTTACGAAAGAAACATGTTTGACTATGTCTAGGGAGTTTGAACAAGGCCAAATTGATCAAATGTACCAAGAGAATGTCTGTATGCAAGTGAATGAAGAAAATAGTGAAATAGAAAAATCGAGGAAGAGAGAATCAGAAGAAGATATCAGAAATCCAAATTAAGGATTTTATGCCAATTAATTATTTATGAAAAATTCTAAAGTGCAAAAATACAAAGAATGCACACAATATAGAAAAATATACAAAATATGTAAAGCACACTATCTTTTGTAATATCTACTCGGTAAAACGATTTTCTAGCCAAGTGCATCTTTTTAATTATGTTTATAAAAATATGAATTTGTAACTCTCCTTGGCGATTAAAAACTAGATGTTTGAAAAATGTTAGATTCTCTTAAAGTCTGGAATCGGATATTTGAAATCTTCTAGAATTGGGACATTCTGAAGTCACGCGGCCTTCGAACTCCCAAATGGTTTTCGTCCATCACAGTATCATCTCCTTTTAGCCTCTTGTCTCACAATCCCTTTATTCCCACAGTATTTGTATATTTATCTGGTATCGCTGTGACATTTCGTTGTTGGAATTGTGATTCACGATTTTCCTCGACCTTTTCATTATTTCGACGATATCACAATAAAAATTCCTACTTTGTGAATATGAATAAAAGGATAACGTGTCTATGCATGTCATTCAAGCCGATAAAGTTATTTGAATTCAATCTATGTAAGTAATTCACCTTAGATAATAGACACGTAAAAAGGCATTGAGAGAAACAACGAATGGTTGGCGGTTTTAAAAGCCAGTATTTTTTAAATAAAGGAAAAGTTTAATATGAAAAAGCAGATGAATCGTCAGAAGCAGTCTTGTTGCATCGAAGACTCTGTCAAAAGACTTAGCTGTATCAAGCAAAGAATATTATAAAACTCATTTTAGAATAACTACGGAAAAGTTTGATGATCTGCTCAATATGGTCGAACACAAAGTTGAGGAAACTTCGACTTGATTTTAAAAAGCCAATATCGACAAACATGAAATGCAAAGTGGTCATTTTAAATATCTTCTTCTAAGATGTTCAAAAAACATGACAAAACGCGAAACCTGTACTTGATATCTTACATATCTTACATAATGTTACGTATCTACATAAACGAGGTTGAATAAGACATACAGTGAATTACGATCATATTCATAATCCCCCCAAATTGTCGATTCTGAACGATCGCTATTCTTTAATGATACAAGATTCAAATTTTCGGTAGTGATAACGTACGTTACAACAACTAAGCTTAGTTATTATCTAATAGCAAACACCAATGTTTCCATAATTTTGTTTCATTGCTTTTGGAAGCCAAATCAATTTGTAAAATCACGAGACACCTCGTATATAAATATCTTAATACCCTTTAGAGGATGAAAAGTTGCATCAGTTAGGAATAGAACGCCAGTAATGGAATCCTATAATTTAATTTAAAAAATAGACGCAGTTGCTCTCAGATGCGCTGAAAATAACGTGTCGGAAATGAATAAAATTAATCGGAGAATATTTTTCATTCCATATCATTTCATTTTGTTCTATGAAAGTTTTAATGATACAGCTTGTCCTACTTGCGTAGGATAGATATTCTGTGTACACTCGTGATTTGCGATTTGCGAGTTCAGTTCTGGCTTACGTAAGTAATGTATTCGTTGATAATTCGCTGAAAAAACGATTTCACCTGCGACTACCTCATAAAATGGGTAAACTTATAATGGCACGGGTTTTCCATCGAATATAGGTTAAATCTGAGAAATTCGAACCTTTTAAAGATGCAATAGCAACGAATATCGATTTTCGTCCCCTTCGGAGATTATGACGAGGTTGAAAATAGTAAGCGGTGGAATAGCTGATCGTGATGTTTCCGCTGAATAAATATGAATATAAATAGCGTTTTTGAAGAATTAATAGCGTAAACATCTAAAATAATTTGTGATGTACCTACATTTTCTGTGGAATTCGATCTTTCATCTTTAAAAAAATGAAAACGGTTTTGTTGTATTTTTTATTTTCGAAATAAAAGCGACGATAGCGTCCTTAAATTTGTACTTTTAGGTTTAATATAGAATTGTCGTATTCTACATTTCAGAACATTTTATATCTGAACTTCAAATTTCTTTCTTCGCGTCACGATTTATTATTCGAGTATTATATCTAAAATCAATGCTTGAACACTCCACATACTTTTATACATCAGTTAGAAAGCTTTTACTTATTAAAACATAATGAAACTATTAATATCATGCGGAGTTTAGAAAGAAAGTTCATTCAAGGTATTTGTAAGTCTTCGGGTTTCAAATTCCTACAAATTTACACGTAGCATGATGCCTCTAGTATTAATAAACGTTCGAAAACTTTGAAAACTAAAAACAATAAGGAAGAACTGAGATTAAACAGAAAAACTAAAATTGACTGATTTAACTTGCAAATTAAAATCGTTCGAAATAAAATCATAAGTTTCTTACGAGAAAAAACGAATGGTCAACGATTAAGAGCAGTTTAACGCCTGTCTCGTATTCGAAACAGTAATCTGAGTTAAATTGCTCGCTAATTTGACTGCAGCTCAAGCAATTTAGACGTTAACTGACTATTGCTGGATGCCTAATTGCTTCTAAGACTAATTAATTTAAGCCAACTAATGCCAAAAGCTTGACTGCTTCCTAACTGTTTCAAGCTTTACTGATGACTTAACATCCTAAAATTTAACCAGCCACACCATCGAATTACTGTCACACCATCAAATTATCTATAACAACACCAAACATATCCTTCACGAAAACCAACAAACATTATAATTAAAAAATTACCAATTAATATATCTTAGGTATTGTGTTTGTATCATTTAAATATCCTCTAAACTAATTATTAGCGAACCTTTTTTTGGACGTGAATTTTTACTATGGTTGTTAATTTTGCAATTATACAATATCAGAATTAGATTTTACACAACTAATATCAAAGATGAAAATATGATACGAAATATAATAAAGATCAAAAAATACGTAAAACTAAGACATGAACGACATGGTAACTGCTCCAAAACCAATAAAAAAATATTAGAACAACTTCAAACTGATGGAGAAACAACCGAAAGTATACAAAATAATTGAAAAAGAAATAACCAAAGGAACTTCAACAGAACCGCAAATATTATCTATAAACACAATAAAGAAACATAATATCCTGTTCAACAATCCAAGTACTCATAATGACCAAAATGAACTAAGCTTATATTAGGTTCTGATGTGAATATGCCAAAAGCCAAACTGATCATCTCTGAATTTTATAAACTAATTTTTATTAATTCTTTATGGTGATAATATCAACAGTTACTTGGATCGTATGGTTTATACAGACGTAAAAACCGTTTTATTTTGTTTTCATTCTAATTTTATTTGCTTCTGCTTGAAACAGTGCCCCAAGTTCTTTAATATTTTACTTTTCTTTTATGAGTTTAAGTTTAATCATTCTGCATAAATAAGATTAATATACAGTGGATCGAAAAAGTATTTGCACACACCTTTATTTTCGAATGAGGCATTTTTTGTCAAGTTTTATATTTAATTTTCATAATATTAAATTTTTCTAGTCATATGAAAGTATTATTTATACATGTATACATATACTACTAAATGATACGAAATCGCATATACTTGTACCTAATTACTTACTATGTAAATATGCTATAATAAATGCGATAGCGTGCAAACACTTTTTGTAGCTACTATAGTTTCTAAAAGGAATACTACTGATAAACGTACTATTTCTGGTTGCCTTCCTAAATTTTTTTTCTTTTAACGATATCAGCCTTGAAAATAAAAACCGTAGTGGTCCTTTGAAGAGCTTTTAGGATTTAAAGCAAGAATATTTTTCAAAAATAACATCTATTAAAAATCCCCTACTCAATGACGATAGTGTGTGTTTTAAAAGAATTGGAAAGCGAAGATAAAAATTCCATGGATCTCATCCAACAAAATGAACTTTTCATTCTGTAATTACGTACGAAAAAAAAATCTCCAAACTTTATTTATTTTTACACGTCTCAGTATGTACTTGGCATCATAGAAAACCCCAAGAACAAGCAAACACGTAAAAGGTAGGAAAGATAAATAAAGTAAACTAAAGCCTGACTGATAGAGGAATTTCTAATAACGGGAGCAACGAATTGATTAACTGTGTAACACAAAACGATCCATCGTGGAAGGAAAAGGGGGTTAATGCCTGGAGACTCGTGCTGCATTCAATCTTACTTTTCCCGATCCCATCACGAGATTACGTTTAATCAAACGCGTCCGCATTCACGCTGGAAACCATGACCAGGCTCGTCCGCTCGTTGCGTGAATGATACCATGACCAGGTTGTATGCTCCTCCCTACGACAATCCCGGTCGGTCCATTGAATCCCGCTGCGAATAAAAGACATAGGCCCACTACCCACGAAGCGTCGTTTCACAGAAGCGTAAGCGTAGTCTATTAAACGTGACGATACGTCTACGTCGGTGTTCGGTCTACGAAGCGTACAGTAAGACATGCTCTTTGTAACATTATTAAAATGTCGAGCGATGAGAAAGACGCTTTCATCCTATATCGCTACATTCGTTTATAGCTGCAACGTATAGCGTTTCGCTACTGACAATGTTAACGTCGGTCTTCATCACGAAAACGCGTAGCAACGAAAACGGTTCGCTGCTGTTTCGTGGACAGGTGCACATTGCTTTACAATGACCGTTGCATGGAAGCGTACCGTTTACATCAACGCGTCTAACTCGCGTCTATGAAGCAGCGCCATAGAGTGGGCGCTCGAGTTGTAACGTAATCAACGGTGAACTAACTCCATTGAAAGTTACACGGCGTGGCATCCTCGCAATCCAAGTAACGAAATCAGCTGCGATTTCCTTTTTTGACAAACGGTCCGGAAGCTGGAAATTCCATCATTCGAGCGTACGTTAGGACGCACCACTTTCGTAACGCTCGATTTCGACTAACACGTGTAATGTACTCAAAAGGATGAAAGAGGAGAGAAGCTTCGGACCTGAAACAATGCGATTCAGGGACGAATTCCACGATCGATATTTTCTTTCTAGTAATCCCTGTGTGGGAATAAAAGTTTGGTGTGAACGCTCGCAACGAGTCTGGCTAACAATAAGCGTGGTGGGATCTCGAACGTGAAAATATTTGAAGGCCAGAAAACGAAGAAAACGTGACAAGTCTATTTTCAGGCATTTTCTGCAATACGTGACCGCGTTCAAGTTCATTAAATTTTGACCTACGCCATTATCATTTTTCGGTAAGTCATGTGCAAATGAGAAGATAGAAATATTCTAGCTATATACAATAATCAATAATGAGTTTCTGATATTTCTGAAATGTTATGACTCTCTGAAATGAATCACTCACACCGCAGTTGATTGCTTATTATCATCTTCGATAATTTTCAATCTCGTGGATTGAAACTGTAGACCAAAGTAAAATTAAACTTATATTTAAACTTTAAGTTATATTTATTATAAGCCACGATGAGATCCTGGCTAGATCTCCCTCTCTCATTTTTTCTTTTTTTTTTTTTCAATTACAATCTTTCCTACCTTGGTTCGTAGAAAGTTTGTAAAATTGAAAACTTCATATTTCGAACCAGGAAAGATAGCGACAAATGTTTTACATTATCGCATCTTGTTTATTACGTTAGAGAACTGATAAAAAGAATTTTATGCGCTTCAGCAAGATATTTAGAATAAATATTAATATACTTTGGATTAAAGTATCATAAAACATTTCTGATCTAGTTTTCAAGTAGGTTGGAAAAGTTTATGTAATTAGATATGAAAATATAAGGAAGTTTTCGTATAGGCGAGAAATTAAATTTGGAAAGAATTAACTGAGAACAAGATAAGGAAAAGAAGACCTAAGCGTAATCAGAAAATTGTGGAATCAGAAGAAAATTAAAAGTCACTTCCTTTATTTGTGTACATAAAGCTGAATTTCAAAAACGCTAAGTATTATTAACTTTCTGTATGTGTTATCTTTAATTAAAATTTTACATTTCCTCTACATAACTAGAATAAATTTGATATAAGATATTAACCTATTATGATTCTTGTAATGATACCACTGCACTGTTAAAAAGTGGAAATTAGTGAATAATTAATTAAAGTTAATTATGGTTTCAATTATATATAAGCATTTTTCGATACAGAGATATTTTTCAGAATATATTACAATATAATATATGCCACATAAAAAATAATTTCAATATTTTTCTCAATATGTTACTCTACGATAAACAATATACTTCTGATAAATGAATCTTTAAACCATAACAAATGTTTCATCAAAATTATATCCAGATTTATAGCAATAAAAGTGAAAAAGAGACAATAAATTCAAAAGTCCATAAAAAACTTCTTTTAGTCGATTTAAACTAATTAATAAACGTTTAAGCCACGAGCAGTAGCACAAACATCGATTTTCGTCACATAAGTAGTATAAGTGAACGATACGTCAGACACGTTGAGATCAACTTATTCGTATCATAAGTCGTACAAAATTTTTTATTTAAAAGTAAAGTATTGTTCTACAACAATACCTGGGGTTTGGAAATGAAACTCCGAATTTTAGATTGGCCTAAATATGACACAATGAAAGATACAAATTGAAATAACAATTAAAAAAAAAGGCTGTAAGTTCACTCGACTTCTGGATGCTAACTGTTGCATATAATTGCACATATAGTACATTACTAATGTGTTGTTATTATATATTAGTGTACTAATAATATATACTAGTATAATATACCAATAGTAAATACTACTAATAATAATATAACTAATTTTGTACCCATTATAAGATGTATATTGTTATTTAAAATTCCATATTTTGTGGTCTGTTGTATGTGAAGTGTAATGTAAATTTTAAGAAAAATTGAAGAATAATGTAATATAATATAAAAACTGAAGTTTGTCCAAACCCAAAAGGGAAGGACTACGTAAAACAAGTAACGAATAACAATAATAAATAATATTAATTTATTACATATTTAGAATATATAGTTTAAATAGTTAACTAGTACTCTCTCATGGTATCACTAATAATCTTCTAATTGATAATTAAATTACCGACATTGAATTAATCGAAGAGCAACAAGTCGAGAATAAGATGCAATGAAATATCGGTTAGGAGGAATTCAACAAAGGAATTCCTCTTTAACGAAAATGAAACAAGACTTTCAATTTTTATCTGTAATTTAAACCAAATTTTCAAGTGGCGGAGAGACATATAATGAAAAATGTATGACCGTATTTTGTATTGCTTTGCATTCGCTGCGTATCACGAAGTACGCTCGTGTAGATTTACTCGAGTGTCATGAAAGAAAGAAGTTCGTATTTCAACGCAGCTGCTGTTAGGAAAACGGCACAGATTGAAAACAAACAGAGCAATGAATTTTTGTCATCTGCGTAGCGTAATCCAAGCCACCACGACTTTGAATTTCAAACAACTTAATCTGTGAGTCTAAAATTACTATTGTCTTTCATCGGGAGTTTATTCGACCTTTGGAACATATTTTTCGTTGTTGACAAAAGCTGAATAAACATTGTGAAAATATTCCACAGATAAATCATATTTGAGCATATTTTATTTAAGCTACAAATAAAGCATAGTCTGTTGGAATAATATGGTATAAATATTTTGAAATGAAAATAAGAATTGGTAAAAATAGATAAATACACCGTTGTTTATAAATATATGCAAAATTTTGGTGGATTTGTATTCATACATGAATATTAAATATCCATATATTAATAGCAAACTGATGGTCAAAACTTACTATTTTCTTATGGAATCAACATAGGTGTATCATAAATCTTTGAACTGTATATTTAAAATTAGATGCGCAATTAATTTTAAATTTGTTTACACGATTTGTCAAAGCGTTAACCGATTTTGAAAACGCGTGTCATTGTTCGAATTAATCACAATAATCTCTCTATCAATTTGGAAATAATTTATCTTTTTCTGATGTATAAATTGATGATCGAAGAGCTGAGGATACGAGACCAATGAACTCAAATCAATTTTATCATATTGTAACATTCTAGGATTGCTTTAGTAAAGGATACATTCGTCCTGTAACTATCTATTTGTGACTAAACTATTAACTAAATAACTATTTTCTAACTAAATTACGATCTATCAAGAATATGCGATTTTTCGTATACTTTTTTAGCGGCTCTGTAAGTATATGCACAATGGACATGAAGAAACGTAATATAATGCAATATAATAGAATGAAACTTTTAGAAACTTTAATATAATGTGAAATGGTACAATAAGAACGTTGAACAGATTAAGTAAAAATAAATGGAGCGTAAGGTACAGAAAATAGAGAAACCGAAGAATCCATTTCTCGGAAAGAACGCTTAAATAAAATAATACTACTACCACTATTGCAATCTTGAAATAATAATTGTATAAAATATGTTTCTCCAAATTCAGAGTTTTCCAGTCTTTTTATTTTCAATAACAGTCTGAGATATTATGCACTCAGAGGATCTCGCAATATAAAATAGAAGCGAGTTTTCAGCAATTCTCAGAGATAGGTGCGAGGATTCAGAGCCCGAAGGAAATTCCACCATTATTCACCAGCATCGGAAAGGTGGATGTGAAGTCCTCCAGGGATTTGGTTTTAGAATCGGAAGGTAGAATATTTTCAAAAGCATTATTGTACACTTGGGAAGTACTATAGATCGACCTCTTGAAGCAGAGATATTTATTCAAAAAAATTACACAGACAATTCAATAACACTCGTATTCAACGAGGATTAAACGTTAAAAGAATAAGATGACTGGAACGTTTCTAAAGTTTGTTAAGTATACTATCTTTCTTAAGCCAGTAAGCTTAATCGAAAAGTAAGGTATTTAATAACGAGTGAAGATAATTCCTGTGTCGAGGAATCCTTCAAATTCCGATATTTAAAAAATGAACATATTGAGAAAAGTGAAGGGTATAAAAATGTCGAAAATGAATGTCGGAAGAATAGAGAAATTAAATACCCGCGAAAACATAAAATTAATTTAAAGAGCACAGAAGAAGAATTAATACGGAGACATTGTAATTTTCAAGTAAACAAAATAAAAAATAATTCAGATCATAATTTTATTACGTTAATTTAATCGATGATCCAATAGGTGAGTGATTATATTCTCCAAATAATTTTATTTGTATCTTAACAACAATATGGTTACAAACAATAAGAGAACTGTAATCATGTAACTAAAATTACTAAAATTGTTCCACTGCAAAGGATGATAAAACGTACCTCTAACTTATAGCAACTCTAATTATAATTTAGAGTTTAGGTAGTTGAAACATAAAAATAAAATTAATTGATACCTAAATCTCGATATAATAATTTACTCGGGGAAATGTTATTACGTAATAATTTTCCCTCAGGAGATACCGTACATATGATTTGTTTGTACAAGCGGACAGAATTTCTAATTAAAATTAACAGGTTTCGTGCCACCACCGATGACCCAGAATATCAAAAATGAAACATCTATTTTGCGCAACATAAAACTTTTTAATTATTTATCTATTGAAAAAATATATAAAACAAAGCTATATATAAGACAATTTGTATAATAATAATGAAATAATTCATGAAATGATCATTTTCTTAGTAATTTCAAAGAATCATTTCAAAATAACCTCCAGCCACATAAGACGATATATTATCCGAATAATAATTTCTCAAATATTTTATTGAATGATGCTCATCTCTGTCAATGCACATTAAAAGCTTACCGAATATCAGATTATTTTTTAATGTTAGATATTTACGTATTCTCAAGGATTGTCTATTAAAACTGGAAATAGTCTATCTATATTCTACCATTTTATGAAATGGAAACCGGGATATTTTACGGAATATTTAAAATGGAAATGACTCGAGGGTCTAAGATACATTAGCATATTTTGGGGGAAAAAACGGTTTTTAGAACACACTATCTAATTTCTAACGTACTTCTTGAGTTCAACATTGCATAGCCTTCTGGTGAACTAATACGATCAAAACAGGCACTGTAGAACCATACCTTATAGTTAATTCAATTTTAATCGAAATATGCTGTAGAACCCCTTATTCGGGGTTTCCATATATTTAATATCAAATAATTGCTATGAATTAATAGAAAACTAAAGGGCAACGATGTAACATGCGTGGGAAGAGAACTCTCTGAGAAAAGATTATTAATTTGATACTAAACGCTTTCCAAATAACATAGTAGAAACACTGACTTCCATGTTCGCTCGCTTACACAAGTAATAAGACTCGTATTGTTAATCTAATTTAACACAGCTGAGTGTCTGTATCAATACGGTGCGTATTCAATTTCAATACACCTTTGGTTCACAGGTCGAATAATGCCACCAAGTTTTGTTAAATATATGAGTTATCGAACATCGAGGAATGCAAATATTGACATTATCATTTCCCAATGAATGATATCAGGTTACGGAATTCATCCTGTGTCACCTCCTGAATGGAAATCGATAATATCGTCCTGTGCAGTTTAAAAAAAAACCCGCTTCTGTTAGCCTGTTATAAAGTTAAAAAATTTAGCCTCCATAAAATAGCTTCTAACAAAGTAAAAGTTCGCTTATATTACCCATCCCTTCTTTTAACTTCATAAAGTATAATAAAATGTAGATGATTGACATATTTATTGACAAAATTTGGATAATTCGTATATATATAAGGTAATATAACATAAAGCACGAAATACACGTAATTTAGGTAAAATGTCGCCTAAATTAATTAATTAGTTAAAGAGCTAAAAAATATTTAAAATAGGTTAGCTTAAAACACTACCTCTCTCCGCATTATAAATTAGAAATCAGCAGAAAAGACGTGCTCTATTTTTATGAAATTGTTAGAAAATTCAATCTTTTTTCCTCGATCATGCTTCCATTTTCATTAAACCAACGCCCTACATTCTACTCGCTCAATCAGTCGGCGGACTCCCCTCTACGCAGCCAAAAATTAAAATTTTTTTAATTCTTTAAAATGTTACCGTTCCCTACGCCATAAGTTAGCAATTAGCAACGACAAAACGTAAACGGAGTACGTACTCGACTATTACAAAACCCCTGACACAATGCAATCATCGTTCCTCAATTATTCTTCCATCTCCAACAAACCAAGCCCTACGTACCAATCCTGTTCGTGTAATCAGTCAATCCATTCTACATAGCTGCTCTTCCGTATCTCATCTATGCAACCTAAACTATTAGAACGTTCAAAAATCCTTAACACTTCCCCTGTACCATAAACTATCAATCGACAGCAAAACAAAACAAGCAAAATACGTGCTCTACCATTATGAAACTCATCGTACCATACAACCCTCGTTCCTCGATCATTCTGCCATTTCTAATAAACCAACTCTCTACATTCTGCTCTCTGCGGTCAGTCGATCAATTCTACGTATTCTTCTGTATCTCCTCTACTACGCAGCTTAAGCTAATAGAATGTTAAAAAATCCTTAAAACGCTATCTTTCCCTACACCCTAAGTTATCAATTAACAAAAAGAAACAAAGTACGTGTTCTATCATTACAGAACTACTCACACGATACAATTTTCGTTCCTCGATTATTCTTTATGATTTCCAATCAACCAAACCCTAAATTCCAGTCGCTCTCCCTTCCCACCCTGTCAATCAATCGACTCTATGTACTCTTCCATATCTCCTCTACGGAGCCTAAACTAACAGAGTCCTAAAAAAATTCTAAACACTTCCCCGTGCCATAAATCATCATTTAATAACAAAAAAAAAAAAAATAGGAAAAGAGAAACAAAGCACGTACCATCATAAAACTCGTCACACAATACAATCCTCGTTCCTCGATCATTCTTCCATTTCCAACAAACCATCGCTCTACATTCTACATTCTACTCGTCCAATCGGTGAATACACTCTACGCCCTCTACGCACTTTCCGCTCTCGCCCCATAACCATCAGTAACGTCAGGTTTGATACGGCCTGTACGTTCCGCTGGTGGTTCTAGCCAGTTGCGGCATCCCGCGGGGGTGGCAGTTTCCGGCGATTAACTAAACTTTGGATCGATATATTTGCGCGCGTGAAAATCGCCAGGCTCGCCTTTGTCTCTCGATCGCGGATTTGTTGTAATACCTCCGGGAAACTCGTAAATTAACGGGGTCGGCCTCGACTTTCGAGCGGTGTCACGCGCGCGACAGCATAACGCCGGATAAACCTGCGAACGAAACGTTACCAACTCCAATGAGAGAAAAAAAGAAATAAAAGAGAGAGGCAACGAAGAGAATAGCCAGAGGGGGAAAAACCTATTCGGGGACGGATTTCGAGCGCGTCTGAAGCGTATTTTATCGGCCTGGTCGTTCAGGGTCTACTCGCTTTGTCCCGCTGTACTTTTTGCTGGTCGATATTGTTTTTTAATAACGGCACGAATAGAGACATTTATTATTTTATTTCTTCGCCCCTCATCGTCGATTTTAAGGGGCAGATTTAAATCGAACAGCGTAATCGTCGGAGAAATTATTGCGACGACAGAGAATGTTGGCACGAGAATTTTTTCCTCTATGTATGCGTATATACTATCACCGATATATACCTTAGTATTCTGACATTTCGATCCATAATTAACACTATGTAAATTAATGATGAATTAGTAATTACTCGTCGAAACATCACTTACTAACTTTTCATGAAATTACCACCTTATAAATCTAAATTGTCTGTTAAAACATATAGCAATAATACTTTTACATTTTACTAGTTAGAATATGTACTAGTACATACGTTTAATATTGAAATATTAATTGTTGCGCTGATATCGTAAATCTTCTATCAGCGTAGAAGATCCATCTTAAACTGACCTGGGATTCAGACGATAAAGAATTTGAAAATAAAGAGCTTCTTGAGTAACAAGATACTTAGTTCTAGATAAAGTTAGACAATCGCGAACTTCAGTTTTACAACTTCTGTCGCGAACTTCTGTCTAATTAAATTATAAATTTGTGATCTTCTAATGATTCTAAGATCGTTAAAAATTCTTCCATGACAAAATAGAATTAGATATTTGATAATCATTTTTTCAGAGAGTGCAGGCATTTCTGGGTTAACCAAGATCGACATTGCAATAATTGGACTCCGGATGTTTATGCATTTATATGATATTTAAACGTACAAAAATGTATAGAATACTCGTCATATGCAAAAATATACAAAATATCGAGGTGAATAATCCCTTATAATAATAAGGTTAAACAAATCTCTATGTAAATTCTATTTCTGTAATTGTATTCATAAATATATGAATTTGCATAAATTACCAGTATAATTGGTGGTGAAATATTATGCTTAACACATATTATAGCTTAATTTGTTTGAAGTAAAATGTACACATTGTAGTTGTTGAATTTGTACAACGGTTTACCTTTATTTGGTGAATGACGTTCAATGCGGTTGACGTTGATTATTTGTCCTATTTGTACGATCAAATATTATTTTGCTTCCGAAAATTAACTATTGATATTCTGATCATAATTTTAATTGTAATTACAACGTTTTGTTTATATGTAGCATAAAATTTGCAAAAATAATCTAATTTAGTTATAGTTGAAAATAATTATAATAGTAAGAGCATGATTTCTTAGCAGATTCGTTCTTTGGCTTTTATCCCGTTTTCAACTTTGATCGAGTGACATGAATAACTTTAAATTAATTACTCAGAACGCTCAAAGTAACGGAAATTTATTAAGTAAATTTACAAAATCTCATTTATATTTAAATCATGAAGAACTTAGTTATTCGCCAGTAATTTGAAAGAATTAATTGAGTCACAGATTGTTTGACACTGATCAGTTTAATATAATTTGATCTTTAACACGATATTGCTTTCTCAAAACCAACTCTTGTAACAAAAATATTACACTAAATTTAGTTACGCGTTACTTGAAACATTATCTTTTGTTTGCCACTCGTTACGATTCATAACCAAGTAATCCAGGGAATCAAAGCACAAAATTATTAAAAATTAAACCAAGTTCATTGGTCATCCTCTTCTACGAAAATGTTTGATAAAATATTTATAAAATAATATCTTCTCACAAATTCATAAGAAAAAAATTACCTTGCAGTGTTCGAAAATTCAAAATTTATGTCGGTGCAACAGGTATAAAGAACGGTATCACACGATTAAAGAAAAATAATTGATTTTTATTTCGAATGTATTAAGTTATCTTACATTCCGTCCCAAACTTTTCAGTTCGTAAACGAGATTTATTTACAGGGCTCTCTCTCTCTTTCTCTTTCGATTATTTTACAAATAAATATTCTTTTCCATTCTCATACTGTCGTTTCTTGGACGCGCACAAACTACAATCGACTCCCGTTTCTCTTTATTTGTCATGTCTGATTCTACATTTCTTCAGACGAAATACTCGCGATGTGCCACGTAGTTCATTCTTTCTTTCTCATTTCATATGCTTGCTATCTCTCTCTCTCTCTCTCATTCTCTCTCTCAAAAACAACGACGACGCAAATAAAATGTACAGGCTTGAAGTTCGCGAACGATAATACACTTCGGTGCTGAAAATACGAACGACTTTAACGACGCACATGTACGATTTATCTCTTCCTTCGCTACTAGCTATCATCCTTTTCCTATAAATACAGAGGACACGCTCGTACATGCTTATTATACATTCTCACGCGCAAACACTAGTAAGGATACGTTCATTCGCAAAAACGAATCCGTATCAACGATCGTAAATATAATTGGTGCACAGTTAACGCATACGATAAATAGCTTCTATACATTGCGGAATTAAGTTCTCCGCTTATTCGAGATTTTCATGTACATTTCTCTTACTTTAGGATCTGTTGTCAGCGATCCTCCAACGTTCAATACTTGGTTATTATCTCCTTTAACTCGTTCGATTCTGAAGTTCCGTAACTAACGTTCCAACTGTTATTCGTGAACAGAATATTCGTTCCTTCCACTCTCATGCATCGTATATTCGAAAATTATAGAGAAGTAGAAAAAGAAAAAGATTATGTGAAGTACACTGTGTATCGAGACAGGAAGGGAAAATCGAGTGATCTTACAAGACGATTTTTAAAGAGCCAATTAATTTTCTAATTTAACTACTACAGGCGTAGTAGACGAGCAAAATAATGCCAGGCAGGCCAGTTATCAGCGACTTTCAGTAAAGAAGGAGTTCTTGTATTTAAATCAATTAACCTTTGCGGTTTGAGTAGCATTTCACATTCTATCTCGATTGATTTATATCGAGTAACCTATTTTTGAAAGTTCTTTGTGATTTCAATATTATATTTTTATATCCTTGTAACCAATAGCTTACCTACGTTGACGTATATTTGAATTAAATAAAAAGGTTCATTATTTAAATTAAAAATTGTTTGAAATTAAATTATAATGTCAAAGAATATTGAGAACAGCAAAGAATCGAATGAAATAAAATACGGAGTCCAGTTCAAGGGTTGATAACGTCATTCGAAAGTAAATCTTGAAATGCCTTATTTTAGCTAACTTTGTATTTTAGGATCTTCATAAAATTATTTATCGCCAATGCGTTAATTTTAAACGAACATTTTAAATCAGCACCATTAATTATATTTTTTTATGCTTTTTCCTATTATCCCACTCTTGTACGAACGTCTTACCAATATTCAATATCAGATACAACGTTGACCACGTCAGCCTTGTGTGTGTCAATATTAACCAATTTTTATATTTGAATTTTAATTGGTTTAATCATATTAGCTAACATAGGATATTTTATAAATTAACCGAATCTCTTTAGCCACGAGATTTCACAGCCACGCACCGCTCGATTCGTTCCTTTGTCTCAGAATCGCTGTAGGACAACGTTCGATCGATTTTTTTCACACGGATAAAATCACCGTCGGCAAGAAAAATTTATTCCACGATAGGTTACGACGATATTGAACAAATTTCATGTATTTATAATAATACAAATAACGACATTCTCTGTCATCTCTCTTTACAAACCATAATCATTCTTAGACATCTATCAGACAAATAATAATTAACAATAAATGTCTACGAACGATATATCGCGATATTAACGCATTCTCCTCGTTATTTACTCTGCATTCGCATAATCGAGTGCGCTATTATATACATGTACTGAACTAGCGACGATTAAATACGAATAAGTTGGCGAGACCATAAACTCTTCGCTCGAATCCACACTCAATTTTTCGTCCGGGGTCTATAATTCAAGTTTTGAAAATATACGCACGTATTTCCGGTTAATTGAACTTTTCAGAAACTTTACACACTCAATACCAGCCAGTCATTCAACAAATCCACCCCTATTATTCTGTATGTCGTTTCGAACTGTGCGCGTCCTTTGTTCCTTAACTCGAAAATGAATTCGACATTTCGAAAGAACGTGTGCCATATAATCCGTAATTTTTATATTTTTTTAAGATCGTAATAACTTTAGAATAATGTAAAATAATGATGCAATAAATATATTTGTAGAAATCGTTTCACTACATTTTATTTTACATTGAAACTTATTTATTGTTTTTCAAAACTATGCAATCGTTTTCTCTCAAAACAACCGAGTTCATTCGCATACATATTATTCACGAGTAATTATAACGATAAATATTTAACGCATGGTCCATCGTCTTTTAATAATGAAACGTGCTGTATATGTATATACTTACGTGAAACTACCTTGTAAATGAGCATCTACTAATTTTTTTTAAGGAGCTGCGTACACATCCTTGGTAGACAGATGTTCATTTTATCAAGATTTATACCTTGTAAACAAAACTGAGTTTTCTCGTGGCTACATACTAGATGATTTTCAAAAATAGACTTCCGACTTAGTGTACACACACTGAAACGACTTTACACGGTAAACATTTTATTATACGATATATGGATGCATCTCTGGAGAACAAGTCCTCATATATTTCTTTTTTCCTTCGATCAAGAACGATATACAAAGTATACAAAAAGACTTAAAACCGTTCAAATATTGGCATAAGTTATAGATCCACTGCAATCACCCAGTTGCTTCTTAAATGAACGAACTTATCTTCAACAAACGAATGGAAATTTCAGTGACGTTCTCATTAGGGAAACATACAGGTTCTGGGATAATATGTACGTAAAGAATTATGAACGTACGTGTATGTTTGTATGCGTGATAAATGATATATTGGTTTTGATTAAACACATATAATAAATATGCTTGTATCTTCGAAGAAATTCTTTATTTAAATAAAAAGTAATAAATATTAGCAAATATGAAAGTTGAGAGAAAAAATAAACTCCGCAATGCCAATTGATAGAAATTAATAAATATATTCCATATCAAAAATATAATTCATCCTAAGCATCATGCGTGAATTAAAATAATACTCGTAGGACTCCAACCCCAAGTTTCCGAATCACAACATACACCATATGATAGATCAGTTACAATCGATATATACAAGCGGGTTGCATTCAAACTAATCGATTACATATTATTCTTCGAACAAAAATACTTTTTCAACGTTATCAGATCAATTTACTTCAGTACAATTAACAACGATTTACTTATTATTAATTACTCCTCCATTCTCACGCATGTTGGTCTCACCAACTTTTTCAACGCTACTAATTTCTCTAAGTTACAAAATTATCGAAGACATTCAACACCATTCTTCACTTTTTCCCCTTTTGCTCTATTAATTCTAAATCATTAGAAAATCAACATATAATACCTCTTATATACAAATCTATTAATATTAATAACATTAATAATAGTAGTAATAATAGTAACAGTAATAATAATAATAATAGTAATAATAATAATAATAATAATGGGTCGAGCACGACTATCATGACTAAATAATAACGTAACTACGACCAGGACTCGTTTTATCGCGAGACGAGTATCGATCGTATCGTCCGCGATCTCATTGTTTCCTTTTTCTTCGTTTATGAAAGGGACCACGGTGACGATGGAAAGGAACGTTAAGTTTAAAAATCGACGAAGATAGTGGGAAATACATACGAGTGGCGTACAAAAGCTTTTAAGCTTCATCCTGGCCCCGGTTAATTAATCATCTTCGTCTACAATATGTACACGGTACAAAAATAATCAGAATAACTGCGATCGTTCTCGACTCGAGGAACATCCCACCTTCTTAACGCTTAAACACCCTTTCGTTATTACTACCTTGCCACTAAAGACAGTGCTCGACTAGAATTTATTTCCTTTTCGTTTATGATAATTATCGTGCTCCATGTTTTCATTCTGCAAAAGTAGGAAACAATTTTTCTTCCTTTTGGATAATACCAAGAATCATAGTAATGTACTAATAGAGTAACATTATTCCAGATTACTTTTCTATTTCTCTTTTTAAGATTTTAAGAGCTTTTATACATAAACGATTTAATATATTTTTAGTAGAAATAAAGGTGGGATACTGCTTTTTGGGAACTGATTAATGCAAAGATAACTGCGATAATTATATCGAGTCAAAGGAGTGCTAATTGACACATGGACTACGTATGTATATATATATATATTATCCGAGGCTCGAGAATTTTGAGCTATGGAGAAATCATGAATTTCACATGCTGTACCTGACACGTATGCGTGATAGCGTGGGGATCTAGGTTCTGTCACTTTTTACCCCTAACTTACAACAACCTTCTGTGAACGCGTAACACTTCTACTAGTCCCTCCAGTCGTGCTAATATTTTCGTGTCAGTCAAACACACGGTTCCACATAAAGAAGAAAGAGAGAAAGAAAAAGAAGAAATAGAAAAATAAATGTTATATTTCCACTTATGTTATGTTTCCACTCCAGAAGTACGATAATTATAACGAAATATTATTTGAATATTTTACTAGTAAATCCTAATTCCCCAATTCAGTGGCACGGTAGAATAAAAAGCAATAAATAGACGATGAGAATAAATTAATCGAAGAAGGGTTTCTCGCGAAAAATCAATTCGAATAGGAAAAGTGCAAGGATCGTTCTTCCCGTTCGAGAAACCACGAATCGCATTATTTAAACTAGTCGTTAAAGCTTCGGATACAATTCCGTGGAAAGCTGTTTGCGCGCATTCTCAACTCGTTCAAGTTTGATACGCGAGAACAGTGAACGAAGCTCTTGGATTACTTTGTATTCCCACGCGGTTAATTGCTGACCACAGAATGTTTCGCGAAATGCATGCTTTTTCTTGTCGTTTCTTACGTATCGTTTCTTCCCTTTAGTTTCACATGTTCGCGTACGATCGATTATTGTTACCTCGTAATTGATTCGTAATTGATCGCTCGAAGTGTGTGTTAATCTGTTAATTGAAGAATTATTTTTGCCCATAAATCACTTGCTACTTTTACATAAATTAACGCCATTAAACGTTAATTAAATAAAAAATGTTATTTTATGCCAATTTTATATGTAGTATATTTATTAAAATAAGTCAACAATCCTTAAACATAAATAATAGTAATTGCCAAATATAGATTTTATTTTTTAATTAAAACGTTCTTTTTTTCCATCTTAAGGGCATTAGGCGTGTGACTTACGGACAGAAATAAACGAAAATTATAATTTACCACACATTTTAGGTGATAATATATAATTTTGTGAAAAATGTAAAAATGATACAACGTTGTTATAATTACAAAAATAATGGCTATGCAAGTATGATGCAATGACAACTTAACTAATTGCTCTTAATTAACAGGTTAATGATAGGCGAATGTCTTTTCCATAAAAATAACGAAGTTATGATATAATAATTAACATTGCATTGTAGTGTATTAAAAAATCATGACTCAACGAATATAGTATTACCGCTAAAGTCCATATCGTGAATATATCATCTCTCTTCGATTAACACGAGAATTCGGTGGGAAATACTTAATGCCGATATTAAGCAATTCGTTATTGGATTTCAAGTCGTGAAAATATTGAAGACAGTGAGTGTCTTTACTTGTATTCCTTTGTACGTAATGATAAAAATTATAATCACTAATTATAATTTTATCTTGTCCCTCGACAATGTCTTTTTTCTTTTCTGAATATATCTATTATTTGTTTCGTTCATGTCAAATATGCTTGTTTCAAAATTTGAGCTTGGTGGCACGTATATTCTTTTTTTTTTAGAAATTATAACATGTAACAATTTTTTAAAAAAACGCTTTGGAATTGTAGGAACGAATACTAAAACATTTCTAATTTATTAGATTTTTAAAAGCAACTCCGCATGTACCGACATAATAATAAAACATTTTCTAAAATGATTTATACAAATCTGACAAATGCCTGACTAGCAGTTTTACATGAAAAATTTAAGCCAATAAATAAATGAAGGCACCCGATATGTTTTAATTATCGATTAATTACTCGATAATTCTGTCGATAAACGTGATCGTTATGTTGCAAAAAATGGGAAAGCGTCCTTTTCATTCGTAGAAAAACCGAAACGAAACCACACAAATGTAATAATTTTAAATAATTTCTTCACCCGCTATATATAAATAATTTCGTATACGACGATCTTTTCCAATTAAAAGAAAGACCCAGTCGTAAATAATTCTTTTTTTCAATTACTATCGCCAGTAACTAGCTTCCTTAAAAAACGAATCTATTACATTTAAATTATCGTGTTCAATATCGTGACTAGAATAATAGTAATTTATAGACAGACTGCAAATGTTTATACAAATTTATATTTTCCTCAACACGATCAAAGAAGTAAAAGTTACAGATTCATTTAGCTCTCTAATCGTATCTAATTATAAATTACTATATTTATAAAATAACACTTACAAAGTATATAATACTTTATAATAGTATTTTACTTTGAATTTTCTTCATTTTTACGTATTTTCATTTCCCAATAAATGCATAAACATCTACAGTCTAGTCTTAAAAAGTATAAAATTATATACTTCACACCTATGCTATATTTTCGTCTGAACAAATCCTTTCCAAAATTCTACTATCGTAGAACAAAAGTAGAAGAAGATTACGAAATACAGATACACTTGAAGCACTAATGAACAGAAGTTCGTTAAATGTTCCATGGATCGATCTAGCATCGATTATGCTAGAGGGAAGGGCTTGAACAGGTTTAATGAGGAATAACAGGGTGACCGCAAAAATGAATCCCGATGAAACCACAGGGATTCGATGTTATGGCGCCGCTCGTATGATGAGCAGCCACGCATTGCCTGCGTCAATTAACCACCGCGGTAATTACGCTGCTATGTCCACGAATGTGGATACTAAATTACAACTCTGACTCGATGAAAGACCAGCTGCCATGTTCTTGTCTCTCTTTGCGTTTCTACCTATTTAAGCTCGCAGGCTTTGATTTTTCCTTTCATGAAAATTTTGAGCAAATACGATTAAATAAATACGGACGTGAATCGAGGGACTAAATTATATTTTATAATTTCTGTTTTTAAACTAATAGCTATCGGGTGGAAATCTTATTTGATTGTTTTATACATTTCGAACGTTTAATATAATAACACCGGTTTTTAGTATAAATGTTCTCTCTTGAATATTTTATTCGATTTTTTTTATTTTAATATATAAGGGTTGAAAATTGTCAAATTAAAATAGAGATCTGACGCGATGAATAATTAATAGAAAATCGTGTACTAAAATTCCAATCTCCATATAACTTCGTATATTTGGATGAACAACGTAAAATAATTTAAAATCGGATACGCTTCTAAATTATGATATCTTTCGATATTATGCTACTTCACATCCAACTAATAATACGAAATATTCTTCGATCACTCGTATCACCCGTATGTTCAATTAATATTCACCATTTCACGTTCGTGCAGATGTTTATATTTGAAGTATCTCTTCGAAACTGGTAGCATTATTTGCACATGTGTACAAGGAGATTATTTACACGAAACATTTCCCTTACTGCAGTCTCCACCTCTATCTTTCTATTGACACAAACAACAAATATTGGATTCCATCTTTCTTTGCCGCGTAGCCTGGTTACAAGTTTGTCACAGATGCCGAACTGCGCGTCATTAAAAGTTAACTTTGACCTCGCAAATTCTGCAAGAATTAATGGTCTATTAGAAAACGAAACTTAAGAACGAATATAAAGTAACTTTCTAAATTATAAAAATTATGGGCTACTGATACTGTGACACGAGAAACATTTATTACAATTTTTCCGTAGAAGTTTCTTGGCTATTTTTACTCGAGTCGAATATCACCGTGGAACGGCAACGCCGTCGTTCAAGCAAAAGCGAAACTTTCACGAACTGTATAAAGGGACGATACAATTCCAGTGTGTCTCTTGATCTCAAATGAAACTAGCTTCAATGTTAAACGTCAGGATACTGTTCCCAAAAGGGTAGGATTTGCATGCGGAAGCCTTAATTAAATTGTAAGAGCTTCAACTTTTTGACTCGAAATTAAGTAACATAATCTCTTTTCAAATTTAGGGCAGACACATTCGCTAATAATCGCATCAATAAACATGAATATTGTAAATACTCTTGAAATAATGCTAATTTGAGTAACCGTGGAAGAAAAATAAAGCAATTATCGTTAAGGATAAGAGCAAGATAAATTATTACTAATAGAGTTCTTTCGCTACTGCTCATTCTCAAAAAGCAATCAATAACAAGTCGAATAATCCTGGACGAAGGAACAAGCAAGTTGTTTATACTGACATAGCAAAAAAAGGAAAACAACGTTTCGACTGTGAACTTTCTGAAGAATTATAAAAAATTAACTTTCATCGCAAAAGATTAAATTACTATATGTTCAACATTAAAGTGACGCATCTTTTTTGAAAAACCTGCTTGTTAACCTACGAAAGAAGCGTTCTAAACATTTTGAGATTACCCTTTCGCTATAAATGCCAATACCTATTTACATATTAAATTATCTAATTAGCCACGAAATAATTTTTTTCTGAAAATTTCATTTACTTTAAAATCCTAGTAATTTATCTTTTGCGAATAAAATACACTAAATTTCATTCTTTAAATATCATTGACGCATACGGAAGTACTTTCGTATTCTCGTTGCAATTGTTTATAGTGAATCTTATATCATTCATCGACGATGTTCATGTTCATAATTTTTAATTATTTAAAGGACTAGAAAATTGTATTTTGTATCGTACAACTCGAACATTTTCTATCATTTTTGATAAAAATATGAAGATCGTGCGGCGAACAACCGTACGAGGATCGTGCTCGTAACGTAAGGGAGGTCACTTCATAAAGAGCGACAATGATCCTCCATAATAGCGAAAGCTTTAAGCAAATTAGATTGTGAGATATACATAAGACGTTTAACAGATATCGTACGGTTAATACGAACGGGATAAGTCGCACATAGGATACCTGTACCAGGTTCTATCGTTACTCAATTCGTCTGACTGACTTTGGATTTGAGTTCACGTCGAGTCGTTGGATCAACAATGTTGGCTTCAAAGGCAACGATCTATTTGTCACGCGTTGCAAGATACGTCACAAGGCTTACCGTGATGGAAGCATGCATAAATTACACGCATCAGCTATGTCTCTGCGAGATGCGAGAGACGGAACCTGGAATCCGGTTTCTATCGAATTCAATTCGTGTAACCAGTGTCACGGAAATGTGAACGTTGAGAGCACATAGTTGCCAACAATGATAGTAAGTTGATTCTATTTTTCATTTTTTCCGCATATATTCAAAAATTGTACACGACAACTAGAAAAATATCAGGGATAGTTTATAAAATTATTATATGTGAATTTACTTTCTAATATTGAAATAGAAGAAATATTGAACACCATAATTATACGTAAAGGGTTGGTGTTGTTCCGCGAACTGTCTTAACTGGTCTCTTTTGTAAGTCAAAATAAATCCACTAGTATAGCTGAATAATTAAAAAATCTTCCAGAGAATGGAAAACTTCTACCTTTTGTTAATCCAGTATAATCCAGTATTCTTGGATCATGAATGGTTACAAAAGTTCTTTTTCTTTTTACGTTACTTTCATTTAAATTGCTTATGCGATAAGTTCAATTAATCTGACATATAAAACCATTAATAATCATTATAACCGTCAGACACGTATAAATTTCGACTATGGAAAGGATTTGTCAAACAATTTTACTACTTGTTTACTTGCAAATATCAGTTTGCATAATTAATTATCTACGCCACGATATATGTCCTATACCTCTCATTCTATGTTCTGAATCTGACAAAAAGTTAATCATCGGCTGTTTTCAAAAATTAATTCGAATTAATTCTCAATGTATAGAAAAAACGATTGCAAAATAAAAGTTTCAGAAAGGATCAATTTCCCCATTTTATACTACGGAACCTTTCCATGAACAGGTTGCTCTAAACGATTATCGAAATAATACACGATCGATATTTCGTTCGAAATAAGCAAGAAATCGTCTGGTATAATACACGTACACGGTTATCTATCGTGGACGTTTCCCAAACTGTAACCACGTTCCCGGCTTAGGACCCGTTTAAGATAGAAACGACACGTAGCAAAAGAGCGGAATTCTCGTTCGTCCGTGATTTTTCCGTGGACGTGGTCACGTGTCGCGTGCGACGATGAAAGTGATTTTTCTCGAGTCCGCGTTTCGCTTGCTATTTAGAGCGCGTTTCGAGTTGAACCAGGAAAATGGTACGTGCACGAAAATCAGACCTGGTCGAAGCAGCTGACACCCGATCCATTTCTTCTCCTCTTTTCCATTACACCACGTTCGTGTCCGGCCTTTCCCAATCATTCAGAACATTCTGCGTACATGCTATATATTCGCTGCTTCCTCATCGTTGACGAGGAAATTTGTAGAAGAGTAATAATTTTCCTCCTCGAATCGGCGAAATCTCATTTCTCTTTTTGCCGCTTCCATTAATTTCCACGGATCGCTGCAGCGTATAATTTTGAACGATTCCATCGCTTTTTCTCTTCTTCCGCGTTTTAGATTTAAAACGTTGTATGATTGATACAGAACAGAGCTACGTGTCTTCTCTACGTTCAAGTTTCAGACAGTAGAAGACACGTTATTCGAAATTAAGTTAAACAATTCTCTCGGGAAACGTATTCTCTGTGTTTTACGATCATACGACTCGTTCTCGAGAGAGCACCGTTTTAAACGGATCTTTAATGTGGAAAGACAATGTCATACAGTTGTCCGATACACCTGCGCCGCCTCTTTCAACCATCTATTTTTCATCGAAGCCATATAATATCGCTCGATACAGCGAAATCGATCTCATCACTTATTGCTCTTCTACTTCTCGCCTATCTTGTCAACCATTTCTCTCTCTTTCTCGCCAAGAAGGAATATGGCGTGTGACAAAGTGGCTTTAAAGCAACTGACCCACAATCCGCTCTGTAAGAAGCGTTTCAGCTTCTTCTTTTTCCTCTCTTCTTTTTCTTCTTCTTCTTCTTAAGCTTGATCGTAGTGGCAGATATAAAAGAGTTGCGAGAAATAACAACAATTTATTGTACGATATGCGGAAATTAATCACGTTTTTTGTTTCTCGATTGGCTTCGTTTTCTGCTTAGGATTCGTTTATTTTGCTGGATTTTCTTGGATTCAATGTGGGCAGTGATCGTAGCATTACGTAAATTCTTCTACAATTGAAAATTTTTAAAGCGTCAGCGGGTAGAATTTGATGTACTTGAGAATTAGTTACAGGCTCGGTAATATTGTTCTTAACATTTCTGAACAGAGATTCAGTGTATAGGCCCGTGTTATATTCAAACGCGTAACATATATTGTTATAAGTCACAATGTTGATTTTCCACTGCTCTTCTTTTTCTTCTTCATTGACACAACAGCAAATTATACTTGTAAGTACTCACAACTGTGATTGTCTATGTTTAATAAATTTTTGATACAAAAGAAGCATCTTTTCATTTCAGATCTGCCCTTTAGAATATTGTCGTAACGATACCTTTTAATAAAAATCAGTGCTACTAAGTGATCAAGGCAGTGATTTTTCACAATATTCTATCACTAATACACAATTTGTTAGCACATAAACATCGAATTATAAATTCTTCAATAATTAATTCCTCCTTCAACGAAGAAGTCATACCGTTTATCGTTGCACGTTCTTTTCTTCAGCAACATAATTAACACAGTGTTCTCTAGAACGAAATATGGTCAGCAGTAAAAAATACGGTCAGTAGGTAGGCAAAAGCTCGTCAAGTCGATTCGAACACTTTAAGATCCCCTGGTGAGACTTGTGCTGAGCCACCACGCTGGAAGTAATTCCCTTTCAGCAGGAGAATCGACCCCTCGAACAGTTGGCTCGCTATCTACCCCTGTTTACAGCGATAGCCGAAGCACGTAGCGGAAGAACAGCGTCCTCTTCCAGCCACTGAAAAGCTTCGTCGCTCCTTTCTTCCTCTTCCTTTCCACTTCACTTACGACCCACGATACACTCCTCGATCGGGTGCATAGGGAATAACGATAGTTCGTATCGACACAACAGTCCTTCAGGATATTTTCTGTACCAACTATAAAATCAAAGGCGTCCGAGAGGAACATTGATGATAACTGTCTTCCAGTAAGGCAAAATAATGCCAATTTATTACGATGAAGTTTTTCTTCGTCTTGAAGTTAAACAGATTTTACGAACGACACTAACGGGCCGAATGGTTTTATAAAAACAAAGGCAATAATACGATCTTGTCAATTGTTTATCGACTGTCCGATATCTTTACTGTCTTTTGCTGATCGATCTTGAAGCATCAAAAGAATATGCAAAGAACAAGCGTTTAAACGGATCTTAGAAATCGCCTGATGAAAGACAAGAATCAATAATCTCAAAGCGGAAATAGTCGAAAGGAGGTGAGGATCTGCCGAAGTACAACTACTTCTTCAGAGGTTACATATTAATAGCAGCTGGTACTTCTACTGATATTCCTAGGACGCGAGGTTCTCCTTGGAAATCTATCCGGAATATCTCCATAGAAATAGTTCCGCACGCAATTGCAGACTATCAGTTCCTTGTCACTTTCCGCCTTTCGATTACGCCACCCGCGGCGTGTCGACTGCATAAGCAATCGAGCAACTAGAGAACGTTCTGCATCTGAAACAGCACTGTTCCGCCAGCATTTCGCCGAGGTCGCACCGATGAAAAATGTCGCATCGTCTGCAGCCGAGATACCAACCAGTGTGATCGCCGCTGTCACGTTCAGCCATTCGAAGCTGCTTCTAACTATTCGAAATCGCGTTTCGAGAACCAAAACGAGTCACATTTTCATCAGCTCACGATTCGTCGCCTCTTTTCTTCCTTTCCTCCTTCAATCTCTTTTCACAAGCTCCTGCGCTATTTTTCGTCTTTCTATGCGCTGAACGAAGACACGCTTTCCTCCCTCTTCTCTCCTCCATCTTCCTTTTCACTTTTCTTCATTTTCGTCATCCCTTTCAATGACCAACAATTCACCTCGTTTCTCGAACGTTTGCTTAGCACTGTACACGAGACGCTCGTTGTAACAAGGGCTCCTCGCGAGACAAGACGAAGCGCCCGTTGTAGCGATACCAGCTTCGTTTGTCGATTTTCTCCGACGCCTCTGTGTCCCATGGCTCCCGACCCGAACGCAGGGACAAGGATGCTATTTCTCGAATACTTGTTCCTCGTTTCGCTGCAACGACGCTCCTAGTAAATCCAACAGCGAGAGTAGGTATTGTATTATTATCTGCTATTCGCGACCAAAGTACCGTAGGTTTTAATCTCGCAGATGTTTGAACCCATAGAAACCTGTGATTTCACTCTCTCGAGTCTATTCATTCGTTCATTTCTTGATATAAAGTTGAACGTTTGTTGGTAAAATTTCTAGCGTAATTTGCTCTCGTATCTGTATCGATTAATGATTCATTAAAATGTAGGTAAACGAATGCGAGTGTTCGCTCTGAAACGTCGCAGCTATTGACATAGAAAATGAACGATAGGAAAAATCAATTAATTGAATACACTTTTCGAATTATCATATTTCAAACAAACGTTAGATTCGAATGATTATACCGGTTTTCCGATGGATCGAAGAACCACACTTTTTTGCTCGAACATTTCCGCTTGATTTCCCACAGCTTCATCAAGCTGCTCGTGAAATTGGAGTTCTTCTGAGGTATCCGATCCTCGGTGCGAACCTTCTACCCGTTCTTACTCGAAGCAATCACATCTAGTATTCGTTAGAAAGATCTAGGATATACTGGTTTCTTTCAAGTGGCGTGCGCTTCGAAAACAGATATGGCAAATGTTGACTAGTCGGAGTTACGTTTATCGCCAACAGATGCGTTCCACGTTTGATTCCCCTTTTCTTCATACAGTTCGTCGCTATACGTCGCTATGAGAAAATGGTTTTATTCTTAGCTCTAAAGGCTTTTCCGCGCCAAGCAGACGAGTATCAGCGCTTTTACGTGTCGTCCATCTACGATTAAACACTCGATGACCAGATTTTCAAGGAATCGAGTGTTTCATGTGTCACGGTTGTAATTTTCATTTCCTCCTTTCCACTGCTGTTCCATAGCAAAACTGGAAATAGAATTTAACGTGTCGTATCGACATCTTCTAATGGTCTCTCGTAAATTTCTTTCGTTTTCATCTGTATTCCCCTATTAAATCACGTCAGCTTCACGCTTTCTGTTCTCTCCTTTAGTACGACACGCGAGGCAATACTCAAACAGAGCAGCTATTTGACAAATAACAACTTAAAACGTAATCAAGATATGGCGCGTCTATGTTCAGCATCCGATCTTAAACCGATCCAGCTCATGTATTCGATTCTCGAGCATCGAAGCACTACGAATAGTAGAGCAGTGGTGACAGCACGATGGAACACGTCCACCTTGGCGCACGTGCCTTCTGATTGCATGATTAAGCCCGTCGCAGTGTCCGAAAGCACGTTCTCTTCTTTGTTTTCCACGAGCGTTTCCCGTCAAAGAGAAACGGTTGCCGCACGAGCGCGGCGAGGAAGTTCGCGTGCGGAGAACGTGGCGAGAGAACTTTCTTCCTGCCTCTCTTTGATCGTGTCCAGCCGGTTTATTCCCTTTCCTTAACTTTTTCTCGTCCTGCGTCTCCTTCCTTTTTCCTTTCTCCACATCCTTCCCCTTTGTCTTTGTTACCTTTTTCCTTTTTCTCCTTCGCGCTACCTCTCTTAATACTCTCGACCCACTCGTTGCTCGCGTGCGCGTGCCTCCTTTTTTCCTCTTCTTGGTTGCTCGTCGGAAAATAAAAAAATATTCTGGCGAATCTGAAGCGGAGAACGAACGGGGGCCCCGGTTTCAGCACGACGCTCGTGATGCACGGAAATCGTCCCCTTTTTCTGGCTACGAGTGCCGCCTAATCGTTTACGTGAAGTACCTTGCTAGCACCGCCAAAACGACCATCACTAGTGTCTGTACTTTGTACACGCTAGTAGCGCCGCTACCGATCCAGCACTCCTTCTCCGTATACGGCGCACAATGTTCCTGAAATCATCCGAAAATCGCGTACAGGTTAATAGCGTTATGGAAAAATCGCTAGTGAACAGGGAACGTCAACCGGTTGACACGTGACGATGGTCATCGGTGACCCACGTTACTAGATAAATTGCATGGACTAAAAAACTGTTAAACTTGACGCAATACCATAGCTTACATAATATGTGAATGTATTTCTTAGAAAGCGATATAAACGTGAAATATTTGTACTTGCACGAGGATTGACTCAGCCTACACCGTTTAAGGGTTGATTTAATATGCCTGTATTGGATCATGCAATTTTTTAACATCGTTGACGAAGTAAACATTGACGGTAAGAGACACTGACATAAGAGAACTGTGGCAAACTAAAAATTGATATTGATGGATAAATAAGAAATTAATTGCAAGTATGTGTGCAGGAAAATAAACTATTTTATTTCACCATCTTCGATAAGAAGAAGCCACCCGATTTGTTTTATCAGAAGACCTTACGTGTATAGACGTATCGCGAAAGAACTCATCTATTCTGCCGTTTTTAATTCCCTTTAAGTATCAAACAAAAGGTTGAAAATATTAATTTAATAGCCAAAAAATGTACTCATTGATCTTCTTGGTGAATTCTAGATCCAATTATATTGTACACAACATGCAAAAAAATTTTTTAAAAGGCGATGAAAATCTTAAAGAATAATGAAATTAAAAAATTCGTTCATATCTTCGATGAAAGTAAAATTTTCATCGGGATGTAACATCGTCTCCCAACGATATACAGGTCCGTGTAAGTATTTTGCACCGTATGTTCAGCCAGTAGATACATATTTTAAGTAACTTCACGAGAGCTGCAGCATTACACGACCGGACGTGCCTCGTTGTGGCGACAACAGTTTCTCCCGAGGCAAAAGTGGCAAATATTTACCTTAAGAAGTGAGGTCGACATTCTGTCGAGGAACCCCTTTGCAAATTGAGCTGTGTCATAGCCACATTGCCGACGAATCGTATGATGCGAGCATTCCAAAAATTCCCTGAAGCCACTGCAACAGACGTATCCCATTTTTAGTCCTGTCGATTATCCAGAACTTCGTAGTTCAACTTCTCACTCGATGCTTTTACGCTTTTACGTTAAAGCCTGCAAAGCTGAAACGTTTATTCGCAAGAAGGATCTCTCGAAACCTTCCACTCTAAAACACGAATACATCTTTACATAAATTTTTGCTTTGCAGATAATTGTCGCGAATTTGCTCGAAGGTAAGTTTCATCAATAGCAATTCTCTTTAAGGTTATCATGTCTTGTAGTTGATTTACGATGTCCACGTGTATGCGCTTGAACGTTCCAGTTTTAATTGATAATCCCGAATTAGACATTCGAATTAGATAATTTATTCGTTCTTACAATGTTAACTTTACATTGCTACGAACACTGACACGAAATTCAATATCAATTCTTTACCTTGAGACAAATGAACGTTTCGTCTAATCAACAGTTAACTTTATCTTATGAAAATACCAGTTTGAAAGTAACAAGGCAAAAGAGTTATGTAGTTACAGATAAAAATGTTATCCCTCATTATGCACTTGTGATATCTAAGGTCAAATCAAACGGCGAGCTGGTGAAATTTATAACGAAGAATTAATTAACAATCGAGCTTAATGAATGGAAAAAGAATCGTAACGAAAAGAAATATTCTTCTTTACTCTTTATATAATGTTAATTGAAAATTATTACATTATCCGTTCCATTCTCTAAACTTCATATCAATAGATTTTCATTTGTTCTAATCGGTACAAAATATAGTACAATAATAAAAAATTATCACAATAGAGAACGCCAAAGTAGTAGTCGAATATTTTGCGTTAAAATCTGAATAAATTTTCAATCTAGAAAATAGCACATACGTTATTCATTGGAAACTAAGGCGATCAGTTTGTATTTAAAGATTTGTCAACGTTTTGAAATTATCTACGTATGTAAAACACACCACCGTAATGTTACGATTTCACGGTTTAAAAATAGTTCAGGGAAGATAACATACTATCTATTCAATTTGTAATACAGGAGTTTCAAATTGTCAACAACCTATCAAGACATTAACAGCCGGGATAATTTTATGAAGCACGCATTTGGCAAATTACATCCTCGCTTCTAAGCGGCAAGCTCCAAAGATAAGATACACGTGAGCGTTCCGGATATTAAAACTCGAAAGGCGAAGCGTGAATCGAGAGATCTCTCGACGTCGGAGTTTCTTTGCCACCCGTCTCTTTCCTGTCAACGCAGCCAATCTTGTTTTTCTTTCAATTTCCCGGCGCAGCGACTGAAAACGCGCAACGAAATGCAAATTATATTACATCCTGCGACGAATGCGCCCCGATTGAAACGTATCGTGGTTACGATTCTTGACGATAAAACAAATTGCACGCGTCTGGTCTATTTCCGAAGCCAACTCCACTTTTGTCATTTGAAAATTTCGTTCTACAAAACTGGTTCGAAAAATGTTTCTATAATCAGTAACAAAATTAGATACTAACTTGTAAATATTGTATTATATTGACTTATAGTACAGTCTATATTAGCTTGTAAAGCGGACTCAAGAGAAGTAGTCTTTTACTTTAGGTTTTTAAATTATAAATTATAACCATACGTTCTTTATTTTCCATTCGATTGCGATTTTCTATCGTTGAACGATTTCTTATGTGCGAGGCAATGAGAAAGAATGCTCGTTAATCCGCGTGATTTCTTGTTTAAAGTTTTATATTAAAATTTTCTCGATACTCTACAAATTTGTGTTTAGTGAAACGCGAGCGAAATTGGAACATAAATATTCAGAGTTAACCTAACTGCATGTCGTAGACTATAGTCGAATTTAACACTGAAATCGTGTTGAATTTCATTGAAATAAAATTGTGCTTAGCAGTAACGTAGGATTTATATACTGAGTGATACGATGGATTCAAGAGCATTTATTTTCCTACTTTGTAAATTCTAATAAATTAACGTAATTGCATATACTATATTTTAGTGCTGTATACATTTAGTAGCGTATGGAATACATTATTCTGCATTTATTGGATCTATGGAATATTTGATTAACGTCGGTCTACTAATGGATTGACTTATTTTTATTCCTGCTAGAGCAATTAAGAAAATACACTGCTATAAAATGCAATGATGTTTATAAGAAATCACAAATTGGCCATTATAGTTTCTCTGACAATCCTTTCCATTTTTATTTTTTTCAGTCATATGAAAAATCAATAGACGCTCCAAAATTATAGTAACATAATTTTTCCTTTCTTCTTGCATTTAAAAATTTCATTTCGCCTGATATCAATAGCAAGTATCCAGAATAACGCTTTGTATCCATAACGTTGCATAGCACAAATCTGCAGTATAATATTTCACATATGAAAGTAATTGCATTTGATTGTCAAGAACTAAAAGTAGAAGAGCTAACGATTCCAATGCAAAAACAGAATGAACATGAAACAACTAATGTGATATGTATCTATCTGCATACGATTTTTTCGAAAACTATGAATATAAAAACAACTAATGTAATTATGTATGTATGTTTAAACACATTGACAGCATGAATTTAATATGTACGTAGTTTCTTGAAACTAAATACATTTCATATTTAACGATTTGTTGGCACAATATTGCAAATGAAAATTAATTCGTAGACTCGCATCTCAGACATACCTATAAGAACTACTCTGAATCAATTTCTTTGAAATTAAAACTATTTATTATAAATCCATCGTATCTGCGTGTAACATTGAAGAAACACAGTCTGCCGATTTTTCACAATACGAGAGTATTGGTGCGTGAAGCCCATAATGCGGTGGAAAATATCTCATGTGAAAATATCATCAGCGGAAAAATCCATGGAAGCGTTTCCGGGATTTTAATTAAACGTATTTATACGATTTCAACTATAGGTTCGCCGAATTTTTTTTTCCTCGTATTTCAACGGCGACGTTCAAATCCTCCTGCCCCTTCCCTCCTACAGAACATCGATGGAACTGCGCAAAATCTCGCGTTTTCGCAAAAGAACATTAATTGTGGAGTACACTATGTATCCTATTGTATATGTTGTCGCTATCGTACATTATGAAAAAAGTACGGAAAATTGGGCGAGTCGTTATTTATGATTTCAATGCGGAATGTCTAACTTTGTATTGAAATTCGAGACTAAGGGGGAAAAGTTTCGGCAAATGACAAAGAATAGACTGATTCGATGATGGATTTACGCGCTGTTAGTACAATACATCAGTTGTCCGCGATGCCATAAATCGACGTCAAAATGAGACACGCGTAATTCCACCATCTTTTGGAATAAAACTTTCTATCAGAGTTCCGGGATACTAGCCGTCTGTCGTTTATCAAAACAACAACAGATTGAACAGCTTCTGAATTCCATTGTTCAAAAATACTATATGAAACAAAGTTTCACGGAGGAATTATTTCTGAGACTTTGCTCTTACTTTTATTGATAAATTTTTCTATAGAAAATATTTCTTACTTGTAGATTCTTTTAGTATCGTTACGTACGTATATTGCGGACATAAAAAAAAGTATAACAGTATACGCATACCGTTTAAAAAATCGAATCGATTGTATCCATTGAAGAAATTTTAAATAACTCGTGCATTTTAACGAATTTAAATATCGCGGGATTATCGAAATAACTCGTTTCGATATACGTACAGATGAGATACACAGTTATTGCATAAAGTTATTTCGAACGCGTCTAATCGATTTACATAAAAAAAAAAGAATTCAAAAAAGGAAAGAAAAAGCTTGCCCATATACGCACTTTAGTTCGACGAGATTAAAGCTTTAATCTAGAGAAGCGCTACTTCGCAATATACGAAAAATATAAAATATTCAAAATCGCATCTCTCTGTTCCATGTTAATAACATAAATTTCTTAATATTCTGTTCGAAGAGAACAGTTGCCATTATACATATTATACATTCAATATTATGAAATACCTGTTCCTTCTTCATCGTCGATGATAAAAAGATATCTAGTATAATACAAGAGAAAAATTGAATACATTTAAAAAAAATGTAAAAGGAACAGGAAGAAAATGAAAAAAAGAATGGATGAAAGATATTAGCTATAGAAAACTTAGATAAAAATTGTTATCTTAATATCAGCAACAATTCTTTCTTATTTTTTTCGTACTTAAGCAATTTTCTACCGATAGAAAATACAATTCGATGGAAAATGACCTGAAAAATGCAGAAAAGTTAATAATTGAACAGCGATTTAAAAAATTCTTCCTGTTGTTATTCGGAATAACCGCAATGAAAAACGCAGGAATATCAAGAGATGTAAAAAAAAAGAGAGAAAAAACATGGAAGAAAATAATGCGCAACGTTCGATACGTATTCGCATTGTAGTTACGCGTTCGCTACTAGCTTTTCATCGCGTTTGTACTTTTTCCTCTCTTTTTTTTTCGACGAAGCCGTGTAAACATGACGCGAGGGAGGAAGCTTTTCACGCTGATGCCTGTATATAGAACGTAATGTCATTAGCTTATCTACGCCACGGTCTGTTGCAGCTTTTGAAATTGTGCATCACCCGCTCGAAGAAGTCGGAGATGGTTGACAAAAAGAGAAAGGGATAAGAAGAGCGAGAGACAGACGAAGAAAGAAAGGGAAGGGAATGGGTAAAACAGAAGGAGAAAAGGAGGGGAACAAATGACATAGAAAATGGAACCATGAAAGGGGAAAAGTTGGAAAATTAATTATAGCTTGAAATTACACGAAGGAGAATGAAAAATTAAGAATTAAAGTGCAAATTATAAGTGAGAGAAAACTGTAATACAGAAAGAGAGAACAGTGAAGTAATAAAAAAAAGAAGGAATCATGATTGTATAAATTAAAATAAAAGAATAAACAGTATCGTAACGGTAGAAGACAGATTGTAATAATTCTAAACAAAATTGGCGAAAAGGTAAATATATAAAATCATTTGAGAAGGAAATGAAAAGGACAAAAATAGAAAGTTAAAAAAAGAGGAAAAAAACAGAATATAAAAGATAAGTGTAGAAAAAAAGGACGCAGTGAAATTAAATACAAGAGACTGATATCGATAAAACTGTAACTGTAAAAAAAAACAAAACAAAAAGAACTAGCGATTCTTGTTATTTATTCGAATGAAAAGAAATGTAATTATACAGAAACGTAGGAAAACAAAAAAAAAACACGCTCGAGTACAGGAAAGAAAAAACGTAGCAGCGAGTAAAACGACAAAGAAGGAAAGTGATACAAATTTAGGAAACAATTAGCCGCAGAAACAGTAAAATGGAGAAGATAGAAATACAGAAGCTGAATGGAAAAAAGAAGGGAAAAACAAAGTGGGAGCAAAGTGAAACGGCGGAGAAAAAAGCAAAACGATGCAGAATAGAGGAAAGAAACAAAAACCAGGGAGGAAAATGGAAGAAACAGCGGGCGTAAAGAGGAAGAGAGTGATAGGGAAGAAGACCAGAAAGCGAGCCGACCGGGAATAGAAATGGCTGAGCACACGAGAGGAAAAAAGAATTTCAAACACATCCCGCCGCATATGAACACGACGCTCCCTTAACTCTCTTATCGCGTAAATTCAATTGCACCCTTCACCGTGCAAGCTCTTTTTACATTAAATCTTTTCGTGCACGTCCTATTACGTTTAATGTGCTTAACAATATAACTCGCCCAAAGGGAATGCTTTCAAGCTATCTCTCTGTTCTACGTCTTCGACCCTTAATTTATAATACGTTCAAAAGAAACCAGCACCGTTAAAACTCCCCCAACAAAATTTCCATCCGTCAAATACTATAAATATTGAAAAATTGCATGGAATTTCGTGAATTTTTTTTAATAAGTCCTTATAACAATTTTTATCATCTTTTAAGAGTAATAATTTTCACAATATCCTTACACGGTTGCCAACGCGAAGAAATTTTAACTACATTTCTTTTTACGGAATTCTTATAAAAATTCCTTCACGGCGCAAGGGACAGACTAAATAGAATTTTCGATCAGACGCTTGCCTGACTTAGCTCGGGAGCAAAATTTTAATTAAATTTTTTACGTACAGGAGTATTCATGTTTCCGAGGTTATACACGATGCTCGTCGTGTTGATAGCGTAGTATCGACTATGCTCTAAGTTGTGCTTCGTAATTCGCAACAGAAATACGAGAATGAAAAGCACGCGTCCGTTCATTTCCTGATCCGTAAAAACGTGAAAACGACGAATAATGTTTGTAAATTAATGCTCATTTCATTGCATTTTTCAAACATAAAAAGTCAAATATTCTACGATATCAAAGACAAACAGAATAATACAATCACGTTTATACGTGAAATGACAATAAACTGCGATTTCATTTTAAAACATTTCTTTTTATATCATCCCTGTTTACTATACATAACTTAAAAAGGCAAAGTAAAATATTGTAAAAATCGTGACAATTATCCGACGCAATCGTCACGGTATTATTAAAAGGAAAAACATATTATATAATTTTGTATAGTCTTTTTGACAGCAACGGTAGATTCAGTCGGATACGTAGATTCAATAGATTCACGCAAAAGCGTAACGGATACAGTCGAGACATTGACAAAAGTCAAGGCTGGTCCGCAATTTTATTCCAACGGTTACATATGTACATATGGAAATACATTAATACCAAATACGATGTGCATAAAACTACTGCAACGCTGCTTACGCGATAGAAATCATTTTTCGTTTTATTCATCGGTAAATCATGCAATTCTTAGATCAATATAATTTCTATTTGCCCTAATCTTTTTTAACTGCGTGTAATTCAAATACTCGTAAACAGTATCGTCTTGCGCATTGCACGGCTTTCAATACCCAACGCATATGTAAAAAAGAAAACACTGTTAAATTGAATTCTAAAAGAGGTATTCTAAAAGAAGTATTCTAAAAGAAGTATTCTGAAAAAGGTATTCTAATAGAGGTATTCTAAAAGAGGTATTCTGACACGTAGATGAGGTCATAATATTGATATGTTTTTAAGGCCAAGAATACTTATAATACCTAATGAAACCCGAAAGAGAAAAAAAGATAAAGACGTAAGTTTGTGCGTCAACAGAAATCCCAATGGAGACTATGAAAGTGTTACATGATACGTTACGCTATTTTGGACACGTGTCACAAAAAAATTTCGGGCTTTGAACAAACACCATTTTTAGTTTGTTTTTATCCAGTCTCGAATGAAATTTTATATATTTTATGCATTAAGAAGCGGTTAAAGCAAAATCACCGAGGTTATACTATTTTCATATTTACTACTATTTATATTATTCATATTTTTTAATTTATGTTCTTTCTTTTCAGACTCGTTAAAATTCCTTCATTTGTTATCATTATTTTATTCTATATCATTTTACTACTGTATCTTTTTTCCATCATAGAAGTGCAGTTCAAATCGTTTTTCTATGACGTGTCTTTAAAACAACCGTGAGTCCTTAAACCTATACATTTTTAAAAACGAAATGGTCTTTTAGGTGAAAGTCTTCGTCCATTAACTCCATCTCATTTCGTATCTCGAGTGAAATTAAATTAAATCGTTTATATACACTTTACACGAGATTCTTCGCGTCTTGTATTTTAAATGTATCCGCGTAGGGAGATGTTAACTTGTGAACTATCCGCTTAACAGGTTAAAGGGTACCTCTTGAGAGATTATAATTTTCGCTTACCAGCACAAAGGCTTGAGGGGTTCATTCGGGTTCGCAATTTGATTTCCGTTTTCGATATCCTGAGTGATTCTTTGGTACTTCTTGTAACAAGCCTCGTATTTCGGTTGCACCTTTTGCATGCATGGTGCATGTCGTAGGAATTCTGAAACAAGCAAACAAGAAAAACAGTCGAATTAATTTGCTGTTCCGTGAACTCGAAAATTCATAAATGTCGATGTCGTAGCATGCAATCAGAGTATTGTTAATAGAGTACATTTTTGCAAAATTGTACGTCTCTAATTTATTTATGATTGACGACTCAGCTTTCTCACGCATATTCAACTATCGTTCTAATTTAATTTTCATCGCTAGCGCTTTGTAGAACGATAGTTCCTTAATCAAACTATTTTAAAACGACAATGTTAGTCCAAACACGAATTTCTCTTTTACCATGCTTCTCAAAATAATCTCATTTATTCGCTACTTAGCGCCTTGCTACATATCCAATATGTATGAAGATCCAAACAAAAATATAATATTTAAACACGAGACACGGAGAAGATAAGAATACAGATTTTTCCAAAAATGATAAAATAAAGTTATTTAATTTAGATTAATTTTGGAAATAGTTCCATCACAGACGAGTTAGTCGATGGTTTCACGAAGATCTAAAATTAATAATCGTTATCAACCAAAATCAGAACGAATATTTACATCGCCAGAAATTGATATTAGAAAAACAATCGAGATTCGATAATAATCGTTCAATCGCAAACTGCGGTGGATATATCCAAACACATACATACGCAAGAATGATTACAACCATATAGATATATACATATATATAATGAAGTCTCTTTATCTTCAATGTTGCTTCGGCAAACAACCATCGTTCATACATCGACATGTTATTAATTTTCCAGCGGCACGTTGTATATTTCCGTCAGTTTCCCGCGGTACATCGAGCGAAAACTTGAATAAACATAATAACATTAATTACAGGACCAGCATCGCAGGTAAATCGAACGAACGGTCCACCATTTCTGAAGTCGATTATCAATATTGACGTACAGGGAAACGTGGAAAACTGCGTACATATTTCTCGTGTCGTCGCATCGATTTTGGTCAGTTTTCCTTTTTTCGTCTCTTTCGATAGCCAACTTACCTCTTAAGTTGCTAATGCTAACTATACACATGCATTATCGAGCATTAATTACGTTTAGATTGATTATGATTAATTTTTTGGTATTGAAATTTTCGTAGTAACGAAATCTGATTATTATAATTGCGTAATATCTGTACCTATATTTTTATGATTAGCGTACATCATCCTAACGTATACATAATGTACACGTGTAGAATATCCATTCCTGTTTTGTAAATATTTTGTCCCACAGAGCAATAATATTAATTTAGAAATCAAAACAATACGTGTTATTATGAAAGTCTATATATAATGGTTCATTATTGTACACGAGTTATGAAAACAAAATATTGATGGAACAAGATATAAAAATAGCCGCTGAAAGTACGGTAAATGTTGATATGCAGTGAACAAGATAATATACTTATTTGTATATTTTTATAATAATTTATAAAACGGATTTAATAATATACTTATTTCTACTGAATATCTAATAATTCATTCTAATCCATCCTTTTATAATATTCATCACGTTCGTATGTACAGGCTAGAATCTCTTCACATAAATTATGAATAGTTTAGAAATTCGTATGCATTTATAAGAAAGTTGAAGAAAAAAGATGCGCGTGATATACAAAAATATATAAAATATTCAACAAGTATGCATGACGCTCGTTGCAGTACATTTCATAGGTAAAACAGCGCTCTATACGCGTTCTATACGTTCTATATCTAGCTTCCGCTTTTCGTTATTTTTATAGAAAATACGAATCTGTACAAATATCCGAAATTTAATCGTGAGAATCTACGATAACAGTTGAAAAATTTGTAAAATTTCAAAAATGTCGAAAATAACGATTACGTCGTGAAAAATGATTTTCTCCAGTGGGGAGGACGGGGTTTCTAATGGCGGGGGTTTAAAATTTGAAATGATGCGAAACACGTGATAAGTAAATACAGGGATGGTATCTAATTACGTCAAGCGACGAGGACAGCTCGAACACGGTACTGTCGAATAAACTCGATCGTTCGACGTCGATAATCGGGCTCGTTACGAGTCGCGTACCGTGGTATTGCTCTTAACGAGGCGCTAATCGCGTAACCGATTTCGAGATAGCACTATAGACCGACCAGCCACACGGGGCCAACGCAGCTCAATGACCACTCGACTCAATAACGCGTTCCATGCCCCGGGGACTGGAATAGTGTTTAGCGTGTTTCAATTCGTGTATCGTCCGCGAACAACAGCGGCCAGTGAATCCGTTTCCTTTGCTTTTGCTTGGAGAATGGAGCCACGTGTGTATATACGTTACCAAATAGTCGATTGCAGGCTAATGGTCGAAACCTAGTTTGACGTTTCGACACACAAGAGAGATAATCTAAATCTTGATAACAAGAAAAAAAAAATTTTTTTTTTTTTACATACATGCACATAGGTTGTTTAACCTGTTCACCGGATCATACAGAATTTGGCAGAAAGTTCTGTAATTATGGAATTGAAAAGTAAGAAAGGCAAATTGATTTTCTGTAGTTCTTGGAAGTCTTGGTTTGTTGCAAATGGAAATATAATAAACATTATTTTTAAGAGCGATGACAAGAGATGAAAAATAATATTAGTACATGTATGTAAAAGTATATAGTTCTATGTCGATCTACGTATTTCTAATAACTTATTGTCGCAAAATTTCTATAAAAAATTATGAATTAGATATATTGACTATCCCAGTAGTTTTGCTGTTAAATGAATATACTACATATATTTATATATATAAACTTTGTGACATTCAATTAATGAACACATGGTGAATTGCTCTTTTATGATTTAGTAAAATTTTAGTTAATCTTGAAAATATCGATAAGTTGATATCAAAAGAGACATAGCATGAATCGTGAAATAAGTGAATAATATTCTGTGCTTCTCGCTGAAAATGAATATTAATGTGAAGGTATTATATATTATACAAAATATTAGCATTGCGGTGGTAATACCTATTCGATTCATTTCAGCGTAAGAAATGAAATTTATACGAATTTATACTATGTTCCGCCCTTATCTCAGATTCCAAGTCTGTCTTCTGAACCGGATAAAAAGTTACTCTGTGTACATAGTTAAAAAGCTAATTAACTTAGTCCTCTAAATCCTTCGTATAATATGCGGTCTCAAGCAATAAGAACTGACTTTATGAATTTAATACAGTAGGAGAAATCTTGCGTTCATTAATTTCTTTTCTTCTTTCTTTCTCAGTCTGTATACAGAATGATCCACAAAAAAATCTCAAAACATATAAGAACTACGTAACATAGCTAAGAAATGTAAGAAAGAAGGTTCCAATTACTTTAGAAGTAAAATTTAACGCTTTGCATTAAGTATTAAAAAAGACGTATTAATATAACTACAAATAGTTTAAACAAGCCAATATTTTAATAGAATTTATCCAGAGCTTTTAAGAATTTTATTGACTCTAAGTAACGTTAAAAGCGAAAATCTATTCTTCCATCGAAAGTCGTCAAAAGTTTGTTTCTATCAAGTTCATCGAGTTTTATCAAATCTAATCAATTTTATAGAGCGAATCTAATTAAGAAAGAACACATAGTAAAATTCAATGGATCACAATGTAGATTGTATCTGCACGTTATCGTTGTAATCCTGGATGAAACAACAGACAACACATCTATATGCGCAAACAGTAAAAGAACTAATGTTCTTTTTTTTTTCGAAAATAATATATCAAATAAATCGTATAAAAGAAAACGACATAAATTCAGTGCTTTGGCCGGGGACGTAACTTTTTATTTGCACAGTTCTAATACCGAAAACGGATAGATATCGAGTGCTCAATATCACGAAGTTCTGTATCGAGCAGAGTTCTGTGTTAAAAATAAATGTTGGAAATATCATGCTTGGAAACTCCAATTTAAATTCCATGTAAATAATTGCACTAACTAGAATAGTTAATATGGTAGGATCAATCATACTTTGGCAAAATTCTATTTCACTGTATTAATGTTACTAATATTACAAAATGCATAAAGAAAACCGCTACCAGACAAAAATTCTATGAAACGTGTCACTATAATAAATAGTGATCGTTATAATAATATGAAAATATTTAATCAACTTTCTACGAATTAACGTTGCAGAGCAACGTAAAAAAATGAAACAAAAGGGAAAGAAAGAAAAAATAATTTGACCAACGGGAGGAAACATAACACGATACATTTATAGACGTAAATATTACTTTTAATAAATTATAATATTCAACATTTAATGAAACATTGTACGCTCAGAACTCGATTTGTTTATAAGAAAAAGAATTATAGTTAATTACTCTGTGTTAGATGGAATTGAAAACTAACACCTCTTTTTAAATAGATTACTTGATTTCTACGTAATGGAACAATTAGTAAATGTCTAGTAAAAATAATCAACTTTTCATTTAATAAAAGAATGGAATAACGTCATTATCAAAATCTTCGAACTATGTAACACAACTGATAAACAAATAGCCTCAAACTACCTACATATTTTTGCAAATATCCCACAATGCGGACGAATATATGAGCATAATTGAACAGATATGTAGATTCCAATAACAAAAATGTATTATTCTTTGATAGCAAGAGCTCTTCACGAGGTTGAAACTGGGAAAATGTCACCAGAAAGCAATATATCATAAAAATGAAACTTATGCAAAATTGACGAAGCATAGAACGATCAACATTATAATTTGCGATAATATTATGTAAATTGGAATCTTGAAGCCCCACGAAAGACGCATTCTACGATGATTATCACAGGATGCATTTCACGACAAAACTATGGAACCGTGTAGAATATGTGCGAGCATTTCGAATCTATTGGCTATTGGAGTCAATAATGTATTCGGTACTCTGGAGATTACCCGAATATCGACAGCATGCTCGATCGTGGCATCCAAAAACGATTGGTAATATCTTCTAGTATGACAAACGCAATGTAAAATCCATCAGATATTACGTGTACCTACTTATATACAGGGAGAAATTAATAATATATTATAGATTGATGAAAAAATTGTAGGAGGGAGTTAAATGACCAAAGAGTTGTATGAAGTGAGAGAAGCTACATACGTAGGAAAATGCAATTTTTCTTTAGTATAAGATACTTAATGAACGATATTATTTTTATTTTTTATCGTAAATAAAATCATAACATTTGGTGATTTAAACGTATTATAGATGCCCTGTTTGAGAATGTTGTAAAATTTATATGTATGTCATTTCATAGAAAAATTGATTAAGAAACTTAGCTATTAACTAAAAATAGTTACTCTTTTGGCAAGCTGATTCATGTTCAAGGGTAAATTACAAGCTATTGGAACCAAATGTTGCTATGATATATATAAATAAAAAGCAGTGTTAGTGGAACCAGGAATGAAAATAGATCAAAATGGAAGACAAAAATGTACTACATGGTGCAAGAAATTATAAGAATTATATACAATCTAAAAACAAGTAAATAAATAGTATAATAATGGTATAAGAATATGGTAAAACTATTAAACTTATACGTGCTAACTTATAATGATGCTCTACTCATCTTATAATGATGTTTCGGGTAAGAGAAATTACTCTTCGGAAAGAGATCAACAGATTAAAAAAAGTAGATCAATTGTAAGATACTCGTCTTAATAATTTTGTATTCAAGTCGACTCGAGATATTTCCACATATCGATGTGCCAATCAAATATATTTTCAGAATTAAGATCTTAGGTTGCTACAAAATTCTTAATTCGACAACGACCCATTTCTATTATAAGTACAACATCGAATCAAGGAATGGCAAACACAGAAAAAGAATAGATTTTATACTTTATCTTTTTAGATTAGACTAGATTTTATCTTTAGAATTTATCATTTTCTGTAGACTTTCCTCCAAAAGACTCGAGTATGAAAGGAAAAAAAATTTTAATTAATTATGTAGCTATGAATAGATATTGTTGACAACTGGTAATATTGGTTAATTCTTTCAATGAAATGCTATTATCCAGAATTACAGAAGTATCAATTATAAATATAATAATCCAACCAATTAAAAGAATATCCATCATGATATTTTAATTCGGTAAGTATTAACGATAATAATATGGTCCTCTATTACGATATTCAATTTCAACTAACATAGCGTCTACAAGAAGTTTTGTTATTCGATTCTACATCCTATTTTCAAGTTTAGTAATAATAATAATGATAATAATAATAATAATAATAATAATAATAGTAGCAAATTTTTCTAGCCATATAAAAATGTCAGCAAATGGTACAAACTTTACTTCAATTTAATTAATTTATCAATAATTAATTAATTAATTAATATATCCTATAATATCATCATCATAAATTACAAGAGAATAGCAATGTACTGTATTAACAGTACACTGTACCAAATATCAGGTTGCCAGGTTCAATTCACTCTTCGAGACCAACCAGACAAGAACCACCTTATAATTACATTAGGGTAATAGCAACAACGTAGTTATTCAACTTACCGTCCTGATAAGGGCCATCTTGACACAGCTCCATGACCACCTTGTTGGTGCCTGCGTACAATGAATTGAAGTGTTCCCTTTGTTTCTCCTGCAGACAATCCAACGTGTACGTCTGGATGCACTTCATGCCAGCCTCGAAATCTCTGCAAGAAATAAGAAAGAAACTTTGATGATGCGACCATAAAAGTATAATGGTAATAAGGATCTGGAGAAGAAGTAGTACTTTCGATAGGATTTAACGTAATGTCGGACGAAAATGTACCAGCGAATTCGTTTCAACGAACTCCGTAATAAGAGCAATAGAAATTATTTTGTGCACTGACGTCGGCAACGACAACGTTGAATACGTAAGAATATTTTGAGTCGACGAAAGCAATTTTGGTAATTATCTCGGTGAAAGAATGTCTCGTGGAAAGTTTCGTCCGCGACTTTCGGAGTTGTGACGATAACTAATTATAGTGAAGTACATAGTTAAGAATTTTTTCCAACTTGCTATTTGGCCAATCGTGATACAAGAGCCAATTTGGAGAAATTCAGGAATTTGTGAAGAGATAAAAGTAGGTTAATAAGGCCATATTATATTCTACTAGGCTTATAGCGATTATATTGATAGTTTTTAATTTCGATTTCTTAAGAAGATTAATAGTTCAACGAAATATCGCGAAGATCAATTTCTCTCACGTTATGAAAAGAACTAAAACTGAATGCTAGATAATTTGAATATTATTAGATATAACCGAACATCGTAAATAAAAGATGAATATGAAGATATTCGAGAAAAACGTCTAGTTCTGAGTTGATATATTAAAAAATTAATTAAGTTACACAAAATGAACAATCAATCAAGTTGATTTCAAAAAAGAAAGAAAGAAAAACAAGTTTCTTGTTCTACAAAATACTGTAACTTATTATTAGACAGCTATCTATCTAACAGCCTTGTTTTTATCTTTTTTAACCACATTCGCAATAATAAATCTTGTCGATTTTCTTCAAGCCTCTTTAAATAACACGACATTTTGAAAAAATTGAACACGATTAAGTTAATTATGTTTCAGAACTCGCTTTTCATAAATTCATAACGCGACGAGAGAACAAAACTTATTTAATAAGAATAAATTTAATAAGATAGAGGGAGACTTGAAGAGGAATAACGCAGGGTTTCTAAGAGGATTTTCTTAATACGAAAAGTACTTTTTCCTATTCTTAATTAAGGGAAGATCCTGGAGGAGGAGCGGAAAGGCTCTTTAATAACGATCAACACTATCAGCCTTAGTTCTCATCGAAATAGAATGTTGTATACCAACTAGCTGTGAACTATAAACTGCATGTTTCTGTTTCGTCAAAACGATTTCGACTGTAGATTAAACGAAACTACACGTTTTTCTAATTATTTGGATAATAAAGTAATTACAAATAAAATAAATTAAAAAAATTAAAAAGAGAAATATGAACTTGTAACTTTATTTCTTTAATTAAAGAAAAATTAAATCCTTGTAAATATTTAACGAGATATAGTTGCTGATGAAAGTATTTGAACACTTGCCATCACTTGTATATCTATATAGTACGTATTATATAAAATATTTAGAAAATCTCGTTATCACTGAAATACGGTCAGTGCGATTATATTGGTAAAGTTTGAAACCATATGAGAAAATATCTCATAAGAGTTACAAAGATATTTACTGCAAATATTGATTTATTGCAGTAGAAAATTAACACACCGCGTGAATAGTTATCTGAACGATATAGAAAGTGTCAAAAATTGTCGCACTGCGGATTGAGATTTAGTAATATAATAGATAATTGACTATAGTTACTACTTAAGCTACTTAAGACTACTAAGATTCTTAAATGTTTCGTATAACGCACACAACATATTCTTAGAAACTGTTTAGAAGTGTTCGACTACTTCGGTGAGGAATTGCAACAAATTAAGCAATGTTCAAACCTTTAAACATTTGTAAATAATAAGAAAGGAATCGATAATAAGAAAATATTTCAATAATCGTGAGAAATAATTGGAAACGATCTACTCGAGGATCGAGTTTCTCCGCAACGTGACAATTCCATTACCATCGATACCAGAAGCAATGAAAGAAGAACAAAAGGGAACGGGGGGAAAGGAGGAAGAATTCCAATAACGGAAATCGGGACGTCTTTACTCGCCAGCGGAGTAATTATCTTGCTGTTGCTTATTGGAGTGATCTCGACAGTTTCCCTTTTTATTTCCTTTAACCTTACTCGACACTCGTCGAATATCACCCTCCGGCTTCATCGGGGCGGTGCATTTAAATTTCAGATTTCAATTTCAATTTCAATTTCACGAATCGGAGGAAATGGAAGAAAGCGTGGACGGATAACGTGTACACGAATCGATACTTGCAAAATTTAAGATTATCGTTCAGATTATCACCCGCTAGCAAAAGAACAGATTGAGCATCCAAGAGATTAATATCTAACCTCAGACGCCTTTCTAACTGTTCACATGAAATAGCAGCAGTGTTGTTTACAAAATTTCCATTTTAATTTTTATTTTTGTCTCTTAAAAATTATTTTATTATTAACACATTTCTCGTCTTTCGTAGAAGAGCGATTTTAAAATTCAATATGTTGTCAAACAAACTACTAAACTACTAAATATTGGTCATGCAGACTGATATTAATGAAATTAACATAGCAATTATCATCTATTTTCCAAAGGATCGTATTTTCAAACGTATAAGGTTATACGCTATTTTTTATATTTTTGCATAAAATATCGAAATACTTCATTTTAATCACCAAGTAAGAAGAAAGTCAGGAATTAGCTATATTAGGAAAGCGCTATATTACCATGTAGTTCTCGTTTAAATTACGCAGACGTCTATAAAATATTCTTTTGCGCAACAGGTTTGATAATGAAATAAATAAAGCTGTATATATAAATTTTATAAATTACAAGTTAACTGAGCGTCCTATTAGTTATACAATGTTTATATCCTATAACTTATAGCTTGTCAATTCATTAATTGCTAAATTATTACACAAACATGGTTATTGCCTATACGATAGTTATTAATGTGGATAAGTGTCACATATTTTTAAAGGAATAACATGAATGACAAATAATATGTATGAAGAAGTATTGAAATGTGAAATTTTGATTGAAAATGTAGACATTTTTAATTAACATTAACCTTACAATGGTTTATTTTCAAGATCGCTTTACTGCTATGTAGAATTTATCTTCTGTCAGAGTAGTTACTTCGTAAAAATTGTTAATAAACGTGAAAAGCTGCGAAACAAATTATTGATCATACATGTAGGTATTTTGCAAAAAATTTACTGGTGATTTTTTTGCATTTTTTCAAACCACGTAGTTGCTCTTTCTCTTACGTGTAATTAAAAATATTTTTCTAGAAAATTGCTTCCGATTTTCTAAATACAAGCAAAATAAAAAACATCTCCCAACGAATAGGAAAACGAACAGTAATTAAAAAGAACGTAAAAGGATACAAAGTTTGTCCTATATATTGTAAGACAGAAATTAAATTAAAATTTTAAACTGTGCATCTCTTCGTTTCGTAATTATATTAAATCCCACTGTGAGAAATATTTCAACGTTCTCAATATGTATACCGAAATGCGTTCGGCTTGTAAATGACATCTTTTGAAAAATAAAAATAAAAAATAAAATAAAAATAAAATGCCTGGATGAAAATTAATCAGTCGGTTTTCATTTCGATCAAAATGACAGTGATTGTTGAATTTCGCGTACACGTGCCGGTAATTTCGCGGTGGCGTGAGCAAGACGAATTTAGATGATTCCCCGCAGCTCGAGTTACGATTGAAATTTGAAATTTTAATGCGGAAACCGGGCCACTATACTTGAACTGACTGTTATCCGTGCGGCTGCTCGTAAACTGGTTACGTGAATCCAGCACGCGAAATAATTCATTGCAATTGATCCGATAACAATGAACTGAAAGGCATGCAACATCGTGACTAGATGATTTACCGTGCAGTGTTATGTCATCATTGCCAATTAAAAATGTACAAAAATCGACGTTTTCGCTGAATATACACAGCCTTCTGAAAGTGTTCGTACACTTGTAAGCGCCTCCTGTGTGTGTGTATATATATACCCGTATTATGTATGTTATACGAAATTTCGAATTTCGAAACTCCATTAGCACCGTAATGAAACACGAATATCGTGATTACGTTGATCAAATTTGAAACTGATCTGAAAATCTATACAGAAATTACAAGATATTTAATATAAGTATGTATAGTATGTATTTCGCAGAGATCACAAAAATATTTCAACAATCAACTGTCCACTACATCAACAAGCCTCGATTATTTTGTAGGAACATATTTAACATTTATTATGTTTATAGCGACTATTTACACTGTATATCGATATTTCACTAAATAAATGTTTGCAATAATGCCTTGCAATTTCTATATACATTTTCAAATTGGTTTCAAACTTGAGCAATATAATTATCAGAATACTAGTAACATTTTAAAATATTTCATATAACACACACACACACACACGCGCGCACACAATATAGCCAAATACGTACAAAATCTGAACCAACTTTGAATGGAGTTAACGCCACTAAAATCTCACGTAATCCGCGTTACTCAAATCCAACCTCAGCCTCATTGATTATTTCCCAGAAATCTGAGAACATCATCCTCTAATCTCGTTCCTACGGAAAGAAATCGCGGCATAATTTCCTAAATTTATGATTTTGGGAAAATGGCACGGCGCTACTTGGAAACTCACGCGCGCTCGTACGTTCGGCCGTTTTATGTACACGTGCGCGCGTTATCGTTCCGCCGGCTGATTTGGTTCGGTTACCGAAAATTCACCCCGATATTTCTCCTATCGACGTGAACGCGATTTATCCGGGCAAAAACCTGCTCGATTTGCTCTCTGAATCTCGTTTTCGCTGCCTTAGCATCAGTTATAAACGCTGGATGCCACGCGTTCGATAGCACGCTCAACTGATCCTATTCAGCAAGGACATTTCGACTGTTATCGGACGGTTTCGTACAAACTCGAACGAACAAATGACGATATTTTTATTTTCTATCATTTACCGGAATATTTATAATGAATTGGTTCATAGGTCAAAGTGGTTGTATATCTTCGCTTTTACATTCGCTTTGACATTTTTGTAATTTTAATGTCAAAGCACTTAATTAGCGCTTATCTTTATCTATAAGTTGTCAAACGGCTCATTGTTGTTCGTATAAATTTGGCTTGCTATTGTTTCAGTATGTACTTTTGTTTAATTTTGAAAAAGGTTTCGGGTACACAATGGATATTGTTTACGTTAATCCTTAATTCCTTTCACATTGCATTCTATGCATTAAATGACAATCGAAGTTCAACTGTACAAAATATGATAAAATAAAAGAAGATCTGATAAAAATACCAGGTGCACTTTTATATATTGTATGTATCTATATGTCCAGCATATATTATATAAAATGGAATATTTGAAAAGATAAATCGTATTTATATACTAATAATCCAATATCCTACTTATAATATTCTATTATAGTATTTGAAAGCATTATATCGCAAATAAAAGCTATTGCACGTTTTAAGGTTCGTTAAACTTAAACTTTTCTATTATATTTCACAATCGTAAGATTGAAGAGGTAAGTTGCGAAGAAAGGAACCATGAATTTCCTTCCATTTCTTTTCCAATGAATAAATATACGCTAAAGAGTTCAATGTCTGTCGCATATGTGTTCGGAAAAAAATATGCTTCTTTGGGAAAGTTCTAAAGTACGAAGAAGAAGTGACTCTCTCATTCTCGAGACTTACGGTTTCCCACTAACTTGTTAGCTATTCTTTTAAGGAGTGAGTCACGTAACTGAAACACACCCCTTTACCTCCTTTTTTGGTCAAATGCCGCAAAAAGTAACAGCAGCAAGGCCGAATGGTTTAACGAGCTCTAACCTTTTGTGCCTCTACTTACTCCGCATATGCAACGGGAGCTGCACCTGCAGCTTCTAACGAACGAAACCGTATAATTTTTATCCCTGCAAATCAACTGCCCTCTTTACTCCGGGAAAAAGAATTCGCAACGACTATAAATCTTGTATGGCTTCTTTTTACGTATAAAAGATTCCCCGCAGTATGGTCAGGAATACGTATTGCATTTCGTGCGAATTAATTGTTTAGAGTAACGTTCAATTTATAAGCGTAACGCCTTATTTATAAATGCAAGAGAAGTTCCACGGAAAATTAAATTTCGTAGAATTATCTAATGTTCTTTTAACCTTTTCAGTTTAAAGCTGAAAAAAATATATTAAATTATATGATATGATAATTACATTTTATTTGAAAAAAAAACGAAAATTATAATAATAATTCTTAAATTTTATATGAGCAGAAAATTACATAAGAATGACTTGAAATTAATCATAACACGTCTTCCTCGTGTTCAAAACTTTTAAAGCGTTCTAATTTCGATCTCATAGTTCACGAAGCGTTCAATTACATTTTATTTGAAAAAAAAAACGAAAATTATAATAATAATTCTTAAGTTTTATATGAGCAGAAAATTACATAAGAATGACTTGAAATTAATCATAACACGTCTTCCTCGTGTTCAAAACTTTTAAAGCGTTCTAATTTCGATCTCATGGTTCACGAAGCGTTCAAAAAGTAGTTGAATATTGTAATTTATTTGTTTAATATCCACACGTACGTACGTAATCGGCTGCTGTTTTAAATGATTCGAATTTCGACGCTACGTTATTGGAGAAGCAATTTGTAAGTATCTTGCGACAGAGGAAATAGAATGCCTATCGCCAAACGCGGTTGATCGATCCCAGAAGGAATTTACGCCATCAGACTAACAACTGACTTCAAGTGATATCAGCTTTTCGATAAAATCGCTCGAACGAAAAGGGAATTGTCCGTAAACCATTATTCGAACTAGCAGAAAAATTTCTCGACTTTAATTCTTATAGAAACTATCCGATTATTCTGAGAGATAGAGAAGAGACTTGAGCATTTACCATAAAAAGCTTCCATGTGTTGTACATTACATTAAACATTGTACGTGTTGTATAAGAACAGTTTGACATTTTATTAGCATTGTAACGATTGTCATTATTATTTTGATACAATATAAAACCAATCTGAACATATATTATACAATATATATAGAAGTTACAATTTATTGTATTGATTTATTGTATTGAGGAGTGGTATTTATATGACATATGTATGTGTATATTTATACTAAATATCTTGCAGCTTCTGTATATAATATTTACAGATATGGTTCAAAGTTTAATGATACAGTAATTTGCAATTTTTTAACGTTTTAATGTAATACATTGTAGTATTTACGAATGGATTAATATAATATATTTAAATAAGGTTCTTGCAAATATTCGAATACTTTCGCGACTTACTGTATATCTTATTTTTGTATTACTTATTACCACAGAATTGATCATTTTTACACCATTAAATAATAAAGTTTCTGAACTATACCAAAGAAAAAATATAGTAAACATTGAGAAGCTGTTTCCACGCTGTTTTCTTTTTTATCCATATATATTTCGAAACGACACGAGTAAATTGTACAAATTAAAAGAGAAATCGTTGCAACGACCATTTGTGTTGGTGGGATTAAAAATCGATCGGCTGATCTTGATTTTTGAAAAAAATACCTCCGGGCGTTACTACGCTGTTATTGAATTTATATCAAAGTATTTAACACGGTGTATCTGTCGTTGAATGTTTTCCAATTAAACGACGACTGAAAATAAAAAAAATAAATACTTATTCACATCGAAATATCGTAAACTCTGTTTACTTTTCCCCGTAAAAATTAAACGTTAAATGCGGGCAACAGTTCAGGTACTTTCCTCTGTATGAAATTCGATATTTTTAAATAAAATTGAATTTATGAAAATCCTATGTCTGTGATCCTAGTATACCGTTTCTGATTACTTTTCACGTAACGTTGAAAGTTCGATCCATAATGTAGTCTTTAAAAAAACGATCATATCTTTATTTTCACCAACAAGCCAAACAAGCGTTATCATCGAACATAAATTTCATATTTCTGATATAATAAAAGACGGTTAGTGTCTGAAATTTATCAAATAGCTTAAATCTCAAGTACCTTTAATGCTTCAAATTAATTCAACAAAGTCACCTCGCGAAACTGAGAAATAAAAATTAATCCGGCAAAGGGTTGATAACCAAACTTCTCAAAAATTAACTAGAAACTCTTAAGAGGCTATTTAAAACTCGGAAGAAATCTCGAGTAGCCTGTCCTTCAAACTTTCAAGCAAATTAGCGGACTAGCTTATTAGAATTCTTTTTCAATGTTCGAAACTCGTTCCTCGAGTTTCTCGATCGTGAAAATAGACAACACGATCGACGAATTCGGATAAGCAGGCGTTCGGAAAATTTAAGTTGCATTAAACTTGCCTCGATTGGACTAATTATTAGCGCGATTGGACTCCCAAGTGGTTTTTCTTTCTTCGTGAGAATTCGAACGACACTTGGCTAAGTAAGAACTATTCCAGAACAGAGCGTTAAAACTTAAAGTTTTTTAAGGTGTTGAATAAAAAAAAAAAAATTGGCGGAAAAGTAATCGAGGAAGAGGAATTTATGGCAAACATAAACGAGAAGGTGTAAACTGACTGAAATATTTAGCCAACGTATACATTGATCTACGTAAAGTATCGATATTATGCGTCCATATTTTTAATTTCAACGGGAAACTTTTATTCCTTTTCGTATTATAATTTATTAATAGGTAAGTAATGTAATAAATCTGCTTCTCCAATTAATATCTTAGCTTCCTGTTTCTGAAACTTGATAGATTAAAAACAAAACTTCAAATCTTAATCGTTCAATTTGTATCAAACAATATTACACTGATATGTTCGAAACTCGAATGATATTTGGAATTTAAAAAACTAGATGACAAATTTTTTTTATCTGTTCAATATATGTGTCGAATAAAAGAAATGTTAAAACATCATGTTATGAAAAAAGCATCGATAGAAAAAAACAGAAGAAGTTCTACTATAAAAATGAAAGTTACGAAAGCTTGCTTGAAAAGAATTGCTCAACTCTAACAGAATATGAAAATTACAAATAAGAAGTTCGTAAAAAAAAAAAAAAAGAAGAACCATCGAAACGAACCTACAATCTAATCTACGGAAGAATCTAATCCAAAAACTTACGGGCATAGCTGCTGAAGTTCCTCCTTTTTCACGGCGAAACTCAAATCGTTCCTGTTGATTCTCTCGAGTGGTCTTCCGCACTTCACCAACCTTTCGTGTCCGCACTCTTCGCCCCGACAACTGCCAAGCACTGAAACGGAAACAACGATAATGTAGAACGAAGAAAGATACGAAAAACTTCAGTGGCCTAACGATAAATTAAGATATTTCCACGAGTGAACAATTAAGAACGGAGAACGATCTGGCTGTCGTTTTAAAATATTGTAAGACGAATTTATGCCTCGGATGGTGTTCCATTTTGTGATTTATCGGCTGCCACGCGAACAGAAAAGTGGTACGTTTATTCGCTACATTAACCTTCGTTTAACCTTCTCGCAACTACGCTCGCCAATTGTGTCATTGTACTAAATGCGAACGTAAACACATCAGAAAATTACTTAAAGATATTTAATATTCTTATGACGATATTGTTAAAGTATCAATGAAATATCGTAGGTATCTATGCAATAAAAGGTCCTTAAGTAAGTTACTCATAAGGGTTAATTAATGTCGGATCTAAGAGCTAAATAAAAAAACTTACTTTAGGCGAACTCTACTTAAAAGAGATTTAATTTATCGTATTTCAACAGAATTTTGAAATACGTTAAGTACAGAAATTGGACAAATAATGACGAAACGGTAAACCAATATTATACCAGTAACTAAAAGACAGAATTGTAAATTTGTATTTTTTATACACTCTCTTTTTTAATCAATGTATATCATGTTTCAAGAATAATAGCTCGAGATTTCGTATTAACTGTTAATTAACCAAGTTAATATATAAAAATAAGATTTATAGTAATTAGTTTTTAAAAAATATACGAAAATAATTAGAAATTCTTCTAGAAAGAAAGAAGACAATATGCAATAAATAAAATAGTAAATTTCTTATGTTATAAATTTGCGATAGATTAAAGTTTATACGTCCACGATGCTATTTTGCTTTTAATCTACCTATTAAAAAAGCAATTCAAAAAGATCAAAATCTCCAACGGCGAAGTCTCTTATTCCTTCGTACAATTCTGACAAAGACTTGCTGTGAAACTTTAACAATTGCTTCCAGTTCTATCCAATTTATTGGTCGAAAATTTAGTGGGCCTAATATCACGAATGCACACAGTTTACAACTTCAGTTTTGTTTCACGATGATTTAATTGAACATTGTTAACAGCGAATTAATCTAACACATTTCAGACTTCTTTCTATCAGGATAAACGAAGTACGCGATTTTTCGTTTTGTTCGCAAGTATAAATACAATAGCAGTGAGAAGAACGTTCGTTTTATTAGAAACCTGATAATTTGTAAACTAACTTTTTCTGCGTTGAACTTCTGTGTTTATATCAAATCGTGAACAAGTTTATAATGAGAAACGAGTTAATAAAAATAAACGAAGGATGGTAAAACGGGATAAAGTCTCAGCGAATAGCCTTCGGACGATTTCCGTTTGGTCTCGAGCGCGTCACTTCCGGCTAATCTTCCCTCGCCGTTTACCTTGCAGCTTATAGTTATTCTTCGAAAAACATGGTTGCAGAAGAAAAGTTGGTCTTCACGTCGCTCAAACTCTCGACACAAGTTATACGCGTTGCCTTTGATCGGGTCGAATACGTGCCGCGATTGTTAAGAGAGAGAAATTCATTTTTCACCTAAAACTCGCTCAACACGTGAAACATTAATAACGATGGAAGCGTGTGCTTCTAGTTTCGCTACGAAATAAAACGTAAGCAAATACTATCGTGCTTCAGTTTGTCGATCGTTTCAACTTTAACCAATTAGTTTAGAAACGGACAATAATGGTACAGATTCGAGTAAACTGTCTCACTCGATAAAGAAAAATTTGTAATGCAAAAGAGAACAGACATGAGCTGATGTTTTAATTATTTCTGACAAAACGTTTTTCTTGTGGTTATGTAAAATGTAAACCAGTTTCTTGTAAGCAAATAATACAATAACGTATGTACAGCACAAAAACTATATAATACTTATAATCGCATCTGAACAAGACGTACGCGGAAATTGAAAACCTTTTGTTACGTAATCTTTAGAGTTTATCAGATGAAATACGGTGCAAGACGGATAGAACCTATTTACTTTTCTAACTACATGTATATTATATAAAGTATATAAATATATATAAATAAAGAAGAAGAAGTTCAATGGAATTATTATGTTAGTATCTTAGTATCTTCTTATGTAGTAATCTTATCTTGCAAATGAAGCTGTCGAATATCTTATATAAGCTTAGAAGTACTCGTGAATTTACGAATAATTAAAGAACTTTGTTTCGTGATATAACATAAATCCATAATTCCAATTGTTAATTGCATCGATAAAACCAAAATTCGTATGGTATTGATTAAAATCACTGTATTCGTCAACTCGATGTGAGATATTATATTTTCGTCAAAGTTCTAGCAAATCCAGAATCCTTCATCCCCACGTTAGATATCAATTACCAATCTGTATGTCAACTAAATGACACGGCAGTTCAACGTATTGAATAAAACGTGAAACACGATGTCACGTCACAAACTGGGACGATAAATATAGCCACGTTAGCCCGTACATCGAGTCGTCGACTAACGGCACTGCTATGGATATACTACTGCGCGTCCGAGCAATGCTAGGTTGATCCACTTGAGCCTTGGCTCGTCTTTTTGCAAGGATTAAAGCGGATTACGCGTGGCCGACACGGCCGCCAGGGTAACGAGAATTTAGCTAACATTGCGCAGACTGCACCCGTGCACACCTGCCCGAATGCTTACATGCGTGTAACATACTCGTGAGAGCATGTAACACGTCTGACGAGAGGTCCTCTAACACTGTAACTTATCAGTGGTATATCGTATGTTTAGGAAATCATTCGTATCGAAGTGAAATGAATTTCATGTTAGTAAATACGAAAAGATACGAAATATTTCTTATTGCTAATTTAAAAAATAATTTCAAAGTTACGTTTGATTAATATTATTGTTATTTAAAGTGATAAGTTTATTATGTATAGGCAAGTAAAGTTATCAAGTCTTTCAAGTGTTGTTAGATAAAATAATATTTTTGGCGGTTTCTATCGTTTTATTTTTTTTAACTTTGTTATTCCTTTCAGATGCGTGACGTGACCTGAAATGGATGTTATATCTCAATAGATATTATTAAAATGGAGATAGTTTTTAATAATTTGCCTTTGACGTTCAATATGATTTTAATACCTTTTGTGCGTCGCACGTTTTTTATGAATAAAGTAGTCTGAGAAAAGAGGATGTCCGAAGAGACACAAACGTGAAAAAAATGTCAAGAGAACAGCAGTGTCAACTATTTCAAGTTTCGACTTTTATTTTCTTTTGAAGTATCGCGACGTTTTATGATTTTCAACTGCTTTTTGATGATTATATATGCGTATAGTGGATAATTTTGAACGTAGTTGATGATGTTAATTTGTACAGTAACGTGTACTTATACGTTTGCAACTAAATTTGAAATTGTTATTCGCGAGATAATTTGTAGTTGGATAGATTTTAGCGGAACATTCAGCGGGCCGCTTTATGGCAATTAAATAACATTCCGTTTGTAGGATATGACCCATTTAATAGAAATGCGCTAGCGATGTGAACGGTGCTCTTCATTTCCCAGTAACATAAGAAAGTAATTAGAAATTAAAATTTTTTTTGCTTTTATTTATAACTGAAAGATCAAGGATTATTTAAGATATTCTTTCTACAAATTTTATGATTAATTTGAAGTCATAGTAAAACCAATTTATGACAAAGCTCAAGGCTCAAACCTCAAACTGTTTGTTTTACGGAAAAGTATAATCAAATATTTTCCCCGTGAAAAATATGAAAATAATTAGGAAGTAAAAACACGACCGAGTTTCTGTTCGTTTACCAATTTGAATTGCGAAGCTACGAAAAAGGGATGTCGGGACAAAACCAACCAAAACTGAAAATCAGCTGTAAAATTTGGCCTGATTCTGTTCGAGCTTGATGTTGTGATTCAAAACATGTTTTTAAAAGGGAGGGAATGCAACGCAAAAGAGAAAAGGAAATTGTGAAAAAACACGAGAAAGAGACGTATCGCCTGTTTCCAGCAGCTAAACAAAAGACCATTAAATCCGAATCAACTTCTTAATTTGAACGAATGGTTTTTGCCCGCTGGTTGGTTCACGAACTACCCGATGATAATAACCACGCTCGTTCGTCATCATTAGGCACACCGGAAATGCGTTTCCTGTGTTTCGTATCTAGGACCACTGAATTTTTCCCTTGATGCCCCAGTTACAAACAGTTAGGGAAACGTTTACCAGCCCATCTTCGATCAACGATCAAAGATTGATGATTTTGATGTAGGAGGAATTCTGAACGTTCGTCACGAACTTTTATAATTATATTTGTTTTGATTGTGCAGAGAAGAATTTTACAAATCTTACCCATTTCGTGAAGAGCGGTTAAAAAAAATTCTATTAATATTCAGAAAACTGTGTTAAAAATAAATACAAAATATTTTTGTTAACATCAATTAAGAATTGGATCTATGTCACCTAAGCTGAGATACAAAGATCAGAGGATAAATAAAACAGTACTTTTCAAAAATCTTACCAACAAAAGTAGCCAAAGTAGCGTATGAAATAATTACAGCGATAAAAACAAATTCTCATTATAAATTTAATCAAATGTACGTTTCGATATAACTCGAATGCAAAGTGTAATTAAAAAAATACGCTATACTCATAAAACAAGTATACACAAAAATTCCAACCTTACGGATTATGAAATTACATTTGCGCGTAAATTAAAGAGTGACACAGTCCCGAGAAACATCGCTCGCAGCTCCAACAGAAAAAAAGGAATTACGCTCGCGAGAGCATGTCACCGTCCAACAGATTCAACATAATTTCCGGCGGGGAGCGTAGTTCATCGCGGCGAGCAACCGTTTGTTGCAGTTATTTGCCGTTTCGTGTTCGCAACAAAAACCGGTCTGGTGGCAAACTTCCATTTGTCGCGCAGAACAATAAGAACAGCGGAGGCCAACGCAGAAGCCTGGAAGAGCTGAACATTTTCGAGAAGCGGAGAAAAACTATGTCCACACAGGAAGAAATACAATCCCGTGGAAAGTAAATTCCGTTTTACCGTATCCGGCTGATATTCGACAAGTTTCTCGAACGGGTCCTTGGGAAAATGTGCGCGCGTGTACGTGTAATCGAGGTATAATTTTCGATCAGCGCAGAAACGAAGCCGAATTTGAATGTAAATTTCGTGTCGTCCCTATTTTCCGCGAGATTGACTGTTATCAAATAACGCGCGGTATATCATCGTGGAAAACAGAGCGCGACGTCGAACACCATGGTTCAATAGGGAGAATGTATCGAGCTCCATCGTTCTGTCTATGCGAATTTCTGCGCAATTTCCCTGCTCAGCCTGACTTCGTGATTTTTCATCGGCTCCATTCTACCCTTGATCCGGCTCGTTGCTCTCGCAGCGAGACAATAGGATACCATAATATGGTATTCATAAAATGCGTCAAGATGTAATGAATTCTAAAGTCTTTTGAACGTTTATTCTTATTTTTATTTTTTTATTTTTTTTATTTATTTAGATTTATTTTCGAACAACGCGTTCCGTTGATTAAGTTCTGCATTTTATTTTCCACGCTTTTGAATGAAGGATAGTAGTTCGGTTTTCAATGTCAAGGTAAAGTCACGCGAGAAGTTATTATCGATATTTCTGTGGCGGGCAGAGGTTTCGTGACTTCCAGGAGGAACACGAACTGATGTTTATGCATGCGCGGCTTACACGTGCGATCTGTATACGCGCGGAACGAAAAATGTCACTGTGCCCTGAAGCAAAGCCACTCTTCTATCTCTGTCAACATCGTAAATACACCCCCAAATCAAGATAAGAGAAAAGTCGAATATCAAACATCTAATATCGACGTCGTCGACAATCCGATAAGCTGATCGCGAAGTGCGATCAAATAAACGCGATCAGCGTAGTTGGATGAAACTAGCGAATAAATTTTATTTTTATTTTCAGCTACAAAAAAACCTGCGTGTGCATTACCTATCCAGTAAATTCATTTGAATGCGACTGATAGAAATAGTTTAGAAGAAATCTGTCTATATAGATATTCTATTACTAGCTCTGGTAAGTAGGAAGAGCGAGAAGATTAAATTAGCTAAAATAGTTTATACAAAACTCTGATCTTATTTTTCTGCGCTGATAAACAAATAGGGCAGATGAGAGACAAACTTGTTAGGAAATGTACCATGAAGACTTCGTTCGTTGTGCAGAGCGCAAAAGAGAAAATTACAGATATAGAAAGGACAAATAACAAAAAAATATCATCCATTGAGAAAAACAAGGACTTTTTATTCTTGCAAACTTGCAACGTTCTTTAGCTGACTATGCTTTAATTTAGCTTCTTCATAACTGTTATTAATCAAATAGTAAAAAAGGAAGAAGAAGAAGAACGTAGGACAGTATGAATCGTTTTTATCATCTGAAACACTGTTGTTTGAAGTAATAACATTGAGAGCAGAATTTCAATGGAACGTTGGAACCTCGTGTTGCAAATTTACAGATTTCACGGTTAAATATACGACAAATATAATTGTTATTCATACTTTCGAATTTCGAATATCGATGAACGAACAATAGTTTAGAATATTCAATATATCATATAACTTGCTACTGTTTAACTCTTTTCGCGCCATCTTCATTACGTGGCAATTTCGAGCGGTGCTCGTGTCAATTAAGAGAAGATTCGGCATAAAAAAGTTAGCAGAAAAGCGGTCGTCCGCTCATTTATTCGCATCGTCCGGAATACAGTTAACTGCCCCTAATGGATTCCTCGATTGTGTTCGTTTAAGTACTTTCAACCGTTCTTCATCAAACGCGGCCAACGAAAATCATGCATTTTCGCGCTCAAGAATTTTCTCTCTTGCTCCTTTGACAAGGAAATCAGTTAACCATGCGATTGATTATTCAAACCGGGTGTCGTCGATGTTCTTCAATACATTTGTTCATAATTACACAGCCTGCAATTTGCTCGACGTTAGAATTTGGCCGACGTTTGGGGAGAATTCTAGGTTCGCCAGTTTAATAGAAATCGATATTCTGTATATCGAATTAAACGACGTCGATTCGACCAGTGACCAACGAATAGTTTCGGCGACAGTTCGAAGGCGTATCACCCGATGGGACAGTTGACAAATTTCATTAGAAATACCGATCGTTTTAAATTTGAAAATCCACGCGAAACGATGGTAAAACGTTAATTCGTTGGGAATAGCAGCGGGAAAACTGTGCCGATTAATCGACAATCGCTTAACCAATTTGAATGGTTAAACGGTTAACCATATGACATCGGCCTCCTATCATCGCGTGGCAAACGAGATTACACGCGCAAGCACTTACCAACGAGTATCGATTGAATCGGCCGCGCGACAAATTTCGGATACAATTTGAATTCAACCACGTAATCTGTTCAGCAGAGTGATTGGTGTACATTCGATGCGAGTTTGTTTGAGTAACTGCCTATGAACAATAACAGAGATATTAGACAAACTAAGAGACAAAACAGACAGAAACTCTATGTATGTCTGTGTGTTGAGGTTCTGAAATCTAAATCGAATAACCGTCCATATTCGACTATTTTCATAGCAGATTCGAAGATTATCAGTTGGAAAATAAAGCTATAATTTAGACAACGGCTTCTTGTTTCGGTCGTTTCTTCCATTATATGTATATAATCACAGTTCATAATTTACATTTTTAAAGAAATCACCAAAAATTCGAATAACAAATATTATATATATTTAATAATAATAAAAGCAATTAAGAGCATACATAAAGTGTATAATTTAGATTTCAGAATAAAAAAAAATTATTTAAAATTAAAATGGCCAATCTCAAGTTTTTGTCTCGCGTTCACACTCACGAAGCGATGTATCATTAATTTCAAATTGCGTTTACCACACGGAAACCTTACTAAATGATATATTGGACAATGAAAGCATCGACCAACGTGTCACTTGAATTATTTTCTCACTTTTCACATTGTTCATAGAGGCGAGTATACATTATCGAGCATTTTTTCTCCAATTTATCGTATTTCAATTCCTATCGCATTTACGGTCGACGGATCACAAGCAAAATAAACGATTTCGATATTTTTTCGCTGTGCACAAAGGTCGTATCGCATTTTCAACATGAAATAACGAGTTACCGATTACACTGACACCCGTGTGGTACGTATACATCCGAGTGGCCAATGTAAATTCGAAAGACAGATCGAGCACGATCAGCAGGAATACTTTCCTCGTCAATTGTACACCAACCGTATGATTTCGATCGGCTTAATTCGAATTCGCAAACTGCACACGAGTTACACTCTCGATTTTACAACGTATTCACGTAGCGTTATAATGTATCGAACTTCATGCACGTTATGATAATACAAATGAAATGGAATATGGCTTTACGTATTGTAGAGTTTGAATGTAATTGAGGAAGTTTTAACAGTCAGATAATAAATAACTGTTATATTTTTTTGATTCTGTATTATGAATCATAACTAACAGTGCCTACGAGCGATTATTTTTGCATAGGAGAGGTAAGATTGGGTCATAAATATTTATTATAAAGTAGATACTCTTATAAGAGCAACTTCATGAATAAATAATATCGAAATAATTATTCGATAAAATCAAAATGAATAGCTATTAACAAGTTAATATGTGCTATTACAATGCATCATTCTCGAGTCAATGTTAAGAACAATTTCTAGTACAGACATATCGTTTAGTAAAAAATAAAATATTATAAAGTACAATGGTTGACAAAACTTTAAAAAATTACTATAAGTGTTCGTATGAACTATTAAAAAATCGAGTAATATTAATATTTAATATTTAATAAACAGTAATATCTAAAAAAACAGTTTCTAGACTCAAAAATTTGATATATTTTTCTGAACAACGATAGCAACGCAATTACGTAATAAACATAATAATGTGAAAAAGAAATTTATACATTTTCAGAAGTATTCTACCCTACATTCTCTTAATAAAACGTAGATAACATCCTACTCTCCTTTCATTCCCAAGTCCTCAAAATCACAGTATTTGAAATCTCTCTGACGACGATCACCAGAAACTCATCGAATGAGTCTCCAAATGAATCCATTCAAACGTAGTACATCAAACACCGCGAAACTCAAACTAAAACCTCAAAAGTGGCTTCGCATACGTGATAGAGACCATCGAGATCAGACAGACGAGTAACGAAAGGCAGTTACATAACGAAACGTAAACACTGCCGTTCAAATGTAAACGAAGAAACTGACACTCTTCTGTTTTAAAAATATTGTCCACGTGGAAGAATATTCATAAGACGGCTTCTCGTAGCCTTTCTTTTTCTTCTTCTTCTTCTTTTTAGAATTTCATGGATTTCAAAAATATACGATTCGTGTATTAGGTTGTCCGAAAATTGTCTTCCTTTCGCAAACGTGTTGTTTACAACAGTACACCTTCATACAAACGTAAAACCAAGTCTGTGAAATGTCGCGGTGTTTATCTCGACAGAACAAAATGAATCGTACGTAATTCGACAAAATAAACGTAAAACGAAAAACGTTGTGCGTCTACTATTTGCTCATAAAACGAAAGAAACTTTCCGGACAACCTAATACAACCTTCTTTCAGAATTTAATTGATTTCGAGACCGTGAAAGTGTTTTTAAATAGAAGCATACCTCTTTCAATGCATCGATTCCTAAATTACCCTGAAACTACCCGAAAAATTGTCAATTCTTATATACATTTCAGTTCTTCTAAACGTTACTATCAGACGCGGAATAGAAAAGATAACGCGATAAAATCTGTTTAGAAGTATGCAAAATCGAGCAATTAAACTCGTAGAAGTTATTGCTACAATTTTATTCTGTGAAATAGTTTTCTCTCATTTATCTTCTCTATTGTGAGCATAAACTGTTCTCTCTGCCCCAGAAAATTATATTTCTTCGTATGATTTCAAATATGTCATACTTCATAGTTTATCGGATTAACATATGAAGATATAACGCAACATATAAACGTTTGAGAGGCACGATAAACCAGTTTCTCGACTATTATTTTTCATAAAGACAGTATTCTGCGTTTAGCGTGACGAACAATTCATTTTACTTCCCGAGGTCATGAAAAACATATCGCGACAGAGAATAAAGCTTAATTAATTACTAAAGCAAAATTTCCAAAGTCTTGGCTTACACCGCTGTGATTTTCAACCTGTCATAAATATTTCTGAAAATAAATTTCTTTTAGTGGTTTTATAATTATGAGACGCAGTGGTGATAGTTAGCAGAAAGCAGAAGAGAAAGTGCCAAAGAGGAAGTGCAGTAATTATAAAAGCAATGTAGGTGCGTTTAATCAGATAAGAAAATGTAATATAGCAGAATATTAGTACGTAAGATAGTGATAAGTGAATATGACGTAAGCCGATAGGCAAGAATTACGATAAATAATTACAAAGAAAATAATAAAAAGAATAATTATGAGACGCAGTGTATTTTTCATAAACAACAATTCATTGCGTGATTTAATATATTCATCCCTGCCTTTCTCAACGATCCACTGGATGAGATTAACCGAACCACCCTTTATTACACTCCCCATGTATATAATATCCGCGGCTCTTCTAAAACTACCCGCTTTAACGATACAACCCAAGTTCGCTCTGCTCAAGTTTAACCCGGCTACTCTCGAGAGTGTGGCGTCCACATTCGAGGGTTGGCCTCTCTCTCGAGGATCCTTTCACTCGTTATTTTAATGATCGTGCGCCGAGGCGGTGCTTCATCCTTCGCGGCTTGTGGAATTAATGTTTGCCAGAGCCGACAGTCTCTCGACCCGAGGAGAAAAAGGAAGAAGAGAGGCAGAGAAACGAGAACGGAAGGAAGAAACGAGGAATCCAGTGGAAAATCTAGCAGAAGGTATCGAATGGGCCAGTGATGGTATATTTGTGGAGACACAAGCGACACGATGGAGTTCGGTTCTACCTTCCTCCCCTTTTTCCCCGGCTGCTCGATAATTTCCGATGTCTGCCGACGTCATTAATCCACCTATCTTTTTGGAAACCTCGCGTCGACAACGTACGCTCGGGGGACGAGATTGGAAGGGGTGAAATTGATTCTCGATTATCGTTCGATTATCGCTAGGGGAGGAGGAACCACTGGCTACGCCGGATCTGTATAGGAACGCCGACTCCGCACCGGGAGTAATTATCTTGGGCGTAATGCGATCGAGTTAAAATGAAGCGGCTAAAAAGATGGAAGAAGGTAGTGATTAATGTTCGTTACAAACAATTTTTAGAAACAGCGTAGCTAAATCTTTTATTCTGTTCTACTTTCGCATAGTATTCGAAAGGCTGATAGATGGAGTAAATGAAGAATCTTAGAATTGTATTGTTATTAATCGTATCGTGTAATTTATTATAAATAAATTATTAAAATACCTATTTAAGACTGCCAATGTTTCTACTAAATTTTATCCTTAGAATTAGAAATGTCTGTTTGGGGATAAAATTAAAAGGTGACCAGTAAATATAACGACACATTTTATGATTATTGATATCAAGTTATCAAGTACAGCGAAAGGTTAGAACAAGTGAAAAATGGAAGAACAACTTGCTTCCAAATAAAATTAGGATGTTCTTGATATTTCTAAAACACATATGACGAAGAAAAAAATAAAAAAAGAAGATAATGGCGTAATGAAAAGGTAACATTAATTAAAATCTTGATGCCTGATGCAAGGAGAATTGCACTTCAACGTAGTACATCTCCATAAAAATGTATTAACGTATGCGAGAACATGCACGTTCGAGGCAACTTCAACGTGAAAACTTTTCCCCACAACGACACTAATTACCCTATACTTCAATGATTGTAAGTTGGAATGAAATTGGACCTAACGAATTAAATCATACCTGTCCTTAATCCAGCTTCTCTTTATTGTATCAAGGTTGATTTTGACCAATGTGCACGAGGGAAATAGGTACCAAAACTTATAATTGGGGAAAATGAACCGGTATTCCCAAGAAGAGAACGGACCGGAGAAGAGTAACCGCGAAATATCGAATGTATGAGTATGAGCTACCTATACACTGCATTTCGAGATGGACTTCACCGGAAATACGAGCCAATTATTTCCCTCTGGTATTCTACGAAGCTTCAACAATATTTATTTTTCAGCTTGTGTAAATCGAGAAATGAAAGTTGAGATAAATTTATGTTTTTCTTTTTTAAGTTGCTACGAAAAATTATTCGTCTTCCTAGTGTTGAAATAAACATATTTCGAATAATTAGGTTATTATTAAGAAAGGCTAAACAAAAAAACGAAACCTAAGCAAAGATTTATGATTATCTGGATATTTCGTATATTTTTGCTTATTACGTGAATTTACATTATTAAATTACACCTTTAAATTTCCCGTAAATATATACAAATCTACGATCTGATAATAATTATGCTGTTCATATATTTCGTAGGTTCTTTAATTGCTGTAGTAAATACGTACAACTGCAACTGTAAATGAATGTACAACTGCTATCAATTTCCACTCACAGTTCATTCAAAGAGTTTTTATATTTCCCATATGTGAAATGAGATTATTTATTAAAATCCTCTTTTGCTTCGTGCTTAATAGGAATAAAACATCTTACAAACAGGTAATTACGTTATATCTGTGTTACAGAAGAATAAAAAATAGATATTATTCAATATCCATTCCCGTTTAAGATCTTGATCCAATTATGAAAATCGAATGGAAATTGCTTCTGGATTACGGATAAAGTACTCCGCTTAAAATAGTAGTAGCATCGTTAATAGGATACGAAGTCAACGTGAAAAGTCAGAACTTAATTAATTTCAATTTCAACCAGCCCACTTAAATTATCCATCATTCGCCTCCTTTCTATGCAAACATCTCGCTATAAGCATCACTACCAGACGACCGTTTTCAATTTCTACGTTTTCTGTCATCTACGTTTTCACGACAATCGACGTACATTCGTATTTCGAACAGTATGAATGTGTTACAATGAACTGGTAAATCCAGAAAACAAATATTTTTATTTTAAAAAATTCCTTTCATAACTTTATGATATGAAGATCATTTCAAACTTTCAACATTTTTTACATGATCTCAAAGTTTTAGGACATTTCGCGTTTCACCTTAATATTTTCCTTCTACAAATAAGATATATATTTACTGTAGGCTATCGTATTTTCACTTGTTTTATCATTTTAAAGCTACATAATTTCTACAGAAAGACAGCTAATCTATTTTTTTAATTCAGCTCACCTTCTATTTTCCAACTAATTCTATCTCATTCTATAATTCCCAATATTCTTTTGCTTTATCGGTCAATTTATTTTAACGACAAGCATTATACTTCATAAACAACATTTCGTTTTCCACGAATGAAATTCACCTAAATATTCATGCACATGTTTCTATTAAATTATATGGAAATGTAGTACCATCACAAACACCCCCGTATTAACCTTCTCTACCCATATCTAATTAAATACTCTTCACCTCCATTAATCTTCCATCGAGGGCACATAACTGGCGTACACAACAATGCTAAACAATTACGCGTTATACAATTTACACAGCGTACGCGAAACCAGCAGACATCCATAGCCTATATCGTGCTATTGTATATCACGAAGCAAGTCAAGCGAAATTCGGTCTGGAATAAACGAACTGAGAGCTGTCGATTCAACGTCCTGGTCAAAAATAGTCTATTTCCGGCGTAAAATCTGATCAGTCTAGCCCACAATGAAAAAGAACGAAAGCGGAAAGCGACGAAAACGAAACTGGGGAAACTTGAAAAACGAGGACGACAATCGCGGCACGTTTTGTCACCGTTCGCGCGCCACCGATCGGCCGATATTCTCTGCTCTCTAGTTTCATCACGAACAACCATCCTCTGCCGTGCTTTTCCTATGCGCTGTACACGTGTACGCGTCTCGTCGACGGCCCCATAAAGTCCAGGTTCCGTTTTAAAGCGAGCACAACGTTATAACGCTCTCAGAGAGGCGAAAATTACGAGCGCATTATGCGAGCAAGCATTAGTTAATTTCGTGACTCGGGTGGCGCGCACCCTCTGGTTAGCGTTCCAACGCACTCTCTCCCTCTCGCTCTTGCTCTCTGCACACAAGGTGTTAGGTTGTTTCGGCCGCGAGAATGGACATCTTTGACGTTGAAATTCCTGTAGTATCATATGAAGCAGATGAAACAAGGGAGGCTTGATGTTTCGAGGGTGGAAATGGTGTTCGTGCGAGAAGACAGACGAAATTGAAATATTTTGGCAGCTGAATGTGGATGTTCATTTATGGAAATTTATGTTTTTCTGACGCGCTAAAGATCCTAAATAGAGATTTGTTTTATTCGCTATTGTGAGAAGTAAGTATCTGTCATATTTCTAATAATTATATATATGTGTATGTATACGTATAATGTGTACTGTGTGCATTTTTACACCTTCACATTTCTCATAAATGTATAAACATCCAGGTGTATATTTACGATGCTAATGGATTGACAGTGACCGAATGATAAGGAAGGGTTGATGTTTAAGGGAGTTGAAAATGTGTTTGTGCAAAGAGTTAGAAAAATGGAATATCTAGGAGGCAGTTGAACATACGTTATCGATATGATTACGATGCTAATGAATTAATCGAAAGCAAGTAATTTGTATGTAGCATTATTCCAATTGGTCGGCGGGTGATTAAAGTTCATTACGTGCTCTAATAACGGCATGTCGAACGACGTAACAGTGACATATTTGTAATAAGTAGAAACAATATGTTGTCGAGTATTGTCGATCGATCCATAAAGACATTTGATCTCAAATGTAATTACATTATGTATGTTGGGAATAATTTATTGCTTGTTTGCAAAAAAAAAGAAAAAAAGAAAAATATTTTACATACATTACGATGATAATCAGCCTGTAGTTGGGATTATGCATGATCTTGCGTCACCTATGCGTTTTCTGTCTTATGATTACATCTTACACAATGTGTATAAAAAATGTCGAATAAAATTGTAGTTCCAGAACAAAATCTTTTGAAAATACGCGAATAATGGATTAGAAAATGTACGTAACGACACTAATGGAAAAATAAATCAACCTAAATAATATATATATAAATCTGTTCGCTTCGAATTATTCCAAATGATATTACTAAGAGTAATAAGAGCAATAATGACACGAAGCTTGACAATGACGAAAAAAAAGAGGGGGTAATCGTAATAATTATGATAATAATTAAGCGGAACAATACCTAGCGTCATTATTATTGCAATTCAATGACCGCACGAACTAATTATGCAGTGAACAGTATAAAGTGAACAGTATTTTGCAACAGGAAATTGAAAATTACGTGTTACAGAATGTAGATAATTTCTTTGATATTTCATACAATAATTCTACTATTATTTTATACAATAAAATCTTGAAACACAAAATAAATAAGTATCACTCAAAACCTATTAATGTTAGTCAATGTTATGCTAATCTATTTCTGACAATTATTTCACACTCAGTTTATGTGCACATCGATAAGTATGGCTGTTTAAAATTCAAAAATATATCTTACATAACTCTTTGACATGCAATAAGTTCAATATGGTTTATTAGACAAGTATTATTCTAATGAAGTATGAAACGAACTCAAAGGAACGACAAAATCAAAGTAAGAGAACTGCTAGAATTAAATATCTGAAGCAACGTTCAAAAGATTCTCTTTGCAAATGAAATTTTATCTATGAAAATTCAACCAAGCGAAATCAGCTTTATATTAAAGTTTGAAAGAAACTGAACTGAATCTGCTTTACAATATCTTCGTACCTTTTATAATAGTATAATTACATTATGCAGGTTTACGTTATTGATACTAATACTATGCTTTTCTATTACATACATGTATCTTTTTGTACAATCATAAAAGTAGAGAAAGCGAAGAGAGATAAGTAAGCTAACTCGATACACCTGCAATTTTTTTAATTGATTTGAATTATCAAATTGTACTTTTTCACCTTATGATCATGAAAGGAAATTTCCAAGTTTGGTTTTACATTTTTTTCATCCATATTTCTCCCACTTATATTCTAGAATTTTATACAATTCTAAGAAATTAAAGTTACGATAATCTATTCCGTGACTCTTAATGCGTTCAGAAGTCAGTTAATTACAGAACACGAGTCATTTCCTCTTTATTAATCGATTAAAAAACGTGCGATAAAATAATGTGCAACATTATTAACACTTAGCCAACCGAATGGGAGATCTCCCCTCTTTGAAGAACATCGCTGCGTGACCGGGGAGATGTCCTTTTTTGACTTTAGCTGTTGTTGTTATTATCAGTTATTGTTTACCTGGAATTGTTCCCAATTAATTGCGCCACTTTTTCTGTTTTTATAAAGTACAGTATATAATAAAATACACCAATTTAGTGGTTTTAAAATTAATTGAAAGGTTACACTATCAGTTATAACTAAAGTTATAATCGAACGATACCACATTGTAAAAAAATATTAAAATGCATTATGAATTTTTAATTTCACGTTCAAGTCGTGTTATTTATTTTTGGTCGTCTTTAATGTTTTTAATTTTACCTACATTTTTTATACTTTTATTATATACTTTTAATTTGATGTTTTGTATAAACAATATGTGAAATCGTTAAATAAAATCATCACCACGATATATAATTAACCATTTAAATAATTTGTTGACTTCTTTGTTTCATAAGTAGTGAATATTAGTTCTCGATGCTTGGAAAAGTGCGCGGTGGACAGCGTATAGGTTGGCTTGTGCGAGCGCGGTGAAAACGTATAGCTCGCTGTGGCGCGCGCGGTTGACTAAGTGTTAAGAAAAATGTAAATAAAGTAAGTTACTATTTTGTCAAGGTACGGCAAATGCATTGAAATAATAGATAGAAGTCTACTACAGAAATCGAAGGCGTAAAAACATGTTTCATATATAATTTGAAAGCAAATAATTTATCCTGATGATACAAAATACTTTAATTTTTTTGAATTGTATAAAATTCTAAGATCTAGATCCAAATTCTTGGATTTCCTTTTCACAAACACAGTTTGAGTTCGACTGGTCAAAATCAACACGTGTAACATTACGTTTTCGAATTGCTATTCAACAAATTAACAAAAAAAAAAAAATAAGGAAAACAAAAAATCAAGCTACAGGTGTAATATACGAGAAATGTGCACATGCATCGCAAAGAAAATCTCCAAAAAAGAAGGGAAGCGTTTCAATGAAATCGTAAAGTTAACGAAACGTGGAACATTTATTAAATTCCAAACGAAATTCCGCTATTATTCCAGGAAGCGAACTCTCCGGCTAATTTCTGTAGAAAATGTAACTGTTGCATTTCTGTAAAACGGACTACACTATGTACTTGGAGACTGGGCGGGTACAGCAATTCAGGTTTGCCCCAAATACACTAACGTGGACCGTGTGCGATCCGACGAACACGATTGTCTGTCTGTCGGTCTGTCTGTCTGACTGTCTCAAGTTCGGCTTAGTATGTATTACGCGTCAAAGACAAAACGGATAAACCGACGACAGTAATTCCGCGCAGTGCACACACGGCTACATAGAGCACGTAAATGCATGCATACGCACGCAGAACTTCGAATTGGCACGATTTGCTTGTGACAATGCGGTATCTCGTGCTTTAAAGGCGACTGTAAACGGAGCTCTGATCATACTTGCTCAACTGAGATGGGTTGCTTCCATTTTATCCTTGAGAAATTGGGTCACGGATAGCTTTTTAATATGTGAAATCTTCAACGAAATAATCTCTTAATTCTTCTCTCTTCTTGCATTCTTAATTCTTTTGGATTTATGAATATTATTTCGAAATACGTAGATATAAAATACAGAATATTTCATTGTCACGAAAACATGAAGAATGCAAGAACACTAGAATCGAGGGAAAGAATTTTGTATAATTGTACAATTCTTATATTTTTATTTATATTCTTCTACTATTTCATTATTGAAGATAAGATACCAAATATCTCGTCCATAACATGTCTTTCATGCATTTAAGAAATATCAATTTTACAAAACACCATTATCAACGAGTGTGAACAGATGAAACGCTATTTTCTTCTAGGCGAAATAGAGCAAACAGTGGAAACCAAACATACGAGATAAATCATCCATAACGTATGAACGACAGTGCAACGCGGAATATTTCGTTCGCGGGTACAAAGACGTTAACTCTTGCTTATACATGCATCCTTCACAATCAATTTAGATTTGCACGCGTACATTCCTTTATTTTCTAATGACTTTTGTATTACTTGCTTTGGTTCGCTCATATTCTAACAAAGAGCATTCACATATCATTTATCATTTCGCAAAATTTATTTGGCAAAATTCTATCTCCTAGAATTCTAATTCCATTCGAAAGATGTTTAAATGAACTTTACGTTTCAGTTTGTTTTAATTCGAAAAATTTTCAAATAGACGTAATATTTCGCGGTAGTTTAAAACATTGAACAACGAATTTGATATTGCACATCGTTTAGTGTCACGAGTTGTGAACTTGCCCGTAGCGTACGGATAAGATAACTACGCAGCGTGTGTTTGTCACGAATTAAAGTTACAGAACCGAGTTGTGTTTTGAATGAAAGAGTAATTGGAAACTTCGGATGATTGTTGATTTACAGTACAAGTTACGCACGGTAAACGTGTATTTAACACAATTTATACGCGATAGTTATATACCAATTTGAATAAAACACTCCTTCGAACTTTCATTTTTTCGGTTTTTATACTAACTTTAAAGACGTAATTTTTAAATCATTTATCGTTGTGCAAGTGAAATTAGGATGTGAGTCTATGAGTGGTTGCAATATATGTTCTCCGAGATTTAATATACGAGTATATGTAGATGAACATGGATATGCACGCATATATGTATATGAGTGAAGGATAAGATAGACTTTTGAAATTTTGCAATTTCATTTATCATTTACATATATATTTCAAAATCTCTTTTGGTCATTAGTATTCTGAATTTGATTAAATTTTTTTAATCTTTTATTCATTATTGCTTTATATTTGTATTCTAGTGATCATGCAACAAATGAAATTGCTAGGAACAATTTTCAAATTTATGTATGAAATCTTTTTAAATATGATATTACGGCGAAAATATTTGTAACGCCATTTCTACGAACGTTTTAGAACAAAAGAGTCTTTTCAATTTACTGTTTCCCACTTGAATTTTCGCTTTAGAAAATTTTCATTCGCCATTTTATGTAACAAATGTCTGTTTTTTCCTCTTCCGTTTGAATTTTGGTTCTAATCACGAAAACAATTGGCTCCTATTTGCTTCCTATTATCAGTTCATTCAATTCCTATTTTCTATGGTGTTCATCAGACCGTGCTAAAGTCGATATTATAACTGTTATTTTCTCCGCGACGACAGTCTATTTTGGTCGTAAACAACGATGCGCGTTTGGTGCTTCAAATGGCTTGTTTCGTCCCTTTCAAAAACAGACTGAAAACTGCAGTATTTCAAAACGGTTGAGTGTTTTGTTTGTTCGAGGGCAAATTTGACGTTGCCAGCCAAAAAAACAAACGCGAATCGACATATTTTCACGTTAAGTAGCATAAAAAGTCTCATTTTTAAGAATTTAGATAAAAAAGAAATACACGAAAACATAATTCGAAGTAGTGGTGGTCTTAGGAGAACACGAAATTTGTTAAATAAGAAAATGTGTATGGTTTTGGAAGAATACGCAAAAAGATAAATTTAAAGAATCTTGACCGAAGATCTAAACCATGATTTTTTCAAAATTATTATTATTCGTAAGAATTATTCGTATTACATTAATGCACTAATACCATTACTTACGTATTATTATACTTAATATATTAAGATTGAGATAATTAGACCGATGAAATAAATACTGACAGATCAATAGCAACAGTTACATTCTACATGGTATAGTATATTAATACGAAATATATTCAACCTTGTTTGGTCAACTAGATGCGACTTGCCAGAATCAAATTAACGTTAAAGCTGCATTTAATTCCGAGTGCGCGCAGTGAAGCACGCAGTAACTGAATTTTACGATTTTGGAAGCGTAAAAATGCAAAGTACCGAATCATCTCTATTTCCAGAAAATAACGAAATATCTCTTCATTTTAAAATAATAAATTACAGAACAATAAACATTTCTCTGCTTCATATAATGCACATTTTCCCACAGAACAAGTCCTTCAAATTACACTTTTTTCGTTTTTTCTTTTTTCTTTTTTTTTTTTCTTTTTGTTTGATAACTACAAAGATGATAATTCGATTCAGAGGAAGAATAGAATAATAGCAATATAGATGCAGATGCCCAAAGTATGTAAAAATCAGTTGGAATAATTTTGTGCTTTAACAAGTCTACATTTTCTATAAAAAAATATTTCAACGCGAAAAATACGTACAGATTTAATATTCTTCTCCGGAAGAAACCATTCGCATGTGTAAAATCTACACATATCTCTCTTTGTCATTGTTCATTACGTATAAGTAGACACGCAGAAAATTCTGAATTCGTAAGCAGAAGAAGCATCAATGTTTGATCTGTTTCATTTGCTAAATCTATCACGCAGCCGATCAAGTTTCTTCCTTCGACGATATTGCTTACACGAAAAATGCTCGCATTATTTCTTAAAAATAAAATGACGTGTACGATCGTATCATTATGTAACCCTATTCCGTTACACAGCGGTGCTCAAATTCTAAGGCACAGATCGCTTTATCATTCTGTAAAAAATGCTTAGAAGATTCATATTTAACAAAAGAGGTATATATATACATATTTGGAACTTAAATTTCGTTGTTTATACAGTTATCAAATTTTATCAACTATTATCTGTAATTTACGACACGAGTGTCATACTTTGTAACATTATCATATAAAGTATTACATGTAATATATTTTATAACTACTATAATAGTACTGTAACAAACTTCTAGCATGCTAAACGATGGAAAATGTATCAAGCTGAATTTCAGTAAAATTGGAGCAGTCCTGGCAATAATAAATCCTTTACGAATTGCCGAGAAATAATTTTGTTTTCTTTCAATTGATACTCACAGAAGAATTTCAATATCCTGAGAATCTTATTAATATTTTTCATTTTAACTCGAGAATATTTAGCAAACAATAAATTAATTTCCCCAAACAATATTGTTTGAATAATCAAATGCTTCATTAAAAAATTTGCTTTAATCAATCTCTTATTGCAGCAAGAAGCTAAGAAAATATTTAGAAAAATGAAAAAGCAATTTTACAGAAACCTACGGTTTAGTCTTCGTATCTAAAATTCTGTATATTTGCTACGATTACAAGGAATTATAAACAACGTTTAACTTAATGTTTAACTTCTGTCTAACAAGATCCTTAACGATTAACAAACATATTGACAAGACTACAGATAGAAGTATTTAACATTTACTTGAACAATATACATATTCATATCCCTTTAAAAGAGAATACATCTCTGAAATACAATCTAGAAATTAATCTAAAAACTCTATTGAAAACACGATATATTAAACATCCCTTTTATTCATTATTTTTCATATCAATCAACCACTTTGCAATGTCTCAAAGTTCGTTTAACGTTTGCATGAACGCAATAGCTTGATTACTCAGATGAAGCGAATTTTCCACCCCAATTCTATCCTTTCTACACAGTGAATACTTGGTTCCGATGTTCCGGGGAGGAATACCGGAATAAAATCGGAGCAATCGTAACTGCTACGTGACTACGAGCTCGAAATGCAAATTTTTCCAGTCGTTTCGACGTTCGAAATCAGGCGAACGGCAGCGTCAGCTTCCCAAGCGTTAAGTCAACCGAAGAAAACCTCAAACTGCAGCCGAATTTCCCGCGCTCCGGAATAATTAGTCCGACGTTCTTCGCCGAGGGATTCGCGAAACGATGCCAATGGAAAAGAGAACCATGATTCTCTACGATGTCCTGTTACCTTCCCACTGCATACAAATCCGTCAAGACGGCAGAGAACAAACTCAACGAGCGTAACTTCCTTCCGTCTATTCATTCGCGCGTTCGGTTTGGCGAATCCAAGAATTCCATCGAGACGTTGTAGCGCGAAAATTTCGCTAATTTCTGGTACGTACGTTCCATGGATTTGAACCAATTCTTCCTCGTTTCGAGCTGGTGTTGTCGTTCGAGGATATTTTCCAGGAATGAAAAATGTAGCTGTTACGAAAGTTAATTATGAGCAAACATCTAATGGCTTGTTTTTAAACTATGACCTCGAAACTTGTTTGTGCAGTTACGTAATAGATTATGAGGAAGTCTATTAAAATATGTTTCGATGATTCTAGGATGATTCAGCTGATTCTGAGATTTAGTACTTTCTGCGTTGTGTCGACTTGTCTTACTCATAGATATACTGAATTAAATTGTATGATGTAATTTAGGTTCCGTTGTCCTAGGTTTTCATGAGAAATAATAGTTTGCATTAGCATATATTGTCACGACTCGATCTAATAACTTAGAAAACGATAAAATAGAATCTATTCAATAAATATTAATTTAATTTTAATATCCTAACGTGTTATATAAATATATTACTTAATATGATGGAATAGAGAATTTAATCTTTGAAAATTTGGTGAAAGAACATACTAAAACTATTTCATAGAAATAATTGCTAAACTCCATCGCAGATAATACCCTGGAATGCTAACGGTTAATCCGCTTGACGTTTTTAATTGCACAGATGGTCTGTAACGTAAGTAGAAATAATAAATGTCCCGGAAGAAAATAGAGGTACCAAATCGTAATGAAAGCCTAGGAAGTCAACCAAACACTGGATTAACTTCGAGAACACTGGTTTAGTAAGAAAGTCTTTAATAGCTTGTTTGAACGAAGAAAGTTTGAAACTCGATCAAATCTTATCAAGTACAGGAACAAGATTGAAACTGATGTATAACTTGAAACTAACTCGTACAAATTGAAGAGCTTAATATTTAACAGGCATTGAATTCAACAAAAAGTCGATAAAATATTCTAATAAAGATTTAACCAATCATGGAACAACTCTTAACTCTGTTCGCCGCGAGACGCTCAAAGTGCTATGCATTAAAAAAGACACGAGTAAAATCCAAAGAACCATAAAAACGTGTCATCTAACAATCGTCGCGCTGGTTTAAGATCTAAAACTGTTAATTTACGTTCAAGTTTGGAAAATTTACCTCTCGATTTACACTCGATTCATAGAAAGTATCAAATATATGAAAATAAATTTCAAATTTCTATAAGTTTACACCGCAAGTAGAGTTTTAACTGTCTAATCAAAGGACTGAAGCAAATTTCGCAACTTTCTAAATCCACTTACGATCAACCCCCTCGATTCGCTGTACGGCGAAAAATTAAACAGGAAATTAAATATGAGAAACAAAACGAAAACGTTGATCCGTATGCATAAACGCACAGTGCGCAAACTGCATCATCGATGAGAATCGAGTAACCGCGATTAAAACGCCAATTGCAAACGAGTCGCTCTAACGACCTCCCTCGATAAAAACCTGAATCATAGGTGATCATTCGCCAAACCGGTCATTTATTAAATACCTACCTATTGTTTCCACCTACGTTTTATTAAATGTTGGTTCTTCAAACAAGAACGAATTCGCTCGAATATTTTCCGATTCAATTGGCTGTGGCCCGTAATTATTAGAATCATCGAAGATCGCCATATTAATTAAATTTCATTAGTTTCAATAAATACGTCGAAAATTCATTTTAGCAAAGAATCTATTATACTGGGTGCCATTTTTAAATCGAACATTTAAATTATCTACAATATTATTGAGGGTAAGGAAAAATGATTAAGGATTTATGGTTTTGAGAATTTAAAGACATGAATATTGTTACGCCGGGCGACTCTCTGCCTGGCCCGGGTCACACACCGCGGGCCAGACGGACACCAGATGTCCGCTCTTCCGTACGGCGTACCCTCGGTAGCCTTAAGCATCCGTCATAAGCCCGAGTCACTTGCCTGCAAAGGTCCTTTAAACAAAACAAACATCTGGTTCCGAGGAATTTCTAAACACTATTGTCTACCACGGCTGGACAAGGGAAAGTTGGTTTTTCTCACGCACGCTGCAACTTTCCTCCCACTAACCACTTTCTCTCGAGGGCAGTTAAGACCCTTCGTTTAACCAATTAAAAACGAAGCCTATTCCCTCACTCTCCTAAATAACATCGGCACCAACAAATCCGATGGTCCCGTGCGCTAGACACACCCATCCTTAGCTTTCCTCGGACACAGCATCGTCACTCAACTTCACTTCTTCTACATCGGTGGAAAAGTCAACTACTAAGTATACGCTAATGCCCAGCGGGGCAGTCTAAGCATAACGCGAGAGCCGGTCTCGGTATTGTCGAGCATACATTTCCTCTCCTAAATCTCATAGTGCTACGTCCACTAATACACTAAATCTAATTATAAGAGCCCTGCTCTAACGCATATATCTATCTTAGCTTCGTGCGACAAGTTGTTAATTACTTATTTCTCTACGTCAGTGTAATCTAAGTGCTGGAAATATATAATTTATAATTCTGTGAATCCCAGGGTTATACAACCTCAATCACCCCTATTATCTCAACGGAAATCAGGGGATCGATCAATTCGTGGTGTCGATTGTTATAATCGTAACGGGGATTTACGACCCCCGTTGACGTCTCTCCTTGCGATTACGTCTCCCCGCGATTGGTCGAATAAACATGGTCCTTCGAGCCGGATTTCGTGTCGCCCAAAAAGTGCACTGACCAGTGACTATACAGTGTCGCGTGAAATCCAAGTTCCAACCACTTAGTCAGCTGATCAAGGGAACAGCCATCGGAGAGGAGCACCTCCGTCGCTCAGCATCTACACGAGCCAACGCCGCATCGTAACGATCATCAACCGAGTCCCAGATCAACGTCCATTTGATCAAGCAAGATCGTTCCGGTTAGTAAAATCAAATATGGCCCAAGCTGAACTAATCAGCACGTTACGGCGGAGACGAGGCGCCGTAGCCCGTCGACTTGCAACCATAAGGCGCGAACTCGATGAATACGAAGCGTCTGGGAAGGCAAACAGACTCTTCCTAATATCTTGCCGCAACTCGTTCGATGAAATTTGGAGGACGATACTCGCGGTTCAAGACGAGCTAGATGGGTTAGATGAGGGGGAAGCTGAGGGTTTAGATTCGTTATCGCAAGAGCATCGGGAGCTTGACGTGCGGTTCCTAGGTCTCTTTGAACAAATATCAGCAACAACCCCGTCGACAACAAAAACACGCGATTCATGCGTGAAACCCGAGCCGACGGAGAATATCGCATCGACTCGGACGCCGATCTTGTCGCATGACATGCGGACCTCATCGCGTGACACTCACAACGTGTCACCCACCCGAGACCCAACGACAACCTCGCTCACATCATCAGCATCGCAACAATCTGATTCCACGCCATCAGACGCTTTGAATCAGACAGCCGCTCAAGAGTCTCTGGATCAACAGACGGATGAAACCTTACCAGCCGACATGCCGTCTCCTACTACATTATCGCCGAAATGGAGCACACCGACGAATGGGCTGAAACAAAACACCACACTCGTCGATGTCAGTGCAGCCTACAAGGTGGACCACTTGCTCTCAACGCAACAACCCTTAGGCCTGGCCATCCATTTTCCCTGGCAGCTACGGCACCTACGGACGGCAATGACTCATACGGAGCCGAGCATCTTGGACCGAGATGCAAAATCTTCCCACTCCAGATCCAAACCTAACCAAACGGAAGGTAAGATGTCTCTAATTCTGTCTTTCGCAGTAAACTGGACCACGCCGGTCCAACCACCAAGCATCATCAAGAAGGCGCGATACGAATGGATCAGCGGGGGGAGCCCTGTCCCCCAATCCACCGTAGACCTCCTTCACGTCTTCATTGTGCGACCACCCACGGATTTCACCTGCCTTTGTGAAATCGGCGAGTTGTACAACGACACCTCCTGGGACGAGGTGTCTCACGATACTTCATGGGCCGAGCTGTTTCACGACACTTCCTGGTTCGCGAGCCACAATAGAAAATCGCCAGGCAATGCAGATGACCACGGCGATCCAGAACGCAAGGAAGACAACATATCCTCAACGCACCGGACTTTCGACCGTATCTTCGAAGGCACCCTGGCGACAACGGCCTCATCCAGACTACCACAAGTCATACGGCAACGAGCATCTTGGAACGACGTGCCACACAGCTCGTCCTACCAGCGAGCCAACCCGATCAAGCAGAATAAGGACAATCAGCAATCAACAAGGAGTCGGGCGGCTGTTCCAATTAACTCCACCTTTAATGAAATTTTGATCGGTACCCTCTCAACGGGGGGAGGATGTTACGCCGGGCGACTCTCTGCCTGGCCCGGGTCACACACCGCGGGCCAGACGGACACCAGATGTCCGCTCTTCCGTACGGCGTACCCTCGGTAGCCTTAAGCATCCGTCATAAGCCCGAGTCACTTGCCTGCAAAGGTCCTTTAAACAAAACAAACATCTGGTTCCGAGGAATTTCTAAACACTATTGTCTACCACGGCTGGACAAGGGAAAGTTGGTTTTTCTCACGCACGCTGCAACTTTCCTCCCACTAACCACTTTCTCTCGAGGGCAGTTAAGACCCTTCGTTTAACCAATTAAAAACGAAGCCTATTCCCTCACTCTCCTAAATAACATCGGCACCAACAAATCCGATGGTCCCGTGCGCTAGACACACCCATCCTTAGCTTTCCTCGGACACAGCATCGTCACTCAACTTCACTTCTTCTACATCGGTGGAAAAGTCAACTACTAAGTATACGCTAATGCCCAGCGGGGCAGTCTAAGCATAACGCGAGAGCCGGTCTCGGTATTGTCGAGCATACATTTCCTCTCCTAAATCTCATAGTGCTACGTCCACTAATACACTAAATCTAATTATAAGAGCCCTGCTCTAACGCATATATCTATCTTAGCTTCGTGCGACAAGTTGTTAATTACTTATTTCTCTACGTCAGTGTAATCTAAGTGCTGGAAATATATAATTTATAATTCTGTGAATCCCAGGGTTATACAACCTCAATCACCCCTATTATCTCAACGGAAATCAGGGGATCGATCAATTCGTGGTGTCGATTGTTATAATCGTAACGGGGATTTACGACCCCCGTTGACGTCTCTCCTTGCGATTACGTCTCCCCGCGATTGGTCGAATAAACAAATATGGTGGTAATAGAAAGAAAATTCTGTGGCGGTCATCTGGACAGTTTCTTCGAGATCATTGACATTTCTTTGCGACTACATATTTTTTATACGCCAATTCACGTTCTTTTTTAATCTCTATAAAAAAGTATTACGATAGTCGCGTACAAAAATACTTATTTTGCAAGATGTTTAAACTCTAATTTTGTTGAAACTTACTTGCGAAAAACAAAGGAAACATGAACGCACGAATACCTTTCCTTGCCTTTCATACGATATGTCTAATAAAATCAAAGTAGAAAGATAAATAGTTGCACACTAGTCATTTTTTCTTACCTTCGATAGTAGTGGAAATAAGTCAGATATTTGATCTAAAATTAACATCCTCTATAGTACACATTGAACGAGATTTCACTATGTTTTATACGTAGGTACGTACTTATCTGTTGATAAATGTAGAGATTTTAAGGAATCATAATTTCAGGAGTAAATGTTATTTTATGATTTCATGTTGCTTCCTGCTAATATATTTTATGTATTAAATATTCCTAGCAATTGAAAGCAGAGGAATTTATAGATAAATATTTACATTAATACGACATAATTTTAGAGATTTTACGACGATTTTCTAAAATTATTACTACATTCCAACATATTACTATGCTAAATATTTTCAAGAATAATTAGCAATAGATACCTATACTTATAAAAACTATCTAATTTATTTGTCCAATTTTTTTTAGCTTCTTTGTCGAGTTAACTTCCCTTCCCTATGGAGTCACAAGACTTTTCCTTTACATCTTAACCTTAGAAAACAACTTTATATAAAACACAACATCAGAATTATCAAACCTGCTAATTATCTTCTATCTATCTGCTAACTACACAATTATTAGCGACAATATGGGAGATCATATTATGCGCGAATCATTATATTACACCAATGTATCCACTAATTTAATTTTCTTGATAAATATTAGCAGATCGTAAATTTTACTGTCTTGCAAACTTGTTGAATTTTTTTTCAAACTGAAGGATTTTAGTTTGTACTTTCCATAGAATTATTAACACAAAAACATAATTATATATACATACTCATTTCCTTAATTTTCCTTTCAAATTATCTTAATAACGACTATTTGCATTTAGTATATTAAATGCTACAGTAAAATCAAGTACTGTCGCGATGCAAAAACGTAAATGCGACAAAGAACATACAAATAAAGCGGATGAATGCATAATACATACAACATTTTCCGCGCGTAACATACTACATCAGTAAGCTCGACGCATTTTAAAGGCAATTTACGTATCTCGTAGTGAAACTTCGATCTTTTAAAGCACGTTTTCGAGTTTGCACCTGTGTTCGCGCGAGAATTATTCGACAACTTATAATTCACCGTGAAACTTTTACCTTTCTGTACCTTGCAAGCTACACCAGCCAGAACGCGAACATCGCGAAACGTGTCCTTTGAAATGACTGTCGAGACAAATGCGATAGTGAAACATCCAATATAATCATCGATGACACTAAAAACATACACGTATGTGTCGACCTCATATGTTTTCAATCGAGCGAACATATGTGCGTACCAAGCGTGTATATGTATGTGACATGAGGTAAATATGAGTTTAAATTGAACGTATAGCTCGAGGACATGATATTGACAAGTTGACATACGAGGATAATAAAGAACACAAAAAGGCTCTTTGAATACCATTGCTTTTTAATGTATTAATTAAGTAAACATCAAGATCACGTTAACAAGATGCAATCGTCACTTATTTACGAGCTGCTGCAGATAATTTGCATTATCAAATACTGAATGAACATAACTGATACAAAGAAGTATGTATTTGATTTCTGTTAAGCAAATACCTATTTTTCTATTCCATTTATACTTTGATAAAATAATATGTAAGTTACTTTATTTCAAAATTCACGAAATTTTCCCGTGTTATTCCACTACTTGTTTCTTAAATAAAGGTTAAAAAAGAAATACATATGATAAATTTTTTAATACTCTAGAGACTCGTTATAATTTTGTGTGATTAACTATAAGTGTTGAAAATTCTACAAAGATTACCAAAAATAGAAAAATGGAAGATTAGCCTAGTTCTTAAAAAATTATATATACTACAGCAGATTTGGCTATATTTCATATTTTTATTTAAAGCAGTTGCATAAAATTATTTCATTCAAATACAACGTAAGATCTACAAAATTGCCTACTCATCAAACATGATAGATAAATGTGATCTATGCAATGAAAGCTACACTGTATCAGGAACTTTCTAATCGTAAGAATATGTTACTGGTGCAACGTGGGTTACATAGAAGGAAAAGGGATCTCAATTTGGTCACGTAATAGTGGAACTTCTGCATTTGGTCACACACTCACGTATCGTGAATTCAAAAATTCTCTGTGAATGGCCAGCAACATAATCAACAATTTCATCATCGATCTTGATTAAGGCAATATGTTACACAAAATATATCCATGGAATTTGAATAGCACGCATAAATAAATTCATAAAAACGTACAAAAGCTTCTATTTAAATTCTACTAGAGTTACCTCTTAGAACTTTTTATTCAAACTAAATATTATTTTCCACAAAATTGGAATTACCAAGCATTCAGACCCTATCTCCTATTTCAACATTCCAATATCAATCCAATAATATAGATAGATAATTCTATAATTCTGTGATATAATTCTCTAATTCCTATTCGAGTAGATAACTATTTGCATCGACTAATTAAAATCCAATAAAGGTCTTAAAAGGATCTCCAACATTCTACATTTGGATTTATGCAAATCTGAGAAGAAACACATAATGTTTACATAATGTTGCAAATTGTTGCATACATTGTTATAAAAAATGTTTAATTTCGATATATATAAATAATGTCAGCGTAATAGAATACATTCGTGAAACAATAAGTAACCAAAATAAAATTAAAGAGAATGATCATTTAAGTATATATATATATATACAGACACACATATATACATATAAACATACTTCCAAATCGCATAGCAATACGTATAGAAGTTTAAAATTAGCAAGCAACACACATCACCCCATTTTCTCCCAATAGTGACTCAACCGTTCTATAATTTCAATTTCGAATATTTATAACCGACTTATTTACTACCTCATTCTTATTCATATTTGTATGGAGTTGGAACTGAGAGCGAAGAAACGAACATAAATTGCCTGTAAAAGTGGGATGTATTTAATCAACGTACAACTTGATCACCGACTTTTTCGAGAGTCACGGCGAATCATACGACTTCAGCAAGTTTCACTTACACGAGTAAGAAAATGTTAATAATCCTCATTCTTCGGGACATGTACACGGTATATCAGAAAGTTGGAGCAAAAATATGGGTATACTCGTTACCTCTATCTGCCAAAGCAAAATATATGATGTATTCTAAAATGCATCTATATCAAGATACGACTACTTTAGTTTCTTGATACAGGTAGAAGCATATTTTAATTGATGTTACGTATTTATATCATATATGCAAATATCTTACAATAATATAATCCTGGTGTCTTTGAATCAGTTCTATAATCTATGTCAGGACAGGTGTTTGAGATCATGTCTTGCAATTAACAGAGATACATAGATCCAATTCACATCTAATATTTTGCCGAGATTTTTCGAAAATTCTATACCTAAATATATGTGTATTTCAAAAAATTAGAAACTTGACCAAAGAACGATGTTTTAGTTCACGGTATAAAAAGTTAACGACCATTAATTTTCTCATTGCGTGACAAAAGAGCTAATTCTACAACCAGATCCTGCCACGAGTCAACGTTATCGTTCTACGCAGTCATTCAACAATTCTCATCGCATTTTCATTCCCCACGCCCCCAGATGTCACCGTGCCCCACTGATCAATACCGATCATCCACTCACCCTTTCCATTCCCCGGGAGTCAAACCCATGTAGTAACCAATCCATCCCCATTCAAACAAGACCTTGCTACCCCTAACCCAAAAGCTCTTAGTCCAAAAAAGGGGGTCGAGAAGGTTCGAACGCCTTTGGAACACACACGACGTGCAGGCACTTACACACGTGCGTTGGAAACAAACATAGAGACAGGCAAGGAATGCTTTCTATGGCGTCACTGAATTACAGTCGCACGCTTGTGCGTGTACACGGTGAAACAGTCCGCAAGGCCAGACCACGAGATGCCACGCGATTGGTCGTGCCGGCATCGTACGATGGTCTCGTCTCGTTATAAATAAGATCCCTTCCCTCGCCCCTCGCGACAGTCAGCCTGCTGGTCCGTATCGCTGCGTCAGCGCGTACGTTAACTAGAATACGTACGCAAGTACTTATACACATAGAGTCGTGTGCGCGCGAACGTGAGAGTACGGGGCCTGTGCACCACTATCGCACACTCGAAACAGAGACGCCGAGGTGAACGTGGCAATAGGCGCCTCGGTGCGTGCGCGACGCCAGCGCTGGCCACGTTGCGGCCCAGACGATAACACCGAGAAAGTGTATCGGGTTAATGAAACTTTCTAGCCGACGCGGTCCTTCGCCGCACCGCCACGGGTCCTTTAATCACAGCTTACGCTCGCGTGGGTGGCAACGCGCGTACCAAAGGAACGGTGTGAAACAAGACTCGTGATAGGGATAAATAATTGGCAAGGATTTAAGGTAGTGGATTTCGAGCAGTAGGATTTGATAGAGCGCGTCGTTGTTGTTTTTCGTTGTAATCGTGACCTAGTGGGAGAGATATGCGGAGGTTTTATTGGAATTTTTGAAGCACTATGGTTGGAGGCTATCGTAGTAGGTCGTTATACGTATTTGATTGTAAGTTAGTGTGTACTTAGTTTATTAGACACTTGTTAGGATGAACGTTATTTAGATAACAATGCGGTAACCGGGAAATTACACACTGCAAAAATCACGAATTTATCTGGATTTTTATTTTTATCATACGATGTTGGAAGCTTTATCTTAATTATTTGGTTAATGATCGATAGTATAGAAAATAACAATTCTTTTAGACGTAAAAGTAAGGAATATCTAGAAAATTATTTTAGAAAATATTCCACGGTTAAATGGAGTAGCAACAGGCAAGGAAGCTCTGAAAATTTTAGAGAAGCTTTGAAAATTTTAGGCTACCTCTGAAAATGTCCCTGGTCTCTCGCGTCATCAATTTTTTACGCGAAGCGAGTACTCTCTCTTGGTCTTCGAGTATATGTATTGAGACAGTAATATCCACGGAAAAATGATTTAAAGGGATATACAATCAAATTTCAATATTTTTGTTCGGAAATTTCCTCTATCCACATAGGAGTTACGATTAAAACTTCTGAACAACTATCACAAACGGTTTCGCCACAATAAGATACACTAACAAAAGTCTCCTGTATTTTATGGAAATAAATTGGCTTGCAATAAAAATGTAGACTTGTAATAATACGCTTTCTACAAAATTACATTTCGATGTTCGTCATATAATATTTGTTACATAATAATATGATAAAACTGAAAAGCTGCATATATACTTACTGTCAAGATAGTAAAAGGCTAACAAATTGTTTATTTTAATTCCCTAATATACTATTTTTTGAACTTTTCATCAAAACTTATTATGAGAAGTACGTCATATGCAACAATTTAGTGCACATATAATTAAAGCAACTTAGTTGGGAGGCATTATACTTCGAGTCATGAGTTGCTCTACGGTAATGTTTGTCAAACTTTCCTAATTGTAACTTTTTATGAAAAGTATATTTCATGTCGCGACTTGATATATTTTTGATAAAACAAAAGTAGTGAAATTTATAGAAAAATGTATTTACTTATTCCATTTTGTTCGAGTTACAGCGATCGTTATTTATTATGTTGACTTCGTGACCCCTTAATAAATTATAAAATACAATTTAATAGACGTTAATAGCGTAAAATAGGAATACCAACTACTTATTTCTGAATTCAATTTAAAATGTAAAATTGAAAATTATGGAAGTACTTTAACAAATTATATTCTTGAAAAAATTCTCTCTTGAAACATAACTTTTGGATTCCCTTTGTATACAGCAGAACAGCTATGTTAAACATAACATCTATTGCTGCAGGATCTAAAATTCTATGAGTTTTAAATTTAGTTTCGCTTTTTTTTATTAAATTCATCCTATATGGCGGATCGATAAAATTCAAATTTCGTGTTTACGATATCTAGTATCCACATCTCATACCTTATAGTTTATATCTTACATATAACACGTGTTTTGTTACTTTTCCATCTTACAGCTTATTATTAGAAATACTGAAAATAGAGTGAGTAACAAAACAAATATATAAAAAAAAGTAACAACTGAATAATTCATTTCATTTCGCTGAAAAATTTTAAAATATTTTGAATTAAAGTAAAAGATGAGAACTGAAGAAATGCATAATATCTTGTGTATGTACTACATCTACATTATGTTAGTAACATTAAGTAACCTTTTATTTGATAAATAATTTAATAATAACACCATTTTACTGATTAATTAATTTTTCTTTCTCTCTATAATTTATTTAACCCAGAAATTACTTAATTACTTTTTTACAAAACTTTCGCCAACGTTAAGATTTGATCTTGCAATATTTCATCAAAATAAAATCTTAGCAGAAAAATTTCAACGAATGCTGGAGTAAAAACTTGCAATTTGCAGCTGAACACAATTTGCAGTTGGACGAAATTTGTTTCTACTGCACGTACATACTATTTTCATCCGAATCATATGACTTTACAATTGTAACACATAGTGCCTCGAAATGTAATTTGCAAACGAGCGAATTGCGTGCATATTTGTAAGCAACGAAACATAAATTAATGGAATTTTATTATCATCGAATCTACAGGCCACACATACTTTGCTACTTATCAGATCACGCGTTGTATGAAACTTATTTTTCAAATAATACATACAAACATTTTGAACAATTTTCAAAATCGCTAAAAGAAGATACGACATATAAAATTTTGTCTAAATTAACATACATTTATCGAATAATAAAAACAAGTGTTCATTGTATTACTCCCAATTAAATTTTCTATTTCTTTAATTCAATTCAATGGTTCCATCATATGATCTAGTATATTTCATAATTTACATAACCTTATCAGTCAATTACAGGTGGCACATAACAAATTATTATTAGATATATTATTAGATATAGATTAGATATATATTATTATATTATTAAATAATCTATGATAAAAATACACCTCACCAAATAAACCAATCTTCCTTCCGCTGTTTTAAAATAATATTGACAAATTAGAACGTTTAAACGCGACATTTATTTATTTTATTAATATGATATATTATTTAATTTATTAATTATACATGTGTCATGGATTATAACATCACTGATAATAACAAATCATGTTCTAAACAACTAAAATCAGAATTGTCTAGTTCTTTTAGATAATATTCGTTTAGGTAAAGCTTGGCCAAAACGTGTTCAAGCAATAGCAGTGGTAATAGTAGTACTAGCAGTAGTAGACAGGCACATTTTGATATTATACATATAAATATATAACCATTACAAAGTGACACTCATTATATGCAATTAATTTATTAAAATAAAGAAGAAAAACAAGAAGACAGCAGGATTATTATTATCTTTTTTTTGTTTTTGCATTTACATACGTTTCTTTGACATACACTGTTGATCATAAGCATTAGAACATTTACTGATACGAATTGAATGTTTTTCACTATTTCTATTTTTTTTAGTAAGTAATTTTATAATAAACCTGCTATCGTACCTCGTGTCATTGTTGTGTTATCGTGTAAAATGTTAAATACAATTTTAGAACTCGTTAATTATAAGACATAAGTATGTATGTTCAAGAAACAAAATGTTTGAAAAGAAACTTTTATCTAAAATATTATGTAAGGTCAAATACAAGGTTCGTGAGAGTTCCCCAATAAATGTAATATAAGGAGTAGTATCCTAATACTTATGACCAACAGTGCATATCTTGTTTTGTGCAAACTGTCTGCAAAAACTGATGTGTTGCTTGACGTTATGCTTATCGCTGGTAGATATTATACATCTCGTCTAACTAGTACGTCATATATCTTATTTCGTTTGTTATTCGCAACATATACAATCATACGTTCATATGATATATGTAACGATATAATATATTAATGAGCCTCTTCGTAATCTAATTTTTTATGACTTCGATTAGAATGACGGCTGAAACTCGCGATTTGTAGGCGAAATTACGCTCGGCTAACGATAACAGCAAAAAATCAACAGCACGATATCCGCTTAATTCGCAAACAGAACGCGCGATAACACCGTGGAAACGTGTCAGAGGAATGAAATCATTTGCGTCACAATGGATGTTCCTTATCACTCAAGCTCCGTTTCTGCAGACTAAACATAGACGACCATATCCGGAGATACGTAATCCGCGTTACGTACGAGAGTAGTTATCTAATTTGTTGGTGTATCAATACTTCCGATACTACAGTATATTTCTTATCCGCGGAATAGGAACTGCTAATGAGAATATACGAACGTGAATGAACTTACAATGAATGGAATTTGTCACCTTTATAGTATGGTAAATGAATTTCTGCTACAATATTTAACTCATTCACACGGGGAATAATAGAGTAACCCGGAATTTAGAAGGGACAGTAGAAGATTTAGCAAATAAGGGATGAAAATAATTATTGAGAAGAAGAGAATAAGTATACCAAAGAATAATTTTTGTTTCGTATAAAATTATTGTTTTAGAAAATTATTTTCTATAGAATAATAATTACTTCTCCAACGTCAGGATTTCTTGCATTCCTAATGTCAGGTATACAAAATATACAATTCTGATTTTTCACTTAAGATAGAAAACGTCTAGCATATATTATACTTCAAGGCTTAATGCGAGGATTTTTATGTTGCAATATGAAAGGATTAAATGGAATATCTTTTTTTATCATTAACGGTCGTTACTTTTATACACTTAAATCGTACTCCTAAATAAAATATATCTTTATCATATCTTTTTTTATCATTAACGGTCGTTACTTTTATACACTTAAATCGTACACCTAAATAAAAATTCAAGATTAAAATTAATACCAAAACGATAGAAGTGTACAATATAAACTATGTAGTTACAAACGAGTTATGATTTAGCTTCTCAGAAATCAAATTGATCGATTTAAAGATATCTCAATTTCGTTATCCGGATACGTAATTACTGTTAAACTTTTTAAGAAAGTGAATTATTTACTTCCATAAATTTATTTATTATGAAAAATTGCATAAACTAAAATCGAAGGAAACACTTAACACACTTTTGTTTACATTTCAATACATAAAATTAATCAATGTGACTTCTTAGTACTTAAATTTACAATAGAATTTCATTTATTTGAATAAAATTTTAGTCACTGTTCGATTAAATGAATTTCTACTTATCAAATCTATTTACCTAGAAGACTAAATCTACTTATTCGAGTGAATGAATTTATTGTATGATTGACTAAATCTACTTATCTGAACGTGAATTTCTACTATATAAATGAAAAATCACGAGCAGTAGGAAAACTCAGTAAATCGTACTTTATGAACTCCAGTTCTATAAACCGCTTCTCTCAACAGGTTCGTATAAACAGAGTATTACCGACGATCTAAAATTAAATAGTAAGGAAACGAAAACTAAATTCATAGTGAAACTATCAGCAATACCGATAACAGGAAAAATGTTAATTTACCGTGAGTTTTCGTAAACAGCGCGCGTGTAGTTGCCAAAATCAACAATTTTTCCTACGCTGCAGAAAATCATAATTTTATTGATATTTATGCATCGATACATCTTCTTACGAAACGCTTTATACCAAATCCATTAGCAAACATATTCAGTCTGGACAAAAAGTATATATGATACATCAGCAAACAAATTTCACTAAAATCATGGAGTATATGTACATACGTACGTCCCAGCGATAAAATCATAACGTAATAATAACAACTTCGGCTACATGTGAGTCTTGTATACTCGATTACAAGTCTAATGTAATTGATGAACACGAGGATGCATTAGGTTAATTAAATTCGTTAATAATCTGATAATGATACACAAGAGGCTGTAGATATCGTGTTACGAACGTTATCAAGAATACAGATGATACCAAAACACTCTTGGGATTGGTAATTCGATGACAATCTTAGAATGAAATATGTACCTCCATAAGTGGTATCGAACTTTCTATATCATTGTTCTGGCGATTCTTATTAAGGATTACTCATTTCTTTCTATACCTGTTTTTTCCAACATCAATAATATTTATCAATGACAGTTATTTTACAAAATAATTTTATAAAATAGTGACTAAATACAATATATGTATTTTGTAATTGAGGTAATTATGCACAAAAGGGGGATTCAACTTAAGTTTTGTTGGATTTCGGATATCTTGTAAAAGGCAGGGTCCTGAGTAACATGCACTTTATCCGAGATGTAGGGCGATCGTGGTTCGAAACTTATGACAAAAAGAAAAATGGTACTTGTTAGATTTACTCCAATACAAGTGGTTAAAAATAAAATTGCATGCACATTTGCACAGGATTGCGATCCTAATAATGGTAAGATATGGTTAGATTAGATTTCATTAGCTTCAAGGCGGAGCCCATCAGACCCCCCAAAAGATTTAATCTAATTTTTGAACCATGATCGTCCCACGCCTCGGTCAAAGTATATGTTATACTGAAATTTCCTGTCTACAACATATCTTAATAGCTTAAGGTCATTGAACTTGGGATCCCTCTTGCGCGATAATTACCGTAATTTATAATTCTTGTAATTGCAGTTTTCACAAACATTATAATCAGTTATATTATATTAAAGTTCTATTGTTTACGAAAAAATTAACTTCTCGAAATATGTCAAGCTTAAAATTCTAAAAATAATAAAGAAATTACTAAAAGTGTCAGACACTGAAATTTCACGCTTCCGTATCCCAGGATTTACGTACGACCTGTATCAAAATATCTTTACAGCTATTCGAAATGCCAAAGTTCTTCCAAGTTTGTACGGATTACAAGCCAAAATAGTAGCCGACAATGGACTGGCGAAATGAAATTTAAGTATCTATCGAGGGGAATGCGAATTAATTAAAATATTCGATACGATCGACATGTTTATTAGATGAAACTTGTGGCATGAAAATTCCGTGGAATGTTCTCATCCAATTATGAAACGAACAATACCGCGTTGTTTTGTACTAAGACGAGCACTAAGCACGCGTCATGAACCATTTTCGTTCTCTCTTTATACAACGATCGAACGATCGACGATGGCAAGGCGACGCGACTAATTTATTGGAAGAATGTCGTAACTGACTGCAAACAAAACTATTGACGTTTGCTCCAGGAAATTGCATCTGGCGATGTAATTTTAAACTAGAAATCAGAGTGGACGTTTCCGTGAATTTATTCGACCGTTTTCATCCACCTCCGAAATGTTGCAACATTTGCGAGCTTTCGAAACCAACTTTCCTGCATTTATATCTCACCAGCCACGTTTGAAAGGTAAAAATAAACAGAATGTCGAGCAAGATATCATGATTGAAAATGTAATAGTACCATTCCGAATAATCATGATGACTTTTTGCCTTTTCAACGTACCCCGTTAATACAGGTGAAACAATAAACCAATACAATTTCCGCGAATCAAATTGTAGATACGAAATCGTTAGTATTGAATAATACATTAATAAGATTTTACGAATATCAAATATTCAGGAGCGTGTATTTCTTTATTCGAAAGATATTGAAAAGTTTCAAAGTAAAAGAATCAACAGATATTTCAAAAGATACTAAAAAATGTACCATAATAATAATGAACGTAATTGAGATTTACTAGAAAATTACGAAATTAGATCGGTTAGAAAATTACAGAGATAAAATCTGATACAAAATAATTCAACTACAAAAGTAAAAAATACTTGTATGAAAAGTTCATGTCCCATTACATAATTGGACTCGAAAATATTCATTTGGATAAAGAAATGCAATGAATATCTTACTGCCTTATTATAGTAACATAACTATGCTATGAATTAGTAATTTTATTTCTCAAAAGTGAGCACATTTTCTATTCAGAAATTATTATGAGAACTATCATCTAGTATTTACTGCAATTTATCTTTCAGAACTCTGACATCTCCTTATAGTTACATCCCTTCAAATATTCACGAGCAATAATCATCAAAAATCCATTTTTTAGTATTAAATTAAATTTCCACAAGCATTTCAAGGTTCAACAGAAAAGAGAAGATCCAGATTCAAAGAAAGAGGAAGAATTATTATTAAATATATGTCTAAAATTTTATCTTCGAGTTTTAAAAATTATACATGTTTAAATATCTTTTAAAGCGATTTTCGTGATATTAAAAAAATCTACTTGAACAACTCTAAATTTTATGTACATCTTTAACGCATGTATTGTTATAAACCTTGCTAGGATTAATTCAAAATCTCTTACTTTTTCATTTCTCCAATCGACAAAAAATACAAAAAGATAAAGATTATTATTTTAGTTAGACTCCAAAATGTTGTCACGTTTTTAATTAACGACCTTCTCCTTTCATTCTGCTACTTATTATAGCCGAACTCATCCTAATTAAAAATCTACTTTTCTCTATCTTAACTAAGCAGATCGAAATTATGGAAACTATAAAAAGACATTTCTCTTTCGCGCTTCAACAAATTATTGATTAACCAAATGATAAAAAAACTGGTCCCAAATCCTAGACAATTGTATTTTCTTTAGAAAAACATTAGGTAAAATACATGGCTATTGTTAATTCATTCGTCGTCATCATCATATTAATTAATTTACCAATTAAACAAAATTCAACTTTAAAAGTGTATAAATATGTAAGTATATTCCAGGCTGTAAATACTCTTCAAATTTGAATATTTCATTCAAGAAAATTTATGAATATTATTAAGATATAGATAAATATATATAATAAATATGTGGAAAATTTCAACAAACACAAATTGTATAGTTTTGTTGCGAAAGATGCCGAAACACCACAGCTTGCAGCAGAAGAACGTCTTAATCGAGCACGTTAATTAAAATCACTGATCACATTAATTAAATACTGTAACGACGATCAGTAATTTTAATGTCCGGATCAGCAACAATATCCGGCGTGCAACTGACACATGACGTCTATTATCTTTGGCACACTAGACAAAACAATGATGATAACGTTGTCATCTCCCGCATCAGAATCGGATACTCTTTGACCTGACGTCGCCTCTGGCATGTATTTAACAGCAATAACAACAATAACGAAGATAACGTTGTACGGGCTCGAACAAGTCGAGTACGGATAACCTTTCCATTAGGGTAAATTACAAACCGGCCGTGAGAGATAATGGTCCAGCAAGCATTTTCGTTTTCGAGCAAAAATCGAAATGGAGGAAAAAATTCGAAAAATCAGAAACCACGATGGAACACGTGTATCAACGGCATTAAATTAAGCTTTCAAAGGGCGATTCTGCAAAATGGAGCGACAAATTGTTTCCGCTACTACCATCGTTACAAAACGCGATTGCTTTTAATTAAAATTAAAAGCATTCGTCACATATCTCTACAATCGTGAATTCGTCTTTCTTTCACTGACTCTGGAATTTTTTTCGTTGGCATTTTTCATCTTGTTACCTTTTCGCTTCCATCAACCCTGAATCGCTTGAAATATGACAAATACACTTTCATCGCTTTACAACTGATTTAGAATGGTTCATTTTACGAAGTTTAGTGATACGTGAATGGAAATAAAAAATGCAACAATCTTTTATTCGTGAATTTTTATAATACGAAAGTATGTTTCGTCAGTAACTTTAAAATAATTACGATCAGTGTGACGTTTGTCTTTCAAAAGGCAAATCTCTTAATAACGAAATATTAGCAAACATTTTTTAAACAAATGGGCTATTTTTGCAAGCAGATCGTGAGATATGTAAAAATCAATAATCGTCGATAACATCTAACGGATGCAGATGTCAGTTTCGAAGCTCACTTGTTATCAGATTTTCAGCTCCAACGAGTTAATATTTCGCTGAAATAAAGCGCAACATTTTTACAAATCGCAAGTGGAGATCACAGTAAAACTCGTTTCGCTCATTATAATAAACTACTAAAATTACTAAAACTGCTAGAAATAATTTATTTCTAATACTCTGAAAGTTATTGCAGAGATCCATTCTTCAAAGCTTCTGTAAAGTTTATCACAAAATACTACTCCACAGACCTTAAAATGTCGAAAACTATTTATATTCTGACTATGTTCAAGAATCTAAATCAACCATTGTAGCGTTTCCCTGTAATCCTCCCTATATAGCAAGCTACGATCCACTAAAGATAAAAAAGAAAAGTCACTTATTGAATCGAGTAATCTCAAATAGTATGTATCAAGATAGTATCTTATCACTGAGGAAACGTTTTCTTTTTATCGAAGATTCACGAATCAATAACCGCTAATCGATTCATTGTACGCGATAATTTGCAAGGGGTTTAAATTTCTCGTCTGTCGCACTTAAAATGACCGACATACGAACGAGTCTTTTTGCAGTTCTTGGCTCCGCTCGACACCTCGACAAAACAGATGGATGACCCTGCCAACAAACGACCCTGCTTTTCGGCTGCCAAAAACTTTCCTGGTCTTGCGACTTCCCTCTCGAAATGATCGGGTTGCATGTACGAACTCACGTTAATTATGAGGCTCGGTATCGAACTGCAACGTCTTCCTACAATTTATCGCAAATCAACGTAAAACTGCTTTTTACAAGCAGTCTTTAGACCGAATACTTTATTTCAATAGTCGAACGATGAAACGATCTCAAACTATATCCATGAATCGTATTTATTATTAAATTATGAATTATTAATTCCAAACATGGATAAAGAAGATGTTTACCCTTTACATATTATTAAGCAATGATCTTGTTAGCAAAGAGAATAAGAAAAGCGTAAAATTTGGAATGTTAGAAAATTTAGAAAATTCGTAAAGATAAATTGGATTAATTGTTACTCCGATTACAATTCATGTAGAAAAATCAAATACCATTGAGGTTCGCGAAACTTTAATTGTATTGATAAATCAATTACTTCGGAGATACTGAATTGTCGCTTTTATTACTTAAAATGCAATTGGAATTAATAACGGTGTACGACTATAAAACGATTTAATTTTATTAATATTCAATTGCATTCAGAGTCTACGACCGAAGGAATATTTCAATTTACTTTAGCTCTGATTTAATTGTCATCCAATCAATTGGTCACTCCTATCGGAATTAATAATTATAATATAGAGTGAACCTTCGAAAGTATTAAATTAAACGCGATTCAAATCACAGAGATAGAATTTAAATATTCCCAAGTACTTGTTACTTAAATCATATGGAATTTTAATTAATCGAATAAACATTTACACCGAATTTAAACAGTCTCGCAAAATCTCATAGAAATAACAAAATGTTAACAGTACTCCAAAATCAATTTCATAGATGTCTCTATTTACAAAACGTTAACGAACTACCATCGAAATTTTTAATCAAATTTATCGCGTTTCGATTAAATTTAAAAAAAATGAACAAAATAGCATTTTAAAAAAAGAGAGAGAGAAGAATGAATCAAGTAACATCCAATTAATGGATAAAACCGTATGATCCAATAATTTTTTATACCAATAACGAATTTTTAACGGTACTCAAACATTAATTTCATAAATACTTTAGCTTACAAAACGTTTACAAACTACCATCGAAACGTAAATCAAATCTATCGCGTCTCGATTAAATTTGAGAAAAAAGGAAAAAAAAGGAACTAACAAACTACAGTGCTAAAAAAGGGGGAGTCCTGAATGAAGTAACATTCAATAAATAGATAACAACTGGATCGTCCCAACGGAATCGCAGCTCGAGTTTCTGGTCAATCAAAAAAGCAGATGAACAGGGCCGATACAATCGACGCCCGTTTAAAATCAACAGATCGAGACCAGTGCTGCGTACTTCCGAGTACATTGTTTTCCATATTCACCAGAGAATTCTCGCGCGTTGATTGCGGTACAAAAGGTAAACGAAAAGTAAAAGTCGACGAATGAAATTGCACGAAACGAAAGGGAGAGAGAGTACGCAAGCGAATGAAACAAGACTAGCAAAAAAGAAAAAAACGCGGGTTCTGGACCAGTAAGCCGACCGATGGTGGTTGTTGTGTCGTTATTTACGGTTATAATTGAAGGGGCCAAGTTTCGATACTACGAGAGAACTTCTCGACTTTGGATTAAGGTATAAAGTCAGCTAACAGTGGTCGAATCGTGAAAGATGCAGAGACTACGAAAACTATACCGATACCTTGCTCCTCCCTAACGAACACTGTGCGAAGGAATCCTCTTAATGTGATCAAACTGCACGTATTCTACCTTATCCTAGCCATAATCGTAATCTGAATTTAAAGCGATGTCTCTATAAGACCTGAATTTCGTAAATACGCGTACTCATTGGTTCTTTATACGCTGATTTTCTTTCGAATGAACTTTAGGCCCGGTGAACTCTTTTCGACTGAAAGGTTCGGTAATTAATCGTAGCGAAAACGGTTTAAATCTAAATCTAAAAGAACAGGCTAAAGCTGAAACGCGAACAGGATCAAAAAAAATGATGAGCCTTCATAGATGTACAATCGTATCAACGAAATAGAAATCGAGTTACTTCGATCGCTATCACTTTCTTCTATATAGGGTGTTCAACATCTGACAATACTTTCAATGCACAGATTATGCAAGTAAGAAATTACAAGAACTGCTTCCCATAAAAGACGTAAAAAAGTAATTCGATTTTCAAGAGCTCGTTAATTTAAACTATTGTTATCAGTTACTCGAAAATCTTTATCCTCTTCCCACTTAACAAGACTAATTAATTAACTCATGAAATTGAATCTTAGATTTTCAGTTATCTGATAATAGAATCACTTTAGCAAATTTTAATATCTACTATTATATCGATTTCGAAACAGAAATTACTTTCCAATAATTATTTTAAATGACCGTCGACATATCTACTGCGTACACCACGACTATTATTTATTACGATTATTTATTAAAGGACTTATACTACAATTAAATATATGATTCATGTATGTACATAGTCGGAAATTTTTAATTTACTCCTTCAATTAATATCGAATGTCTTTGTATGAATTTCAAAATCTTTATCGGACAAATACTTTAGAAATTAAACAAACATTAATTACTATTGAGCAATAGTGAGAGAAGTGAGCGTGTATTCTAAATAAAAAATTACGAAATTTTTAAAAATTCATTCATAATAGTATCTGAAAAATGACTTCTTACTATTTACCATAGATAACGAGGAAATTCGATTAGGAGCGAAGATTTATAATACCTTTAACAGTACTCTCCCATACGTTTATTATTACGCTACTTTCCTTCGTCATAATATCATTGTACTGCTACACGACTTGTTTCTGAGAGTTATTACTTCCTACTCCCATCAGAACGAGGAATTGTAATTTCTTTTCCTCGCAAACAAAGAAAAATTCGATTACAGAGGGTTAACGATATAAAAGCAGCAGCATGGAAATGCATTTCAACGGTGGCGGGAGTGAAAATAACGTGATGCCATTTCGCATTCCGCGAATAGCGAGTTCTCGCGGAAGAAGAGAGATACTGATGACCGGACATCCGTCTATCTTGGGCGTGCACGTATACCTACGCGGCTGGTTACGAAAGGAGAACTTAAACTCGAAGGAATGCATGGCGAGAAACCGGCTCTCCTCGTGTGAGAGAACGGCCTGTGAAGAAAAAGAGGCTGAGAATGTTTTTGATATGCGACCATTTTCTGCATGGATTCGAGAAAACCTTGACACGCAGTTTTGTCATTGTGTATATGGAATAGCGATGGAATCGATCAGAACAATTGTCATCGTTGACCTCTTGTATTAAGGTGGAGAATCGACACCTGCCATTCGGGTCATTGTTGCGCAGCGTCGTTCTCTTCGTACATTAATTAATTTTTTTGATTCTGCGTAACTATCACGTAATATTATATAAACAGATTGGAACAAAAAGCAATGTGGCGCCAAGCGTATATTGAGTACCGAATTTCAGGTTTAACGAACGCAAAACACAGAACACATTAAATTTTTTATTAAGATCAGATATAATAACTTCATTCACAAATGTGTAGTCTTTTTCTGCTCTTATACGAAATGTGATAATTGATTATCAAGGAAATCAAGGAATGTTTAATTTATTAAAATTTTGTATTCATGTAAAAGGATTCATTTCGTATTCAGAAATTTACAAAAATCATTTACAATAATTATAACAAAATTATGAATGAAAAATTATGTGTCGACTTGCACGATGTTCTAATTTAAATCACTCTATTGAAATAATTTTCAATAAGTTAGAAAGCTTTGAGAAGTATACTTGAAATATGAATGTGACTTAAAATAACAAATATGGTAGAAAACATAATACACACAAATAGTGAATGAAACAATGATCGAAAAACGCGATGGATTTACATACTAGATATAAAACGTACAAAAAAAATACCTAATCTTAGTCTGCATAATTGCAGTTTTTATTACAATATTTAACATAAGAGTCCTGTAACAACTAAAATTATAAACAAAATAATACATCTTAATAATTTGAATAACCTTTTCCAAGTTATTTCTGTCTTTGTTCTGTGCGTATATTTTTAGATTTTAACAAAATGAGAAAATTGTGTAAAATAGAAAATACACATACAGGAAGTATAATTTAACCCTGAGCATCTGCTCATGATCTTACTTTATAGTTAATGCTAAAAATAGCCTAAGAACTCCTGTGCAGCATAATACATACTGACGGTTTTAAGTTGACTTTTAATAGATCCATATAGACTTACGTAAGTAATAATCGTGGGATAAGTTGTTCTTTATGATACAAAATGATAAATTAAAAGACATAAAATATTCGTTTCTTCCTATTTTTAGTGTAAATTTCATTACCGAATTTTAATTTCGACTGACTAAATTCGTTTGAATTCAAATCGCAAAAATTCTAATTCTCAAGTGTAAGTGTCTTATTCTATGTACACATTGCTAAACAGTGTTGCTAAAGTGAATCTATGTCATTCTGAAGAAAGATAATTTGCTATATCAATGATTTAAAGCCATAATTTCCAGAATCAAATCTTGTATGAATTAAACATTATCATCCTATAAATGATTCATCAAACATACACCTTAATTATCATCTGGTTTTCAGAACAAGTTTCAAAGCAATGTGTGAAAAACACTACGATCTTCCTTGATTTATGTAATTACGGTGGAAAACGTTTGACAACCGGCTTGTTCGAAAATTCCAAGGACTGAGTCAGTCCCATCGCTATACGCTGCTAAGGTAAGGCCAGGCGCACGCCCATCCGGTCGTCCAATCAGCGACTGCAACGTCATCTCGTACGATGTAACGGAGAGACTCACCCACGTGGTAAGAGCATCGTGTTATTTTAGTATCGCACCACGAGAAAATCTAATTGCACGATCCTGTTCTCAAACGATCATTCTAGAATTTCACGCCATGCGTGTTTCACTCTTTATGCGATCGTAAATACCGTTTTCGAATGAAATTAAGTACAGTTTTTTATTTCACATTATATTTATTCATAAAAATCAAACCATTGACGTTAATAAAATACAAACGCATCGCGACTGCACGTCACAACATATGCTGTTGATTTTCAATTCGCTGCAGCTATATTTCGTTTAATTGACCAATTAGGCATCACAGAAAAAAAAGAACATACATCAACTTTTTTCTCTGTTAATATCACCCATCGATATTATCATTTCAATTTATAATCGATCTTATAAGTATTTTTAATAAAGAAGTTCAATCCTTTAAATAACGTAGAAACTTGTGAATGAAATACATTGATATCGTTATAAAGAGATAATAAAATCGTCCTCGATGATGAAGTCGTAAATTGGACTATTTACGCGATTGATAAGTTACGCAGGCAGATGTGTCTGATTGAATGAAATCAAGGACACAGTGAACGCTGTGTAGGTCAGTTAATGGTTTAGTCACCAGAGGCAGCGTGTGTAAACAAATTTACGAATTCACACGCAATAGCTCGTACGAGATCTCACAGGCGGCTATTATAATTACACTCGCAAAACACGTCAGAAATAGAGCGAAAATATCTAAAGATAGAACACTAACGCCGCCTCCAATGTCCCCGTCTAACGTTTCGAATCTAGATATTCGATCATCGAATTTCGATCAGTAAAATGTTTCCTTGGATACGAAAATTATGCCGCCATTACTTTCAATATATCACGCTAGGTCGACTGTTGCGAAAAATCAAATTCTTCAAACATAAATATACACACACCTTTCCCTCAAAATACCACCGTTATTGCATTCAACAGCACGTATAGAGTTTGACTGTTCGATCGAGATTTCGTTGACCGAAACTGAGATAATCTTGTTGTCCGCGATACCATACGTAAAGAGTATTTCAGACTTTCTGCTGAGAAATCACACGAAAGATACGTAAAAGTTACTCACGAGAGTAGAACGCAGTGACGAGTAAGGCAAGCCAAGACAGCTGTTTCTCCATAAGTTTTCTCATTTCTAGACTTCTTCGACGACAGTTTGTTTCACAGGTTCTGTTTCACTCAGACGAGGTCGTAGCGAAAAACGCGAATGCAACTGACTCGCACACGAGAGCAAAAGTGTTTTCGAAACGCTAACACACGATAGTGTAGAACGAGCGTGTTTCCTCGAAAGGTTAAATAGAATGCAAAGAACGTGTCACACGCACGTTGTTTCAGTTTCTCCGATACCGTAAAATGTTATTCTTAACTCACGAATACCAGTCAATGAACACGTAATCACAGTACGACCCGTACTTCGCAACCGGTAGTGCACAACTGACTCTGAGAATGCATTTTGGCGGCAGCAAGCTTTAAAGGCGCTCGTTGAGTGCGCGTGCGCGCACCGCTCACGCCACCGGCTTGTTTGGTGGGGTATTGAGACTACTTCTTTCTCTTTCGCTGTAGCTCTGCGATGTTTTGCCGAACTATGTATGTTAATGCCGGTGTCGTTACTCATTGCAGCTTACAGCTTTCGTAGCAGGCTGTGCAAGCTCATTAATCGAAAGCCTTTTCAGAACAACGACAAAGCAGGACCTTGTGTTCTGCCGAGAATGGAATTTAATTAAGAACATGCTTTCATTGTCGATGGACAATAGTGATGGGTAATTAGCGGATTTAGGTGGAATACCAACACGTCTGGGTGTTTACGTATGCAACGGGTGTCCCTGATAATCGTGATGATACAATACGCATCAGATGAAACGTTACGACCATGGGTATCGATCGCGATAAAGTCCTAATTAATGATTGTTTAATTATAACATTAAGTTTTATATAGTTAACCACGTTGTTTCCTGAAAATTGTTGTCATATTATATAATGTAGCGTATAGCATTTATAATTTATTTTTCTCTACTAATTGGACCAATTATTTCACGATACTTATGCTTTATATTTTTGCTATTATGATACTCCATCAAAAAATCATCTATTAAAGAATTATCCATAATTGTCTTTTTAATACTTCGCTTTTACATGCACAAAAAAGAAATATTTTTACATACCGCATGGTTATAATTACTACGGGAAATGAGTAAATGGGGACTGAAAACTGTAGCTGAAAACTGATTGTTTTTAATTGAATTGTGTATCGATTAAGCTTTTATTGAATTTAATTGAATTATACAGACACGTATGCAAATAAATAACTTTGAGTAGAATAGTTTTACTTTTACAAAATGAAATATCGTTTCCTTTTTGGATCATTTAAAATTAAGAAGAACATCTTCGCGCCTCATTAATGTATTACGTCAAACTCGTTTTTAATAACAATACTCTGTCTTTGTTGTCAATTCCTTTAAAAATAAATTCTTTAGTGTTTTCAATCGTCTGACGTGGGTTATACGTCACACAACGCTTTGCGTTAATAATATTTAATTTTAAACTTTATTCTATATCTTTGATCATAAATATTGATGGTCTGTGTCACAACATAAAAATACAAATTAAGACGAAATATATACACTAAAATTACTTAAAAATACCTTAAAATATCTTAAAAGTAACTTAGGCTAAACTATTGCGAGGCATCCACGATTTAACGATATCAATTGAGAATTAATCAGTCTTCGATATAAGTACTACCTACTAATTATAAATCATCACCGATGTAGATCCATTTATATTCTGATTAATTGTATCGATGAAATTAAATATTAAAATGCAAATTGGTTTGTTCGTGAAACCAATTAAATTTCATATAATTAAATATTTACCATCACACAAAATATTCTCGAAAAGTAAACTAACTTTCATGTTATTTTAAGATAACGAACTATAAAACATGACTGATATTAAAGATTATAATAAACACTGAATAGTATTTAATCTTTATCAACAGAACTCAGGTCTTCGTGGATTTATGAAGTTATTCCACGGTTTATTCTAAACCTGTTGAATTATTTGTTTATAAACCAGTGATTAAAATGATTATCTTGGAACCTAAGTTTATCACCATCTTAACTTTTATATATTAAAGCACTTTACAACTACTAGACGACATAAATAAACAGAAAATCAACAATAATAGTGTTACGCCACGAGGCTTACCACAGACTGTATTTCTAACCATCGCTCACGGTCCTACAGTGTCGCAGACAGATCGTCTTATCTACCCGACGAAACATACACAATGTATCGACGAGCGTATAGTTGTCACCAAGTAGCGAGATCTAGAAACGTCGATTTTGGTCCGTTACTTTTTCCACACAAGAAGGTGGTATACGTGATCATAGGCGCGAACGGTGGCGTGACCCGAGCGTAGTGGGGGTCGTTTCCCAGAGAAGACAAAGAAATGATCGAAGGGCAATCAGTCCCTTCTGACGAGTCAAACGTTATACATCGAGAGGTCAGACGAGTAAAATTAAAGTCGCATAGTCTAACGAATTCATTGAGAGATATCGTAAAGTCGGGTCAACCTTCTGTAACATATTTACTGTATTCATTGTTAAACAATTTGTGGCGTGTTCATCATATTATTGTCAAATATACTATTTTAGGTTAACCTGTTAATACAGTGTTAAATTCATCGAACTACCTCTGTTATCTTAATCGAAACAGGGGAACGATTATTTCGCGGTGTCGATTAGCAGAATCGTAGCGAGAATTTACGACTCTCGCTGACGCGTTTTCCTCGCGACCGCGTCTCTTCGCGAACGGTCGTAACAAATAGATTTATCAAGACTTGATTCTGTGAACTTCCGAAGACCATAGTTTTAAATGCATCATCTTACCAAGCGTCGTAAGAGTTTCATAATCTATTAAATTATAGCCTTATTCTTCGTCATAACACGTTTTTATGGCTTTACAAAATATAATTAAATTTGTATAATAATAAACGTAGAATACGTGATCTTCAGGCCTGCGTAATAGTCCTGTGTCTAAGATTTGTTGGATTTATTACAGACATATCTGTATCGCGTCACTACTATGATAACACTAACTCTGGGTATCAATCGCATTATTCGCATTATCGACTGTTCGACTACCGATTATCTAAATTATGATCTACACTCTACATTAAAAGATTTCCATTATTTACATTTGGGAAGTACGTATAGCAAAATCAGTAAGTGAATCAATACACTGTGGCGAGTACGTTACTAGATCCGATAGGACAGAGATTCCTAACAATTGCGCGATAACAGGATTTCCCCTATAAGTAGATTATGTTTGCGATGAAAACGAGAGTTTGTTGTACTGATTTCAGTACAACAGTTCATATACAGTGTCTAAAGAAAATCCATTTCATTTTCCATTAAAAACACTGATTATATAATTCTTTCGTATAACAAGAAAGCTGAATGAATGAATATTTTCAGTGATAGAGAAATATTTTTCCTATAAAATTGAAAAAATTCCGAAAAAGAAATAATTGCTAACTGATATAATTTTTATGTCTACAGCGCTCTTTTTTTGGAAAGTGACAATTTTATATAAATATTCATATGTGTTATAAACAAATTTCGTTTTGAGATTACCACATGACATATATGTATGTACGTAATATAACATTATTGATGATGATCAGACTTGACTCATATGATAAATAGTACGAAGAAGAAGATGGAAGTGTATATAATAATATATCATAAATATGACATGACGTTCAATAATATGTCAAAATAATCCAAATTTCAGATTGTAATACTTAATTTTTAAATAAATGATTTTTAAAGCATGAAGATACGTCAAAAATGCAAGCAGAAGTATAAAACGTAATTGCATGTTTTAAACGAACCGCTTCATTTTGTTTCATAATGCATTTTTCTATTTATAATCATTTTGAAGTTATTTTAGTCCCAGTTGCACGGTACACCTTGATATGCTTGGTTTGAATAAAGAAGTTAGACTTCAGACAGTTATCTATTATAATCTATAATAAAGGCATGTTCGAAATTGATAGATGTGATCAAATAACGACTATATTCTTCCACATCAGAGAAATTCATACATCAGGATACACTTGAAAATTTTCTATTGCTTATTCAATATGTCAATTTGCAATAATTGCTTAGCCAACCAAATTTCATTCCTATTTAGATCGTAGAAATGATACTTCTATAGATGCATTAAAAGTGATAGTGAAATGCCGTCGTTCCAATGAAACTAGATTGGAGATTAAGATATGTGTGTTCTAGAAAAAGTAAACGTACCGTCGTTTAATATGCGTGTGAGGTTAATAAAATTAACAATGATGAATGGATAAAGTTACCCTCTGATAAATGTTTTAAAACGTAGTATGAAATGTAAATGATTACTTAATTATTATTTTCGAAGGAATAATCTAGTTTTTGTTTGTAAATGTTACAAGTCAATCTTTAACATACATATAAGAAGCAATCAGATTTATTTGAACAACTAAAAATGAAACATTCATTTAAACGATGCTTCTTTTATTAATTAATCTTCCTTTTTAACAAATTATGCTTTAACAGATGAATTTCAGAAAAGGATTTACGAATTAATGAATTAAGCTATATAAAATGATACTTTTGGTGTTATTATGTTACGTTATGTAGATGTTACAAGAGCTAGCTAATGACGAGATCACGAAACATACACATGTTCAGGTCTGCTTCGTTTGTACTTTTTGTGCCATTACGGCAAAGTACCGGAGAATTTACGATTTTCAGCAGTGAAAATAATCCTGTGCAACCATTTGTTCGAAATAACATAAATAACGACGAGAGAAAACACGCTGCAAAAATACTTATTTCAGAAATGCTTTTATATTTTTTCGTTTTATAAAAATACAATTCTCATTATCATAAAAACTTTTATTGTCCTTCGTGTAACAAGGATACTTTACTTTTACAAGGTACAACAATACTGTACCTTTTAACGCAAGAAAATATTATAGAAGAAATTTTCTGAAATAATTTCCATTAAATCTTTTATCTTTATCGATAGGATAACGATATTTCTTCATTTCTTGTTTTCCTCGTCGATCCTTTCAAAATAATACGTTTTCATTAAACAGATTACGACCGGTTGCGGCTAACGATACAAAAAAGGGAGGAATGTTAACACTCAATCTACAATTCAAGTCGTACACGGTCGAGGACATTTAAATACCGAAAAGAATAAAAGAAGTACGCAAATAACGTTATTTTATTAATTATAGAAAGAAGAATGTCTTTTTAATCTCAAGTTTAATCTCAAATACAATGGCATGTCAATTATCAGGTTATAAGATAATTTCACATCCACGCATGTTATATATATCGTTTTAAAAATTACGTTTCAGCGGTCATTTTAACAATAAAAACTTAACTGATGCGTTAATAATAAAAGTTTCAATTTTAATTCTGACGATATAAATTTTTATTGTGATATGGTGTTTTTTTGTGAAATTTTGAGCATGTTAGAAGAAAAAGAAAATTTTCGTCGTATTACGCTTTCCTAAAGCTAAAACTATGTCGCGAGTATTATTTAGAAATGTAAAATAAATATAGATACAGGCCATATAAAAACTGGAAAATACTATACTTATTATAATCTAATAAATCAATCAGCCCGAGTAACACTTAGTCATTTTATATGTGGCGATCAATCGACATAATGAAACCAGATTGTAAATTATTGAAAGTGTCTCGTCATGGTTTTGCGTGATTACTAATTATAAGTACTCGTCGCAACTGGGAATAATCTGGACAGCTTACGTAGACGTGTGAATTATATGCTTTTGCAATGAAACAAAGAATACTAGCGAAGTAGTGAACCAAGTTTTCTATCCTTTGCACTGTACGATAATTAATGCAAGCACTTTATTAAAAGTGTTAGAAAATTCTATTGTTCACAAATGTTCCATTACGTATATTACGAGGATTTTGGTTGGCTATACCAATTGCAATTTCAAAATATTTTTACGTGTCATCTAGCAAACTAATTCGTCGTTCTTCTAATTCATCTTCTCACGTCGTTTACTTCAATTTTAAAAAAGTTATTCTGCTTTAAAGAATGCTTAAATATTTCTGTGAGCTTACTATATATGAATCGCTGTTATCATAGCGAAAAGAAACGCAGTATTTGTGAACAGGAAGTTATTTCTTTTATTTTCGATGCAATAGATGTTTTTAACTATAATTAAATAATAAATTTAGATAATAATAACCTAATATCACTGAATCCATACTGAGTATTTATTATATTTGTTATATTCGAATCAAAATCTGCGTGATATAAAATAAATTGATATTTAAACTACTAGAAATATTAATTTTGGATAACAGCAAATGGTTATCAAATTAATTTTATTGCGTCCTAAAAGTTCATGATTTGTTTACGCTTCTCCCGTCTCATTTATAGGCAAAGTATCCATTTTTTTTTTACGGCATATTTTGAAAATAATAGAAATATCAAATTTTTTTACTTCAAAGGCTGGATAAAAATGATTTTCCCTCTTTGGTCGCTCTACCTCTGAGCAGTGTTCCGTGTGCTCTCTTAATTGAGCATAGAAATGCTCGTGGATACACGATGAACCCACTTCGCTCGTACATTCGCGTTCTCATGAAACTTCAACGTTCACTGTTTTTCTAGTTCGTCGAATTTGCATTATGCAAATTTCCAATTTGATTACATCGAGCCGGTGACCAAGGCGGAGTTTAACCGCGAGTTCTGTTCACAAGGGAACAGAATAATTTCGGGAAATAATCCGGGTAAATCGTAACTTAGGCGACAGATTAATTTCTGTTTCTCGACCACGGGACCAGGATTTCTTCAACTACGTTATACGATTAGTGAAAAGGGCATTTCACCGATATAAAAAGAAGAACTTTATTTAAATATCTTTAAAACTTTATTATTATTATTTACTTAATATTATTATTTTGTAAACAAATTTTATTTTATTATCGTCATTTACAAAATTAGATTTTCCAATATATATATTTTATATTTAAGCATACCTTTAATAATAATAAGCTTAAGTTTAATAATAGAAAAAATAGATCCAGTGGCCAAAATCTTCTATTTGAAGATCACAGGAAAAACAGAGCAAATAGGTTGCTTCGTCGATTTTTTTATTTTAATGTCACTATATGATTAAACAGAAGGATTTTAATATGAGATAATTGAAAATGAAGATAACCTGTTACATTCGAAAATATAAGTCTTTTAAAAATGTCTGATACATTGGCGAATTCTTATGAAAGCCGGACGTATAATTATTAAAACAATTAATGTTTTAGTATCTTCAATTTTGTAGAGGATATAAAAATATATGTTTAACTGGAAAATCAAGTACGAAGATAATTTCGGTGAAATGGGATTCATTGACAACATAATGTACATCTTAAAATTACTTTCTTATAAAAAAAATAGGAAATATGATTTATTGTTAGTATTCTTCCTTGTATTTTTCATTCGTGCCATCCTTTGGAAACAACGAAATGATAAATTATGTATAAACCAACAGTTATCCCCTAAATCAATACAATTTTATAATCTAACATCTATAAATCTTGAAAAAGTTTACAGGTTTTATCCCTTTGCAAAAAGCTCTTTCTTTCCTATTCTCTTATAACATAATTTATATAATTTATATGGTTTCAAGCAATTTCTTCAAGTCTTTTTTTCATTCGAACCTTAAGAACTTATCTTACTGTTACAAATACTTCACAAGCCCGCTTCACTATCTTAGTAAAAAGGTAGAAATATGGAATATTTTGCTCCTCCATTTCTGAATATTGGGTTAGACCCTGGAAAGACTCAACGAAAGATATATATATATAATTGTGCAACGTATCGGACCGACAACTTGGAGAATTTGCAAAATTCAAACAGAATATTGGGCAATATGCTGTGGCATATACGTTTACCGTTCAGGCTAATGAAGAATTAAATAAAACAAATAAGGATAAACGGAGTGCGCTGAGAATGGTGAGGTTTTCGCATCAGAAAGCGGTCGCTACTAAGTGCGAGCTGAATCAAGAAGAAAACGAAACTCGTAAAGTTTTACGACCCGACACGAGTTTTGCCCCGTTCGCGAAAAAAGAGAAAGCTTTAGTAACAAGAAATGTATAAAGTCACAATTTCCAGAGAAAGGAGCTGAAAATATCGAAGCTGAGGAGGAGAAGATAATTTGATCCTTTTAAGAGCTGTTCCTCTTGGTGAATACCAAGCTGGTCTGGACGTCGTGTATGAGACAAAAGACGAAGATAAAATAATGGACTACGACTAGAAAGCAGTAAAAAGATAGCCATTAAGATAAAGTATTTAAATCTACAGATATATTTGATGCTGATTAAAAATTTCCTTTTTGAATTTAAACTTGAATGTTATATCAGCATGCTTAATATGTAAGTGATAGTTAAGACAAAGTTTCTTTTTTCTACGAGAGAGCTTTTAATAAAATTAAATAATTTTACAATTATTATTATATCTGCGTGAATTTGAAAAAAGAGTATGTATCTTAAAATTAATATTCATTTAAAAGAGATTTTTCATCTTGCATGTACAAAAATCAAATAATATTTATAACGTATTTTTAAATATTTATACATTAATGTTATTTAAAACAATATTGATTTAAACAAGCATGATTATAAAGGATAGTGAAACCAGAAGTAATTTACATTAGTTTTACTCAATTTTCTCAGGTAGTTGAAAACGTGTATCGAATCATGGAATGTGTTTGCCTTTGAAGTATGTAGTACTATACACATAATTACAAAATCACTTTAAATTCCCATGTAACCAATCTCGACAAGTACACAAACCTTCACCTTTACGTACACAAGTTCATTTATTGGATACCAATACACTTTCGCGTTACTGTAAAATTTGCTCTGATACCTTGTAATCTAATTGATATTACAATTTACAGATAATCGATTATAATATTCGTAATGCTGTTTAACTTTACAATTTCACTTTTTCTTGGAAAATTAGGAACCCATTTGTTTTTCTTATTTCATTTCTATATCGTTTCTATAATTGCAAGAAATTCGCAAAATTGACAGAAACGCTCATTTACATAACATTTAATGTCAATTTATTTGAAGAAAAACTTATTTCGTATATCACTTTTGTATCAATATGACCGAAATCTACTTAAATATATTATTGGCATAACGTTTGATAATTTCATTGCAAAATCATTGTTAAATAACGGTATTCAACTTTTACCGGAGAACTAATCGAACAAAGATATTATTCTAAGTTGATAGACATAAATCAAAGGAATTTGTTTTAAGTCGACAAAATTGGATCCTACGTTAGACATGAAAATATAAAATCCTATACAGTTTTACGAGCTATGACGGCGAAATGTCTATAAGGAATTTAGAAATTCAGAGAATGATGGATGAATAAGATGGAAATGACGATTGTATCTTCAACCAAGCAATCGTTCCTTGTATCTTGAATTTGATTTTCCGGAAAATTGATTTAAACAAATTCATTTCATGTTCTAGTATGGATTTTATCGGAGGATAATTCACTGGACGAAGTTCAATACGTTACATTTCTTATTTCATTTAAAATATACAAAATGTATAGGTGAAAATATTATAAGATATACCGAGTGATCCATTTAAATATTATGATGCGTAAAACATTTTATAGATAACTTGGATGTTTAAAGGCATTAATATCATAGAAAAATATTTGTTTTCAAAGGTTACTTCTTCTAAGTTTACAAGTCATCGATTTTTTTTTTTATTTATTACCATCACTTTCTTTTTGTTACTGTATCTTATGGTAAAACTCATTTAGATACACACATACACACACACACACCCATGTACATATATAAAAACATGACACTAAAATGACTGTGAAATTAAGATTAAAGGTGAATATCTATCGAAATCGCAAGTTTTGGCAAAAAAATACAAGTGGAAGCTTATAAATATGGAAATATGTTTATTATCGCACTACAGAGCCCTGAGAATCATCTGATGATTTTCAACTCTAATGGTGTGTCGATATACCATCTGTAATAAATTATTCAAAAGATGAGTATGATAATCATTTATGTAACTCGAAAAATAAGCAGCTTAAAGGTTCAAATGTATACACATGTGATGATTTCTAAAGCTAATTATCACATTACATTGTACATACATAAGCAAAGGTAGTAAAGAATGTTCGTAAAACTGGTAGTATCGTGAAGAAGTAGTAGTATCGTGTGTGAGTATCAAAACTGTGAGAAACGAAAGTAATAGAAAAATTATTAGAAATAATTTGAATTTGAGCGTGTAAGTGGTATTCCGGGAACAAGCGTAATACGAATGCTTTACGAAGAAAGGTTTCAATCGTATCATTTATTTCGTTTATTTATTCATTTCGCTATTTGGATCTCCATGAGGGAGGTTTTGAAAATCACGTGCATTTCTCTTAATCGGCTCCACGACAATATGAAAATGATTTTTCAAACATTTTTTTAAAATGTTGTGTTCATTGACGAGACATCTTTCATCAACCATGGCCGTTTATATTTGAGAAATATGCGTCACTGGTCAATTGAAAATCTCAAATCCCACGATGATTGAAATATGCGTACAAATTAAGGCTGTAGAACGTAAATGTTTGAAGCGGCATAAATAGGTGGACCTTACTTTATGAATAATACATTAAGCGGACAAAAGAATGCAGCATTCAAAAATATGCAAAATGAGCTACGAACGCTTTTACATGATGCATCGTTAGATCTTGGTCGAAGAATGTGGATACTAGTACGAGGATTGCCCAGTTTATCGTACACATTTTATAAGACAAATTTTAAATATGAACATTGCAAATTATTGGATTGGACGTAATGGAATTATAACATGGCCATCGCGTGCATTGAACCTCGCACCAATTTTGATCCTTTTTGTCGGGAATTAAAATGAACCGTTTATAACGAAGAACGAACTACAATACACCAGAGGATATAAAAAATAGAATAGTTCGAGCGTGCGATGCTATTCACCCTGAAACAATCGATGACACGTTACAGACTGTTATTGTTCATCTCAGACAATGTATCATCGTAAAAGAATAGCATTTTGAATACCTAAGAAGATGGTAACTTAAAAGAGGGTAAGTGATAAACGTCTTACGAATTTTTTGGTCAAGTCTTCTATATATTCTTGATTCGATAGAAAAATTATAATTCGATATTTAGGTCAACTTAAAAGAACGTTATGTAATAGCAATAATATTCCTTTGAAATAAATATGTATATTAATTTTAAGCCGAGTTCCATGGCTCGTCATTGTACGCTCTATGTATTTTCATCGCCTTTTCGCAGTTATTCACACATTAATGGTTTCCGAACGATACACGTTCACCAGTGGATGACATTTTACGGTTAATACCGATAATATCGTGAGCGCGTAGCGCGAGCACAGTCAAACACCATTCAAATCCAATCAACGAAATTATCGTGACGAAACATCGAGTCCGATGCATGTACTTACATTGTACATAAATGCGTTTTCGACAATGTTTACATCGCGGTATAACGTCAGCGGTCGGGTGATAATGTCAAAATCGCGTTGCGAATCACGCGCGTAATCACCGATTACGCATCTAGTATTTCCCGTTATCGTCATGGAAAAATTGTACATTCCCGCTGATCAAGGGAAATCTGTTGAAAAACACGGAATCCTCGTATCTTTGTAAAAAAAAAAAACTCAATCGCATGATCGTGATTTATTGGCTTTGGATAAATTCGTTTACCGCAACGTGTTGAATCTCTGTGTTTTCGCGTAGAACAGAGTTTTAACACAAAGTAACCGTTAGCTTGCTTTATCGAAAACATTTTTTTGACTGAGATACATTTGAAGTATGTTGCGCTATCGGAATTCGTTAATCGAGAAGCGATAGATTAGTCTATGTTGTTGCTGCAGTATGACGTAAAGAAGAATTTATAACAATATTTTCACATTATATCAGAGAAATAGAAAAACACGCGGGATATTTGCTTTTAGCGTAAAAGTGAATATTATGCGAAGAAAATTTAAACACTATCTTGTCTACCGTATTGACAGATGCGGTAAAAGTAATGAACGTATCATATTATACTAAGCACCCTGTACAACGTATCCTTTCTATTGAAAATGTATTAATATTCACGGCTAAAACAGTTCAAAGTATAATTTTATAAATTGAAACACAATACGTATTTCGAAATGTAATTTTATAAATTAAAACATGATAGAATGTAATACGAGTTAGGTTATTCCGTTACACGTAAGATATTAAATTACAATCTTCAATTTTCAAACCTTAGGCATCGGAAGGAAGAGAGAAAAATAACATTGAATAACTTACCAGCAGTTTCGCCGCAGAGTTCCTTTCGTCCCTTTTCATAACTCTCGCGTAATAAAACACGATACTAAATAAAGAATTTTGTCGGCATCAGAGAGGATGGTGCGTGATATTGTATATCCAATCAAATGATCGATTTCGACAATTTTGCAGTTTTGTATATATTCACCTTGGGGTCATGTTAATTGGTAAAAATGAAGTACGTCGAAATTTAAATTAAGCACGACTTGTCCTGTTGAAAGGAAACAATAGTCCGACTGACTGAAAAAATGAAATACACAAATGTGCCACCGGCATTAGAATAACACAAGGTACACCTTGTGCTACAAGGTGACACAAGGTTGCATAGAATGTATGTGTGTTTAGCGCGTTCGTATAATGTGTGCATTATAAATGCCACCTTCTATTCAAAGTTCAATAAAACGACAATGAAAAATTGTACATTAACTCTATAAGAATCGTTGTAACGGAGAGAGAGATATCTTGATGTCTGTGGAATCGATTGAATTTGAAAAATTTTGGAAAAGAAAAAACATCTTCGCTTCCGTATTTTTATACAGGAACCTCTGTTGGAGAAACTAGCTTAGGGATTCTGAAAATGCAGGCTTTACGCTTTAAAACAAACATAAAATAATTGTATGTTTTCTTATTATAAAATATAGCAATATAACAGTTTAAATATTAGCAATTTTTCGGTAAAAATTTAGCGTTCCTTTAATTTTGCTCGTTATGTTTTATTATGAAAGATGTAAAACAATAAATCGTAAATAATCATGTTTCTCCATTAACACTAACTTTATCATTGTATCAGGAAAGTGTAATGGAATATATCTTTTATTCATAGATTTCAGTATACGTCATCAATTTATGCTGCAAATTGTGCATGCAAGATTAATGAATTAAGCATTATCTTGATGAATGACATTTTTTGTACTAGAGCAATTTAATTAGAAATTTTTATTTCATGACAATCGTGGATAATTAAAGAAATCATTACTTTAATAACATAATAATGAATGGTACAGGTATATACACAAATACATATGCTAGATCAAGGCTTCCCAATCTTTTATGGGCCAAGACTCATTTTCGTAAACGGTAAATTTTCGCGATCTACTCGGAGATTGTACGAAATATAATTGTCATCGAGAGTTGATTAACAAGCCATTTAAAACTTATTTGATATCCATGTACGATCTAAGAAACTATCTCGGAAAATCATGCGCTAGATTAATCACACAATGAAAGTTTATCAAAATTTATATTTTTATGAACACAATTGGAAAAGTAGAATATAAGCAAATATTTATTCCATTTATAAAATATTATTACGTTATAATTATATTATATTTTATATATCTTTCCCTAGTACGTGCATTGTATGCACTTTGATATGCAGCTATAATTTATAACCATGTCATAGCACTAAAAATTGATTATCATAATTATCGATCCGAACGCGTCAAATTGAGCATCCGTATGCCAATGATGATATCAATACTAAGAAAAATAGAAAAAACCGTGCAATAAAATTCTTCGTTTATTAATATGTATATGGAAAGTATACCTAAGCATTTTAAACTGTTGGAAGCAATTTAAATCGTCCGAGCAATTTCTTCGTAATTCAGTGCGAGGGTATTTCTGAAAGGATGGGATATTTCTATAGCCGATCATTCCGTTATGAATATCCGGCGGAAATTACGTTTTCATACGGATCTACGTGTAATTGGAGGAGTGTAAAGCTGTACAGAAAATCAGATGCAATTACCCAAAGATTCACTACGAATCCATTACCGACTGTTTACATTTCACTTAAGTAAAGTATTTCTGGAACCGTTCCATCGGATGAGGTGTTCCCGCGAAACTGGGCCACGTCTCGACAAACAAGAAACTTCATTCGTCCTCTGTCCTTCGTTTTATTTTTCCCTTCCCCTGACATTGCTGCTCGTTTCTTCATGAGTCCTTCTGGACGCCGAACCGGGAACGAATGGCTGTCAAAGAGACAAACAGTGACACGGAAAATGGAAGAGAGAAAGTAAAGAAGGAAATGGAAGAATAGGACGAGCCATTTCACATTAAATTGCGCGTTTAATCGTGCAATTGTCACATTTTCCTGTCGAACTCGTGTAGTATTTATAGATAATCAATAACAGTCAGATACCAATACCTGTAAAATTTGTATTTTCTTACGAAAGCATCTTTTAAAATGTACGATTTTAAACATGTTAAAATATTGAATAAAGGTAATTATATAAATTGTTATATAAGTATTTTTTATCTTCATTTTCTTAAGTGGCAACGTCAACTTTTAATCACGTCACTGCTTGTAACGAATTTCGATCATCGTTCTTTTTCAACTTCCACAAAATTATCTAAACGAAAAAGATGTTTCTCTTACGAGCTCAAAGATTATCCAAAATGAATATAGAAAAAATGTAGAAGAACAATACAAAAACACATGAAACATTTTTCCGTGAAAATTGCATTAATCTCTATTTTACTCTAATTTCTCTAATTGCAGATCGAAATAATTGAATCTCGTTAGTAATTAAAATGTTGCTCTTTAAAGATCTATAGATTGCAACTAACAATTCGTCATTCGTTTTAATCAAGCTCGACAGGTAAATCAGGTGCTATTAATTATTTTTTGGATAAATTTAATTAAGAATTCGATTTTTATAATGACATTATATAATGCATACTGCTGGACATAAGTATTACTCGTTAGATTTCTTGAAATACCCTAACAAATTTTACCTTATTTGGTATATTAACGGTAGATTTATATCGAAATAATTAGAAAATAAAATCAATAAAAAGCGTTCAATTTTTACTGAATATTCGTAAGTAATTGATTAAATAAAGCGACCATAGTGAATAAATTAACTCTACATCCTTTCCTTCAATTTAATATTTTAAACTAATACTTTGGATTCATGGTTGTTTCTCACAGTCTTTTATTATTACTTGGGGCGAGTAACGCTCCATATATCTCGTTTATTAGTCCGAGATTTGGCGATTTATGGAAACAACCTTGAATGAAGTGATGAATGGATAACATGTAACTCCTCCTACGTCACATCTTTGTACTGGAATGAGAGAAGCTAGCAAAAAGCTAAAGGAATATCAGACGCATGGCCGGTGCCAGTCAGACTGTCGTCGAATAACGCCGATTAAACGTTCCAGTTACGGAATTCAAGGTTACAGAATAACTACTTTTAAGTGACTGTTTCCTCTTTTGAATTTTCAACTATATTGCTTCTATGTTTCAAATTTCACGTGAACTTTGTTTTTTTCTCCTTTGTGTGTGTGTACCTTCTCACTTTTTATACTTTTGTCTGTTATATTTAATTAATTTTATTACTTGAATTTTATTTCATTGTTTTTCGGTTAATTTGTCTATGACGTTAGCATGTTTCATCATGTCGATATTATGTCACTTTTTTATCAATAGTTGAAGCGTTAAATATTTAAATTATTGTTAAATATCTAGTTAATGACCTACTAATAATTTCATTGGTTTTTTCAAATAAAATCTGAGCTTAATATGGGCTCTGAACCCATTGGTTTTTCAGATAATCACTGTTTTCACGGGATATCAGAATTTAATTAGGAGAAAAATTAGAAACGCAGAATTTACTCGAATTTTAACGAATCATTTTCAAACTAATGTCTCGTTAGAATATTACACGGAATCATAATTTTACATATACATTAATGAAAGAAACATTTATTAAATATATTTTATAATATTAAATAATAAAAATCCTCTCTGAACGTAGTCACATCCTAATCATTAAATAACTCACTCAAATAAAGTGTAATAAATTAAATAAATGTAATAAAATTAAATGTATCATATTCCATTGAACTCAGTTAATTATAAAACAATAAACATACAAGTTAAAGAAAAATCATGGTTCGTAAAACCTTGAAACAAGAAACATTTAGTAAAAAAAAAAGAACCATCATGAAAAATGGCTTCACTTGGTGGAAAGAGCCAGGAAAAAATAGTTAAAGGAAGAAGATACTTGACGAGGTAACGATGCATTGGATAGAAGGATAAACAGCAACCTCTGGAAAGTATTAAAACTTGAGATGGAATCATTAAAAGTAAAAAGTTACGGATCGAGTCAAGTATCAACTTATCTGTATTACAACTCTACGTTCTTAATCTCAACACGACGTTATTAACTCTTAACTAAATGTAGGATTGGATAGTTTAATTTTGGAATATTTAATATGTAAAACGCGTGATAAGTTAAACAGTCTGAATTTTAGTAATCTAAGGTAAATTATTCGAATCATTTATGACATAATATCATTCGAGAATTAAGCGCCGGAATCTTTTTCCGGAAATATCGCGAAACCACGCTACAACATCCTTGTTCGAGGTTTCATTAACGAGGAATGATTAAAAATTTTCAACGAAACGGTTGCAGGCAGCTCTGTCTGAAAATAATGATAATTACATTACCCCGCAAGATTATTATAACGTTGCGCAATTAAGCAAAATATTCGACGTTAACCGGAGCACTTAGCTCGATTGTATTGGGTCCGTTTTATTACGCAGCGCGTTCAGCACGTAGCTAAACATCACGCCATTAAACGAGCCGTTTTTATTATTTCGCTGCTGGTAAATCGTCGCTTTGTTGGCTGGGAGCCGACATTCGGCAAAATGGAGCAACGAGAAAAACCACGAGGTCAACTGCCCTTTGTGATTGTCCTTCCCTATTTTTTACTCAAGGCCATTTTCAAAGGGACGCGTGGTGATTCCTAATTGAAGAAGCAACGCCTCTTTACAACATCCGAACATTATTTTCATGGTATTCGTAATTATAAACGAGAGTTTTCATCGTTGCGTTAATGCTTTAACAGCTCAACCAGTGACAGTTTCGTTTGCGTGTGCACTGGACATGACATGGAAAGTTTTACACGATTTTATTATTTCTGTTTTATTAATATAGAGAAAAGCACGTAAATTATGCTTTCCACGTAGCAAGGTACAGGAAGATGTTTTAAAATACATTGTAATTGGCAACTTATAATAAACTATATAATTACTTACGTAAGTATGTGATATACTTATTATTATGATTTTTTACTTACTTTATCCTGGACTCAGACAATCAATTTATGGAAAAAAGCAAGTAGGCATTTTTTCCTTAGATTTCGTCAAAATTAGATTGTTAATATATGTACAGTATGCAGATACGAGAATCACCATATTGTGTGATAATGCGTGTTAATCAATGGATAAAATTTTACTTAATGGTTTACTATACAAATCTTCTGTAACTGCTAGGCAATAAAATCTGTATTAGAAGGAATTTTTAATAATAATAATTTCTATAAGAAGTAGCGTTTATTTACAGGTACGGATGTCATAGACAGTTAAATAAGATTTGTTGGAAAGGGGAAAATTGCTGGCCGGAAATTAATTTTCACCTTATCGTGTAATAAGTTAATGAAACGCTTTGAAGAAAGTGGAACGTTCACTCGCAGTAGTGGAGATCTAAAATTACTCTTACGTAAGCATCGGACATACGTATGTATTCAGAAAAATGTTTTTAATATATAAATTGAGTTATGTACATAACTCAATTAGTATAGTATTAGTATAGTATTAGTAATAAGTATGTAAATTATTTGTAACCTGTTCAATGTGATATGTTATCTTAATCCTTAGATTGTAAATATTTTTACGGTGCTTTTAAACTGTAAACATGGGACTCTTATGTACGATACATTTTTCGATAGTTAATAATTGTTGAAAAGATAAAAAAAAAGAATACATATAATGTTTCCAAACGTATTAAATTATGATTACCATAAAACTTTTGCAAAATAACTTTCTTTAGGTAGGCGAAAAAAGGTTTTCTACCTTGCGAGAAATTCAATTCGGCCGAAATAGCCTGAGCATGAAATATTTACCTTCACAGTTCACACGTTAATTTTTTATATGTAATCTGAATCTTTGATATGTAATATATGGAATATTTATGTAGCTGTCCCTTTATCAGAGCGTCTTCTTATCACAAGTTTCTGCAACATTGCAGAGAATGAATAGAAAAATTTGATGGTATTCCACACTATCATCTTATCTTGAAAAGAATATTGAAAATGCTGATTCTCAACTATATCAGTTTTCTTATCGTATCGATTCAAAGAATCTCGATTTGTAAAAGCGTTTCGTGCTACGCGAGAAACACAAATAAAAGATAACGCAAGAAAAATTCAGGATATTGAGAAATATATTCAAAACATAATGTGAATAACGAATTATTAAATACATTTCCACAGTATATATATTGCACGGATAAGAAATAATTTAACACATACGGTGCACAAATAAGCTCGAAAGCGTAAAAGAATGAAGCAAAATATTTGAATTGATGATATCAGATTAATTTTAATTCCATTTTGTTATTAAGAAATTTCATTTTGTTATAATTCATGACATTGTTTTATTGAATGTTCACACAACGAAACGTAATTCTTTGTTATATACCACGAATCGCTAATTTCTCGATAAATAAATTTGTGCACATGAAGTTTGCACACATTCTATTTTTCTATACTCTTTCTCACATCGAATGTAACAAACGAAACGTACTATTGATATTTACGCACGTACACTTATTCACATTTGTTGCAAGTAGACTACAAATTGTTCTGCATTCCTAGGAAATTTGAAAACGGGAAATTGCACAAAATCTAGGTACTATGACAAAATATATAAAGTACCCAAAGTATAACGCTTCTTATAATATTTGATAGGTAAAACAATTTTCTGCCGAGGATCAACTCTTAATTGTAGTCTCAAAAATACGAATTTCCATACAAATGCTGGTCGTAGTTAATTCCACAATCTAGTTATAAGTTGAACGCTTTTTACTGCTTTTACTTGCAAGTTACTTTATTATGAATCTGTTATTTTATGCAAATTATACGTGCTCTACAGTGTAAAACGATAAATAAAATAAAATTTTATCTAATTGAATCTAATACACGTGGCTGGGCGATGAATCAATATAAATATTCATTGCTCGTAATACCAAAGTTTTCGTTATTGAAAAACACGTACAATATGCGAAAAAACACAACTGATACTCGAAAGCAGTCTCGCGAAATCGTGCCGTGTTAAAACGCGACAAATAATTAGTTTCCACAAAAATTAATTTGTTCCGTGACCGTCAAATATTTCGAATCACGTGCAAGATAATTTCAAATTCGATTTTTATTTTTTCCCGTGGCGCGCATTAATTTCGGCCGCAGCAGCTTTAAGGGTAATTACTTTATCATTTCACTTGTTTATGCCGCTCTTCCCTTTCTCTGATTTTACCACGACCGGTACTTGTTAATTACGCGACCGCTACGTTAATTTGTAACATCTACTTTAACCACCGTGTACATTTACATATGCAACTAATGCGTCCGAGTAATTTCATGGACAACCAATTCCGCAATTAGAGGTTTCGAGTCGTTGTTGAGAAGAAAAAATTACCGAATTACCAGGACGGGATGCGATGACACGGTGCGGCTGGAAGTGCCGCTGGCTACTACCAGAAGCTAGGACGAATCTCGTGATATGCGATATTCAAATTAGCATCGTGTTAATACCAGAACTGCCAAACCAGTGACAATGGCTGGTATCAAATCTTTGATTTCAGTAATTATCAAAGACATGCAACCGTGTTTCTGGTACCATCAATGTTTACTTTTAATTAAGCTGGAAACGTGATTACATATACTTGTTTATTTTTGTCACATTGCTTTAATTCTGATTAATTGCAATGGCTACAACATATGTTTGCGGACCATTGTATTTCTTACAACATTTACATACCAATTTATTAGGGACAAGTATATTATTAAATTTCGTATCTTTTAGTAGTATACAGTAGTAGTAGTATACAGCAGTATACATAGTAGTTGACCTGATTAGTACATAGACCTGATTAAAAAACGACTCATTGGAAAATAATGCTGTGTGTAAATACGTATCGCACATTTTTGAAGTCTATGTGTGTGTGTGTGTAATATATTTAGATATATGTACACTAAAGACCAGTATTGCTCTAGTGTTAAGGAATAAATAGCGTCATCAATAGTTTTTGTTTCTTAACAGGAGAGAAAGCATATGATAAATTGATAGGTTGATAGATGTATTGATTTTTTTGGATTATGCAGTCTTTGAATTATATGACATCTTTGAATTTCATAGAATCTTCTAAATACTTATGGGGTTGACACAGTTATTGAATTAATTTTTAGAGATAAATTTGAAAAGATTCCCTTCCTTGTCATTTATTTTCATTATATTTCAGACATAAGTTGAAAATTTTGTATCTATCTATATTTCTTATGCAGATTTATTATGTACATACTGATTTCATATATTTAGCAAAATGGAATACCTAACTAGAATCACTTCGATTAAGTAATGAATATAATAAAAAATATTTATCGATATGCATAAAGAAACAAATTTCATGTGTCCTCCATGTGTCCTCCTATCTCATCCAACTTTTATTTGAAACATTTTTCTTCAAAATCATTGATTGCTCAGTAATGGAAGTGATTCTAGTTGTCTGCTCCACCCTGTATGTATGTATTTATGTATATATTTTATTATGATATGAGCAGGATGTTCCAGAACGAATGACAGAATTGGAAATTATCTTCTGTGCAAAAATAAGTAGGAAACGCAGAATAAATTTTTTTTGTTGGGCACTTAGTTTTCGAGAAAATCGAGTTTGCATTGGGAGTCGTCGACGCTTCGTTGACAACCGCACTAAACGCGTTCAATCGAAAGTTAGCTGAGTGCACATGTATTCGACGAGTTTTCAAACTTGATTTCCTCGAAAACGAGACCTGAAACTGCGAACTTTACTCTATTTTTTTCAACTTATTTTTGCATGTAGAATAATTAAATACGCGCATTATAAAAGAAATTAATGGAAAACTTCTGGAGCAATATAAAAATGTATAGTATTATAAGATAAAATGTATTATATCGTTTCAAACGTCGATATATACAGGGTGGTTGGTAACTGGTGGTACAAGCGGAAAGGGGGTGATTCTACGCGAAAAAAGAAGTCGAAAATATAGAATAAAAATTTTTCGTTTGAAGCTTTGTTTTCGAGAAAATCGACTTTGAATTTTCGCTCGGTACGCGTGCACTTTATCGCCTCTCGATATAACGAATCTCACTGTAGATCGTTGTCTCGATTGACGTTATTTTTTTAATTTTTTAAATTTTTAGATTTTCAAATTTTTAAATTTTTAAATTTTTAAATTTTCAAATTTTTAAATTTTCAAATTTTTAAATTTTTAAATTTTTAAATTTTCAAATTTTTAAATTTTTAAATTTTCAAATTTTTAAATTTTCAAATTTTTAAATTTTTAAATTTTTAAATTTTTAAATTTTTAAATTTTTATTCTATATTTTCGACTTCTTTTTTCACGTAAAATCACCCCCTTTCCGCTTGTACCACCAGTTACCAACCACTCTGTATATATAGTAACTTGTCCGGAAAGTGTCTTTCTTTCGCAAACATGTTTTTTACAACAATGCAGCTTCATACAAACGTGAAACCAAGTCTGTGAAATGTCGCGGTGTTTATCTCAATAGAACAAAATGGATCGTACGTAATTCGGCAAAATAATATAAAACAAAAAACGTTGTGCGTCTATTATTTCCTCATAAATCGAAAGAAACTTTTATAGGACAACCTAATACAAATGCTTTAGTATGAAAATGAATAAAGGGGAACAAACGTTGCGCTCATAAACAATGACAGTTAAGACTGTAATGAACTTCATCAAATAAATGTAATAATAGGGATCAAGCCAAGAAAGCTTGAACGTGTGTAGTTAAAAACTGGTTTGGTATACGCGTGTGATGCGTTTGAAATTTATTTTTCTCGAAAACAAAGCGTTTTATGAAAAAGTTGTAGTCGATATTTTTCACTCCTTTTCACGTGTAATTTAACTTTAATTTAACTCTTGATGATTTACTCCCGTTCCGGAATTAGCCAAGTTCCACTATGATTGACAAATTTTCAAACTCTATTTCAAAATAATTATCAAAATAAAACATCGTTTTACTCTACGTGATTTTCAACTTTTACTTGTAATTTCAAGTGATATATAACACATTAAACTGTACAAAATGAAAGGCATCCATTTTCCTTTCTACGCGTCAAACTTTTATAACTACGGTGAAATTCGAAAAATTTTAATTCGTAATACGACACAGCCAGTGATAAGGAGCATACACGAGAGCATACGAAAATGTGTTAAAATTGACATCGGCTCTTTTTCCCGTGGACCGTTCAGATGTTCCTATCCTTGAGATAAAGGCTGTAGATATTGTTCTTATCAAATTTATCTTTGAAATTAAATGAATCACCTTTCACGTCTTTCTTGTAAATTCACGTTCTGCATAATTTTGCATAATATTACCTGTTTCATGGCATGTTTATTGATGTGTAATCAGTAGCTATCAGTTCAACTATCTAATTATCAAAAAAGATACATATATATATTTCTTGTAATTCCATCTCATTCAAATGTATGTACATGACATTGCATGATATCTTTCCTAGCGAAATCATTAGGTGAGGCGAAGTTGTAGCGAACCAATCACGTTAGGATCATACGATGTATTACGTAAATAATAAATGACATCGGTGGAGGGAGGCACAGGAGTGGCTTTCGTTCATTCACTTTCAAAAAAGCCAGTCATACGATTCTTGAAACTGCGATGTTCTATAAATCTTATCGATAATAGTTATCATTTCTGGAATGTTCTTGTTATTAATGAAAAACTCATTTTACATTCTTGCAAACGTACGACACTTATTTAAAAATTCCATTAATAAAAAGATAAAATGACGCGAGAATGGATTTGTAAATAAAATATTGATATTTATATATCAATACGTACAAAAAATCGAGTCGAACTTTATCGCATGCCTCGTCATTTGCAGAATAAAATAGACAAAAATAATGTGCTAGAAATTATTCGGAAAATTAACAACGACCAGTTATACAATAGAATGTAGTATCTGCATAAAAAAATTTCTGATCATCAGGGATGTAATGCTTTTTGTCAGATATAAACGTTTTAAACATGAAAAGTTTTATTCAAATGTCTCGTTTTATAAACTACTACTCCTCTTTTCCAATCTGTTTCATTTCAAAATAACAATTTATTTATTCATAAGTCAACATTTATGAATTTTTAATTTACCGAACATAGCCCTTCAACAAGACAATTTTATTTTATTTTTTAATTATTTTATTTTCGATTGAACAAAAGAAATAAATTCTTGAACTTTAATTTCATATCACGTTTAGTTAATAGAATTTCTGCACATTACATCGACAGCTTTACAACATCGATGTTAGAAATTTTTTTCAATGGAAATATGATGTAAACTAAGTGCATTTCAAGGTATTATTTTTTCAATTTAGAATATATTTAGAAAATACGAAACTTTGAATTTTTATAAAATTGCAGTTAGGAATTTTTATTTCTAAAAGTAATGGTCGAATCAAGTTTCTTTTTACATTTTTAACGTGGCAGATGCAGTTTAATTTAATAAAAAATGTTTACATTGAACAATTCATTTTTTTAATTTAATTAATCTAAACTAATATTTTCTTGAAAATTGAAAAATAATTTTCATTTTGCGAATTAAAAATAGACTATAATATAAGCAGAAACATTGAATCCTTTTTTGAGTCTTTGAATCTTTTTTTTTCTTCAGTCTTAAATGGCCAATTTTAAGACTGAAAAATTCTTTCTGTGCATTGCTTTACTGATACACAACTGTCTCTATATAACTTCTACCCACACATAATTCGTATCTTAATAAATTCTAAATTGATTAGATAGATTTAAACGAAATACCGAATCTGATGTGATCATTCAAAATGTTGAATAAATAATTAAAATTAATACTATTGCAGTTGCATTATTTTGCTATGATTATTTGAAAATAAAAATAAGGCTATAAGTTGAATGATAAATGAAATTTTTTTCACTTTTATATAGGATTGAATATTTTTTCTGTATATTATTGTTGTTCTATTATTTAAATCGTATCAACTGTCTTACTGATATAACACCAGATTTTTTATTTATATGTACGATTGAAAATTGTACATAATAAACAAATAAATAAATAATAAACAAGTGTAGAGTCATGTTGTTTTTGTACAAATGATATTACAGTTGGATATAAAAGAGTGATCATGTGAAATTTATCTTGCTACGCGATATTTCTGAATAACATAGTACTCTACGTTTCACTGGCCTGAAACAGAATATTAGAAATAAGAACAGTGAAAGAATTACTCTCTCGTTAATAGCTTTTTAATGACACATACTTACCGATAAAAGAACATTTCGTCATTAATGGTGATGATATTGTATGATTAATTTTATGATAAAAGTTATATCTAACCTACCATTAATACGTGACATTATTATTCTACCACTAGCAAACATATTACGAAAAAAAGAACAACGTTTGATAAGTGTTGTACAAAGGAATTATCCGCAAATGATAACATTAGGGAAAGCCAGATTACAACTAGAGCACGTGAATTTTTTCTGAAATGCATCGCAGCGGTCTGTCTTATAATAATTATTTAGCGATAACAAAGTGTTACATCATTCTTTTGCAATTCAGTCAATGGTCTCTGAATTCTACGAGTCTTTTATTCTTTACCAATAAAACAGTTTCTTTAATCGTAACATTCTTCTTTTTAAATAATATAATTTGACTAAATAGGAACCGAATTTCCCATCAATTTTCGCGGATATCTTGATACCGACGATCCTTGATACGTGTCACTCTTCTATATTAAAGTAAGTATACTAAATAATTTGAAGCTTAAAGAGGAATTTCATCAGAATTTCGTTAAGAATTTCACAGAAATATCAAGATGGGAAATAGCGCGTTCCAAAGTAACTGTCGATTAAATTGATTAAATAGTGTCTACTCCGTGTTAAAGTCAAACTTCGTGCAGTATCATGATGTGAAAACAGCCGCATTAAATTCCCAGTGATTTACGAACTGCGAGTGTGTTTGTCGTGTAAAGAGAGTCAGTCATAAAGTACCGGTTAATTCCAACTTGTGAACTTTTTTAAAGAACTACGCGAATATCTCGTCCGAGATAAAGATATTGTCCTGAAAGTTTTTTGATATCCTGCCTGTCTAGCGCGGTGGAAGCTTCTTTCTATCCGGCCCAGCCCCCGTTAAATCATTTCAAGCGTCACAAACAGCGTACAACTTTTCGTCATGGGCCCCGAAAACAACTTGAAAAATTTGACTTTTAGAGGCACGGTGCTCTCGTTTTAAACAATTCTCGCTCAGTGTATTCGGTAATTTTTAATTCTAAAAATACCTATTTTCTATTCACTACGTGTATTATAATTTCTTATTAGGTTTCTATCTGGTTCGAATCTTTTATCGTTAAATCGACGATGGAAATTCCTTCTTCTTTCCGGCATTACACTTTTTTCTAATCTTCTTCAATTTAGAAGAAGCATCCATAAGCTGTTCATTCGTTACATTGTTACGTTGACAAATGTATTTTAGTTACTATTATTTGCTGTCCTGTAGTTACATTAAAATAGTATAAGTCTATAAGTATAATGAGTAGTGTTTATTTTGAAATAATATTAGAAGAACTGTACTAAAAATATCCTCTAAAAGGAGAATATACGAAACTAATAAATTCGTGAATATGATATTTAATTAGCCACGTTCGATTTTAAAAACACGTAATTTTAGCATAGACAGAAGTAAAACAAACTCGAGAAAGATAATTTATAATTTACACGAAAACCATTAAAATATCGTTGATAATTCGAATTTAATAATCAACACAGAAGTACAAGTTTTAAACGAAGATTAAAATTTAAATTCTTATTTTTTGGTCATTTTAAAATCAATCAATTTTTGTAACGGTGTTGCCAATGATATAACCCAAACAGAGAAAACGAATAAAATTAACATCAGTTACGCTTTGTAAAGAGCGCCTTTGATACCAGCAATCGTTCACAGATTACAAGCAAATTGTGCAGAATAACGGATCTTTTCTACACGTTTAATGATGAGTTTCTACGTGTAGTAATCGACGATATCGCCTGGCAGGTTTAATGATTGAAAGTGCGGTTGTTCTAGCGGAACCAACTGATATTTGCAAGAGGACTCTTTGATCTTTCAGCAGAATACATTTCAGGAAGCTGAAATCTAACGCTTTGCAGATTGGTTTTTTCCCCAATTCCTTCCTCTATCGTTCGTTTAATCGAACTTCTGTTTGGTGAAATCGTTCCGTTCTCTGCTCTGCATTCTTCCCAGACAGGGATTGTCATTTCTCAATTGCGCTCTTTTTAGTAGCGGAAGATTACACGATATTTTTGTCTTTCAATTTCCTGAGAGCAGATTGAAATTAGTATCCGAGGATTGGAAATTACGAATAGCCGAAGCTTTCGTTTTAAAATGTGATTCATTTATAAATTCTAATCATCGAATCGTCGTTATTTTAAAATTGCGCCCTAAATGTTATCTAATTCTAAACTCGTATAAAATCATTTACCGAGTCCGAAGATACTGTTAAAAATATAATACTGAAAATGCTGAACCTATTAATGTTTAATCAATCGTTAATTGTGAATCGTTAAACGTTAAAAAAATATTTTTGAAATTTCTATCCCGAGAGTCCGTTTCGAGCTGTAGTGACTATAATTAACACAATTTTAAACATCAATTTTCACCTATTTCCTCGTATAATCGATTAAGAGAAATTTATCAATGATCACTATTATTATTATTACATATACAGAAGACGACATCTCCATAACCATTTATTATATTTTAGTGTGCTAGTATTCCATTTTTATAATCTTCGAAGAAACCAATTTATAATAACTAACATAATCTATTACTTTGACACTATGTACTTTGTTTTATTTTACTTTTTAATCCCAATCCTTTCAACATTTCCTATGTATCGAATAAGAATTCTATTCGAACCTCTTATGATTTTCTACTCTGAAAATTGAAAAATCACGATGTATTTGGATATTTCGATGGAAGAAATGAGATTTACTTTCTCCTACAGTTTCAATTGCCCCAACATTTCGCATACACAAAAAGTGGATTCTATTCGACAATCCTAGAATTTTCTATTCTAAAAGTCAATTCATACGATACTACATACTATACGCCGTATCGATACAATTTTCATAGTAGAAATCAGATTTACTTCATTCTTCGATTTCAACTCTCTTAACAACCCCATATCTTCTATGTAAAGAGAGATGTTCCTATTTTAAAGCCTCATAATTATTTATTCTTCGTTATTTAGAAACTCCGATAAGATCAGATCTTTTTACTTTTCTATTCTAATTCCCCCAGCATCTCTTCGTCCCTAACGCAAAGAACGAGTTCTACTTCAAACTCTTATAATCCTCTATTCCTTATTATTTGGAAACCCGAATAAAAGATATCGGATCGTCCAATTCTAATTCCCTTTGTACGAAACGAACAGCTGCAACAAGTTGCAAAACGAGATTGTTGCTTCAAGTTCGGCCTCGTTATAGCGGGGTCAGGTCCCAGTTTCAAGAAACACGCTCGCGATCCGCCGGTATTTCAATCATAAACGAAGTTCTCCATCGAATTGGCATATTTAAAGGCGGATCTTGCCACGTTAATCGTGCGCTTCGAAGCAATTTTCAACCTTCCCCTTACGATATACGCGACGATTCCTTTTGCTCTCATCACGTACGCCTAACGAGTGGTATTCATGAGCTGACGGACTAGAGTAATCGCTTCACAACGAAGCGCTCTAAAAGTTAGAAGAGCGTTGGGATTGCCGCCTCGGTTGAAAATCTGTCTCACGGTCTTCCTTCCCGGAAATCTTGTTTCTGACACTTTTGACTAGGCTCTTTAATCAAATGAAGCTCACGGCGATAAATCTTGCAGTAATTTTTATCTATTCAAATGTTTAGAGTGGCTGAAATTCAAAAGCAATAATTTAGGAAATTCCAGCAATATAGGAAATTCTATTGGTTTTTGCCTCGATTGATAGAAAACGAAGGATCTGAGGATTGTGCTTTGAAGAAATATGTAAAGCGTATTTCCTTCGTAGTCTTATCGCAAGTTACAATCTTTTCATTGTGTTCTGTTACCTTAACGAATAACAAAGAGGTTTAGTTTTACAAATAAAAGAAGCAATTGAGAAGTAAACAGAATCAAATATTCTGCCAATGATATTACGAATTGACATACACAATGTATGAGAGCCCATCAATTTGCCAGTATTTCACAACACGAATGAGTAGGATCATTAACCATATATATGTCACGGATGTATGTATAAATTATGGTACTGGTGTTATATATCTATTCATGTCATCAAATCAGGCACAATCATGAATATTCAATAGGAAGTGAAAAAAATCTTGGAACAGAAGAATATACAAGGTAAAGTATGAAAAATATACTTCGTCGTTATTTCTAAGATAGGTAAAAGTTTCTAAGGTCACTAAGTATCTTCAGAATAAATTTAAATTATGATATTCTGTGTAAGTTCTTAAAAATATGTTTGCCATTCTCTTACGTCAAAGCTGACACTTTTGCAACTCAAACATTGAAATCCATTTGGAATTAATCTATGAAAATATTTATGAACAACAAACATCCCGTTAGAAAGATGAACATTTGTATAACGTACACGTGGACGTATACATAAATATGACATGTGCATATATAAACACACAGAAGAATAAATTTCCATTCGAAAACATTTGTAGGAATCAAATGAAAGGGAAACAGTAATGTATATTATGCAACAGCACGTGGTATCCTGTACCTATACCCAAAGTTTGGAATCCTATCTTTACTATTTAAGATAACTACATAGGGCTCTTGCACAATTAACTTGTTAATATTAATAAAATACCATAATTTATGAAAACGTCGTTCTAATAATTCTAATAAATTCTCTTATGTAATAGTAAAGCAAATAAAGCATTTCCAGTAGATTTTATACATTGCGAATTAGTTAATTGCATGCAAGCCAACACGACAGCCGTAAACAATTTAAAAATTATTGACTAATACTTCATTCCCTTTTTCTTAAGCGTTCATTGTACAACAGCGACGCGAGTTGCAAAAGATTATTTGCAAAATTTTCACAAATTTCGACAGATTAATAATTTTCGTTGCTGACTATGGATTATGGATAATGTTCGCTCATTCTGTCAATTTGTAGTATTTTCTTACTTTAACTTGCAGAATTGCGAAAACAGTTTGTCCAAAGGAATTCTACAAACTGCGATTGCTAAATAATACAATCTCTTAATTTACTAATATCATTTGTTCATTGCACATGGAAATCATGGTATTTCTAAAATCTTGTATCTAGATTCAACTTACTTTTTAGAAGGAAAAAGCAATTTCTATCATTGACACGAACATTAGCGAAAAATTGTCGTGTAATCGAATAAAGTCTACCGATACAAACGTCTAATACAAACAACAATTAGAAAAGAAGAGGAACCATCGTATTCGTTGAATTGATTACGCAGGAAATCCAACACTCAGCATTCGGAAGAAGCTCGTTTCGAAGTCAACGTGGAGAAGCGACTCCGTTGAAAACAGTGGACGTTTTGGTTGGAAACGCGGTTTGGCCTAACTCCGAGGAATCTGGACCGAAACTATCTTCGAACTGCTGGCAAGACAGTTTGCCTGGAACTGGAATTCTCTCTCTCTCTCTCTCTCTCTCTCTTTCTGTCTCTCTCTCGGGAAACTATCCATTTCTTCGTACTCTCTATATCGGTCCGTTTGCACACTACCCTCCGCTTCTCCCTTATCCATCTTCAAATCCTCGACTTGCCAATTTTCACGCTCACGCTCTGACTCACCAATTGTCAGTTGACATCGTTATACCATGCAATGTGACCGACTTTTTATGAAACACGACGATAGATAAATCTGCCTTTTTCTTTCTATATTTTGATCATTTATTGGCATAGCCAATAAAATCAATATATAAATATTGGGTTGCCTGGAAAATTCGTTTCGTTTTCTATGGAATTTGGTCGACATGAAAGATTATATTGAAAAGTTTCTCACCGAAAAACCTGAGCATCGAAATGTAAATCGAAACTAACTTCCCGGGTTGCTCAATACAGTGCAGTACCGTACAATGTGTACCAATCGATATATCTATTCATAAATACAAAAATTTAAAGGTAATTTCGGTATTTCGAGATACTCGAAATACTCGAGAATCTTATCAATTTTAATTAATTTTTATTAAATTCCAATTAATTGCTAGTTAGTTTAGTTAACTATTTTTCTCGTTCAACCTCTCTGCATTCTTCTGTAAATTGTTTGTTTCGTCGTTTCTTCCCCTTGTCCGCGCAATTCACTCTTTTTCTCGTCTGCTCCTATACAGAATCTATTATAGTTCTTTCCTCGTTACTGAATTTGAATCTCGTCATCGATAGATCCCTTCTGAATAATAATTTATTACTGATTGTACCAAAATGCAAATTCATATTTTTGAAAACGCGACGAAAGATAGAAAGATCGAAGCAAAATATCGTAACTATATTATACAGGGTGGTTGGTAATTGGTGGTACAAGCGGAAAGGGGGTGATTCTACGCGAAAAAAGAAGTCGAAAATATAGAATAAAAATTTTTCGTTTGAAGCTTTGTTTTCGAGAAAATCGACTTTGAATTTTCGCTCGGTACGCGTGCACTTTATCGCGTCTCGATATAACGGATCTCACTGTAGATCGTTGTCTCGATTGACGTTATTTTCTTAATTTTTAAAATTTTTAAATTTTTAAATTTTCAAATTTATAAATTTTTAAATTTTTAAATTTTCAAATTTTTAAATTTTTAAATTTTCAAATTTTTAAATTTTCAAATTTTTAAATTTTAAAATTTTTAAATTTTTAAATTTTTAAATTTTTATTCTATATTTTCGACTTCTTTTTTCGCGTAGAATCACCCCCTTTCCGCTTGTACCACCAGTTACCAACCACCCTGTATAATGCAATCATCATTAACGAAATTCGTATCTGAATGAACGATTCTATCGAGGAAATTACAGATTGTAAACAGTTAGTGCGTCACTTTGACAAACGTCTGATCGTAAAATGTGTGCGCAAAATTGTTTTTCCTAGAACGACTTGTAAGTTCTAGTTCTGACAGTCTGTAGACGGTCAGAAGATAATCTATAAAAAAATGCAAATAAATAAACGGGTTAGAAGAAAAAGAAATATGTAATCTATGGAATCGTAATTTTACCTTTCAATTTCTAACTTTCTTTCTTAAAACTTTCCAATTTTAATAAAAGTATTCGTCGTTTCACGTCTTGCTTTCCTAATCTGCGCTTGTCATCCAAGAAGACAAATCTCGTTGAATTGTTTTTTACAAACTCTGACTTCATTCTCCGTGTTTTCTACCTCGCGTGCTGAAACCAGAGCAAAGACAAAACGTTTTGTCGGTTTTCTTGGCAATGAATTCGCCAACTTGGCGAAAATTGAATAGATAGCAAAAATGAATGGATAGTAGTGCCAAGTTCCCTAGCAAGAAGGAAAAACAGGAATACCAGCGTAGACAGGACAAAAAATTATTATTCAGTTTATTAAAATCATTATTCAGTTTATTTTAATCGAATAATTTCATGTATCTTTCGATTGCGTAAAAATCTCCTAATCATTTTTTCTTAATGCGTTCATCATATTACAATGAGAGTTTCGTCCTCTTTCTACTATGGTGAATTTTTTGTCTTGTAAACTGCAACATTATTTACGTACTTATCGTATCAGAAGTTAATTATTGGATATGTGAAGATATTTATACAGTGGAAGCAAAGAATCAATTAAACATAAAACCAAAATAAACGAAATAAAATTTTGTATTTCATAATCTTTTTAGTCGAGAACCTGAAGTTGGTAAGATGATTGCAAAAACTAGATTAAAGTTCTTTCCAAAGTAAAGATAACGAAAATTACTTAGGAAAAATGGTGCGCTACTTGGAAAAAGTTTTACCATCCCGGACTATGTTTTTGCAGAAGACCGATATAGATACATAACGCACGAACGACATTTCTCCTTTTTAATAAACTGACCGTAACTTCTTATATTAACGTGAAAATATTACTTGATATCTTACATCGTAAAATGGCTTATCTTCTATTTTTTTTTTCTAAACATTTCCTTAGAAAAATTAAACAAATTGTATTTTGAAAAACGTAAACCTTATACATATTGACAGAAACGTTTAGATTTTAGAACCATAAAATATCACGATAGATTTACTGAATTATTTAAAAGATTATATTTTAGAATCCCCCTCTGTTTAATTCATATAATCGGATTTTTAATAGCAGGTTACCAGAAAATTTAAAATTTAAGACGATTCATAATTCCATCATGCGCGTCACGAGTACGTTTACGTTCTTATTACCAACGTTCTAAATGTGGATCTCAGCCCTAGGAGAAAATATACAGACTACTGAAGAAAGTATATTTCAAGATAGCAGACATATACACGTAGTCTTATTACTCTTGAATAATAAACTATTTTGCCAATATACGTGTAAGACGCAAGCAAGCGAACATTCCTCATAAACAAATCAAACTATAATTGCGGTCTACTTATAAACTGATAAACATTATTACTTCATTGGTATCTCCTTCCTTATATACAGGGTGGTTGGTAACTGGTGGTACAACCGGAAAGGGGGTGATTCTACGCGAAAAAAGAAATCGAAAATATAGAATAAAAATTTAAATTTAAAAAATTTTAAATTTAAAAATTTAAAAATTTAAAAAATGTTAAAAATAACGTCAATCGAGATAACGATCTACAGTGAGATCCGTTATAACGAGACGCGATAAAGTGCACGCGTATCGAGTGAAAGTTCAAAGTCGATTTTCTCGAAAACAAAGCCTCCAACGAAAAATTTTTATTCTATATTTTCAACTTCTTTTTTCGCGTAGAATCACCCCCTTTCCGCTTGTACCACCAGTTACCAACCACCCTGTACATACATCTGTTATTGTATCATTACACATTACACACTAAATATTATGCGTAATTACTGATTATATTTTATATACTGTGTATTATTATTTTCCTTATTTTAATTAATACGGATCGCACAATTTATTCCGATTCATATCACTCACTGTAAATAATGTATTGATTAGGTAAACAAACTTTATTTTTAATTTTACAAGCATTTAATCTTAATAATAAGGGAGAAATAACGTTAAGAAATTTAATACGACTGTTACTTTCCTATGTTTGCGTATGTGTGTACGTTTCGTACGATTACGTTGTTTTAAGATTATTAAGAAAATACTGATTTAATTTTAAAGGTCATATCCAAACATATTTGATCTATTTTTAAGATTTAATAAAAAATTTGGGTCTTATATTGTAACTCTAAATAATACTGAGAAAAATAACTTTCTGCTTCATTACGTTTCACTTTCGATACGAAGCTGCAACTTGCTAATCAATTCGCAAATTATATCAAGATCGCTTCAATTGCAGCTAACGATAACTAGCTCAACTATTCTCGTTAAAGAACAATACAGCGTTATTAAAAATAACCAGAAGTAATTTTCCATGAGAACTAGATTACGCTTATTGTTAACGCTTACCATTGTAATATACACGTCATTTTCTTGACTATTGTAAACAAATGTAAATTTAAAAAGCGACAAAACTCGTCATTTCCAGTTACACGTCACAGAATTAATACAGTGTAGCACCTTGTAAATGTGAAAAATTGGAAATATATATATATATATATATATATATATATATATATTGTTTGGTTTCACATGCGTAGAATACTACGGTAAAAGGTTTTTTTGAAATTAGAACAGTCAATGAAGTTACAACGTTGAAAATAACGTTGAAAATATCTGTCAAAAACATGCTGTTTACTCTGGCACCTTTGATAATATTTATTCGATATACTTCAAATACTTTATAAAATTAGTTGCATCGTAGCTTACGATATTTTTGGTATTATATTTGATTTAATTTTCATAAATTTCTCATTTCGTAACTTTGGATAAGAAACAATATATAAAAATAAGGCTAAATGTTGAATAATGAACCCTTATCTCATATCCTTTTAAATCGATAATTATGAAATTACAGTGTATCTTAACGACATTTTGTTTTTCCATTAATACATTGAAAAATTCTTTATAATTAATTTTAAAATGAAAATGATATCTATTATACCAGAGATGAAAATTGTTTAAAAAATTGTACAAACAGAAAAGTGACCCTTATCCATCAAGTTTTAAAGAAATCAGTGGTTCAAGTAGTTCATAGGATGGCGCCACGATACAAATCATACTTTGGATTATATGCATATGTATTCCTTTTCAGATACAATTTATTTGAAACTGTAGTTTAATACAAGAACTACAAGTTGATCTAATATCTAACGTACCATCTTATTCCGCGTCCTCTGAACTTCTATTTTTCCGTAATTTTTTGTGTAATTTCTGACGTTACCGATTCAGCATGAAATAATATATGACATATGACCATAAACGAGGTACAGATGTAATGATATAACTGGCTAAGGATAAGATAGACGTGACATTAAATGGAACTCTGTGTATCAGCTTCTGACATACCGACGGCGTACGTTTGTAATTTATTTAACGTCTTTTAACCAGTTATACAGAATATACATAAAGTAAGGATATTTACCATTATATCATATGCATACAAACTTACAGATGACTTTAAAATTATACAAGACACTTAATTAAAACATAAGTACAGTTTAGTCAGAGCCAGGATATGGATTTTCTCTATTTTTTCTTAAAATAAACTGAATTTTTCTAGTCATGTCCTCGGTATAAATAGCTTTACATTTTTCAAAATTAATCCTCCTTCTTGTTTGGGTAGGTTTTTCATAGTATCTAGTACGTCTATATTGTTCAAAAATACCTTCTTTTGACAATATGCTATTTAACAAACGAGAAGCTTTTTCTACATTATTATCTTGAACCATAACTGTCCGAGCAAGAAATTGAGCATGTTTACGCATTCCCATCTGAAAAGGATATCCAGAATTAGACCTTTATTAATATTTTCCTTGTTTATTATATCAATCGTTGCATTTGCATATGCATTTTAATTGCCTTTTGCAACGAGATTAAAATATATTAATACATATAATATAAAAGTATTCACTAACATAAAATGGATATTATAAAACAACAGTAAGTAATAAACATATGACATTAACTTATTCTAATATAATTTCTTTAATAAGAGATAAAATAGGATTGATTCTAATATAATTTCTTTAATAATATACTTTATCTCAATAATTATGTTGAATTTAAATAACACTACACTTATAGGTTAGTAATGTATCAAAAATGTTAAAAGTACTGTTTACGTTTATTATTTAAATTAATTTCAATATTAATCTAGTAGATCATTTGATACAATACCTTGAATTTTGATTAAACACGTATAGTTATTCAGAAAAAATTAAAATAAGCGTACGATCACCTGTTGTGAATATAACCTATGTAAGTATACCGTTCCGATAGATCGACATATTCAGTTTCTAAGCGCGGTTCATTTGAATGCTCTATTTATTTATATTATTAGATAAATTACTTTCAATTTAAATATTCCTTGATTTTCATAACAATATAAAGAAAATATTTCTTGATCGATTAACGAATTAAGATAATAAAAGTACTGTGATAATCGATGCTGTGGCTATAAAGTAATAATACATTTTGTAAAAACTTTAATGTGTAATATATTCTCTTACGTATATTAAAATATTAATCGATTTCTTCATTTTTTATCCTTTCAATAAAGATCAACTAAAAAGAGTATGAACAATATATATTTATAAATATTATTGCTTTTACCTGTTACAGTATGTGGTTCTTAATTCTTAATTCCTCGTGGACGTTCGCAATAAAATCGCATATGACCCAAAAAAAGCATGTTCAACATAGTAATGACGATGAAGTATAAAATTAAACAGGATAAAATCTGTACGTGTAAGTTGTTTATATAAGTGTCATTAATCTGTGTCCATTCATTTATTTAATTTAAAAAGTATAAAACACAATTATGATGATTAAAGATACTTCAACAGCATTATAATTTTATATAAGTAATTAATTACTTCTCGGTCTTTCAAATTATACCGAAATCCCCAGCGGCATATACAAAGCCATATTGACAAGGATATTAAAAGCAACACCACTGAAAATGGAGTAGCATATATGTGTATACGGAACATTTGATTTTCTTAGCAATTTTACAAACCGCTTTTAGATTTTCCGTACTTCCACCTTTTTCCATAAAGTTCTTCATTCTGTAACATTTAAAGTGACTCGTATTATTAGATTCTTTTTTACATTTTTTTACTAATGATCTATACAATCCTTTTCATTAGCATTTTACATTTTGCAAAAACTGTATTTATCTATGTTTCAGTAACGTCTGTAAATTTTGCTAAAAAGAAATAGACAAATTGGCAGTATTATATACCGTAGAACGCGCTCTCTTAGGTAAGAAAAATGACTTACGACTTACATACACGATACGATACGATACACATTACAAGATAAAAGAATCCGAAGATTCTTAGTTACGATGAGTTTGGCTGCAACAGTAAATAGATTGAAATAAAAAAACTAATAATTCAAAAATGTAAATCTTAGCCACTACTTGCCACATTCTCCAGGGTTTTTATTTTGAAGCTATAAGAGTTTAAAAAATACAACGAAATTGAGTTTCCCAAAGATCAAACAGTAAACACCCTTAATTTTATTTATTACGCTTACCTTACGCTTACGTCACGTGCATCGTATGCTTTTACATCGATCTAATTAGTTGCGTAAAACGATATTTAGTCAGTAAATTCCTTTTCCCATGCATCAATTATGATTATACATTATTGTGCTTGAATATATGTGTTCTGAAAATATTTGTTTCGATATTAGTGAACACATGGACCGGAATTTTGTAGAATTTTAACCTAGAATTTAGAATGACGAACGATCAATGCTTTTATGTTCACTCTGTCATTTGTAAATCTCAATTGACACGATTAACCTGGAACGTTATCGACTGAACGCGAAGAATCGAAACGAAACTGTCATTTAAACGAAAAATAAATATCGTATGGCAGAGTACTGCTACGTTCAGAATATTTTACACTGAATAATTTCAGCGTCATATATCTGCCATGTGAGTTTATACTTTAATATATCGTCCATTTCTGTATACGCGCTGTAGAAATGTACATAGCTTTAAATTTTCCGATTTTATTTTTGCTTTGTTTGTCCCTCGTAGTATGTACGTATATAAAACAAAAATATGTCCGATTAATCGATTTATTCAGGTCAGTAAACAACGATTTGATCGATCGAGCGAGTGATCAATTTTTTGTATTGTAATACCAAGTATGTAATTTAACTAAACGAAATTAAAAATGCGCGTCGAAGATATTTAAGAAGAAAATACATCTTTTGATAGAGATTATAGAAGAAGTTGCTAACTAAAGCACATTTACGATATATATAAACATAAGTATTTAGACGTGTAAATAAGTATCATAAGAAAGAAAATTAAATAAAATTAATTTTATATCATTCGCAGAACAGATGCCTACATGAGCTGTACATGGTAATGAATTGTTTGATCGATAGCTGCGTGCACAAGGAGCTTAACAAATTTCTTAATCCAAGCGTCCAAAACAAAGAGGGTACTTTATCCTATCCACACGAAACAAGGTTTTCAACGTTTCCATCGTTCCTTGTAGTTGGAAATAGAAGATTATGCCACCGAAACGGAAAAAAGATGCCAAGAAAATATCCATCGAACCGCCACCAACGTAAGTTTAGAATCACTGTACTTCAAACATAAATTATAGTATTTAATTATATAGTATTGTACTATATTAACGTGTGTATAGAAATACTTGGTGGTAAATGACGATTGATTACTTATTTATTGTCAAACTTGATAAATTAATAATTGAAAAATGAAATAAGTTTCCGAGTAAATAAAAAACGATACGTCTTATAATCTCAATCATCTCATAAATATTTCATTTTCATTTTGTAACGCATCAAAGTGCTAAAACAAATTTTATATAACGTTTGCAACACTCATGCTTCTACTTATTTTTTAATACCTTTTGTTCCAGAGCCGTCATTTCACAGAGTTATTTGTTTTTTAATATTTTTTGTCTCACAGCCTTAGTATTTAACATATGTAAGTATTTGTAATATCACGATATTTCGTAATTAAATAACTGCATTATGCGTTTAATCGCTTAATTAAAGAAACCTATGATTTTATTTCAACGATCTACAATTATGACATTTCATTTTGATCTTCTCTATTTTTCTTTTTTTTTTTTCGAATAAAGAATCGAGCCGGATATGCTGGAAGTAATCGAACCGGAAGAACCATCGAAGCCACTAATATCAGCAGTCACTGGACAACCATTCGGTCCTCGAGTCCGTTACATCAGCGAAAAACAGGAGGAAGAAAGTACAGATGACGAACCTGAATCAGAAAGTGACGATGAATTAAGATACGTGCAGGATGAAGCTCCGGAAGTGCCATCAGAGTTTTGGCACATACAGAAGCTTATCAGATACATGAAAGCGGGTAATCAAACCGCAACTATGGTGGCTGTCTGTCTTTTAAAAGATTATGATCTGACCAATAGGGTAATTCACTTAGTTTTTATTCCATATAATTATAATTTTAATTATTAAGCACAAAATTTCCAAGCGAAGATTCGATGAATTCACATGTCGAAGAATTTAGAATTAATTCTACAACATTCCATTCATTCGCGTGAAATATTCTCAAAAAATTATACGATATTTAATCATTGTTACTTGTATTGCATACGAAAATGAAAATTAATCGTATATCGTAATGCCGGGTGCCAACGATTAGAAAACTAAGAATCTACTTTGACTATCGATTATATTTACATTAAATTTATTTCATTTATTTTATATTAAATAATGTAATTTTTTATTATTACTTTTATTAAATAATCTAGAATGAAATAATGGAGAAAGAAATAGGGGGAGAACTTTTTCATAGAAATTCTTAATGTATTAATTAAAGACAATTAGAAATTCAAATTTTCCAAAAATATACTCCATAATTAGAGTTAATAAAACAGGACAAATAAAATGCACCTTTAATTTTCTACGATAACAGATTATACAAAAGGCGATTCGAGAGATGGGAGGTCTGGAGATTCTGGTGAATCTACTCGAAACGAGAGATTTAAAATGCCAGAATGGCTCCCTGTCGGTTTTACTCCAGATCGTATCATCTACAGAAATGCGACGGCACCTAATCGATCTTGGTATTGTAACACCGTTGATTCAAATGTTAAAGCATCCAGCTAGAGACATTCAAGTTAGTTTTTCGCTCGTTCAGTATACTTTCTTATACTTCACTGATCGTTCATTTGCACAAGAACATTTACAATTTTATTCCTCTTGTACAATAATAATGATAGTACACCTTTTTGAACAAATCTAATGAAAAATTTATTCACGAAATAAAGTAATAAGATTCGTTTCCAATAAAGCTCAATACAAAATAAGTTACATTAATTTAAAGATACGATTGAATGGCATAAAAATAATGAGAATAATTTTTATATTGACGTTCTATTCTATTGCTGCGAAGGTTTTAGCTGCAGAAACTATGGCTATTGTTGCACGAATTAGGAAAGCAAGGAAACAAATACGAATTCGAGGAGGCATACCTCTCATTGTAAGCTTTCTTAATCAGTTTATAATTTCTTAAATATTTATTTAACTTTTTGATTTTGTGATCAATGAAATTATTTGCGAAATTTCTTATGAAGCCTCTGACAAATTTTTTTAAATTCTTAGCATATCATCAACGAAATAATCGTATAACGAAGATTTTATATCATAAAAAAATTGTAACCTTTAATAGTTAGATGTGATGGACGTGCCAGATTCTATTCTTCGAACATCGTACAATGAGTTGAACGAAACTAACAAGGAATTAGTTGCGGTTGCCATAGGCTGTGCTAAAGTTTTAGATTCTCTGAGCAGTAGTCCGAAAGTGAGAGACGTACTTCACAAGTTTGGTGTGGTGAAGCTCATGGAACGTTTCCTGAAATCACATCACACTTCTCTTGTAGTACCGATGATGGGAGCTGTTCAACAATGTGCAATTAAGGTAAATGAAATTTAAATGTTAAACTGTTATTTCAAACGTGGATATTTGAGAATTTCAGGTAATATTCCATGATAAAAGTCAAAATACCTGATTTGCAATTTATGGATACTAAAATTTAAAATATTTTGGATCTTTAATTCTTTTAACTCGATTTTATTATATTTTTACTTAAGTGTTTTAATTCACGAATTTCGATGCATGTTTTATATGTTTACATGGGTGGTATATTTTATATGATATAGTGTATCTTATTTTCTAGTATAACTTTCTCAGTATAAACAGAATTATTATATAACAATTATCTTTTGTTTCTCATCAATATTCAATAATACCAATATTTCTTATCAATGTTCAACATATTATCTATTATCAAGATTGATACTATTGCATAAATGCTGTTTATATATTTGCGATAAACGAGATAATAAGCAAATCCTTATCTAAAAATTTATAAAACATTTATCAACTTACATATGTCCATCGATAATTCCTTCACAATTACAGAACGTATTTCGCAAAGCGTTCGAGACCACAGATATTATCTGTGACGTTGTACGACACCTGCAAAGTGACAATATTAAGTTGAAAGAAAATTGCGCTCTGGCGATATTCAAATGTGGAACAAACAAAATTGCCAGGGACATGGTTCGCCAGACATCTGGTCTGGATATATTGTGCAAGCTTTTACAATGCGAAAAAGTCCGGGCTAATAAACAATTGTTAGCCGCAGTCACAGGCGGAATATGGAAATGTGCCATAAGTCCAGAGAACGTAATAAGATTCAATCAAAATGGTTTGGTCGCTGCTTTAGTGCCATTTTTAGAAGAACACGAGGATGATGACGTGCAGGCGAATGTTGTAGGAGCACTGGCGGAATGTTGTAAAGATCCTGCTAACAGAGATGTTCTGAGGATCAACGATGGTTTGCCAAATCTGGTGATTCTACGTTTATTTCTCTTTATGGAAATATTTTTATCTCGTCGCTCTACTGAATTTAATATGTTAAATCAAAATATGGATTACGGGTTTTAGTTGTTTATAGTTGTTTCTTTATCTGTGATGAGAGGTATTATCATTATTTTCCTAATCTTGGCTCTTAATACCCTTCGGTACTTCTGAGTATCTCTAATCTCTATTTGCTACTTTAAAGTGGTCATTATCTTCGTTTTAATCCTCTGATTCAATATTTTAAGGCCGATTTCGTCTTTGTTCCTTAAATTATCTCATAAAGTTTTCTCGCACGTACTCTGTAGATTTGAGTTACAGTAGCTGAAAAAGTATTAGAAAGAAGCGGTGAAGCAACGTAATAGATACATAACAAAGTAAACGCAAAATTCATGGCATTCATTTTAATTTGACTATTGTTTTAGAATTTCTTTAGAATTCTTTTAGAAAGTCTTTACTTTTGAGATTTTAACTTGAAGTTAAATATGAGCTAGAAAATTCAGTTTTGAACTGTATATAATCTATACAAAAGTAGAATGAGATATAGTATGAAATACACATTAAAGGAAAAGAAAAATGTCACTCAATTCGCCTGTAATATATTTGAAAAATCATTCGTGGTCCAACAAGTATGGTCATCGTCAACATATGGCAGTAAAAATATTAATAAGATCTAAATCACTGTGTAGATCAAATTATTAAGCTCTACGTACGAGCCTTTATTGGAGAACATACCATTGGTGATAAAGGAGTGCGCGCAAAATGAACAATGCATGGACATCATCAACGATCCAGAGCACATCAATGATGGTGTTCGACTGGTCTGGTCATTGCTGAAACATCCTAGTGACATAATCAAAAGAAACTCCTGCCTCGCATTGGTATCCTGTATCAAATATGCCAAAGACTCTCCAGAAATGGTACGGGCATTTGTAGGTGGATTGGAGCTTACAGTCAGTCTTCTTGAAAGTAGCAATACTGAAGTACTGAGCGCAGTATGTGCCACTATTGCCGGAATCGCTACGGACCCGGAAAATTTGGGTATTCTCAGCGATCATGGAGTAGTGGAGAAACTGGCGAATCTTGTGTCCACGGTAATTTTTGCGATCTTTATTCGGCGCTACACCTTTTCTTTCTTCTTTCCTGCAGAATATCCAAAGAATTTTAACAATTCTTTCGGCATTTTTTGAGATTCTTTCAGAGGGTCAATCTTTCTAGTTTAAGAAGAAGGAAGCATGTTAACATATTACAGATCAGATATCAAGTGACAGTTAGAATTTATGTGTTGTACTAATGGAAGTATTTCGTTAAAATATTTTGAGATTGGGAATGATATTTTCTTATTACGTTTCTTTTTTCTTAATTTTGTTTCAAATCATTTTTGTTCGAATGATTTAATTTAAATAATTTCCACAGAAATTTAAAATATCCCTCTCATGATATTTATGATAAAAGTATATTTTTAATGCATAATGTATATCATCACGTTTTTATTGTTATGTAAAATAGAAAGAGAGAGAGAGAGAGAGAGAGAATCCAGTAAGTCCAAACAGTAAATAAATTTCCTAACATTTTTGCATGCTTTTATCTATAATTTCAAGTTTATTAACATATTTTATTATTCTTTTTGTCCGAAAATGAACTGATTCAAATTTCTTATTCAAGTAATTCTTAACACATAGAAATAACGACATTTTACTAAACCCCTGAATATTTAGAACTATTTAATTTAATAATCAATATATTAATGCTTTATTTCAATTTAACATTTTATTCTCTTTTAGGAAAATGAAGATTTGCGTGCAAATTTGACCTTAGCCATAGCTCATTGTTGCGAATGGGGGGAGAATAATGCTAAATTTGGTCGATTGCACGCGGTTGCACCATTAATTGACTACATGACTAGCAAAAATACAAATGTTCTTAGGGGAGTTTGCATAGCCGCGTATCATTTAAGTAAAGAGCCTATGAACTGCATCACCATGCACTCTGCCGGTGTTATAAAGGTATGTAGTATGTACAGTAATGTTTTCCACATAAAAAGTATTTCGACTACGCCATTTCTACATTATTTTTTAATAAAGAAATTATTAAGATGAAAACCGTGCGATATTAACAAATATAAGTTAATAATAATGTTTCGTCAAAATTCTTCAACAGATTTATACAAGGTTTTTATTTAAAACGGCCTAAAGCCATTTATCCTATAATTTCTACGTGTTCTACAATTGTTGATGTGTTTATATTAAAAATTTACAGCATGTGCTACGTTTGGTGGGATCAGATGACCCGGAAGTGCAAATCGCCGCCGCCTGCACTATTCGAAATATTAGGAAACTTGCACTAACAGCAGAAAAATTACACTTCAAAGAGATGTACGTATTTTTGTTATTTCAATTGTTTTATATGTATGTATTATTTAATTAATTTTACCGTTATTAAATTGTAGAAGTACACTAGAAGAAACAGATTATCATTTGTAACATATCAGCGCTGCGAATACTGTACAAAAATCAAGTGCTCATTTAAAGAATATGAAATAAAAGATATCATCTTTATTGAATTGACCTAAAACACATTTATTGAGATTTTATCAACCAATAATAAATCTGTATACTTAAATATAATTATGTCTTCTTAATTGAATAAAATGTAATGGAATAATAAATTATTAGTGAATAGGAGTCTCAGCATACCTATTGGCTTGTAATATTAACGTTGGACTAAGATTTTCAACAGAAACAATAACAAGGAGTCATCGAAACTCTTCAGTGCGAAGGTGTTTAAAACACGACTGACCAGTCGACTTGTATAAGCAGGAACAATATACAAAAAACAGATTATTTTTCACTTATTACTGTAAAATGTATTAGTTCACCGACGGTACATGGTCAATTCGGACCTGAGTTGTGTTGTAAAAAGTGCACTGACCTTGTCACAAGATATATTGTCGATTTATTGGCTTGAGAACGAAAATGTATTTGTTTTTATTCCGTCTCGCTCACTCGATGTTTACGTTTCCATTTGTATTGAAAATTTTCTAGTTTTGAAAATAAACCGTAAATATTTCAAATGTATAGAATTTATTTTAAGAATAATGGAACCTCTTACACTTTATTTTATAAGGTCTGAATACGCGAATTTGGCATGGATCAACAATGACCTGACATTGTCTCCCGATTGTTAAGATACGACTGGTCAGTCGCAAAATGCCACATATTTCTTCAACCTCTTATAAGATAATAACGTCTGCTCAAATATAAGTTTGGCGCTACAAATATACTTAAAGCTCATATAAAAGCTTGTCTTTATACTTGTGCAAGATTAATATCTAATTTATCATTTCAAAAATTTTGCGCTTACCTACAATTCATTAATTTTTAGTATCCATACATCATACACATGTATCATGATTTATGACATATTCTCAATCTTTATATTACCTAATCCTACCCTCACTTACAAAATTGCAAATATAAATCTCGTCGTTCGTGTTACGTATTTTTTACAGAAGTCGTTTGTTTGGTGGTTTTACAAATCATTATACACTCATTTCCAACACTAAAAATATTCACCTTGTTTATAACTGTAATATCATGGCATAAAAATATCTTTATACAGACAATTATACTACGATAGAAAACATTTGCTCAAATAGTGCTTATAACTGCCTAAAATATCATCAATATCCAATCACAAATGATATTGTAAGAATTATTTGTTCAATATTACTAAATTGGCTTGGCTTATGTAAAAATCTTGCTACAGAATGTAACATTACACAGCCATTTTTGTAAGACTTGTATTTATAAACTTTATGTATTCATACAATTTTTATTTGCATTTATGACAGTATTATGTATTTATTACATTCATTCAAAATTTTGTGATCTGATGAACTACATTCCTGACAAGCTATAGAAATTTGTAAGATACACAATAACATGTGTAATTGGATTTTATAACATCTTGATAATAGGCACAATTGATTATAAAATTTATACTACTATATAAACATTATATATAGGAAATTAAAACTGTCAAATATATTGCAGTTTCCTTTTTATTAAAAATGGACGAGACGAGAAAACAGTAAAAATTTTTAAGGCATATTTTTTAAGCCTCCAGGAATTCAAAGTTATAAATATTACTCCTGCTTTTCTGTCAGCAAAGCATTTGCTGCAGCTTTAACAGCTGAAATAAAAGTATTTTCATTAGTAGATTGTAATAAGTATTAAAGTATTAACTATGTACATATATATATCTTGTCATAAAAAATATACCAGCATCCTGAGCAGACGATATCAATGCGTCAACTTTGTGATGATATCTTAAAAAGTTTGGTCTAATAATACAGTTGTATAATATTAAGGAACCATTACGTTCAATAGGTGCCATTAGCCAAATGTAAAAGAGACACTGTAAAAACCAACAATATAATAAGTATATGGTTTACATTTTATATTTATGTAATTAAAATATAACAAAGTACCTTGAACAGCCAATAGACTGGAAACCAGCATAAAATATAATCTGCGAAAAATTCAACGATTGTAAAAATTGCAAAAACCACCCAATAGGTCAGCCACTTTGTATCATCCTCTTTCTTTGGACTTTCCAAGGCTTTCATAGAACAATAAGCAGGATATATAAATCCAAAGATATTACAAACTAACTGCTGACCAATACCAAACACCAAATATAATGCTGTAAATCCAACAAAACCTAAAAAATATTAAACAACATTATAAAAAAATCCAGTGAAATTAATTATTGTAAGCAAAATTTCTAAGCAAATTGCAGGAATCTTATTGTGATACAGTAAAATGTGTATGTTACATAAATGCGGAAAAACTCGATCATTCCCTTTATTATTATTATACCTATGAATATTCAATTGTCATCGAATGCTTTTTGTAGAATCTTACGCTATAAAATAACCGCGTTGTCAAGGTTCTTTTATATTCTACAATCTATACGATATCGTTGTAGTATAGTCAAATGCGAGTGAAATGTGCGTAATTTGAAAACTTTTAGAATTAAATTTAAAATTACGACTAAATTATTGTTTCCAAGAGAAATTTGTACTAGGTTCTCGTTACGTAAAGTGATAATTAATTGATTTATCAAGCAAGACAAAAACTGCCACAAAAAGCTTACAAAGTATATGATTTTAACGTCCATACTTAAAAAAACATAAAGTCGATCGACTCCTGTCTTTTTTTCGACTTTGCCTAGATACTTTGCCCATGTTTTGCTTTCATCGTGTAACGCTTTTTCCAAAGATTGTTTTATGGCTGCTATTCTTGCCATTCTGTTCGAATTTTCGATACACAAAGTTACAGTTAGAAACGACACTCCGTCCGCGAATTTGCAAGCTCACTACTAACTTTACATGTATCGAATCGATACCGTTGACAAACGACCACATAGAAAGGAATATCAGGACTTCAAATGCGACATCTATTGGTAAAATAGGAGAACCATTAAGAGCAGAACAAATTTAAATGTATACATATTTTTGACTACTATTTGTCAATATTTTATAATATAGAGATTGATGTATTGATCATGAAGTACATGTAATAATGAATAAATCGTAAGTAAGATTTATTTAGATATAAATAAATATTATTCCATAATAAATAAATATCTCATCACAGAAATATATATAAGTGTATCTATAATTATCAATTATGTTTCTAATACTTTTAATAACTAATATTTTTAATCGTTCTATTATTAACATGAAAAGAAGCTTAATTAATAGAGTTACAAACCTCTATCGTGTCATTTATCATGAAACTCTTGTAATTAAAACGAAACTAGCGATGTATCCATCAAACTAATTTTTCATTTGGTAGAGTAACGATCAAAATTATATAAAACAAATAAAAAATTAGGTCATGCCAGAATAAGAAGAATTATGCAATCGTATACAATTAGCAATACTTTTGTTTTTATTATGAAGTGTTTTCATTTCACTTGATACAGTTACACATCGTTCGAGCATTTTGATGCTATTACATATTGTAGATCGCTTACTGTTAGTGGGCTTACAATTCGATTAAATATTTATCACATTTACAAGTTGCTTTTCTCATTATTATTTTTTATTTTTCTTTTCTCTTTTTTTACAAAAATACGTTCCATTGTTATAAATGTAGATCAATTTAGTATTCGACGGAGATACGTGAATATGCGAGGATAATAAAAATTAATACTTAGAGATCTACATTCGATAACATTCTCGCGATATTTCGTGTACGAAACGAGTAGGAACATTTTAACAAATTATTGTTTGGCACCGCAGCTGTGTCGCTTGTTCACTTTTTTTGCTCGTTGCATTATGAAACATGGGCAAAATACACGAATAAGTGCTGATTCATGCCTTGACTTAGCCAATGTAATATATTTCCGGTAAATCATTGCTTGCGCAACGTCCAATTACTGTCAGTGCGAATGCTTCATTGTGTCCCGCATTATGCGTTCACCGAAACTGCTCTTAAATTAATGTAGGTAGATTGCGGTTTAATGGAAAAGTTACCATTTTCATAAACGAAGCACCTGTATAAATTAAAATGGAGATTTTTAAAACGACATTATAATACCTCGAAATGTGATGCCAGAAAGAGTTTATTCTATATGTAAACAAATTAAAAAACAAACATTTAGTTATTACATCTTTGAAATCATCATTTGAATTTAAAGAAAAAATATCTCGTTAACGGCATCCCGTTTAATCCAATTTTGTTGAAATGTTGTACAATTTTTTAACAGCGGTTATAACTATAATACTAAAATCTTAGTTATTCAGCGATAATATTTTAATCTTTCTGCTATCGCTTTTAACAATAGCTGTACTATTGCATTAGTTAATTAATTTAAATAATTCGTAAGTGATAAAAAATGAAATATAATCTATGTTAAGAACAACGAGGAAATCTTGTTTTACATTTAGCAAAACATTTTACATATGATTAGCGATCATTTTTGTCTTCTTAAATCTTAAGTCTGCCTAAGAAATTTTTTAATTTTCATATTTGTTAACGATGTAGTTCATTTATTTTATGTATTATAAATTGTGAATTGCAAAAATTATGAATACAGATAACTTAAGAGATTACTCCTCTCAAGTGGTTACTTAGCTAATCTCTTATGTGATATTGTTTTGTGATTATCTTTCCTCTTTATATGTAACATTGCAATTTCATCACAAGATGCAATAAGCAGGGCGATAGTTTATGTCGGACGATATTACGCCCCCAAGTGTTTCGTTCACACGTATTTCATCCCGTTTCCAAGCACATCTACTTATGATTTTCTCATAACTCTTTGTCGCTTGAAATATAATTATAATTAAATATTTTGATTTGAACCTCCATTCTGTCCACATTATATCGTTAAAGTTTGCTCGCGAAATTACTTGAATTGCTCACGATCGCAACAATAAAAACGTACTCTTTGATATCTTTGATTCTGGTATGCCGCTGAGAGTAGAATTAGGATTCAATGTTCTGATTTTACTAGTCTGTACGATTTGTTAATTTTTGCATTTTTTCTTTCTTTGCGTATTTTTGCTTTGAGATTTGCTTACATAACAATATCTTTCTACAGCTTCAACTTTCATTGCAACACAGAAATATGTCTGTCCTCTCATTCCATTATGGTAAATTATTATGTACAATTGACGCTAATTCTTTCATGTTTGCTAATTGCTTAGGACAACTTACTAATACGTCCTAAGCAATTTTCATTCATTCAACTGAGATCTGAATATTCAAGGTTTGACTCGAGCACCGAATAATCGTAATTTATGCACGAAGAAACCTCTCCATCTTTGACTTCAGATCCAACAATGAGAATCAATAGCATTTGATGGTATAGGAAGTGTTTATAATACAGCAATTTATTCAACGAAGAATGCTTTATATTACATGGACTTTACACGTTCCCCTTGATTAATTATCATATTGTATAAAAGCGACGTTTATTCTTTTATGCAAAATAACACTTATAACGGTATATATTAGCGTCCGCAACGACCGTACAATTAGCCCTTATTGTTATCGGTAAAAAAAATTTTTTAAAGCTTTCTCCTCAAGCGATGATATTTCCTTAGATCTCCTATCAAAGTATGATAATTTTTATCGTATGTATTTATATCTACTTCGCACGCTCTTTCGTTCGTTTTCTCTCATTTCCACGTCAACAATTTGATTTTCTTATGTTTTTCTAATTAGATATGTATGTCGAGGATCATCCGTATTTACATGTTCGCAGTTTGATGGAATTTTATGCTTGATCGACTTGGCCATTGCGTCGATCACAATTGTCATTTATATTTCTCGATGTTAATTCATTATAAAAACGTGTAAAGTATGCACTTACTTACACATGCATACTATTCTAATTTCTGTAAAAAAATTCTCAAGGTCTCATGGTGTAACGGCTAGCACTCTGGACTCTGAATCCAGCGATCCGAGTTCAAATCTCGGTGAGACCTTGATCTTTTAGGCGATATTTTTTGATTCGAACAAGATGCTCGATTGCTTTAGCATCATACGATTTGTTCTTAATTATACGACTAGTTATATTTTCAGGTTTAATTATCGAGCATGAAATAAAATTATATTTTTTGAGACATAATTTCTCTTGATATCGAAAGTGGAAATTAAAGGAAAAATTAACGAACGAAGGTGAGAATGTGACAAGTATAGAACAAAGTTACAAAAGTAGTAGTTGTTTTTGTATCTTGTACTGCCATTATATTTCTTCCTTTCCATGGATTGTTGTATATACATTTTCATCTATTTTTAATAAAACCTATCTTGAATGAAAATTTGTTCGGTGAATGCAAAGTTGACTAAAATTACAGGAAAAGAACGAGAAACGTGAATATCAAGAACTGTCGTTAGATATAATTTGAATATAAATCAAGATAGAAATATTTTTATTAAAAAATAGTAACTTAAGAAGAAACTCCTCTGACAAAAATAATGCAACGTATAGATTAAGTTATATCAAGAGAAATATCTGCGATATCTATTTCAATTCCAAATTCTTCAATTCCAAATTCAATTTTGATTCGAGTTGTAAAGATTTGAAGATCATTACATCCGGCCAAATTTTAATCACATTGCAACAATCGATAAATAAATGTAGATGTCCAAATGTGGATCAAATGAGCATATGCGTAGATCTAAATCTATTTTCGCTTGTAAAAAAAATCGTTTTATTCGAACAGATAGAAAATCGTACAAAATTTTATTGGGCTTATAGTTTCGGAGTCTGCAGCAGTTTCTTCTCCATCGATCGCATTTTGATGCATTTGGCAAGGAGAGCTATTATAGTGAGGATGGCACCGAGAAACGAGACTATTCCTAAGACAACGAGTACCATAAACCAGTTTTTAAAGCTGCCGATTCTGTCGCCGAAATCGCAGTTGCAATTCTCACTCTCGTTGAAGTTCAACGCTGAAAAGTTTACCGGCCTGAGAGAGATCAGCTTGAAATCGTCCTGGACTTGACGTCTAGTGGTAGAATTCTGCGATTTCTTTATGAATCTGTAGGATATCGTGTAAGTGAATTCTTGCCCATCGTACGAGCCCTTCGCGCTATAATATTGTATTAACAATTCATTTCCGCTGGAGGTGAGAGGAACTTGAATGTTATTAATATCCTGGTGGGACACATCGCAGTAAGACCACATCAAGACGCTGTTGTTCACCTGGAAGTTCAATATATTCATGTTTTTTTTATCATGACGAAGAGATTTATAATTAGCATAACAGGAATTGCAGGATGAAAAAGTTCGCTGTAGGATGGAAATGAAATAGTATAAACGAAACGAGGAAGAGAACATTCTCGAAAGATGCAAATGTTCCTTGCAATACAAAAGTTTGAGTAAATTTAATAAAATATCTTTGTAAAAGATGCGAATCAAATTAATGCGAGGTAATAGAAACAGATGTAGTGGTTTTGTTGTTGAAAAAAGTCAGACGATAGCATAAAGTAAAATTAAAAAATTTATATATGCAACTCTTGTTAATGATAGTCATATGTTGTTTAACACGTTGATTAATATGCGGGTCACGCTATTAGATAAGTCAGTGACGCTCTAAGGACGACGAACGTAATTGAATCGTTGTAATTAAATAAATAACTACATATCTGTAAAATTTTCAACGGCTTTTAATATTGCGGTGATAATATTAAAGTATTAAATATTCTATATAGAAGCACTCGAGCGTTGAAACTTTTAAGCAAACCACACAAATACACAAAAAATGTTCGTAGTTTATTTCATAGTTTTCCAAAACATTTTTAGGGATTAGTTTCACTTAAATATACGAAAACTTGTGGTTATTTTTAACAATTATAATAACTCTTTATTATTCGACTATCTCGATAACTTCGACTATCTAAATTGAAGAGCAAAAGGAGAAAACAGTGAATGTTACAAAATAGCTTTATTGAAAAAATTGAGTTTTAATTGAGTTTTAGTCCACTAAGGAAGGAACTGCATTCAATTAAATTGTTCATAAAGGCAGTGTTCATAAAATTTATATCTTACTTAGACATCATAAAAAGGAGCGATTAATAAAATATTAATCATTTTTATCCGTGTTTGTTCCAGTAATAGAATGGTCATACCCTATACATACCCTTTTTAATCAGCATATTAAATCTTTAATGTTATCTTATGAAGATGATTTTTCGAACATTATAATCGTTACAATTTATGCTATCTCAATTCTCGTAAACAAAGTGTGTTATAAAATGGAAAAATTTTTCCCATTTTTACCCCAACCCTCCGATTGTTTGTTTGAATTATAAGAAGCAATTCTTACACTCATAGAATAGAAAATACGATAAATATGAACATTAAAACGATATAATAAAATTTAAAAAAGAACGTAATATGTTCACAATGTTTAAATTCAATTTCAATCGAAAGTAAATGAAAAATTTCTTACGGTAGGTGTAACGAAATTAGACCCTGTACCTACGTAATTTATTGACTTTTTTTAAAAGAACGAAGACCATTTAAGAACAATTTCGAATAGCACAATAAGACAAGCAACAGGGAAGCTATTATGTTTACCACACAAGCCGTTAATTTCTTACGTTGGCTCGACGGTTACTCACCTCGATCCCATTGTAAACCGCAATCTCGTTTCCGGAGCAGTAATTCAGGCTGAAGTTCCGTTTCTGCGAAGCGTATTCCTGGTCCGGCTCGTTCCTGATTATCTTCATATGAACGGAGATCTTTTCCGACGATCTGCCCATAAATTTGTAACTGCACAAAGTATTCGGCGGATACCAGCTCTGCAACGACTTGATATTTTCCCTGGTTCGTTCCGTACTTTTGTAAACGAACTCGCAATTTCGATCGTGTTTCACGCCGGGCGCCTCTTCCGTTTCCTGAAACGACAACTGGAACCCGTCGTGCATTATAGTGCCGTCCTGTTCCGCAAAGAACTCCACGATAATGCTCTTTCCTTTCGAAAGGATCCGTGGAACGTGACCCTCTCCGCAGAACTTGAAAATTTCAAAGATCTTTCCGTCCACGTTCTCCAGCAACGCCAGATAATCGCCCACGCAACTGGTGCTTGCTAATTTTTCTGGTATTCGACTCTTCTTTGCGTATCTGTAGTCGGGAACCTTATTGGGTGAAGAAATGTAATTCGATTATTTCGTTTCATCTCTACGTTACGTTAGATCGTCTAACTAGATTCACGCGTTGTATCTATTCCTTGCGCTAGACGCGAAGCGAAACGTTTAATCAACTTGGTCCGCAAAAGGAAACTTCGCGCGAACTGTTTAGCAAGAGTTTGGTAGTTACTGTTGTATCCTTGCAGCGAAATTAAAGCGCACCGGTATCTACTTGCAAAATAATTTCTCCAATTGCAACCTCTATTTCACACCAACAGAATGATCGATAAGTATTTATCGGGGTTCGAGGGATATTTATCGTTGTTGGTTTCCAGTGAATGAGAATAGTCGGGGGAAGACGAAAATTACGTGAGCAATAATTATTGAAAGAATCGGGAATTGCTTGAAGATGAAAGTTATTTAAAAAGAGGCAGTAGATACGTCGATTGCTTAATTTTGAGTAAACCGATCAAATTAATTAATTCAATTCTCTTCTCAATATAATTAAATCGTGTATTTGTAATTTATACGTGATGCTTGTAAATAGAGTTTGTAAAATAAACATGTTGCTTAATACGTTATCTAAAAAATGAAAAGTAATACTCGTTTTATTAATAATCATTTTAATTCAAATAAAAATTTATTGTTTCGTTTTATTGTTTCTCTATTATGTCTCGGTGAGAAAAGAATGAATAATTTTTAAATTTTAAGAGCGATTTTTATAACCATAATATTCGTTCCTTATAAGTTAAGCAATTTATTCGTTCAAATATATCGATTCACACTTTGAACATGTTATGGTAAACGGAACTCCTTATAAGTTCAACTCGTCTATCTGATTGCTAACTGAAGCACCTTGTAAGTTCGGTTATCAGATTGCCAAGCGGTAAACCTTATAAGTTCAACTAAAATCAGATAACCTCTATATGTATCATAGAATAGAACGACAATATACACCGCGATCAATACATACCTACACATCTTTACTTGCTTATTAGTATTTACACGAGATTTTTTCCCCCCGTTATCGTTGTCGAATAACACGGCAATCAATCAAACGCTAGGCAACCTGATCGAAACGATCGAGATAGCGTCCGAAGGTGTCGTCCGAAATAAATTTCCGGGGATAACTCACCTGTAACGCGGTGATCTTTTCCTGGCTCAAGCCTTTCCTTGCAATCTCGTGTCCCAACCCGTCGGGTAGAATCCTCGCGTCCGATATATCTCTTAGATCATGATCGAAATTCTTTTTTGAGCTTATCGAATCCATGGACTTCTTATGGACGCGCTGCGGGTGACGAAGTCTCTTCGGGATAGATTCTAGCCGGATTCCTTGATCGCGATAGCCACCGGAATGCCTGAAGCTGCTCCTCGAGCCGTGGAACGCGTCTGCTGAAGACTGTTCAGTGATCTCTTTTGGACGGCCGATATTTCTCCGGATATCCCCGTTCGCTGCTTTTCCATGGGAATTGCCGCGCGGACCCTTTGATCCGTCCGCTTCCTTTTTGGCTTTCTTAAGTCTTCTTCGATTATTTCTGCCTCTCCTGGTCTTGTGCGACGTTTGCCCAATGATAAATTCCACTTCCTCGTCGTGATCCGGGCTCCTTCTCGCTCGCCTTTCAACCGGAACCTCTTCCGTTAGAGATCGTCCGTCTTTCGATCTGGCGACCCTCGTCTTCGTCACTTCCGCCACGATCTCAACGTGCTGTTCGCAGTTCTCCGTCTGGCAACCGTCCTGCGACGTACGGTTCATCAGGTCGAAAAGGTCGTCCGGTTGTCCGCCGATTTTAAAGCGACCCGCGCTCGACTCCAGAGCAATCCTACATTTGATACCACGTGGATACACGCCCGGATAACCCGGGGATGCGAGCCTGCAGGACCTTCGATCATTCCTCACGGCGCACTCCAATGGGCACTCTGTCGAAGAGGACGGGGAGAATCCACGATGCCGTTCGGCGGCCAGCTGGGCAGGTAGTATGGAAAACTGGGCGGAGAAGATCACCGATTTTCGGCGGCGAACTTTACGTCCGAGTCCATTATGATCGTTAAATTCGGTCCCTTTCGCAGGAACAGCCTGCGGGATAATTAAAAGGGTATAGCCGAATAGGTAAGGTCTGGCTAGATTACGTTTTTGCGACATAACGAACTAAAAACGTAATGGATTCGCTGGTATTTCTACGTTTAACGGTATCTAATACGAAGTGGATGAAATATAGAGGTTCGAAACTTTCGTTTAACATACCCAAGAATTCGTTGTAATGTTAAAAATGTTGGGAATTTGAAAAGTGGATAGTAGCTCCTTTGTTGATTTTAATGTCTGCCGCGTGTATGTATCTTTCAATTTTATTATGTATTCCAAGATTTTGGGAAGATTTTCAATACATATGAGTAATTATTGATAAATCATTCAAGAATATTTTGTTACGTATTCAGTCAATTGGTTTACGTTTGTAACGACATATTGAAACGGAAAGATCTAATTTTTCATTCAACACTTTTGTAGTATAAATAAATATAATTTATCGCTATGGAAGCTGTCGCTATCTATGAAACGTTACTATATATAATACACGCAATAGTTACAACCACAAGTTAGTAACAATGTTAATTTCTCTGCTATTATAATTAGCATAAAATATAGCTGGAATAAGAAGGTCAATAAGATACGTAATGCGGTAAAATATGAGTTTTCAAGATCGGTAGACTCGTACATCAAAGTAGCAACTATCTGTCTGGTAATGGGTCAATTGGTAATCAATTAAATTCTAGAATACATTATAAATATAACAAATGTAACTCTCCATTTTCCTAATTATCGTAATTGAATATCGAAGTAAAATTTAATGATGCGTTGTTATTATTATGGCAAATTATCTTTCAAATTAAATAACATATTTCGCTTGTACATTCGATAAATTAGAGAATGATTAAATAACTGTATTAAAATGATTCGTAACGCAGAAACGTGTTAATAAGGATTACAAAAGAGACTCGGAAGCCAGAAAATTGAAATTAAAAAGCAAACCAAAATTATCGGATATATCGAAATGGGGTATATTTACAAACATTAAATGCCGCGTTTATAAGCGGCTTGGAATCGCCATTTCAACCAACAGGCATCTGTTTAATCCATTATCTACCAGAGGTACTTACACACATTTGGTTTACAACTTGCTGTGAATACTATTCCAACCGGTTAATTATTTTTCATTAACGATCCACCAATCACTCCTCCCTTTTATCTCCATATTTAGTACACTCGTATTTTATCGTACAAACATTTCGTACTCTGATAATGATTTATTTTAGTAATTGCTAAGTTCTGTATATTTACGAATGCAAATTTCTTTTGATATCTGATTATTCAGATTTGAGTAGGTACAATAGGATAAAAAATGGAATAAAATTCATAGGAAATTATGTATGCAAAGTATACCTATCGATAAAGCAATTACGTAAATCTGTCAGTATAATTATGTGAAATATAGTAATAACCGATTGACGATATAAGAGAAACTCTTTTGCATAACGATCTTATAATGATCTGTATAATGTAGAGCGATGAACAAAGGTATTTGTGCAATCAGTTTTCTTCATAAAATATAATAACTGAATTTAAAATCAAAGTGCATCATAAGAAAGAACTGAAAACAGTTACGATAACCTTTATTACAAAATGAATATAATTCTATTAAAATTTATAGAACCGTTACCTTTCTTTTTTACCCACGGCCCAAAAATGTCCCAGAATCGATTCTTAGGTCAATTCAACAGTAATTGAGATAAAATCTTATGTTTTATTCTACTGTTCTATTCTACTGCACTTTTGTCATAGAGTCCAACGACAATAAATCATGAAGTACTTAAACTTCAGAATTCGAAAGTTATAGATATTTTACAAAGAAATTGGTTGAAAACTCGTGTGTTTTGCAGATTTATATAGAATTTTATAGGAAAATCTGGCCTGTGCCGATATTTTTGTTCATGACATATCTATATATAAAATTCTTTGCAATAGTAATATAATTGACAGTAACTATACAATAGCTAATATCAAATTGAAATATATTCTACCTGGTTGTGTTGCCACTCACATAGCCGCAGTAACGTCCTGTTTCATCCTCAAGATCCTCGCTGCCATCAGAGAATTGAACGAAGCGCATCTGGTTTCTTTCAGGAAACCAACTTGCAACCTCCTAACTTTTAACTCGATCACCTGCGTCGGGCCAAATTTTGTTACAGGACATCTTTATAGCGTTTTCAGAACATTACTACGAAATGAAATTCTGTATAAAAGATATTTACGTATTCGATGCCTAATAGCGTGGATTTTCATTTTCTAAAGAAAAATGTCGGTGAAGATTGTGTACAGCGTTTCTATGAGATTTCATTACCAAAAATTTGACTAATCTTCTCGTTTTGATGAAACTAACGAATTTTGCTTCGTTTATCGTGATTTTTATTCGATTTACTTACTCTTTATACAGAGCGAAAATTTGATTTACAGAAAGCAAGAAAAATATAATAAATGCAAAATATTTAATTCACAATTGTTCATAAGAGAATTTTTATTTACCTGAGGATCTCTAGGAGGCGCTCTGATGCGAATAATACATCGTCCCATTCGTCCCGTCCATCGTATCCATCCAACGGAATTCCTGACAGTGCGATTGCATCCTGTGAAAACAAACACGTGATTTTAATCCTTCGTATAACAAGAGCCGCGTTTAATTAGACGTAAATTGTTACGGCAGAAAGGTGTAACAGGATATGAATTTGAAAAACAACTGTCCATTGTATATCTGTATGAAATCCAAATGTAAAACAGTTTCGTTGTTTTCAATTTGAGAACATTTCCGACGAACGCAAATAATATTTAATTGTACAAAGTCCTACAGTCATGAACATTCGTGTTACGCTCACGAGTATCCAATTTTTTCCAATAAAATAAAATCTAACTTTATTCGTTGCAGTAATATCAGAATTATTATTTTTAATTCGATAGGAAAGAAAGAAATCTTCAATTTTTACAATAGCTTTCCTGACAAACTTACGATTTCATAATTTATTAAATTTGATGTTAAATTACAGAAAGTATATTGCTTGAGTTGATTCGATGTTCATTCCTATATATTTGTATTACTTAAAAAATGTTATTAACTCTTCCTGCATAATTGAACCAACGTCATTGACTATATTTTATTTGTAGTAATAAGATTCCAGTATTAATTAATAATTTAAATTAACAAAATCCGTAAAAATTCTCTTGTCATTATTTTAATTTCTCTTAATTGAATTAATTTTCCTTCTTTCTTTTATATTCTGTGATAAGATTATATAGAATATACGATCAAATTAACGACATATCTTATAGTTTATACGAAAAATTTAACCCATAGCAGGTGAAAGAACATTTTACTCCTATAGTTTACATAAATTTCTACACGTACTTTTATATTTTTCATGAAATTATAGAGATTGTTGCCATTACTGTTTGAATACAACTCGTTATTAAAATCGTTCAGGAAACAAAAGGATGCAAATATACTTGATTCTACAAAAGGTACTACAGAGTAGCAGTTAAGTGGATTAAAGTCAAACGAAAGGGGTATTCGTAGCACAGCGAATGTTAAGTAGTTTTTCTTCGTTAATTTCTCTGTAATATCTCATTAGCGTAATAATAATACAAAGAAACATGAAACGGCTTGTCGACTATTTCGAGGGTAATAGCAGGACATTTATAATTCTCTTATGATATAATTTCGTAATATAGTAAGTTTTTAACGTACGTGTATAATAACGAAAAAATCTGCTCAAAGCATAAAAAAAGAATAGTTTATTGAATAACGAGGCTACTGAACAATTCAATTGTGAAAATATAAAAGTGTCGAAAAATAAGGAAATATCGCACTTAAATTGTGGTAAAACAAGGTGTTAAAATCCTTTTTACGATTATTCTGTTAATTTGTTCTATTACAAGCGGAAAGGGGGTGATTCTACGTGAAAAAGGAAGTCGAAAATATAGAATAAAATTTTTTTTTCATTTTTTTTTTCAATTTTTCCATCGAGACAACGATCTACAGTGAGATCCGTTATAACGAGACGCGATAAAGTGCACGCGTACCGAGCGAAAATTCAAAGTCGATTTTCTCGAAAACAAAGCCTCAAACGAAAAGTTTTTATTCTATATTTTCAACTTCTTTTTTCGCGTAGAATCACCCCCTTTCCGCTTGTTACCAACCAGTTACCAACCACCCTGCATATATCCAACGCTTGACCAATGACTCAAAAGTGTAAGTATATACTTTAAATTGAGACTGATTACTGGACTGCCGATATTTATACATTTGTAACTAATTTAAGTCTGTAAAAATATACAGAATGCAAACAATATATGAAAATATATATAATATTCAAAGTAAAGTACTGGACACAACATTTAAAGCAACTCTATTTAATTTTCATTTTTATAATTTCGTTTATAAAAATAATAATAAATATGCAAAAGATATACAGAGCCTACAAAAAGTATGCCACATATCCTTATTTTTTTGACGAAGTGTCTTTCCATCCGATTTCATAACTTCATTTTCATAGCATCAAATATTTGTATTCATACGAAGGTACTACTAAGTGATACGAAATTTAATATAATTGTACCCGATTAACCAATATGTAAATGTTATAACAAATACAATGATACACGTTAAGCAAACGATGCAAAATAATGTACACGTTTAACCTACTAGTAAGCATAACAAATTTCTATCTTATTTCCATTCCGTTACATTTTCAGCAAAATATGCATCTGCGAACATCCACGGACTAGACAACATTCCTTCCTACCATTTTCACAGAAACAATCCAAAACTGGCTAACTATCTTCGAGAGATTGAACCTTCCTGCTCACAAGGGTATGCGTTACCAGGAAAGCTGCGTGGCAAAGTAATTCCAAAGTTATACGGTCCGCTGTCGTCAGTGTCGAGAATCTTTCCCCGTTAGTCCAACGCAATGGCCACTGAAATCCGGGCGCACGTTCCAAGCGACATAAAGTCAAAAGCAAATCGTTAGAGCGCGAAAAGCCACTGTATCGGCCGGTGGCAGACGGGCGTAATTCACGCTTATATCGTTACTCGCACAACGCTTCCATTGTATCGTGCAAATAATACCGGCCGTATCGCATCCGCGCCACGAATATTGTTAGGACAATCGCGCAAACAGGGGACTTAACGTTTCGCCCGTCGCTCGTACGTTGTATATTGTACGAAGATTGTACTGTATAGAGGCCCGACGAATCGAGACTGCACGATACTTTCGCGCGCGTTTCAAAACGGAAATGACAGTACGGCTTGAACAAACTGAAACGCGGATGTATTCTTTTGCTTGATGTTCGTCGAAAGTGTTCTCGAGCTCTTGATATAGCTTATTTTAAGGAAAGCGGAATCCTGAGATCCGTTGCTCTTATCGATATATGTAAATATAGTAGGTGATTCGTTTAAATATCCTTTATAAATCTTCTTATAACTTAATAAATATCAATCGTAAGTGGATCTACAAATGGGTCGAATATGTACCAACGAAGCTTTTCGTATGAGCAAGTGACTAAACTTCTGATCAAAGCATAACCGCTAAAGTTTTTATTTAATGAGATACATCTCGTTCTTTCCTTAAATTATGGTTATATAAATGCATAATTATATCACGAATTATAAGTAAATGTCAATAAATAAATTCATCGATGACGATAGTGACATTCCAAAATACGCATTCATCAATATCGTAATTCCAAAATACATGCAAAACGAATCCATACCACATCAGCGTTATTAATTTTGTCGGAGATTAAAGTAAGAAGAATAATAAATATTTTATCATTTAACGACTGTCATTAGCGGTCAATATATCATCTTGAATGTCGTTAAATAAACATAATTTACAGCACCCGATAAGCAGGATTTCCTCGCGATCCGATCTCATTATCGTAACCAAAATAA